>NC_133538.1:68321008-68985528 GCF_048544455.1 Silene latifolia
TTTAAACCATAAAGGGCTTTGTCTAATTTGAAAACATGGTTAGGCAAATCATTGTCCTTAAAGCCCGGTGGTTGCTCCACAAAGACATCCTCTTCCAAATATCCATTTAAGAAAGCGGTTTTAACATCCATTTGGAAAAGTTTAATGCCTTTGTGAGCCGCAAAAGCTATAAGTAATCGTATGGCTTCAAGTCTAGCTACCGGTGCATAGGTTTCATCGTAATCAATACCCTCTTGTTAATTATAACCTTGCACCACTAGTCTAGCCTTGTTCCTTACATTTTCTCCATCGAGTCATCAAGCTTATTGCGAAAGACCCATCTAGTACCAATGACGGTACAATTAGATGGTCTAGGGACTAAGTGTCATACCTCGTTTCTCTTGAATTGATTGAGTTCTTCTTGCATTGCAAGCATCCAGTCAGCATCAGTCAGAGCGACTGTTACATTGGCAGGTTCGATTTGAGAAAGGAAGGCATTGTGGGCACAATATTCGTCAAGATGAGCAAGATTGTTGAGAGATGATCTTGTTCGAATTCCAGAGTTTAGATCGCTTGTGAGATTTGAGAGTGGATGAGAGCTTTGATGTTTCCACTTCTTTGGAACAATGGTTTCTTTTTCCCCCTCTGAAGTATCAGTCTCAGTAACTGTTTCCTTTTGCTTAGAGTGGTCTTCATCAGCACTGTTTTGAGTTGATTCAATTCTGGAAGTGGAAGCAACAGTCGTTGGGTCTGTTGCATCCTGAGAGGAAGTAGCAGGTGTACCACGTGTTCCCCCTGAATTGTTGCTTTCCTTTGAAGGTTACAGTCCCTGAGACTGTTTCTTATCAGCGTCATTATTCGTTGCTTCCACTTCCTCAAACACAAAGTCCTTTCGAACAAGACCAATCTCGAACTCATCATCATCGTCGTCGTCTTCTTCCATGTTTTGTACCTGTCCAAGCACACTAGATTCATCAAAAATGACATGAATACATTCTTCAATTAACATGATTCGTTTATTGTACACTTTATAGGCCTTGTTATGGTCGGAGTAGCCAATAAATACCCCTTCATCACTACGTGGATCAAACTTACCCAAGTTGTCTTTACCATTGTTGTGAACAAAACATTTGCTTACAAAGAATCTAAAATATGAAATGTTGGGTTTTCTTCCACGTAGTAATTCATAGGGAGTTTTATTTAAGATACTCCTTATCATGACACGATTATGAATATAGCAAGCGGTATTTACCGCTTCGGCCCAAAAGTTCTTAGGCAAATTACTACATAACAACATTGTTTTAGCCATACTTTCAAGGGTTCTATTCATCCTTTCAACCACACCATTTTGTTGTGGGGTTCTAGGAGCCGAGAAGTTATGATCTACACCATTGTCATCACAATAAGCACCAAATGAAGAGTTTTCGAATTCGGTTCCATGATCGGTTCTTATGGAAACAAGTTTTAAATTAAGTTTATTTTGAATCTTTCTTAACCAAATTAGAAACTCATCAAATGCCTCATTCTTAGAGGTTAAGAAGAGTGCCCAAACTAACATAGAGTAATAATCAACAATGACACACACATAACAACTACCACCTCTACTTCTAGTTTTCATAGGTCCACACAAGTCGATATATAGAAGTTGTAAAGGTTGAAGTGTGCTCACATTTGTTTTTGGATTTAACAGAGCTTTTAACATGTTTGCCTCTAGCACATTCATCACACACACTATCAAAATCAAATTTCATATTAGGAAAAACTTCAACTAAGTCGAGTCTTTTAAGGGTGTTAAGAGTTTTAGTGCTAACATGACCAAACCTTTTATGCCACAACCAAGGATCATTATTCATTACACTCATGCAAGACATGGTATGACCGGATAGGGTGTTCAAATTAGTTAAATACACGTCTTTGACACGTCTTCCTTTGAGAATTAATTCATGAGTAGTGGCATCAATTATTCGACACAAATTAGCACTAAATTCTATAATATTACCCTTATCACAAAGTTGAGAAATACTAAGGAGATTATGCTTCAAACCTTTGACAACCCGCACGTTGTCGACACAAAGTAATGGTGGCTTACCAACCTTTCCAATGCCAATTACTTCAGCCTTTTTGTTATCACCAAACCTTACCGTGCCACCATTGTATGCTTTAAGTGAGAGGAATTGGCTTTTATCACCCGTCATGTGATGAGAGCATCCACTATCCAAGTACCAATTGCGCCCGCCTCTCACCAAGCCCTACACAAGATTGGACTTTGAGTTTAGGAACCCAAACAAACTTGGGTCCCCGTTTGTGATCAACATATCTTACGGTGTCTTTCCTAATCCATATTTGGTTTATCACTTTGGTATTTTTGTTAATGTCATTAAATCCTTTTCTACAAGCATTGAAGACATGACCATTCTTACCACAATAGTTGCAAAAAATGTACTCGGGAAGACCAACGTATTTCCTTCTTCTAAAATCAGTTTTAGGCTTCTGGATGTAACAGTCTGTCTGACTGTTCCATTTGAAGCCCAAACCAGCAACTTTGCTGAATCTCTCGGTTTGACTTGTGAGAAATTTTAACACAGTTTGACTTCCTTCCCATTTTTCAGTGATGTTTTTGGCATTCACAAGTTCATTAGTCAAGTCATTGACTCTGGAGAGAAGATGCAAATTCTTTTCTTTTTCCCTTTTGAGTTCATCATTGTTCACACTTTCTACAACCTTTTCTCAACTATGAAGTCATGGGTGTGATTATTGAGTTTAGACACGAGATATCCGATCTTTTATTTGGACTCCGCATACTTAGATGTCATCTCATCGAGACGTTTGTTTCGATCAATGAATTCTTCGGATCTTTGATGAGGAGTAGATCTAGAAGTGCTACACTCGGGCTTACCCTTTTGAAGAAAGGTAAGCCTTTCATGAAGAACCTCTATTTCTTTCTTGAGACTAACTACCTCACCTTTTAGACACTCGTTTTCATTGACCAAACACTTAATTTTCTCATTGGATTCGTCTAAATATTTGTTGGAAGCAATAGTCCCAAACACTGTTTCTGTTAGGTCTACAATCTCAACATCAAGGTCATAGACTTCATTTTCGAGATCATCTTTGTCCTTTAAAAGATCATCACGTTCCTTGGTTAGTGAGGAAACTTGCATCACCAAGGTAGTGTTGACATTTTCAAGGTCAGAGGCGTCCGTGGGGGTCATCTTAAGACGCTCTAATTCTTTAGTCAAATGTTTGTTCAACTTGTTGACTCTTTTAACTTCATCATAAACCCCAGAGGTGACAGTGGCGCTGTCTGTTGCTTTTAGTTCATTTTTAAGGTTAAAGTTCTCTTGAGCAATTTCCTCAGTCTCATTTTGCATTACCTCAAGTTTATCATTTTGAAACCGATACTTATCAAAAAGTTGGTCAAGAAGCTTACATACACTAGTAGAAAAAGTCTCATTGACATCGTTTATTTTACCCCATTTACATCGCTTTTGTGGCGATGTTTCTGGGGGCGACGTATTTAGTATTTTTACCATAACATCGGTTCTAAAACCGATGTAAATAGCATACAATATACATCGGTTATAGGTGAAAACCGATGTTAATGGTAAAAAATTACATCGATTATAGGTAAAACCGATGTTAATAGCTTTTAAATTACATCGATTTCTACGTAAAACCGATGTTTAACATTTAATTTACATCGGTTTTGCTACATAACCGATATAAATATCAATCTTATCTACATCATTTATGACTAAAACCGATGTAAATAGGTATTTTTTTTAATTAAAAAAAAATACATTTTAGGCGTGGAAAACACCTCAAATGGGAGCTACGTTTCAATTAAAAAAAATTACATTTCCAAAAACCGAAATTTATAAATATACACCAAAATTATAAATATATACACATGTTTTGAACATGAATATTCTTAGATCCACCTACACAAAAATACTGTAGAATACTTCTCGCTAAATAATGATAGTAAGATACAAAATGCAATTAAAAAAACAAATATAATACGAGTGTAATACTCCTAGTTTGTTCCCTATATTTGAGCTGCTTCTAACTAGCAACACTACGTCGAGTTTTCGGCTTAGGAAAGCTCACAGTTCATCATCATTAGTATCAGCAACATCATCAACATCATTAGTATCAGCAATATCTGTCTGCGCATAAAAGCATACACCTGTACTCTTAGGATATGCTTGCCATGTCTAAAAAAGCTGAGTAATGTCAAGTTCATCACCTAATGCACTAAATTGCAAGGAATAAATATACGATTAAAAAGATGGTGCAAATTACCTAAATACTTAACAATAGCTGAAACAAAGTATAATACAAACAAAGAATGAACTAATAAGAAATAAGTATCTACCTTACAACAACAACTAACAAGTTTGTTAATTGAAAGAGTTCACATTTGGTTCATGGGGGGTTTATTTGTCGGGGTACATATTTGAAGTAGCAAAAACAGGCACCCAAGGACTCCCGATGAGTAAAAAATTATCTCCAGCTTCCACTTAGGAGCTTCCACTTAGGACCTGCATATAAAGGTGAGTTTATCAGTCGTGAATACAAGGATCTTATCTATGAAGGACCTTCAAGAGTGAAATACTCATTTCTCAATATAATCTTGTAATGTGCTAACCTGTTGCACAAGTTCTTGTGGATCACTTTCAACATATCCAGGCTGTTCATAGTCTCTCATCTCTAGACACGTAAAATCGAGAACGCCAAAATGCCTAGATAACATCTTTGCTATTGGACGTTACCCGTCCTTGTCTCTCAAGTTATAGTATCCTGCTGTAAGCTCCGCAGCATGACTGTCATGCTTGTACCACCAGTGTAGTCCAGAAACCTGCAAGTAAGCAGTCAAATATACAGCATTAGGTCGGTTATATAAGCGTCGCTTTTTTTTACGTCGACTTTCTTATGCTATATGTTACTCCGAATCTGCTATTAGTTACCAGATTAGGATACGAACTTATCCAAGAGTCACATCCAAAAGTGAAGAACATAAGGTATATCGCTAATCGCTATAGTTTGCTTACTTTAGCAGCTACCTTGACTCTGCAGCCACAAAAAGCATTATTTGCTTCCTCTAGGATTTGATCACCATGGAAAAGTAACTTGTTTGAGTACCAAGTTAAGAAGAATTAGCTCAATGATTTAGTACTATCGAATGTTAATGTGACCGAAAAACAACTCACAAAAAATATAACAAATACTACATATTATACTAACTTCAACCTCTAATATGAAGAAATTTACTAAGTGTAACATGGTTACTGAATATCCAACTAAGTGGAGAAATTTTAAGCATCTTTATTACAGAAATTTACTAAGTGTAACTCGGCAACATAAAGAGCCTCCACTGTATGACTTACATAAGAAATTACCTTTAAGCTCCGAATTTCATACTGTAACATTATACCCATGCATGTATGCTTCATCTCGAATTCTGAGTGGTTCACAACTTTGTGTAAACCGTGGTTATCAGCTTACAATGAACTCTTTCCAATTCATGATTATTTACGAGGAGGAGACTTGATGGTGATTAGGATACTTAGTAGTATACTAGTATTCTGTATATTATTAGTATCACTTAGTAGAATTATGAAAGAACTTCCTTGAATTAACTATAGGAACTGATTATAGATTTTCACAAAGGGAAGGGAAGACCAGCCTAAGATTGGATTCTACCTTTACTCATGAAACGCTAAGAACCTAGTAAGTCCAACCTATAATATTCACCTGATGTGCAAGTTTGCACGAAATAAATATACGATAACACGGTGCACATTGCCTAAATAATTGACAGTTCCAAAACGAAAGCAAAATACAAAGAAAGGAAGAAATGAGAAGAATTAATTACCTAACCTACAGTCAGCACCATGTAGCAGCCAACACGAGCAAGTTAGCAACCAGCAAGCAGCAGCAGTCGACAACAGTAGCCGTAAAAGCTAACCGCGACTGGCTGCATGGCAGCAGGCATAGGCGCACGACAGCCAGCCAGCACATCATCCCTACACTGAGACAAATCTATCTATCTATCTAGTTTACCAAGGTCAAGGAACAATTTTGAGATGAAGTGCAGATATCATTAATTTTCTCAAAAGGAAAAAATCCCTACCATAAGAAAGTAACCAACTTCAAGAAAAAGACTTGGTTCCCACAGGAATAGCATGATCATCAAGATGAAAAGTTGCAGAGGTATACACCGACGAGTCTCTGGCCTCTTCAAAAGTACTCCCTCCATCCTAATCATTTGTTTACCTTTAATTAAAATACTCCTCACAAATAATATAAAAGCTAAGCAAATGAATAGGACGGAGGGAGTAACAAACGAAAGTCTCAACCTTTGATAGTATTATATTTCAAAAGTTGAATCAAATGAGTACAAAAAGCGTTAACTGATCAATTAGTGAGGAATAACAAGTGACCTCGTCATATAAATTTCGTCTTTCACCACAATCTTTCTAACTTAACAAATGCCTCTCCTCGTAGTATGACAAACCAAGCTACTAATAGATTACTGCTAATAGGAAAATTTAAGACTTGTAAACCAAACTACAAATAGATTAATGCTAATAGGAAAAAAGAAAAAACTGTTGGAGAAGTTGATGCACTTGTTGGATGTAGTACACATTTGGTTTACAGCAGATGTTCTTTTAAGAATATTTCAACTATCATCGAATTCTGATTGGCCATTGTGCAAAGCAAGAAGCCAAGGATGATGTGGGAAAATGCTCATTCAAACGCTACTATCCATTCTCTTTCACATCTCTAGCTTATACCACCCAATGGAGAAGGAATAAGAAAGAGACCACTACCCTAAAACATGACTAAGAAAGAAATATTGGTGAAGCTATTGTGTGGGTCAGAGATGATTATTTTGATTATATTTATTGTTAAAATGATGAATGCAGGTATTCAACTGTTGTGGTCATACCATCTTCTTCATAATAATCAAACACAAGCATTTTCTCTCATTAAGATACTTTCCACATTCCATGTTATGCCATCTTTTTCCTAATAATCAGAATAGTCATCTCTGCCTCAAATGCTATGTATGAGGTTGACTATTACTCATGATATGTTCCAAACAGTATTGAGATATACTCGACAATGTGCGGATTTTGTATGGTCTTCAATTATTCATATCTCAAACAATAACACAAATTCTAATGTTTTAAATCAAACGACCAAGCACGGATGACAACTAACTAATCCAACTATATATGTATGCGTGATGCTCCATATCTATTCACTAGCAGTGGCTTTTACATGATCAAAACCTAGAAAACAAACAAACTAAAACCTAATTTAATCAACAATTACATGCGTGATTGTGGTATACTTAATCGTTATATAGTTGTATACCTTAGTTAATCGATAGTTATATACCTTAATCAAACTCAAAACTAAAGAGCATCTGATTTAAAAAAAATATGCAGATAAATTTCGATAGTTGTACCTTAATCGATCGATCGGTGAAAGATGAGGACGAGTTGCAGCGTTGACGAATGTGTGGTGGCTGGCGACGATGGGTAGTGAAGGGTTTAGCGTGGATTTCGCTTTGTGAAATGCTGATTGTGGGAAGCAAAGGGTTTTGCTTAGGGTTTCTGTCAAAACTATGGGAATGAGGAAACTAAAGTGACGGTTTTAGATATTACGGTTTTGTCGTGTAAATAATGGACTATTTGTGGCATCGGTTATAAAACGATGTAAAGTAATATCATCTAAATAAATTAACATCAGTTAACTAAAACCGATGCAAAGTAAAAATATTAGCATCGATTTTCCAATAACTGATGCTAAGAAATGATGTAAATAACAAAACATATAACATATAACATCGATTTTTTTCACAAACCGATGTTAGTAAAATTATTATTATAGATTACATCGTTTTTATTAAGAAGCGATATTATCAAGGCGATGTCAATAGGACTTTTTCTACTAGTGATACTTTCTCTTTGGAATGAGTTCTAGCCTTGGCCTTTAGATGATTTACCTCATTGTCGGAATCGGATTCGGAATCATCGGGATTAGCCATGAGGCATCTTAGGTGTTCCTTTTTTGAAGTTTTTGAGACTTTGTCCTTAAGATGACTTATAAGACACATTTTAGCCTCTAGATCCTCCTCGATGAGTTCCTCATCTTCCTCGAAGTCCGGACATTCCCCAAATAGCACTCATGACTCTATGTTTATAGTCCTTTTTAACTTTATCTCGTCTTTTCTTGGATTTGATCTTATCCCACTTGGGACATTCCTTTATTTGTTGAGTTTTATCACCACATTTAAAGCATCCCACGGTGTAATTAGGTCGTTTCTTAGGAAAGCGTTTTTTCGAGTGATTATTAGTGAACCTTTTGTTTCCTTGACCATTGACTAACCCGGCTAGATTCCTTGAGAACATAGAAAACTCTTCTTCCTCCTCATCTACTCCATCACTTGGAGAGGATGTGAGGGCGAGACTCTTTCCCTTTGAGGACTCACTAGAATGCTTGTCGAAATTAAACTCATGAGCCATTAGTGATCCCATTAGTTCATGAAGAGATAGAGTTGACAAATCTTTAGCTTCCGCTATGGCGGTAACTTTGGGTTGCCACTTAGAGGTTAGACTACGAAGGAATTTTCGAATGATGTCCTCGGACTCGAAATTCCTTCCTAGACTCTTTTGCTCATTAATAATACAAGAGAAACGAGAAGAAAAGCTATTTATGGACTCGTCCTTTGACATTATAAACATCTCATATTGTTGCATGAGAAGGTCAATACAGTGTTTTCTAACTTGGGAAGTTCCCTCATAAGCAAGTACAAGAGAGTCCCAAATAGATTTTGCCGTGGGACATCCAGAGATTCGACTAACTTCCCCCTCACCAACACAACGTTGAACAATCGACATTGCTTTGGAGTTCTTTTCGGCAAGTTTAAAGTCATTTTCATTATAGTCCTTTTCCTCTTTTGTTTTGGTGAAACCATTTAACATATCGGTTTCCACAATGACAAGAGGTCCATTTTGCATGATGGTCCAACATTGATAGTCTATACTTTTGATGTAATATTCCATTTTGAGTTTCCACCATCCAAAATTCGCACCGGTAAAGACCGGGATCTTGGAGTATTTCTCGGAATCCATTACCTACGAATCAAAATCTTAAGGCGATTAGCCTCGATCAAGAGCACGAGGCTCTTATACCAATTGAAGAGTTTATGGATTCAAGTACCTAAGAGGGGGAGGGGGTGAATTAGGTACTATTTAAAAATTTTAACTTAAACTTTTTTGAATTAAAGTAAGTTGTTGGATGTAAAGAGATAGAAGAATACTTCGAATAATATTAAGAGATTAAACGAGTATTAAAATGGACGTTTGCTAAAGTACGAAGGTAACAATAATTCTGACTGTTGCTATTTGTCTCAGTTTATCGAGTACAGACTGCAGACTAAATGTGACAGTATGAGGAACTGTTACTTCAAGAGTTAAGCAAAGGAAATGCAAACATACTAAAGAGCAGTGGAATAAACAAATAAAATCAAACACGAGATTTTTGAATTGGTTCGGCAAGAACTCAAGTGCCTACGTCCAATCTACTTTTTATTGATTAATTTTAGTGATCTACTCTGACTACTAAAAACCTGTACAATAAAAAGACCAACAACCTACTCCGGTTGTGACACAAGTTCAAGAACTACTCCGTCCTAGAACAAGGTGACTTGCAACCTATTCTGGTTGCCAAAGAGTTATAGACTACTCCGTCCTAAACTCTACACACTAACTTAGAACGTTATATGGATCAAGTTTCCACAAACTTATTCTTGACACGAATTGATATGGACAACTTTTACAAGATCAAACGGTTCATATGTGAGAGAGTTTAGTACTTTAAAAAATGATGACTATGATTGTAACACTTGAAGACTTTTTAAGACTTTGCAAAACAATGACTCGGTTTTAAAACTTTGAAAACAATTTTTGCAAACTTGAATGAATTCTCGGGAAAAAAAGTCTTAAGGAAATGAAGGGATGAGGCACGCCTTATATAGGGAGAGCAAGCAAGGTAGGTGTTAGGGTTTTTGAAAGTCAAAGATCATCACATGTGATGAGGTTCAACACTTTCCCAAACTTGCACAAAAGAAGGTACTTCTATTTAGAGGCAAAGCAAGAAAATGGAGTTTGTAGTTATCCAAAAGGAGCCTTTGGTTTTTCAGAAAACAAAGGGTGGAAAACAAGTCACAAGGTGACAAGTTTTCACCAAAATGGCAAAAAGCAAACCTTGTTTTATAAAAGACCAAGGAGTCAAATTGGCACAAAGAGGAAACAATTTGAATTAGTAATTAGCTAAACTCTTTTTTTTCTAGAAACCCAATTCTTTGAAGAGAAATCTGAAAGTTTGTTTATCAAATCCGAGTTACTTTAAAAGAATAAGAAGGATTTTCGAAAAGTGAAAAATAACTTTCAAGTGTTACGGATCATAGTGACGGTCCAGGCTATTGTCACTTTAAGGATAACAGTAGTCTTAACTGTTACTATTGGTTTTAAGTACTCTACTCCCTAACTTGTACATTAGATGACACAAGTGACTCTATACTTTGGGTGACCAACGATTCAACACATCTTAATCCAAGCTTTATTTGATCATAAATCCTGAAAAGGTCAACTAAGATAACACACATTAAATGGGCATGTTATCATCAATCAAAGGAACCAATTGCTATTATGAACATGGAGGACTATTATTCTGTTGGTGTCTCTAAACTGTCGCAAATATTAGGTGGTGACTGGTGAGCCCCTTTTCAAGTTAAGACAGTTAAACAGGCTCTGATTCTTATGTTGTCTATGTAGTTAGTTATAGAATGTATACATATTCTTTTTTTGTTTTGTTACAATTAAGGGGCAATTTATTGTGCTTAATATTGTTCCGTTGAGCTATAGATGGTAAACCTTTTGTTCATTGTTGGCACCTACATAATTCAGTCGATTGAGCCAAGGAGAGTCAATTGTTTTGGAATATGAGGGAACAAAGAAAAAAAGGGCCATTGTATAAAGTAAATGACCCATATTTGAGAAATATTATCAGAATTTTATAGTGTTTCAGGAGCTTAACCTTTGTAGTTGATCGACAATATTTGAATTGGGCCTTCTCATTTATTTTGCATACTTTAACAGACGGTTGGCTGGAAAGGCTCCAACAAGTGATGGTGAAAGTAGAGAAATTGCCGCTTCTCTACATAACACAAGACTACAAGATGGAGCTGTTTATGACTGTCATTGAGAAAAAGCCTCTACCTCTTTCATCAGGTGTTGCAAAAAGTATGTAACTTAAGCTCTGAGTTTGGCATGACTATTTTTTGTTTCATTAATGGCGAGGAGGTGAGCCGTGAGCATGAGGCATCATTCTGCATTTCTGCTACTCCCATTTTACGCAATATTTTTTAATGCAAGTGACTAATTGGGATTCGGTATTGGGCTTAAGCGGTGTTGGTTGGCTAAACTTTAGGCCTTGTAGTGCTTCTGGGCATATTTGAAGAAATAACTTTGGGGCATAAAGAACGAGGGCCAAAGAAGCTGGCGAAAAATTCAGAGGTTGCAACCAATCTAACGCATCCCAACCACCTAATTCACCAGTCACCACCCCTATCCTACTACCGACCACTCTATCCCACCAAACACCACCCCACCACACCTGGAAAACAACCAACCCTACAACCTGTAAGAGACAAAGGGAGATGGAAAGTAAATAGGGAAGGATGTAGTGATAGAGAGAGAGTATGAATATGTGAACAAAGGTAAATGAGATCTCATTCCAAGCTATTAACGTCAATTCTAGGGGACAAATCGTTCTAAAATATAATGAATTTAATATTCTGTTTTTTTTCCTTCACCAAAAAATTAAGTGAAGTTGCAACCTTGCAACTAACAAGGAAAAAACCGTGTAACCTTGCAACCTACAATGGAAAAAAGGAAATTTTTCTTTTTCCTTTGATGGATTTCACATTTCCATTTGATGCTTCCTCTATACCATTATTTGTCAATTTTAACTATTCCATTGTCAAATGTTTGGCCTTATCCATAATTCAGCACGAGTAAGGAAGGACTAAAGAGATCATTGCATGACCATCCACCATTTAGTGCCTATCTCCGAGGAGATATGAACTATAAATCATATTAACCGAGTCGGAGAAGTGATTTTTTGGATGTTATCTTTAGGTTTGATTAAAATCATCTGTATTCCTTAACTTGGGGTGGTAAGAGTTTGAGTAGCCATTCGAGTATTGTAGGTGTCGTCTACAGGATATTTGATTCTATGTGTTAAATGTGAATGGATTATGGCATGTATGGATAACAAAATCTTTAAGCCAATTTTATATCTTTTGTAGAAAGATTTGATTTTGCATGAAGATCATGCTATTCTCGTGTGAAATTGCAGAAGTTTGTAATAGTGCTTACTGAGGTATTGCCTACTCTACTTAAGATACTCCCTCCGTCCAAGTCATTTTGTTACCTTTTCTATTGTTTGTGAGGACTATTTTAATCAAAGGATAACAAATGATGCGATGTAGGAAGTATAATGTTGCATTATTGCTTTGATAGGTTGTGAGGAGTATCGATTCTTCAGACTGTTGCCTGTTAGTCTTTACCAATTTAGATTTTGACATAGAAAATCATCCTTTGACATTTATTTTTAATATGCTGTAAACATGCCTGTTTTTTTACCATAGTTGTGTACTTACTCTCTACTGTCCAGATTAATACTCTTGTAACTTTTTTTGGGTCTTTACCCGGCTTGATATTTCCTTCTGAAGGAGACGAAAAGGGAGGAGGATAGGAGGGAGAAGGAGAGGGAGGAGGAAAGGAGGAAGAAGAAAGATAAAACAATAAATTAAGTAAACAAAAGTGAAGGAGAAGATGGAGGGAGGAAGGAGAAAGTAATGGGTGAAGTGAGAGGGAGATGGAGAGGAAAGTGATTAGGAGAGAAGGGATGAATTTGTAAGCGAGCAAATGAGGAGACGAGGGAAAAACGATAAATAACTGAGCAAAAGCGAATGAGATGGGGATGGAGCAAGTGAAAGAGGAAAAGGAAATTGGTGAATGTGTGAAACTCATATGAGGTTAAATACGTTAGTGCTGTTAAATTAAGGAATGTGATTAAGTATTTTAACTCTTGTTTCATTGACAATAATTCACATTTAATCTCTTTGTTCAATCGTTAATTGAAGCGGTAACGTTAGTTACAGATTTGCTTATGGTGATTTTGCCAGGATTGATATTCTGTTTTTTTTTTCCGATAAACTAATTCTTTATTATTTATTTCATATATGCAGTAGTCGTATCGTATTCGGTGTGCACAAATAATATACTAACTTCCGTGGTACAATAGTATCATACAACCAAGTTATATCTTATCGAACTTATGTGTAATTTTATTGAGCTTTCATAGAGTTAAATTTTTTTATGTTTAAGTGAGTGAGTTCAAAACTTTTACGGTATAGCTCGACTTCTTTAAAACAAAACTCGAAAACTTTATTATATAGCTCGTGTTTTAGAGCATACAACTGGATACAACCGGTTGTTACGAAATGTATTAGGTTAATTGTGTTGTGTCGATTCTCATTAGCTCATCGCTTAATATAAATATAAGAGTTTAGTCGTGGGTCGAAGCCTATACATAAGTCACGGCCTAGTCGGCCTAATACTCCCCCTTAAACTGGAGCATGCAGGTCTAGAATGCCCAGTTTGCGAAGGAGAAAATCAAACTGTGGTAACGGTAAAGCTTTAGTAAAGATATCGGCCAACTGCACATTGGTAGCGACATAGGACGAATGAACTAGGCCTTCAGAGATCGCATCGCAAATGAAATGACAATCGACTTCGATATGTTTAGTTCGCTCATGAAAAACCGGATTTTGAGCAAGATGGAGAGCGGACTTGTTATCGCAATGAACCGACATAGGCGTTTGGACCACTATGACGAGGCTAGAAAACAGTCCCACGAGCCATTTCATTTCGCAAAGAATCGTGGCCATCGACCTATACTCAGCCTCAGTGGAAGAGCGCGACACAATCGGTTGTTTTTTAGTTTTCCAAGAGATAGGGGAACCACCAAGGAAGACAATCCAACCGGAAATAGAGCGGCGAGAAGCAAGACATTTCGCGTAATCAGAATCGCACCGACCCATGACTATAAGTGAACTGTCCCTGCGAAGCAAAATACCCTGACCTGGTCGACCTTTAAGATACCGTACCACACTAAGAGCAGCATCCATATGAGGTTTACGAGGTTGAGCTAAAAATTGCGATAAAACATGAACCGCAAGAGAGGTCCGGGACGGGTGACATTCAGATAAACAAGGCGCCCGACGAGATGACGATACGATTTAACATCCGCAATAACATCACCGGTAGCTTCACCTAATTGGTGATTTGGTTCGATGGGCGTGGGGCTAGGCTTCGAACCCAGAAGGCCGGTCTCAGAAATAATATCCAAGGCATACTTTCGTTGACTGAGACAAATACCCTCCGAATTACGAGCAACCTCAATTCCCAAAATATATTTCAAAGTACCCAAATCCTTCATATGGAAGCAGGAACCCAGATAATTTTTGAACCGAGTAATAGCAGTTGAGTTATTACCGGCAATGATAAGATCATCAACGTAGATAAGGACATGAATGTATACCTCATCAGCTGTAAAATTGAACAAAGAGTAATCTGAATAAGACTGTTTAAAACCATATTGCTTCAAAGTAGAGGCCACCTTTGCAAACCAACAGCGAGGAGCCTGTCTGAGCCCATATAGCGACTTACGCAGCCGATAAACTTTACCATCTTTCCCTTTGCTAAATCCAGGTGGAAATTTCATATACACTTCCTCCGTCAAATCTCCATGTAAGAAAGCATTATGAACGTCCATCTGGTGTAATTTCCAATCTTTACTAGCAACAATAGTAAGCAAAGTACGAATTGTCACCATCTTAACTACGGGGGCAAAGGTTTCCCCATAGTCTATACTATCAACTTGATGATTACCAAAAATTACTAACCTTGCTTTATATCGTTCAATGCTCCCATCGGATTTGTATTTAATTTTATAAACCCAACGACAGCCAAGAGCCTTCTTTTCCGGAGGTAGAGTGGTCAATTCCCAAGTGCCATTATTCTCAAGAGCACTAATTTCCTCCTCTATAGCCTTACACCAACGAGGATCAGTGATGGCCAATCGAAAAGTAGGAGGCTCAACACCAGTGGTAATGGCAGAAAGGAATTGTTTATGACGAGAAGAAAACTTATCGCAATTTAGATAATTAGCGAGGGCATACGGGGTATCTGAAGACGAAGACGGAGATTCGGGAGGCGAATTATTGGGTGTGTCTGGAGGCGTGTTAGCACAAGTTCCGACCACATAATCACTCAGGTGAAGAGGAGGGCGTTTATTGCGCTTCCCACGACCAAGTTTGACAGTGGGCGAGCTTATAGAGCCGGACCCCCCTTCGACATCCTCACCCTCAACTAATCGAGAAACCCCGGACTCCCCCTCACTCGTGACCTGCCCATCAGAAGGGGGCTCGACAAAAAAGGATGAAGAAGCCGTGGAAGGGGAACACTACTACAGAAATAGGCTTAGAGAACTGTCGGAATTAACATTAGAGAACGCTTCAGAGGCGTTCTCCAACTCAGTGTTCTCTAAAGCTTAGAGAACTATTAGAAGAGGCGTTTTGTATTCATAATCATAGATAACGGCTAAAATGAGCCTTTGAGAACACCTGATAAGCGTTTTCTTTTCCTAGTAAAAGAGAACGGTTGGGTAAGCTAAAAGTTCTCTATCCCTCTTGGCTTTTTAAAAAAAAAATATTGATGATATTTGGATAAAATTAATATATTTATTCTCATTAAAATCAAATACCAATTCCAATACACTTGTTTCACAGCCAGAGCCAAAACAATGAGCAAACTAAGTAAGTTCGATTTACGCGGTCATCTGGAGATCATCAGTTTGTACTTTGTCTCCAATTTCTGCGGTCATCTTAGCGTAGTGCTCCCAGTCATCTTGGTCAAAAGGATCTTCAATTGACACAATGGGGTACTCAGCCACAAATGTCTTGTAGAGATCCTTGATGGGCTCACCAGAAAACCTTTGTGACCCATCGTTGTTCTGAAAACATCGCAGTCGGTGAAGTACAATCAGTAAACATTTTCTCGCGATCAAACAAAATCGATCTTAACGAATTTGAAAGGCAACTGAAGCATACCTCTTCCTTGAAGTATAAGTCATATGACTTGTCCTCCTTGTAAAACTCAGATGTAGCAACATCCATCCCAATAACCACCTGCGATAGAGATCTTGTAAAAATAAGCTCACTGAATAAATTTTCTATTATCAGATTTGACAAACTACCACTGACGAGATTATTTACCTTGCCGGTGTATCCAACCTTCTCAATGGCTGTCAACTCAAGACCTTCCTTGTTCTCCTGAAGGGTCGAACGTAGAATATGAATACAATGTTCAAAACTCAGATTACAAATAAAGACATTAATGAACAAGCAGCTAGTGGTAGTGGGAAAACCTGGATATAAGGAGCAAAGCCACCCTCATTGCCAACACTGGTTGCATCTTGGACATACTTCTTCTTGATCACACTCTGCAATTTGCACCACAATTCAACGAACCCATCAGTACACCGAGCAAAGACAAATATAGTAGTCAAATGAAGTTCATGCGCAATCAATACTGGTTGATCAAAACACATACATTACGCATCAATAAACCGAAAAAAATGTCAGTGAGCCCATAACTCACCTTCTGCTTACACCAACCCCACTCATTCACAGTTCCATCGAGTTGTTGAATCATGAAGTTGTTAATTTCCGCTTGCTGAGATCCTACAAAAAGTAACAAAAGGGATATATAATCAATTGCAAAAGACCTGCATTAGGATTAAGTGATTAACCAAGTATGCAAGACAGTACACATAAATTACAAAGTAGTCACAAAATAAAGAAGGAGTCTACTGAGAGCACTTAAATCTGTTGATCTCAAAATAGAGCATACAATCTCGCTGAAATTAAATATAACAGTAGAAAATTGCTTGTCCTGAAATATTTGGCAGTTTAGCTACTTGTGGCAAACTCAATAGAGCCTAGAATGGGCGAATTCAGGCCATCCCCAAACCAAAAAAAAAAGCGATTTAAAAGACAACAATACATAACCCAGATCAACAATGAAGCTCATTAACCATGTTTCAACACTATTCTTCTTTAGATTATCACAATAATCAAACCATACAGTAATCATAATTCGAATTCTACCCAAAATTCCTAAATTAACATAAACCCTAAGACCAAAACTGTATCGAAGAGAAGAATAAACTACAAGCAAGTGCTCAATCTTTTCAAACACTTTTCAAACCCTAACATCAGTGTTGTCTCAATTAATCATCATAAATAAAAGATATCATACAAAACAATGTCTGCCTTGTCTATAATTGTGACCAAATTTTCCAGCTTCCTTAATCAATAATTGATTCTCATTTTCTGAACCTGTGAGGGTGTATAATACAGCGGTGCTTATCAGATTGTATAATCTTGAATTATACATCTTTGATTGTTTTAAATTATAGGGTGCCATACATTCATGAGGAAGAAAAATGGTGTGAGTAATAATATATATACGATACTCAAAATAGCCCATCGATCATCAATTTTGGAAAATAACCTTGTGTTCTTCAATTACAATTAAAAAAAGTCATATTGAGGTAATATCTAAATTAATCAAATTACACATTATATGGGTATATTACCCAATTACTAGAATACTCAAAAGCTCATATACAATCTAATTTTTTTTTTAAAAAACAAGAATATTAACCGTGTATACGGAACACTGAAAAGATTAGATGAAATACCAGGAGAATGGATGCAAGAGGTGTGAAATAACAAGACAATCCCCAATTCTACCCATTTTCATCGACTTTCGTTGTTAATTGTAAAATCCCCAAATTTTAGGGTTTATTAAAGTAAAACCTTCAAATTAGAATACCAACCTGAAATTTTGAAAGAACCAAGCTTCTCGATTTAAACCCGCAATTCAAATCGTAACATGATAAATCCCATAATTTTCGGATAAAGAGTGCAAACCTTAGAAATTTCAAATCTGGTAAGAAGGTCGGAGGTGATGATGTTGGCTATGCGACCGACAACATTATCTTGGCGGTTTGCGGCGGCTTTTTTTGATGAATGGCAGGTCTTATTGAGGGATATGAGAGTATAAAAGGGTTGTTCATTAGAAAAAAAAAAATGGAGGAATTTTTTTTGTTTTGCTTTAATTTGTTTCTGTAACTTATACTGGGTTTGGAGTCTTAAGACTTCAAAGAGACGGTTGGAGACTTCATGGAGTTTTACTTTTATTTACTTTGATTATTTAATATTTTAATGATAAGTTTAGATAACTGTTAATGTAATTAGCGTTCTCTATTCAATTTTTTATATTACGCTTAGTTAAGAAATGCGTTCTCTTTATGTCTGGAGAACAGTTATTTAACTTAACCGTTCTCTATTATGTGTTACTTATTCTTGTTTTTGTAGTAGTAGTGGAAGGAGCCTACGGAAAAGAAGCCTTATAAAATTGGACATCCCGACTCACAAAAATATCCCCAGTAGTAATATCATACACACGCCAAGCCTTTTTATTGTGAGGATACCCAATAAAGACACACTTACGACTTCTCTTCGCAAATTTATCGCCCTTGGTATGTTGGTTATGAACGAAACAAAGACAGCCAAAGACGCGTAAATTAGCATAGGAAGGTGGTGAACCAAATAAAATTTCGCAAGGAGTTTTATTGTGAAGGAGATGAGAGGGTGTGTGATTGATCAAATAAGCAGCTGTTAAAATACATTCACCCCAAAAAGAGACCGGTAAATGACCTTGAAACATAAGAGCGCGAGCGACATTAAGAATGTGACGATGTTTACGCTCGACACGACCATGTTGTTGAAGAGTCCCGACACAGGAAGTTTGAAATAAAATGCCGTGTTTAAAGAAAGAGTCAGACATTTCATTAAACTCCGTACCATTGTCAGATTGAACAATTTTAACTTGCTTGGAAAATTGAGTATGAACCATGGCTAAAAAACTCATAAACATGCCTGTAACCTCGGATTTATCGAGTAATAAATAGACCCAAACAGCCCGAGAACAATCGTCAACGATGGTCAAGAAATATCGAATGGTCAAGAAATATCGAGTAATAAATAGACCCAAGCAGCTACTTTATTCGAATTCAAACTAAAGCTTTGACGACATTGTTTTGCAAGATGACAAACATCACAAATATGATCCAAATCAGACGAATTTAAATTGCTAACATTCTAAAAAAAAACGAAGGACTTTATTGAAGGGATGACCAAGACGCATATGCCATGTATCGACTGAAAAATCCATGCACACCCGGTTCACAACAACCCGTTCACTAGCACGCAAATAATAGAGCCCGTCTCGCAACTCACCGACTCCAATCTTCGTCTTCAAAGAAGCATCCTGAATGTGACAAGATAAATTCGTAAAACTGAACACACAAGAAGTAGAAGCCACAGTTGAGAAACGGAAAGCGAATTGCAAGTTAAACTCGAAACAAATAGAACATCACGAAGAATAAAAGAGTCACTAATTTGTACCGAGCCAGCTACAGTGGCAGAAAGCGTGTGGCCATTGGGAAGGCTAATCGGGCACGGTGTAATAGTCTGTGACTCTGTTAACCAACGAGCATCACCTGTAACATGACGGGATGCCCCTCGTATCAATTATCAAATCAAGAGACATACCACTCAGACGGTCTTAAGAAGAAGAAGAAGGTTCGGTCAGTAGGGCATTAGCATGAGCAGAAGACCGAGAACCAATCCGTTGTTTCGATTGAAGCTCCTCAAGAGTACGCGGGCGATCACCCTACCAGTCCGGGAATTTCTGTGTTTTAATAAAACAGTCATTAACTTCATGACCGGAGGCTTTACAGTGAGAGCATGTCAATTTTCTACGCTCTTGTCGCTCCGCATCTCGTAAAGCGCACCAATCGGGAACAGAGGATTTGAGGCAGAGGAAGCAGGTTGTACAACAAGGCCCATGACATCAGAGGCTTCGGGGACTGCCGCAGCACCAACTAGCAGTCGCTCTTCTTGTAAAACCGCGTGATTGACACGGTTAAGGGTTGGCAAAGGGTCGAGAGCGAGCTGATGATTACGAATGGGACCATACAGCGATTTATCAAGGCCCATAAGAAATTTATGCAAGCGCTCTGAATCCTGCCGAGCTAAAGCATTTTTGGTAACACCACAAGTGCACCCACTGGTCGTGCACGAAAACGGGGCTTCGTGGGTGGCAAGGGCATCCCATAAAGCCTTTAAATTACCATAATACGTAGTAACCGACATACCTTTCGCTTGACGGCACTCGTGTACTTGGGTTTTGAGGGCATGTATTCTCGCCCCATCAACAACAGCATACTGGTCTTCCAATTCAGTCCAAAGAAGACGAGCATCCTCGGTATCCGATACACTGTCCCAAAGAGACGGATCGATCGAATTCATAATCCATTGAACGACGGTGCAGTGTACAACTTCCCATTGACTAAGCATAAAATCATCTGTCGGTTTAGCAATAGACCGTCACAAAAACAGAACTTGCGTCGTGATTTAAGGGACCGACGCATAGAACGACTCCATTCCTCATAATTGTCGCTCCGGAGTTTGATATGGGTTATTGCTTGACCTGGACCCTCCTGATTAACAAGAGAAAAAGGGGAAAGAGAATCGATTTTAGAGGTAGAAGAAGAGGAAAGAGATGTGTCCGTGTCCGTTCCCGTCATCGTTGATCAGAAAAGAAGGAATTCCGAGCAGGCGATGATCAAGGACGGACGACAGTGGTAGGTTTTGTGGGAAAATATGATTTCACTGACTCTCCTGATACCATGTTACGAAATGTATTAGGTTAATTGTATTGTGTCGATTCTCATTAGCTCATCGGTTAATATAAATACAAGAGTTTAGTCGTGTGTCGAAGCCCATACATAAGTCACGGCGTAGTCGGCCTATTACTGGTTGTAGGATCTACTAACTGTTCGTAGTTCTTATGTCCTCCTACGCACAAGGTCAACAATTTTGGAAGTTCTACGCACAAGATGCAGAAGATACTTGTTATTTGTTTGTTGGTGAGAGAAAACGTTTTTGGACGTAAATAAATATATTTGTGTTTCATTTGTTGGCTTTAGTTTGTTCTAACGCTTTTGTTTCCTCATGAGATTAATGGGTTATAATCCTTGTTATGCAATTAAAACCGTTTGTTTATTATTCCCTCCATTCAACTCCACTTTGCAATTAAAACCGTTTGTTTATTACTCCCTCCATATGAACAAATAATCATATTAGATAAGTTATGAGTGAATCGACTTACAACTAAACATGAGATCATACGTGTTTAAACCAACAAGGATAAAAGAAATGATGGAATAAACAAGTAAGGCATAAGCAGCAATAAATAGATGGAGGAGAAAGAGAAGGAAACAGACACGACCACTTAGCCACGAGCACGTATTTCAAGGAGATATGACCAAACTAACCATCCAAATAACGCAAGACATTTATCACTCTTAGACTATGATTTCCCCGGGTAGGACTACGATAATAATACGGTCCTAGTCTAAATCTACAGATTCTCGGGTGTACATCTCGATTCGACGTGCGCCAGCACAGCACGCACCCAAGACTCGACTACTAAGGAGATCGAGTACCCCAGTAACACCCCCACACACCAGGACGCCTTACCAAGGACCATCCCAATGTATGAAGGTGTTACCATCTCGGTTACCTGAGGTAGTAGATCAAATAGACAATAAAAGAACTCTTATGTTATATTACTGTAACTCTTTACAACCAAACACAAAACTGATTACAAGTGATAACAATTACTACTATGAACTAATGCCTCCACATTTCTAGACCGGTAGCGTGATGACTCGACTCCCTCCATGCCCAGCAGTAACAGACCAACTATACCTACTAAGCCAACTGCTCACCATCCCCGAATGGATCACCACAGTTTTGAAAACATAACATGGGGTCAGTACTGCACAATCGAGATATGACAGATAAGATAAGTAACCAGCTGATCATCCACCATCTACAGTCTCCCGAACTCACACAGTACCCGACTACACACTGAAGTGTGTAGCCCTGCCAGATTACCCATCGCAACAGGTATTCCTCGCCGCCAGTGGGGGACCGCAGCCAATCCCCACCTAAATCCCGCTCATCAACGAGCGATAACCCTGTCCCTTAATGTGCACATCCCCTCCGGTGGCGGGTTCCACAGAGGGCTAACTAGGGCGTGAAGCCACTCCCGCAAGTGACTCCACCACAATCATCACAACACCACCATATCACAACCACCACCACCACACCAACGCTCCGATGATCAGCAGATAACAGTAAACACAATACAATCACATCTTAATTCAATCAACAGAAACTGAGTAGGGAAACCCTAACTTATTGCCAACCATGAAATGCATCCACACATATCCAAGCAAGACTCCGAGAAGAATCCTACAATGATGACCACATCCTATTATACAACTACTTCCAACAATCTATTGTAGGAATCCACAAGACAGCGATTTACCTAATGACGCGGACCGACGGTGACACGAACGACGACCACGCACACATCCTTCCTATGCAAATCCCGTCTTTCCCATGGTTGAGATGTAGGCTACATGTATGAGAGTGTATGGAGGTAAGGGTGATTGGTGAGAGAGAGGTGGTCTAGGGTCAGAGGAAGAGGAACCGTCGAAAATGGGAAAATGAAATAAATCTTGCGGATTCATGTTTTTATATCAACGCGTCAACAGCAGCCATACTCGGCCGAGTATACACAATACTCGGCCGAGTAGTCCCTGCTAGGTCGAGTAAACTCTCTCGTAACGCACCTATCCTAACCTAGGCCCTCACCTATCTCTTCATAACCGTCCTTCCTGGTCAAAGGGTCAGTCAAAAGAGTCCTTAAATATCCTGGGTATTACAGTCTTCCCCCCTTAAAAAGAACTTCGTCCCCGAAGTTCAGCCCACTCGTCTCAACAGCGAGGTTAGCTACCTCAAAGACGTTCCCCCTAGCATAAGGCGTACTAACATCGACCACCACAAAATAATACCACAAGTATTATCCCTAAACCTTCATTGTATAAGACAGCGATCAACACACAACTGGCCAATAACCCCACTATATCACTAAAATCTTATTCTCTTGTCGGTTATGACACTTTACTTCACCACAAGACAACATAGCCAGAAGATGAACATACAACATTGCCGGAAAATGATCATAGAAGACAAGCATATAAGGAAAGAAGGCTACGCACACAAGAACTTTGTTGTGACTTTAATTTATATGGACACTTTTATATCGCCGTGATATGTTATATCTACCCCACTAAAAACGAACTTCGTCCCCGAAGTTCAGTGCACTCAAAGACAACGCTTACCCGTAGATAGACATACTCGCAAGTCATACCTTTAGTGTATAATCACGAGACGTCTCCACTCATAATCCACGCTATACTATAACTTCTAGGAAAGAAAAGATGCACACGTACATTCCACCGAAAGAGCTACATAACAAGAAACATCATGATTCTAATGTCATGTCAACTCAGGCACATGACACATTACTTTACTACTACAACTAGGCCAGGTACTCTATAATAGCAATATAACATAGTACACACACGACTAAATAATTAAACATACGAATCTAGAACAAATTACATCACCACATCATGCGACACACAGATACTCGGCCGAGTATTAAGGATCACTCGGTCGAGTAAGCGTTACTCGGTCGAGCATTTGAGTCTACTCGGCCGAGTAACCTCTACTCGATCGAGTATTCTTTATACTCGGTCGAGTGTTGACAGGCAGAGAGCGATTTCCGTAGTGAAATCAATTTCACCCCCCGAGCTAACCTGCAAAAGTCACAATTCCATACCAAATGCATGTCCAAAACTAATCTGTCATACCCAAAGTATGCTAAAACAAGTAACGACCTTAAGGCCAAGTACAGTCATCCGAAATAAGAGTGTACAACAGAAACGATAAATATCCATCCACAATCGAAATAAGTCCAGACGAAACAAGAAAATCACTGATATGGACCCCCATCCATCTCATCATCGCCGCCTACACCTGAAGCTCCGGCTCTCGAAGTACTAGCTCCCTGATAACCCGTTGCTGAGTAATATCCTCCTCCTAGCTGGCTGCCATAGTTGGCTCCCCACGGTCCCGCGAGGCAGCCAAACTCGGTCTCCTCAGGTGGCCTCCAAAAGCCGGGGACAACTCCATAGCTGTGGAAGACTCCCATGTCTACCCCAGGTCCTCTCCACCAGACGGGCTGTGCAAGCTCAGTCCATATGCCCTGATTATGTGCCATCTCATGCATGTTGCGGAGCACCAAGGTGGCGGAGATCCGCTCGGTCAAGTTGCTCACCTGCATCCTTGGGTCATGAACTGTGGGGTAGAGCGGGTACTTCTGTGGGTAGAAGCTCGTCATATAGTAAGAGGACTCAGCCTCAACCGGGTCCGCCTTAGGTTGTCTGACCCTACGACGCTCTCGAGGTGGGGGAGGAGTCTGCAGTCCCTCAGGTACCAAGGTAGGCTCAGGTAGGTCCAAGAGGATGGTGGGATCAATCAAGTAGTACTGGGTCGAGGTCTAGGCACCCCAACTACAGGCTCCCACTCAGCTAGGTGGTCAACAACGGGAAGACGGGCAGGGTTGGGAAGTACCATCCACATAGATCCTCTCACTCTCCAGGCATCTTGCCATAGATGAACTATTTTTTTTTTTTATTGTATACAATTTTGAGACAAACTTTTAAGACAAAATTTTTCACCAAAACATCAATTATTTTACTCAAAAACATCATTCTCAATATCAAGGGGCTTTGAAATAGCATGTTAAAACAAGAAAAAGACTGAAATTTTCGACTTAAGAAAACCTTAGAAAATTCAAAAAGCAATTTCACCCATTAAATTGTTCTAGTGACGGCGTAGACGATGTTTATAAGCAATTAAATCCAAAGAATCAGAAGAAAAAGCTTGATTTCAGTTAAGCATAATGGGGATTCGAAGTTGGAACAAAAACATACCATAACTTTGACAATATAGGAAGAAATTGATTTAAAACCTTACACTGAAGGAAATTTTGGCAAGCAAAAAGCAAATAATCACCAAGGAATCACCCAAGAGCTTGAGAGATGCGAGTATGAGATATGAAGGTTTAGAGGGAAGAAGAAGGAAGTGTTGGAGGCGGAATGAGACGAAAGAAGAGGCATTATAGGGTTTTTTTTTAAATAACCCGGCTGAGCCACGATAAAACCGTACTCGGTCAAGTATGGGGCTTACTCGGCCGAGTATGGTCTACTCGGTCGAGTATCCTGAATACTCGGTCGAGTACTCGAAAACATTAGCGATTCTAATCAGACAAGAATGAGCACTCGGTCGAGCACCACCATACTCGGCCGAGTGTAGACTACTCGGTTGAGTATGCGTCTTTACTCGGTCGAGCGTCAGAGAGCAGGAACGAGATTTCGAATTTTAATACACCTGCAAAACAAGTAGCATTGTTTGGAGTTCCGTGCAATAGGCTCGTCACTGTTAGAGCTTACTTCTAACACATGCACACACATCATACACAAATTATGCATATCCCTTACCAGTTCCATCAACATTTCCACCTACATTCCTTGCTTCACTACCCCCACAATTACATCATAACCCTTATGTATAATTATTCAACTAATCACTACACCTGAAAAGGGTAATCTATATAGCCACAACATTACACACTCCACAATTCATCTTATACTCACCTTAAGCAAGACGTTTGTGAGACATTAACCATCGTATAACGCAGTCATTATTAAACAGGTCATTCAACTTAATCTTGCCATACGCAACAAAATTTCACATTGTACCACTCGAAATCTCTGATCACATTTCCGCAATCCTATTTACCAATTCAAGACTATTCCAATACCACAATCACTACATGCAAAATTCGTATTGATGCACATTTATTAATTCACAGATTCACACGACAACAGTTCTCACGCAACAACTCCTATCAACTACCCTTTCCTAGTGACTGGCTTAAGCACGATGGGGCCGTGATTTTGAAATGAGGGCGCCTAATTACCCAAAATCTAGCATCGGCTAGGGCTCCCAACGCACATACACCAGGTTCATTTTAATTTGACACCCTATATTCATTTGATTCATTGGTTCAGGTTCCAAAATCGTCGGCTCTGATACCACTTTGTAACACCCCCGCACACCAGGACGCCTTACCAAGGACCATCCCAGTGTATAAAGGTGTTACCATCTCGGTTACCCGAGGTAGTAGATCAAATAGACAATAAAAGAACTGTTATGTTATATTACTGTAACTCTTTACAATCAAACACAAAACTGATTACAAGTGATAACAATGACTACTATGAACTAATGCCTCCGCATTTCTTGACCGGTAGCGTGATGACTCGACTCCCTCCATGCCCAGCAGCAACAGACCAACTGTACCTGTTAAGCCAACTGCTCACCATACCCGAATAGATCACCACAATTTTGAAAACATAACACGGGTTCAGTACAGCACAATTGAGATAAGACAGATAAGATAAGTAATCAGTTGATCATCCACCATCTCCGGTATCCCGAACTCACACATTAACCGACTACACATCGAAGTCTGTAGCCCTGCCAGATTACCCATCGCAATAGATAATCCTCGCCGCCAGTGGGGGGCTGCAGCCAATCGCCACCTAAATCCCGCTCATCAACGAGCGATAACCCTGTCCCTTAATGTGCACATCCCCTCTCGTGGCGGGTTCCACGGAGGACGAAATAGGGCGTGAAGCCACTCCCGTAAGTGACTCCACCACAATCATCACAACACCACCACATCACAACCACCACCACCACACCAACGCTCCGATGTTCAGCAGATAACAGTAAACACAATACAATCACATCTTAGATAAATCAACAGAAACTGAGTAGGGAAACCCTACCTTATCGCCATCCATGAAATGCATCCACACATAGCCAAGCAAGACTCCGAGAAGAATCCTACAACAATGACCACATCCTATTATACAACTATTTCCAACAATCTACTGTAGGAAACCACAAGACAGCGACTTGCCTAATGACGCGGACCGACGGTGACACGAACGACGACCACGCACACATCCTTCCTATGCAAATCCCTTCTTTCCCATGGTTGAGATGTAGGCTACATGTATGAGAGTGTATGGAGGTAAGGATGATTGGTGAGAGAGAGGTAGGCTAGGGTTAGAGGAAGAGGAACTGTCGAAAATGGGAAAATGAAATAAATCTTGCGGACTCACGTTTTTATATCAACGTGTTAACAGCAGCCATATTGGGTCGAGTACTGCCATACTCGGCTGAGTAGACTCTACTCGGTCGAGTATACACAATACTCGGCCGAGTAGTCCCTGCTAGGTCGAGTAAACTCTCTCGTAACGCACCTATCCTAACCTAGGCACTCACCTATCTACCTAACGGTCCTTCCTGGTCAAAGCGTCAGTCAAAAGAGTCCTTAAATATCATGGGTATTACAACCCCAATCGCCAGAACAACACGAAAGTGGCGGAAAGACTAAGATAAGACTCACTTGCCAGAACAATACAAGTGGCCAAAAGCCGTACTTGCCAGAACACCACAAGTAGGCCAAACCCGTACTTGCCAGAACAGCGCAAGTAGGTCAAACCCGTGTTTGCTAGAACAGCACAAGCAGGGCGAAAATGTATGTCAAGCACATACGATAGTATTATGGAATTTCTACAAGAATACGACTCTTTACAAGTAATAATTTGTAGTGAATATTTCATACTTATATTATATTACTAAATGTTTCACTTTACAATTTAACATGCCGGTTAAATAAAATATAATAAGTGATAATGAATAATTTACGTTATATGAAAATTACGGAATAAATTTTGACCAAGCCCACAAGACTCATTTATGAGTCCATCAAACAAGTTATGAAAACCCAATACTTGAAGTCACAAGAAATCCATCAAGTTAATCATGCAAAGTCCAACCATGTAATCATGTGAAGTCCAACATTTAAAACATAGCAAGCCCAAAAGAAGATAGTATGTAAATTCCCCATATAAGTTATAGTGAACCCAATCTATAAAATATAATGAGCGGTAATGAATAATTTACGTTACGTGAAATTTACGGATTAAAATGGAAACTCACACAAGTGATTTCTTCATGAGCCTACTACAAAACATGACATTGGCCCAACCCATTCAATCATATAAGTCCAACAGAAGAAATATGGTGAGCCCAATAATTAACCAAATGAGCCTAACTTTTAATCTCAAATGAGCCCAATTGAAATAATATGCAAACGAACGATATTAACGAATTACGTTATATAAAATATGAGACGGAAATTAATTATTTCAAATAAACCGAACATGCGCCAAGAGCACTCATACCACGGCTCAATGGACCGTTTGACAGCCCTAAAAGCGACACAACAAGCAGCCATACCCGGCCTCACAACCCGCCACTACACAGCTTGCAAGAGGCCACCTGTGACCACTACCCAAGGCTGCTAAACAGCCGTTAAACCACCCCACAACCATAATAAAAATGCGGTCTAAGTGTCCAGTTTTGCGTTCTCAAAAACCCACTTACCTACACTACTTTAGCCAACAAGAACAACCCATGAGTAACCTCGGTCCAACCACCAACACTCGACTAAAGCAGACCCATACCACACCCGAACGACTCGCAACACGACCTCTAAAACAGAGCCCAAAATAGGTCGTGTCATGTCACCCATGATCACCATAACGACTACCAAAACAACCTGAAGTCCATCTAACCCGGCTCCCACAACGACACCCCAAACCTCGCTCAGACAAACCCGGATTATCCGTCCCAAAACAGCCATTACCAACAACAAATTAAGACGGAAATTAACATATAAGGGTGGAAAAGACACAAAGAACCAATCTTTATCGGATAAGAGCATGTAAAACGATTACAACAAGACAGAGTTTCGACATTTGTCGAGTAACCTATCACTGTTACCTTAGCTTCTCGAATTTCCGAGGATAACGTCTAAAAACATGAGCCTTTCTTCAGTCTTCAAGGTTTTCAACTAAAAGGAGGAAAAATGAGTTGTTTAAGACGGGAAACCGAGTTGTCTTTTAAGAAGACATTTTCGAAAACTCAACAAAATCGAAGCTTTCTTACCTTGAAAGAATGAGGAAGGAAAGAGGAAGAGAATGGAGTAAGAATTAAGGAAAAAGGTTGAGAAACGAAGTCGGGATCTGCAGATGAAACTCGCGAGAATGGTGGTGTACTGGCTCTGTTGCTTCTGTTTTGTTTTTGTTGTTGCAGGTGAAATGCGAAAAGAAGGAGGAGAAGAAATGAGGGAGTGGGTCACGGTATTACAACAACAACAATAATAATAATAATAATAATAATAATAATAATAATAATAATAATAATAATAATAATAATAATAATAATAATAATAATAATAATAATAATAATAATAATAATAATAATAATAATAATAGTAATAATAATAATAATAGTAATAATAATAATAATAGTAATAATAATAATAATAATAATAATAATAATAATAATAATAATAATAATAATAATAATAATAATAATAATAATAATAATAATAATAGTAATAATAATAGTAATAATAATAATATATAAATGTAGACTGTGGGGTGAGTGTATGAGTGAACAATTATTAGATTAGTTAGGTGCAAAAAGTAAGTGGTGTGTTGTCGGTATGGGATAGGTCAAGAATAGATTAGCCTCACATGTGAAAATGTGACGGTCTATGTTAGACGGAAATTAAGGTGAGAATCAATGTGTGTGTGTGTGTGTGTGTGTGTGTGTGTGTGTGTGTGTGTGTGTGTGTGTGTGTGTGTATATATATATATATATATATATATATATATATATATATATATATATATATATATATATATATATATATATATATATATTATAGGCTTTTTTCAGGCAATTCTAGAGATTCCAACTATTTTAAAACACGATTTTTATTTTTAATAATAAACTCAGCTGAAGATAATTATTTTTGAGCTAATAAAATAATAGATATAATAAATTACAAAAAAGATTGAGTTTGATGTTTCACCATCGTTCACCAACACCACTACCCGACCACAACAACCACCCAATTCAATTCTCCATCTTCAATTCCGAACTCGGAATTAAAACCCGGGTTCACTTCACCAACATCAGCATAAAAAAAAACAGGTCCACATCAACTCGATTCGCTGCTGCTCCTTCATCTGAAGTCCTCCGTTCAATTCGACAACCAGCAGCAGCAGCTTCACTGATTCGCCCTCCTCTGTCCACCGCAACAACAATCAGTAGCAGCCTGCCACCGTACGACCGCCATAAATTCGAACCATTGTCGCTTGGCCTCCATTTCTCCTGTGCTCCGTTCTACAACCACCATGTCTCGATTCATCTCCATCAAACCGCCAGTTCGACTGCCAGCACTACCACTTCATCATTCATCATCTATTCCGAGCAGTTGAACCGTGACCTGCAACCAATCTGACCACCAAGTTCGACAAATTCAACCGAAGTGGCAGCAGAACCCGAGTCCACCACTTCGACAGCCACCAGAGCACCGAGCTTCTTCTGCCACCCATTGATTTGTCTCGGTGATATTCATAATCCACGGTGTTTCCTGTGTGAATCGAGTTTTGGATTTAGACATTCACTTGGCTGAGTTTTGAGAGGGATGAGAAGGAAGACGGAAAAGACTATTGAGCCCCTGACAATTCATTTCTTTCATCGAGTTTAAGTGAGGGCAGTTTTGTAATTTGCTGTTTTGTATTGAGGGGATATAAAAGGCAGTGTTCTATTTCGTTACTCGTGCATAGCGATTATAACTTTTATATACACAAATCATAAAAAAAAGGTTAATTTATTTGTATATACTCATATTCTAAAAAAAAATATTTTAATGTATTTGTATATACTCACATTCTCACGAGAAAACTAATGTTAAGAAAGTAAACATAACTTCTCAATTGCGAAGATACAATTAGAGACGAATCAATATTATAACCCGTACAACGTACGGGCACAAAATCTAGTTATTATTATTACTGTCACTATTATTGTTCGACCAAAAATATGTATACATATATTCTTATATAAATTATGCCTTAATAATATATTTTAATAATACGTATTTTTATATAAATGAACTTTTATATATTACTTTTATAAAAATCGTGTTTGAAATAACATTAATTAAATTGAATAATTCAAAAATATAAAATAAAGTAATCAAACGGTTTAATAAATTTTAAATCTCAAAATGGGAAATTCGCGTGTGTTACAACACCAGTTCACTCATCTTCGATTGAAAAGGACATTTCTGACTTGAAATCTTCTGACTATGCCATTGTTGCGATTACTTTTCCGAAATTCAATTTCGTTTTAAGTAGATCTGGGATTAAAATTACAGAAATTTCGAAATTAGAGGAAAAGGTAGTTAAGGAGCATAATCGACATATGCGTCATCATCATGATGAACAATATGCGATTCCACACAGTTTCGTACAAATGTCGACTACCCACCACCACCACCTCCTGCTTCACTCTCTCCCCACACTCTTGGACACTCTCTCCACCACAACCCGTCACCAAATGCAGCCGTTCTTACCACAGAAGACTCCGACAACAACGCCGACCACCACGACATATGTGCTCCCGTGTCTCTAACTTCCCTTTGCCAAGTAAACAACCAGATTAGCGGACCACCACCTTAAACAACAATACTGACAATAAAAAAGGATGCCGACATCACCCGCCCAAAAACCCGAATCTGACGACCATCCCGGAATCTTCGTCGAAGAAGAGAAAACGAGGGTACTGTTGGGTTCCTTTTATTGATGATAACATGCCCATTTAATGTGAATTCTCTTAGTTTACCTTTTCAGGTTTTTTGATCAAATCAAGATTGGATTAAGATGTGTTGAATTGTTGATCACCCAAAGTTTTGAGTCATTTGTGTCATCTAATGTACAAGTTAGGGAGTAGAGTATTTAAAAGCAATAATAATAGTCAAGACCACTGTTACCCTTACAAGTAACAATGGTCTGGACTGTCACCATGATCCGTAACACTTGAAACTCAATTTCACTTTTCGAAAATCCTTTTTTTTGTTTTTCTAAAGTGACTTGGACTTAAAAGATAACCTTCAGATTTCTTTCTAAGGATTTGGGTTTTTAGAAAAAAAGGTTTAGCTAATTGTCAATTCAAATTGTTTCCTCTTTGTACCAATTTGTCTCCTTGGTCTTTTGTAAAACAAGGATTGCTTTTTGCCATTTTAGTGAAGGCTTGTCATCTTGTGACTTGTTTTCCACTCTTTGTTTTCTGAAAAACCAAAGGCTTATTTTGGATAATTACAAACCTTCTTTTCTTCTTTTGCCTTTTGAAAGAGTACCCTCTTTTGTGCAAGTTTGGGGAAGAGTTGGTCTTCATCACATGTGAAGACCTTTGAATTTCAAAACCCTAAATCACCTACCTTGCTTGCCCTCTCTATAAAAGGAGTGCCTCATCTCATCTTTTCCACAAGACTTTTCAAGAAAAATTAATTCAGTTTGCAAAGTTGTTTTTCAAAGTTTAAAACCGTGTCATTATTTTGCAAAGCTTTCAAAAGTCTTCAAGTGTTACAATCATAACCATTGTTGCTTTAAGTACTAAACTCTCTCACTTATGAACCGTTTGATCTTGTAAAGTTGTCCATATCAATTCTTGTTAAGAATCAGTCCGTGGAAACTTGATCCTTAAAACGTTCTAAGTTAGTGTGTAGAGTTTAGGACGGAGTAGTCCTTTGACTCTTTGGCAACCGGAGTAGGTTGCGAGTTACCTTGTTCTAGGACGGAGTAGTTCTTGAACTTGTGTCACAACCGGAGTAGGTTGTTGGTCTTTTTATTATACGGGTTTTTTAGTAGTCGGAGTAGATCACTAAAATTAATCAATAAAAAGTAGATTGGACGTAGGCATTTGAGTTCTTGCCGAACCAATTCAAAAATCCCTTGTTTGATCTTCATTTGTTCTTTATTCCGCTGCTTTTATCTTGTTTAGTCTTATTATTTGCTTAACTCTTGAGTAACAGTTCCACATACTGTCACATTCGGTATGTAGCCTATACTCCATACGCTGAGACGAATAGCAACACTCAGAACCATTGTTATCTTCAGACTTTAGCAAACTTATCTTTTCATACTCGTTTAATCCTTCAATATTAATCGATGTATTCACTTATCTCCCATATTATCAAACAACTTACTTTAATTCAACTTTAATTCAATAAATTTTAAGTTGATATTTTTAAATAGTACCTAATTCACCCCCTCCCCCTCTTAGGTACTTGAATCCATAAACTTTTCAATTGGTATCAGAGCCTCGTGCTCTTGATCGAGGCTAATCGCCTTAGAGTTTGATTCTTGGGTAATGGATTCCGAGAAACACTCCAAGATCCCGGTCTTTACCGGTGCGAATTTTGGATGGTGGAAACTCAAAATGGAACATTACATCAAAAGTATAGACTATCAATGTTGGACCATCATCCAAAATGGACCTCTTGTTATTGAGGAAACCGATATATTAAACGGTTTCACCAAAACCAAAGAGGAAAAAGAATACAATGAAAATGACTTCAAACTTGCCGAAAAGAACTCCAAAGCAATGTCGATTCTTCAACGTTGTGTTGGTGAGGGGGAAGTTAATCGAATCTCTGGATGTCCTACGGCAAAATTGATTTGGGATTCTTTTGTACTTATTTATGAGGAGACTTCCCAAGTTAGAAAACACCGTATTGACCTTCTCATGCAACAATATGAGATGTTTAGAATGTCAAAGGACGAGTCCATAAATAGCTTTTCTTCACGTTTTTCTTGTATCATTAATGAGCTAAAGAGTCTAGGAAGGAATTTCGAGTCCGAGGACATCATTCGAAAAATCCTTCGTAGTCTAACCTCTAAGTGGCAACCCAAAGTCACCGCCATAGAGGAAGCTAAAGATTTGTCAACCCTATCTCTTCATGAACTAATGGGATCACTAATGGCTCACGAGTTTAATCTCGACAAGCATTCTAGTGAGTCCTCAAAGGGAAAGAGTCTCGCCCTCACATCTTCTCCAAGTGATGAAGAAGATGAGGAAGAAGACGAGTTTGCTATGTTCTCAAGGAATCTAGCCGAGTTAGTCAATGGTAAAGGAAACAAAAGGTTCAATAATAATTACTCGAAAAAACGCTTTCCTAAGAAACGGTCTAATTCCACCGTGGGATGCTTTAAGTGTGGTGATAAAACTCACCAAATTAAAGAATGTCCCAAGTGGGATGAAATCAAATCTAAGGAAAAACGAGATAAAGTTAAAAAGGACTACAAACATAGAGTCATGAGTGCTATTTGGGGAATGTCCGGCTCCGAGGAAGATGAGGAACTCATCGAGCAGGAACTAGAGGCTAAAATGGGTCTTATAAGTCATCTTAAGGACAAAGTCTCAAAAACTTCAAAAATCGAACACCTTAGATGCCTCATGGTTAATCCCGATGACTCCGAATCAGATTCCGACAATGAGGTAAATCATCTAAAGGACAAGGATAGAACTTACTCCAAAGAGAAACTATGTAAGCTTCTTGACCAACTTTTTGATAAGTGTCGGTTTCAAAATGATAAACTTGAGGTCATGCAAAATGAGATTGAGGAAATTGCTCAAGAAAACTTTAACCTTAAAAATGAACTAAAAGCAACTGGCAGCGTCACTGTCACCTCTGAGGCTTATGATGAAGTAAAGAGAGTCAACAAATTCAACAAACAATTGACTAAAGAATTAGAGCGTCTTAAGATGACCCCCCCCCACACACACACACAAAAATGCAAGGTAATTAAATAGAAAATGGAGAGAGAGAATCTAGAAAGAGAGAGTGCTCTGAATTTTAGGTAAACAGCCGCCGTTTTCACAAATAATGACGAGGGCTCCTTCGTCCAAACCTTCATCCGCCATTAAAACTACTCAAAATACCAAAAAAATGTCGACTTTATCGTCTTCTACTCAAGCTGCTGCTAAAAAAACTGGACCTTGTCCTTCAGAGGTCCTTAAAGAAAAAAATGTGAATGAAGTTGTTGGTATTGCTCCATACGACCTTGATGCTGTTGGGGTTGTTGAGAATACTGAAGAATGGGTTGTTCAAGGGAAGAAAAATCAGTCCTTGGCAGCTATCCCTGAGGATCCTAAGTACTTGCAGTTTACGGCAGAGGATGTTGTTGAAGAGCTGAACTATTGGAAGTCTGCGGTCTACTGTCGGTGGAAGTTGTTGATGGGTTTGTCAGAAGGATATGGGCTAATTTCTCCATTGATAAGGTATCCTTCCTTCCCAATGGTATTTTCCTAGTCCGGTTTCAGAATGAGAAGTGTAAGGATACTGTCCTAAAACAGGGACATTATCTTTTTGATAATAAACCCCTAATTGTGAGGAGCTGGACTGAAAAAGTAGAATTTACTAAGGACAACGTTAAGACTGTGCTTGTTTGGGTTCGTTTAATGGATTTGCCACTCAAGTTCTGGGGTAAGTGTTTACCTAGAATTTCTGAACTTGCTGGTAAGTATATTCGCAGTGATGTCCCCACTATGGAAAAAACTCGTCTAGGGTTTGCTCTTGTCTTGCTTGAGGTGCCATTTGGTGCTAAAGTTGTTGATTCGGTGAAATTCTTAGATGAAGAGGGGCAAATTGTAAAAATCAGAGTTGAATGTGAATGGAGACCAATACTTTGTACTGAATGTGGGGGAGTTGGTCATGAGGGATCTAAATGTAGGAAACCAAAGCCTAAGGGTCCTTCCCAACCCCAACCTGCACCCCAGAAATGGGTCCCTAAGAAAGTAACTCATGTGCGTCAGAAAGCTCCCACTACTGAACCAGGTCCCTCTGTGGTTTTAGTGACTGATACTCATGCTGGGATTACTCTTGTGACTACTCCTGAGGAAGTTCAGCACAAGCTTCAGGTTACTTGGTCCAAAAAATTGCACTTATAGTCAAGTTAATACTCCTGCCAGGCCACCTATTACTTTCAGCAGACAAGAGATCATCAAAGCAGGGAAAAATCAAAGTGCTCTCAGCCAGTATACCTTCCAGGATGCTCTTAACAATGCTACACCTAAGGTGGGCATTAGTAATGCTTTGCCTAATGTTTCTCCTAGGGTTGGTGTTGGTACAAGTGGTAGTGTGTTACTCCCTACTAGGAGTAATGTATAGCCTTGGTTTTTGGAATGTTAGGGGACTGAATAGCCCAGCTAAACAAAAACAAATTAAATGGTTCTTACATTTTCATCAGGTGGGTTTATTTGGTCTCCTTGAGACAAAGGTAAAGCCTTTGTCTCTAAATTCTGTTAGATTAAATATGTGTGATGGATGGTCATTATCTACTAATACTTCTTACCATTCTGGAGGTAGAATATGGGTGCTGTGGAATCCTTCTGTGTTTCATGTTCAGTTTCTTTATTATTCTGCACAGCTTATTCATATGGAAGTTGTTGAAGTTTGCACTCAGTTCCATTTTTATTACTCTATGGTCTATGCTTTTAATGACACAGCTGATATGAAGAGTCTTTGGGCTGACTTGAATGGTATAGCTTCTACTGTTCAGGGGCCTTGGATGATTTGTGGGGATTTCAACTGTGTCTTAAGCCCTGCAGAAAGGCTTGGTGGTCACACAACTGAGGAAGAGATGTCTGACTTTCAGGACTGTCTTGATCAATGTCAATTGTTTGATAGTCCAGCTGCTGGATCTTTCTATACATGGAATAATAAACAAGATCCTTAGACTAGGGTCTACTCTAGGTTGGATAGGGTCCTTGTTAATTGTGATTGGGTTCAAGCTAGGGGGACTTCTTATGCTCACTTCTATAATGAAGGTATTTTTGACCATTCCCCTTGTGTGGTCCAAGATGCTAATAATTTTATGAAAGGAAGGAGGAGCTTTAAGTACTATAATATGTGGAGTCAGGTCCCATATTTTCTTGAGTGTGTACAGTCCCATTGGAGTTCTTATTGGGCTGGCACCAAAATGTTCAGAGTTGTTATGAAGCTCAAATCTTTAAAGAGACCTCTTAAGGACCTTAATCAGAAACTGTTTGCTGATATTGAGAATAGTGCTGCTCATACTTGGAAGAATTTAGATGCTATACAGGATAGGCTAAAGAGGGATCCTACTGATGGTTCCTTGATTAATATGGAAAAGGAGGCTGCTGCTCTGTCCAGGGACCTGCAGTCTGTCTGTCATAGTTTCTACATTCAGAAGACTAAAGCTACTTGGGTAAACCGGGTGACAATAACACTAGATACTTTCATAGTTTGATGAAGGGGAGAAGTACTAAGAATAAAGTTTTTCTTATTGAAGATCATCATGGTGTTACACATACTGATAGTGTTAAGATTCAGAATGCTTTCCTTGCCTATTATGAAGACCTTCTGGGGACTGCAGCTGCCACTACTCCTGTTAATAATGCTGTGGTTCAGATTGGCCCTGTCTTTTCCCCTGCTCATTGTGACATGCTGCTGGCTTCTGTTACAAAGGCTGAATCCAAGAATGCTATTTTCTCTATTCCTAACCACAAGGCCCCTGGGCCTGATGGTTTCTCTAGTGCATTCTTTAAGGACTCATGGAATGTTGTTGGTGAGGATGTTTGCCAGGCTATTTTGGATTTCTTTCAGACTGGTAAAATGCTGCAGCAGATTAATCATACATTTATCAGCTTGATTCCTAAGGTGGACATTCCACAAAATGTTACTCAATTCAGGCCTATCTCCTGTTGCAATATCTTATACAAGGCAATTTCTAAGATTTTGTGCACTAGGGTTTCTGCTGTCCTTCCTGATCTAATTAATAAGGCTCAAGGTGGATTTATTAAGGGGAGAAGCATTGTTGACAATATCTTAATTTGTGAAGACCTGGTTAGGCTTTATAACAGGAAGTCTATATCTCCTAGGTGCCTGATGAAACTTGATCTCAAAAAAGCCTATGACTCAGTTCAGTGGTATTTTCTAGAGCAGATGCTTCAAGCTTTAAATTTTCCTGGCAAAATTATTGAGTTAATCATGACTTGTGTCAGGACTGCATCTTACTCTTTGGTCTTAAATGGTGAAAACTTTGGTTACTTTAAGGGGGCTAAAGGGTTAAGGCAGGGAGACCCTATCTCTCCCCTGCTCTTTACCATATCTATGGAGTATTTGAGTCGAATCCTTAATCATGTCAATTTTATTTTGCCATTTAAATATCACCCTTTGTGTGCTCAGATGCAGCTTACTCACCATATGTTTGCTGATGATCTCCTATTGTTTAGCAAAGGTGATATTCCTTCTATCATGGTCTTGCTCAGGTCTTTTGCCACCTTCTCTGCTGCTACTGGTCTTCAAATGAACAACCTGAAGTCCAATATTTATTTTAATGGTGTTCATTCTTCCATCAAGTCTGATATCTTGCAAGTGTCTGGTTTCAGTGAAGGGGTTTTGCCTTTTAAATATTTGGGAGTTCCCATTTCTGCTGGCAAATTGAGTATAAAACATTGCTATGGGTTTATTGCGAAAATCACTGAGAGAATTAGAGGTTTTGCTACTAGAAAACTTTCTTATGCTGGCAGGCTTACTCTAGTTAACTCAGTTTTGACATCCTTATATTCTTATTGGGCTACCATATTTGTCATTCCTAAAGGAGTATTCAAAAGAATTGATGCATTGTGTAGAAATTATTTGTGGGATGGTTCCACTGAGTATCTTAGGTCCCCTCTTGTGAGTTGGGCAAAAGTTTGTGTGCCAAAACAGGAAGGTGGTTTGGGTATTAGGGATAGCTATGCTTGGAATCTTGCTGCAATCTGCAAGCTGTCCAATTGGGTTTACAATCATCCTGATAGTCTATGGGTTAAGTGGGTACACCATGTTTATATGAAAGGTGTGCCTTGGTCCAGTTATATGCCTAAAACTGATGTCTCCTGGAGTTGGAAAGTTGTGTGCAGGGTACGAGATAAATTTGCTGGTGCCTTCATCAGTGCTGGTCAGTGGATGCATAATCCTGCAGGATATACTATTACAGGTGGTTACTGCTGGATTAGGCATTCTCAGCCTGTGGTGAGTTGGGATAAGGCTGTCTGGAATTCCTGGTGCATCTTTAAGCATTCTTTCATTAACTGGCTGATTGCTAGAGAAGTCTGAATGCTTAGAGATAAACTGCTGCAGATTGGAGTTGTTGCTGATTCTGTCAGTTGCATTTGTGGTGCTGATACTAAATCACACAGGCATTTGTTTGTTCAGTGTCAGTATACTCAGAAATTGGTTAAGCTGTTGAGTTGCAAATTGAAGATAAAGTTGCCTGCTGTCTATCTGATTACTTGGATTCAGTCCAAGCCTTGGGCAAAAGTGAAGAAGAATGTTGTTATTGCGTGGATTCAAGCCTTATATTATGATATTTGGCATCAAAGGAACAAAGCTAGGCTTGAAGGTGTGTTGGATCAACCTTAAGTAGTACTGAAAAAGATTAGTAGCATGCTCCTAATGCAATCTATGTTTTGGCTTAAGTGTATTAAGAAGAGTAGTGACGAAACTTAGGTTAAGTCAATTCATTATTGAGTGACTAACTTATAGTTTCCTTGAAATTGTACCTTATATGGTAGTGTGTAAATTGTTTGTCTTGTGCTTTAATGAAATTTCTAACCTTTCACCAAAAAAAATAATATGACCCCCACGGACGTCTCTGACCTTGAAAATGTCAACACTACCTTGGTGATGCAAGTTTCCTCACTAAACAAGGAACGCGATGATATTTTAAAGGACAAAGATGCTCTCGAGAATGAAGTGTATGACGTTGTGGATGAGATAGTAGACTAGAGAGAAACAGTGTCTGGAACTGTTGTATCCAACAAAGACTTAGATGAGTCAAATGAGAAAGTTAAGTGTTTGGTCAATGAAAACGTGCGTCTAAAAGCTGATGTAGTCAATCTCAACAAAGAAATAGGAGTCCTTCACGAAAGGCTTACCTTCCTTCAAAAGGGTATGCCCGAATGTAGCACTTCTAGATCAAATCTTCACCAAAGATCCGAAGAATTCGTTGATCTAAACAAACGTCTTGATGAAATGACATCTAAGTATGAGGAGTCTAAAGTGAAAATTGGATACCTTGTGTCTAAACTCAATGCTCACACTCATGACTTCATAATTGAAAAAAGGTTGTCTATAGAAAGTGTGAAAAATGATGAACTCAAAAGGGAAAAAGAAAAGAACTTGCATCTTCTCACCAAAGTTAATGATTTGACTAAAGAACTTGTGAATGCTAAAAATACCACTGAGAAATGGGAAGGAAGTCAAATCGTGTTAAACTTCCTCACTAGTCAAACTGAAAGATGTAACAAAGTTGCCGGTTTGGGCTTCAAATGGAACAGTCAGACATACTGTTACATCCAGAAGCCTAAGACCGATTTTAGAAGAAGGAAATACGTTGTTCTTCCCGAATACATTATTTGCAACTATTGTGGTAAGAATGGTCATGTCTTTAATGCTTGTAGAAAAAGATTTAATGACATTAACAAGAACATCAAAGTTGTAAAGCAAATATGGATTAGGAAAGACACCGTAAGATATGTTGATCACAAAAGGGGACCCAAGTTTGTTTCGGTTCCTAAACTCAAAGTCTAATCTTGTGTAGGGCTTGGTGAGAGGCGGCTGCAATTGGTACTTGGATAGTGGATGCTCACGTCACATGACGGCTGATAGAAGCCAATTCTTCTCACTTAAAGCATATAATGGTAGCACAGTAAGGTTTGGTGACAACAAAAAGGGTGAAGTAATTGCCATTGGAAAGGTTGGTAAGTCACCATTACTTTGTATCGACAACGTACGGCTTGTCAAAGGTTTGAAGAATAATCTCCTTAACATTTCTCAACTTTGTGATAAGGGTAATATTGTAGAATTTAGTGCTAATTTGTGTCGAATAATTGATGCCACCACTTATGAATTAATTCTCGAAGGAAGACATGTCAAAGGCGTGTATTTAACCAACTTGAACACCTTATCCGGTCATACCATGTCTTTCATGAGTGTAATGAATAATGATCCTTGGTTGTGACATAAAAGATTTGGTCATGTTAGCACTAAAACTCTTAACACCCTTAAAAGACTCGACTTAGTTGAAGGTTTTCCCAATATGAAATTTGATTTTGATAGAGTGTGTGATGAATGTGCTAGAGGCAAACATGTTAAAAGCTCATTTAAATCCAAAAGAATTGTGAGCACGCTTCAACCTTTACAACTTCTACATATCGACTTGTGTGGACCTATGAGAACTAGAAGTAGAGGTGGTAGTCGTTATGTGTATGTCATTGTTGATTATTACTCTAGCTTCATTTGGGCACTCTTTTTAACCTCTAATAATGAGGCATTTGATGAGTTTCTAATTTGGTTAAGAAAGATTCAAAATAAACTTAATTTAAAACTTGTTTCCATAAGAACCGATCATGGAACCGAATTCGAAAACTCATCATTTGGTGCTTATTGTGATGACAATGGTGTAGACCATAATTTCTCGGCCCCTAGAACCCCACAACAAAATAGTGTGGTTGAAAGAATGAATAGGACCCTTGAAAGTATAGCTAGAACCATGTTCTTATGTAGTAAGTTGCCTAAGAACTTTTGGGCCGAAGCGGTAAACACCGCTTGCTATACTCATAATCGTGTCATGATAAGGAGTATAATAAATAAAAATCCCTATGAATTACTACGTGGAAGAAAGGCCAACATTTCATATTTTAGATGCTTTGGAAGCAAATGCTTTGTTCACAACAATGGTAAAGACAACTTGGGTAAGTTTGATCCACGTAGTGATGAAGGGGTGTTTATTGGCTAATCCGACCATAGCAAGGCCTATAAAGTCTACAATAAACAAACCATGTTAATTGAAGAAAGTGTCCATGTCATTTTTGATGAATCTAGTATGCTTGGACAAGTACAAAGTGTGGAAGAAGACGATGATGATGATGAGTTCGAGATTGCTCTTGTTCGAAAGGACTTTGTGTTTGAGGAAGTGGAAGCAATGAATAATGACGCTGATCAGCAACAACCTCAGGGACTGTCACCTTCAAAGGAAAGCAACATTTCAGGGCGAACACGTGGTATACCTGCCACTGTTTCTTCTCAGGATGCAACAGACCCAACGACTGTTGCCTCCACCTCCAGAAATGAAACAACTCACAACAGTGCTGATGATGACCACTCTAAACAGAAGGAAACAATCACTGAGACTGACACTGCTGAGGGGGAACAAGAAATCATTGTTCCAAGGAAATGGAAACATCAAAGCTCTCATCCACTCTCAAACCTCACAAGCGATCTTAACTCTGGAATTCGAACAAGATCATCTCTCAACAATCTTGCTCATCTTGATGAGTATTGTGCCCACAATGCCTTCCTTTCTCAAGTGGAACCAGCAAATGTAACAGTCATGCCGATCGATAATTTGGTTATTAGCCATGCAAGAAGAACTCAATAAATTCAAAAGGAATGAGGTATGGCACTTAGTCCCTAGACCATCTAATCGTACCATCATTGGTACTAGATGGGTCTTTCGCAATAAGCTTGACGACTCGGGAGAAATCGTAAAGAACAAGGCTAGACTAGTGGTGCAAGGTTACAACCAACAAGAGGGTATTGACTACGATGAAACCTATGCACCGGTAGCTAGACTTGAAACCATACGATTACTTATAGCTTTTGCGGCTCACAAAGGCATTAAACTCTTCCAAATGGATGTCAAAACCGCTTTCTTAAATGGATATTTGGAAGAGGATGTATTTGTGGAGCAACCTTCGGGCTTTAAGTACAATGATTTGCCTAACCATGTTTTCAAATTAGACAAAGTTCTTTATGGTTTAAAACAAGCACCTAGGTGTTGGTATGATAGATTGTCTAAATTTCTTATTGAAAATGGTTTTAAAAGAGGCTCCGTCGACAAGACATTGTTCTTAAAGTCACAGTCTACTGAACTGTTGGTTGTCCAAGTATATGTTGATGACATTATATTTGGTGCAACAAATGAACTCCTTTATGTGTACTTTTCAGAACTAATGAAATCGGAGTTTGAAATGAGCATGATGGGTGAGCTAGGATTTTTCCTTGGGCTCCAAATCAAGCAATCAAAGGATGGAATCATGATCCATCAACAAAAGTACATTAAGGAAATGCTTAAGAAATTTGGGATGACAAATGGTAGGTCTCATGATACACTTATGGTAGCCGGGTCCAAATTGGACAAAGATTAATTCGGTAAGAATGTTAGTGAAAAGGTGTATAGAGGTATGATAGGCTCACTTCTTTACTTGACCGCAAGTCGTCCCGCCATTCTCTTTAGTGTTTTTTTATGTGCTAGGTTCCAAGCAAATCCGAAAGAATGCCACTTTAAAGCTGTCAAACGAATTCTTCGGTATTTGATTGGAACACAAGATCTCTACTTGTGGTACCCCTTACATTGTCCATTTGATCTCATAGGTTTTTCGGATGCGGACAATGCGGGTTGCACGGTAGATCGAAAGAGCACCTCCGGAATTGCAGCATTCTTGGGTCCTTGCTTGATTTCATGGGGCTCAAAGAAACAAAATACTGTAGCTCTTTCAACGGCCGAAAGTGAGTATGTTAGTGCCGCACATTGTTGTTCTCAACTTCTTTGGGTAAGACAACAACTCCTTGATTTTGGTATTATTTTTGACTCCGTTCCCATAATGTGTGATAATACGAGTGCAATAAATATATCCAAAAATCCGATTCAACATTCTAAAACCAAACATATTGATATCCGTCACCAATTCATTCGTGATCATGTGGAGAAAGGACATGTTAGACTTATTTTTTGTAAAACCGAAAATCAAATTGCCGACATTTTTACTAAGCCACTTGCTAGAGAATATTTTGAGAAATTTAGACTAGAAATTGGGTTAATTAATTGCTTGTGATTTCTAACATGAGTCTTACTAATTTCCCCAAATGATTAACTAAAATGGACATATGTTTTTGCTTGTTCTAAGTGCACTCATACCATTTTTTGACCGAAAATTGATACCATACTCGTGAGTCGATAATCACTCAACCTCATATCTAAATTTACGTTTACATTACACTACCTTGCTTTTAATTTTGAGTGATCAACCTCATTTATTGGTCCGACCAACTACGACTTACCTCATTTATGATTGGGCCATTATACCACCATAATCCTTTCGTCCAAAATCCCATAACCCACAAAAACCGTTCCCCTTCCACTCTTCCTCTCCCTAACCTACCTTATAACCTCCTTTTACCCACTATGGTTAAAACATCATTCAACACCTCAATCCCCATCAAAGCCCCAAAAATGACGAACCCATCCGCATCAACTGACCCACCACCTACCTCCAAAACCACTCAACCTCAAAAAGAATCCTATGCCTTTCCTCGAAATCAAAATCCAACAACAACCCTTGTCACTGAACCCGTAATGTAATACCCGTCCTTTTAGGGACCCGTTGACCAGCGTTGACCGACCTTTGGGGGCAGAAAATAGCCCTTGGTGATGCGTGCCGGAGGTACCTGTTGCCTTGATTACCTTTAGAAGTGAGTGGTACTCGATAGAGTAGAGGCTACTCGATCGAGTAGATTGGGTACTCGGTCGAGTAGGTCGAGTAGGGGCTACTCGATCGAGTAAATGGGTTACTCGATCGAGTAACGTCTTTTCAGCGAGGGTTTATAATCGTGTTTTGTTAAAACCGCAAATTATTTCCGCCTCCTTCCTTCAGATCTATAGGTCGCCTCCTTCCCTTCCCTTCACCAAATACCTTCTATGGGAGCCTTTGAGGATGTTAGTGCCTTGGGGATGCGTTGCTTGAGTCGGGTAGTGGTCTTAACGTCGTTGTGAGATGCGTAGATACGTCGTCGTCATCGTCATCGTCATCGTCTTTGTCTTTGTTGTTCCTTGTAGGGTTGTATTGGTAGTAATAGGCTTGTGTACTGTTTGTATAGGGATTGCTTGCTTGGTTGATGTCGTATGGTTGATCGAGGAATCGCTGCTTTTGGTTAAAGGTAGATTCGCCTACTCAGTCTCTGTTGGTTATTAGCGTGTTGGTTGTGGTTGTTGATTGTTGTTGTCGTTGCTGTGGTTGTAGTTGTTGTTGTTGTTGTTGTGGTAATCGTTGTGGTGATACAGCTGCTAGTGACTGATTGTTTGTGGTTCTCGAGGTGCTCCTCGGCTGAGTGGAGTCACTTGCGGAAGTGGCTTCACGCCCTAGTTTCGCCCTCCGTGGAACCCGCCACGGGAGGGGATGTGCACATTAATGGGACAAGGTTATCGCTCAGTATGATAAGCGGGGATTTGGTGGCTACGGCTGCGGTCGCCCACTGGCAAGGCTGGTCCAGTGGACAGTCGGTGACGAAGATTGATTGGAGTGGGTGTGATTGTGTGTGTGTTTGGTTGTGTTTGTTTTAAGTGACAGTTGATTATTGTGTCTCACCTCAGTATTGACCTTGTGTGGTTTTCTTGTTTGTCTTGTGTGTCTGTCGTGATCCCTTATGGTGAGCAGTCCGTCTTAGCAGTTGTTGTCTTGGATGCTAGCTGGAATCCGGGTTGGGATGAGTCCTCGCGATAATGTCAGAAGTAGTTCTCTAGCTTTCGAGTTATAACTTTGTTTAATAGTTTAGATGTAACACTTGTAACATAACTGTAATTGTTCTTTTATCTACTTTTGATGATTACTTACCTCGGGCAACCGGGATGGTGATGCCCTTATATGCTAGGGAAGGTCTTCTTAAGGCTCCTTGGTATATGGGGGTGTCACAAAGTGGTATCAGAGCGACGATTTTGGAACCTGTAACAAATGAATCTAATGAACATAGTGAGTCTAATAAAATGAACCTGGTGTATGTATAATGGGAGCCCCAGCTGATGCTAGATTTTGGGTGAGTAGGCGCCCTCATTTCAAAATCCTGGCCCCATTGTGCTTAAGCCAGACACTGGGTATGGGAAAGTGGAGTCGGCAGGTATTTGTTCAATGTGTAGGGTGGTTATGCTAGTAGTGATTGCGGTTGAGTCTCTGTTGATGTTAACGTAGGCATAATAGTTACGTTAGAATCGTGTATGGTGAAGTTTTAATAGAGTTAGTGTGTGTGTGTATGTGATGATAATGAGGAACGTGAAAGGTTTTATACGATAGAAGTATGTGAAAAGAGCATGAATGTGTGCTGTGATAAGGAATGTGGTAATGTCTGTGTTGTTTCGGGTTGTTAGTAGTGATAGTTCTATACGGGTTTATAAGTCTTACAGTAATGATAATAATGATAGTTAAAAAATTGTCGAATTATTATGAGAATTATCAAAATAGTAGTGGGTACATGTAATGTATGAATGGTTGAAAGTTTCCGCATGTAACGTACTTTATTTGGGTAGATTAATTCGTTTGTGTTGAAGCATGAATATGTTGCTAATGTACTTGGATGACATATGGAAATTTATCGTTAGATATGTGTTTCGAGTAATGTGAATATAAGTTTGTTAGCGATGTGGTAAAAAACGTTTAGACACAATATAATGAATTAATTGCATACGTGAATGACTCAGTAGTGGGTAAACCATGTTGTGTGAGTTTCGCTATAGCATAACGTGTTATGAATCTTAGTTGATGAAACTGTACAATAATATTTAAGTAGTAATAGAATAATGTGAATGAGTATGATAACTAGTGGCGACTTCCGAACTTAGTTTGGGAATCGGCACGTGATATTGTTTTGCAGGAACCTTCTAGTTAATCTCGAAATCCTAACCGTGTACCCAACCTTACTTGACCGAGTGTGAGTGCCTACTAGATCGAGTAGACCTCACTCGATCTAGTTAGGAAGCTATGACTTCGAGGAAGTAGGAATTTCTTACGAATACTCGATCAAATAGCGCCTACTCGATCTAGTAGAGGGCACTCGATCGAGTACCCGAGACACTCGATCGAGTAAGCTACAGTATCGGAATTTTCACGGGTTCATAAACCCCTTTTCTTCCTCATTCTTCTTATTTCTTTCTCACATCTCGCAAACCCTAACCTGCATATCCCCCTCAAATTCTTATATCCTTGTGCATGTGGTGATTTATTTGGTGATTTTCTTTGTTTTTACTTGTCCTTTTACTTCCTATTTGATTAAGGTATGAATCTCTTCCCTATTTTAATGCTTTTCATTAATTAGGAACAATTAGAATGGTAGAAAAATCTAAAATTTCGATTTATATGGAAGAAAATTTGCTTGTGATTGTTGTAGTATAATCTAGATGTTTCCTTTTTATGATTATTGTTGCTTATGATACGAAACTCAAGTAGAAATTGCATATATTTGGGGCCGAATTTTTTAGGGTTTGAGAAATTAAATTGATTTTTGGTTGTCTTTTACATGTTGAAGGATGAAAATTGAGTAATGTATGTTGTATATGTCATGTTGGGAGTTGATTTTTGCGATTTTCACCTCAAAATTTGTCTTAAAACTCCGTCTTAAAAGTGCCTTAACCTGAAATTCGTCTCATATAATTGGATATTTGAGTACTACAAGAATGTAATTTGAAGATTTGAGTCCTAAAAGTTGTAATAGCTGAGTTAATTTATGCTAATCATGCCAAATTTTCACAGCTGTAAAGACCGTCTGAACCTTGAAAATTGGAATTTTTACTTGGCAATTGGGAATTGTTGGTGATAGTATGTACTTAGATGAATCTTTCATGATTTAATATGTGTACTTTGCATGTTATGGTGAATATGTGTTGGTATATTTACGTGGTATGTTGAAACAGATGCCGAGACTAAACTTAGGGACCAGACAAAGCAAGAGGGGTAGGGCTTCTCAGCCCGAAGTTGGGGAGGGTAGTGGACCAGTAATCCCAGCGGTACCTGAGTACCCATCAGTGGTGTTCATAGACTTTAACCAACGAGGGAGGTTTGTTGCTTTACAGTCTCGCAAGATGAGGCCGACCCGTTGTGCTGACACGACTATCTTAGAGGACCTGGGTATTGAGACGGATGTCCGTCACATATTTGAGACTTTGGGGTTTACGAGGTTATACCGTTTACGGAAACATTCATATGCTTTCCGACTCTTGAGTTCATGAGCTCGTTTAAATACGAGCGGTTGAGCAGATCGTATGCGATTTCGTCTTATGAACACCAGTTTTATGCTAACCATGGACCTGTTTGCTTCCCACCTTGGTTTGGCTAAGCCTCCCAAGGATGCTCTCCGTGACATACCGTCTGAGTGCGGGGTTTGCCGCCTTATGCCCTGCATTACCGGGAAATCTTCTCCCACCGCTAGTAACATGTCGCACATCGTTGATCAACGATGTGAAACATGTTACCTTGAGGATCTTTCTTCGTGATGTGTCGTGTCTCCTTTACGAGAGGTCTGATATGAGTAATTTAAACTCCCACGAGTTGTTGCTTCTGATGGCTTATCTTAACCCTGAGCGGACGGAGAGATTGGTCTTTAATGCTCCCGCTATTAGTTCGCTACGTGAACTCCACTCGCTACATCCATTTCACCCGCCTTATGCCAGTCTGGCTTTGATGGCCTCCTCTAGTACTAGGATCTTGAGTTATGGTGTTATTGCTACCCGGTTAACTGAAAAGCTAACTTCTTTTGAGGCTTCCTCCGAGTACGTTCCCTTAGCCACCCCGGTGCCTACCATGGATAGAGATTATTTCGTCGACCTGAAATGGTTGAGAATCTTGGTGGATGGTAGCCTAGCATAGAGGGTGTGGGGCATGAGCTGGATGAGGATACCGGCTCCTGAGCACCTCCCACCGACTGAGCCCCTAGCTGCGACTGTGGTAGCTGCCGACTCTGATGAGGAGGAGGATGAGGATGCACCTCCGGCGACACAGACGTATTTCATTGACCAGACGATCCTGCAGGTTATGCCCGAGCCGAGGAAGGGGGAGAATGTGAGAGCTGCGGAGGACAGACCTAGGATAGGGAGGGGACCACGCCGCGTGAGAGAGAGGATGGCTGAGACCCACCCACAGCCGACAGCACCACCACAGCGCCCATTTCCTTGTTACCCTTACCTTGATACCCCGGCGACGCGTGACAGCTACCTGGCAGAGAGAGTGTCCTCTACCTTGACCCTCCGAAACATGCACGAGATTGCATATGCTCAGGGTATTGGGACCTCGGGACCGCATCCAGTTTGGTGGAGGGGAGTTGGGGACTACAGCGGGGTTTTCCACTCTTACGAGATGGACGCGTCCACATGGAGAGCACCTCAGTCTTACCCTTACGGCGGTTTGACCCCATGGTACGTGAGTCCAGAGGTTGGAGCAGGGGATGATGCGGGACTTCGGACTTCAGGAGCTGGCACCTCAGGTGGTGGTGGAGATGAGGATTATGTCATGGATGAGCAGCAGCAGCAGCAGGAGTGATACTCCTTTCTTTCTCTTTTGATTATGGATGTTGGCTGTGTTGGATATTAGTTGTTCCATTTCGTACCTTTTTATGTTCGGTTTGTATTGGTGGTCATCAGGCCGTATTTGCTTTCCTAGACTTGTTTGCAGGATTTATGGTCGGGTCATCATCCGGCTCGCGGTTATGCGATTGTGTATATATATACTTTGTGTGACGTTAGAGAAGTTTTCGAGTAGCATTTGACCTGTGGCCACTCGACCGAGTGCCCCTCACTCGATCGAGTAGCTGCAGGTATGGTAGCTAAAAGAGTAATCTGATTTTGGGCTACTCGATCGAGTATCTTAGCTACTCGATCGAGTAAGGCCAGCTCGACCGAGTGCCTAACCCACTCGATCGAGTAGCACTGTTACATGAACTTTTTCGAAAATAAAATTGTTTGAATATTTCTATTTTTTCATGTTTGGGTACTTCTAATGGTTATTGAAGGTTAGTAACATGTTTGGGTCGACTTATTAGTTATGCTTGGGTCCATGCTCAACTTATAAATGATGTTTTGTGTGGGAATAGATGTGACATAAAGGTTTCTTTTATTGCTTTCACTAGCAAGCCTAACTTATTTATTATCGAAAAGACTTGTTACTTATTCCGCATAATTTCTATAACTACATTTTGTACAATTGTATGGTGCATGTCTTTTATGATTCTTGATAATTATTCTCGTAAGGTAGCAGATGTATATATATAGGACTATGTTCGTCGTGATTAGTGAGTAATGTCGACAAGGTGCTTTAAGTATACGAAAATTGTTTGATGGTGAACTTCGGGGACGAAGTTCCTTTTAGAGGGGAAGAGTAATGTCGCAAAATAAAAAGACCGATATTATAATAATTTTGTTGCATGTTTGTAATGTTTTCTATTATCCCGGTTATATTACTAGCATGAATTTGTATCTGTTTTGATCGTTTGATGAGTAATCTGTATGTTTAAGTAAAAGTTGAGTAATTTACAACGACAACATAGTCATAAAAGAGATAAGTATGTCGAGAACGGTAATAAAATGTTCGAATCACGTAGCGTAATAGGATTGTTGTGTGATATGTTTGATGTTGGTAGTTGCGTGCAAGTGAAAGTATAATCTCGTAGTTGCGTGGCTAAATGCTTGGAGTAATAGTATAGTCGTTGGTCGTGTTGGTACATGTTATGAGTTGGTAATTCAAGTTGTGGGTTGTAGGAGTTGGTGTATGTGGTGTGTCGTGCATGATGATGGTGACGTAGTGGGGTAATGCTTCTAGAGAATAGTGACCTATGTCGGGAGAACAGTGGTGTCGACCTTGGTTCCTTGTCTTATGAGTGGGGGAGGATGAGTTGAACTTCGGGGACGAAGTTCTTTTTAAGGGGGGAAGACTGTAATACCCGTCCTTTTAGGGACCCGTTGACCAACGTTGACCGACCTTTGGGGGCAGAAAATAGCCCTTGGTGATGCGTGCCGGAGTTACCTGTTGCTATGATTACCTTTAGAAACGAGTGGTACTCGATAGAGTAGAGGCTACTCGATCGAGTAGCTTGGGTACTCGGTCGAGTAGGGGCTACTCGATCGAGTAAATGGGTTACTCGATCGAGTAACGTCTTTTCAGCGAGGGTTTATAATCGTGTTTTGTTAAAACCGCAAATCATTTCCGCCTCCTTCCCTCAGATCTATAGGTCGCCTCATTCCCTTCCCTTCACTAAATACCTTCCATGAGAGCCTTTGAGGATGTTAGTGCCTTGGGGATGCGTTGCTTGAGTCGGGTAGCGGTCTTAACGCCGTTGTGAGATGCGTACGTACGTCATCGTCATCGTCTTTGTCTTTGTTGTTCCTTGTAGGGTTGTATTGGTAGTAATAGGCTTGTGTACTGTTTGTATAGGGATTGCTTGCTTGGTTGATGTCGTATGGTTGATCGAGGAATCGCTGCTTTTGGTTAAAGGTAGGTTCGCCTACTCAGTCTCTGTTGGTTATTAGCGTGTTGGTTGTGGTTGTTGATTGATGTTGTCGTTGCTGTGGTTATTGTTGTTGTTGTTGTGGTAGGCGTTGTGGTGATACAGCTGCTTGTGACTGATTGATTGTGGTTCTCGAGGTGCGTCCTCGGCTGAGTGGAGTCACTTGCAGCAGTGGTTTCACGCCCTAGTTTCACCCTCTGTGGAACCCGCCATGGGAGGGGATGTGCACATTAATGGGACAGGGTTATCGCTCAGTATGATGAGCGGGGATTTGGTGGGTACGGCTGCGGTCGCCCACTGGCAGGGCTGGTCCAGTGGACAGTCGGTGACGCAGATTTATTGGAGTGGGTGTGATTGTGTATGTGTTTGGTTGTGTTTGTTTTATGTGACAGTTGATTTTTGTGTCTCAACTCAGTACTGACCTTGTGTGGTTGTCTTGTTTATCTTGTGTGTCTGTCGTAATCCCTTATGGTGAGCAGTTCGTCTTAGCAGGTGTTGTCTTGGATGCTAGCTGGAGTCCGGGTTGGGATGAGTCCTCGCGATAATATCAGAAGTAGTTCTCTAGCTTTGACGAGTTATACCTTTGTTTAATAGTTTAGATGTAACACTTGTAACATAACTGTAATTGTTCTTTTATCGACTTTTGATGATTACTTACCTCGGGCAACCGGGATGGTGATGCCCTTATATGCTAGGGAAGGTCTTCTTAAGGCTCCATGGTATATGGGGGTGTCACACGTAAACCCTCACCCAACTCCTATTACCTTAATCCCTCCAAATAAGGTCCCATCTGACGACGTTCCGATCTCCACCATGAATGGGAGTCGAACCCGAAGCGGTCGCAAAAAAGGTACTGCAGTCTCAAGCTCCTCCACAGAAACAGTCACCGTGGTTGATGATGAAAACGAGGAAATCTCTCCGTCTAATGATAGTGTGAATCCTTATGAATCTGCCGACCCCATTCCGGCTCCGGGAAAGAAAAACAACAAGAGAAAAGGGAAAGCTTCTTCATCGTCCTTACCCCCTATTACTGAAAGTGTTGAGCAAAGTGAAATTGAAACCGGATCTACTATTTCAAATCTGACCACTATTCCTCTAAATGAAGCATCTCTTGAACCTCCTTCCAAAAAATCATAACCCTTAAAGAAACAATTGGTGTATCTTTTACCCTCATATTTCGTGTCCCTCATCTCCAAATGGGATATGGCGCGTGTTTGGCAACAACTCGAAGACTTGGATCTCCCCACCTCGATCTACAAAAAATGTGAAAGATTGATGTATCCTAAAGCAATTCACTCTCCCCGGGTCTATAATTAGTCCTGGTATGAGTCTCCTGCATTTCACGATGTGCAAGACATGATTGCTGCTCAAGGGTGGGAAAATCTATTGGAAATTCGTGAACCAGTGTTTGTCAGTGAAGTGGTTCAATTCTTCGCAACTGTCCGGGTGGATAAGACGGGTGATTTTCTTACTGCAAAGGTTAATGGTAAGCCGCTAAAACTTTATCAATCGGATTTTGCCACTGCCCTTCAAATCCCAACCGGTGGGTATGACGACCTCCCCAAAGAAACATGGGTTGCCCTACCTTATGCCTCACCATTAGCGGTTGCAAAAGTCATCTATCCCAAAGCTGTGACGTGTGGTCCTGTCAGTAATACCTCTATAACCCCTCCTCTCCGATTAACTTTCAACATGCTTTGTTGTTCTCTTTACCCCTCGGGTGACCGGTCAAAATTGTCCATAGCCCAACAATACCTCATTTATCACATTGCCACTCACAAAAAGATTAACCTTATTGGGCTCATGTTCAAGCGTTTTGCCCTCATCTCGGCCAAACTTCGAAGACCCTCTACTAGTGTGCTTCATCTCCCCTATGGAATGTGGTTGACAGTCGTGCTGAAGGCACATGGGGTGCATATTAGCTCTAGTGTGGGGTCCCTGGACATGTGTGATATGATGAGTGATGGTCAAATGGGAAAAATGTTAATCAAAGTGGAGAATGATGAGTTATTTTCTGTGAAAATCAAGTCGGATCCGGAGGGTGGATGGAACGGGTAGCATAAGGGAAATACTTCAAGCTATTGCGGATTTGAGTGCCTGGGTGAAGCAAGATGTGGGCCAAAAGGATGCGGCTCTCTCGGCTCTTGCCTCCACCGTGGTATGATTCGTGGTGAAGTGGATATCATCTCCACTGTGGTTTCCACCAATGATCATGGAGATGATGGAGCTGCTGACCCGTTGGATGAGGATCCCTTGGGTGATTAATTGGATGGTGACCAAGCTTCCTCCCCTTGAAACCCCTAACCCGTATATCTTTTGCCTGTTTTACCCTGGCCCTTTTGCCTATTTCACCGCCGGTTTTTCACTCTAAATTTATTTGTTGGTGGTGTATTTTAAACTCTATTTAGCTTTGGTGAACTTTGGTTGGACTTTGTTTGAACCAAATGTTTGTGTTGACTTTGTTATCTTGTCACGTTTATGTGTGTCTTTTCGTGTTTTCTTATGCGTGTTTGCTCTTGAATGCCTTTGACATCCCTGCCCGTTTTGATGATGTCAAGAGGGGGAAAAGGTAAACTCATGTTCTTAATTTCTTTGCAATTTGGTTAACTCATAACTAGGCCTAACCTTCACAATTTATACTCTTGTTTTGGGGCAATGTAAACTTGTCTTGGTAAGTTTGACATAGGCTCTTGCTCCATAAGGTAATATAGTCCCTTCTCCTATATGACTTTTCTTGATTGACCTTGAAATTGGATTCTCTCTTAAGCTTAACATTCGTTTTTTTTTTGGCTTGTCATCATCAAAGGGGGAATTTGTTGGGTTCCTTTGATTGATGATAACATGCCCAATTAATGTGTGTTCTCTTAGTTTACCTTTTCAGGTTTTTTGATCAAATTAGGCTTGGATTAAGATGTGTTGAATTGTTGATCACCCAAAGTTTTGAGTCATTTGTGTCATCTAATGTACAAGTTAGGGAGTAGAGTATTTAAAAGCAATAATAACAGTCAAGACTACTGTTACCCTTACAAGTAACAATAGTCTGGGCTGTCACCATGATCCGTAACACTTGAAACTCAATTTCACTTTTCGAAAATCCTTTTTTGTTTTTCTAAAGTGAGTTGGACTTAAAAGATAACCTTCAAATTTCTTCCTAAGGATTTGCGTTTTTAGAAAGAAGGTTTAGCTAATTGTCAATTCAAATTGTTTCCTCTTTGTGCCAATTTGTCTCCTTGGTTTTTTGTAAAACAAGGATTGCTTTTTGCCATTTTAGTGAAAGCTTGTTATTTTGTGACTTGTTTTTCACTCTTTATTTTCTGAAAAACCAAAGGCTTCTTTTGGATAATTACAAACCTTCTTTTCTTCTTTTGCCTTTTGAAAGAGTACCTTCTTTTGTGCAAGTTTGGGGAAGAGTTGGTCTTCATCACATGTGAAGACCTTTGAATTTAAAAACCCTAAATCACCTACCTTGCTTGCCCTCTCTATAAAAGGAGTGCCTCATCTCATCTTTTCCACAAGACTTTTCCTGAGAATTTAATTAAGTTTGTAAAGTTGTTTTTCAAAGTTTAAAACCATGTCATTATTTTGCAAAGCTTTCAAAAGTCTTCAAGTGTTATAATCATAACCATTGTTGCTTTAAGTACTAAACTCTCTCACTTATGAACTGTTTGATCTTGTAAAGTTGTCGATAACAATTCTTATTAAGAATCAGTCCGTGGGAACTTGATCCTTAAAACGTTCTAAGTTAGTGTGTAGAGTTTAGGACGGAGTAGTCCTTTGACTCTTTCGCAACCGGAGTAGGTTGCGAGTTACCTTGTTCTAGGACGGAGTAGTTCCCGAACTTCTGTCACAACCGGAGTAGGTTGTTGGTCTTTTTATTGTACGGGTTTTTTAGTAGTCGGAGTAGATCACTAAAATTAAGCAATAAAATGTAGATTGGACGTAGGCACTTGAGTTTTTGCCGAACCAATTCAAAAATCTCTTGTTTGATCTTCATTTGTTCTTTATTCCGCTGCTTTTATATTGTTTAGTCTTATTATTTGCTTAACTCTTGAGTAACAGTTCCACATACTGTCACATTTGATCGTAGAATCCGTACTCCATACGCCGAGACGAATAGCAACAAAAGTAACCATTTTTATCTTGGACTTTAGCAAACTTATCTTTTAATACTCGTTTAATCCTTCAATATTAATTGATGTATTCACTTATCTCCCATATTATCAAACAACTTACTTTAATTCAATAAAGTTTAAGTTGAAATTTTTAAATAGTACCTAAATCACTCCTCCCCCTTTTAGGTACTTGAATCCATAAACTCTTCAATTGGTATCATAGCCTCGTGCTCTCGATCGAGGCTAATCGCCTTAGAGTTTGATTCTTTGGTAATATGATTCCGAGAAACACTCCAAGATCCCGGTCTTTACCGGTGCGAATTTTGGATGGTGGAAACTCAAAATGGAACATTACATCAAAAGTATAGACTATCAATGTTGGACCATCATCCAAAATGGACCTCTTGTTATTGAGGAAACCGATATATTAAACGGTTTCACCAAAACCAAAGAGGAAAAAGATTACAATGAAAATGACTTCAAACTTGCCGAAAAGAACTCCAAAGCAATGTCGATTCTTCAACGTTGTGTTGGTGAGGGGGAAGTTAGTCGAATCTCTGGATGTCCTACGGCAAAATCTATTTGGGATTCTCTTGTACTTGCTTATGAGGGGACATCATTCGAAAAAACTAAAGAGTCTAGGAAGGAATTTCGAGTCCGAGGACATCATTCGAAAAATCCTTCGTAGTCTAACCTCTAAGTGGCAACCCAAAGTCACCGCCATAGAGGAAGCTAAATATTTGTCAACCCTATCTCTTCATGAACTAATGGGATCACTAATGGCTCACGAGTTTAATCTCGACAAGCATTCTAGTGAGTCCTCAACGGGAAAGAGTCTCGCCTTCAAATCTTCTCCAAGTGATGAAGAAGATGAGGAAGAAGACGAGTTTGCTATGTTCTCAAGGAATCTAGCCGGGTTAGTCAATGGTAAAGGAAACAAAAGGTTCAATAATCATTACTCGAAAAAACGCTTTCCTAAGAGACGATCTAATTCCACCGTGGGATGCTTTAAGTGTGGTGATAAAACTCACCAAATTAAAGAATGTCCCAAGTGGGATGAAATCAAATCTAAGGAAAAACGAGATAAAGTTAAAAAGGACTACAAACATAGAGTCATGAGTGCTATTTGGGGAATGTCCGACTCCGAGGAAGATGAGGAACTCATCGAGGAGGAACTAGAGGCTAAAATGTGTCTTACAAGTCATCGTAAGGACAAAGTCTCAAAAACTTCAAAAATCGAACACCTTAGATGCCTCATGGCTAATCCCGATGACTCCGAATCAGATTCCGACAATGAGGTAAATCATCTAAAGGTCAAGGCTAGAACTTACTCAAAAGAGAAAGTATGTAAGCTTCTTGACCAACTTTTTGATAAGTGTCGGTTTCAAAATGATGAACTTGAGGTCATGCAAATTGAGATTGAGGAAATTGCTCAAGAAAACTTTAACCTTAAAAATGAACTAAAAGCAACTGACAGCGTCAGTGTCACCTCTGAGGCTTATGATGAAGTAAAGAGAGTCAACAAATTGAACAAACAATTGACTAAAGAATTAGAGCGTCTTAAGATGACCCCCACGGACGTCTATGACCTTGAAAATGTCAACACTACCTAGGTGATGCAAGTTTCCTCACTAACCAAGAAACGTGATGATCTTTTAAAGGACAAAGATGCTCTCGAGAATGAAGTGTATGACCTTGTGGTTGAGATAGTAGACTTGAGAGAAACAGTGTCTGGAACTGTTGCATCCAACAAAGACTTAGACGAGTCAAATGAGAACGTTAAGTGTTTGGTCAATGAAAACGAGTGTCTAAAAGGTGATGTAGTCAATCTCAAGAAAGAAATAGGAGTCCTTCACGAAAGGCTTACCTTCCTTCAAAAGGGTATGCGCGAATCTAGCACTTATAGATCTAATCTTCACCAAAGATCCGAAGAATTCGTTGATCTAAACAAACGTCTTGATGAAATGATATCTAAGTATGAGGAGTCTAAAGAGAAAATTGGATACCTTGTGTCTAAACTCAATGCTCACACTCATGACTTCATAATTGAAAAAAGGTTGTCTATAGAAAGTGTGAAAAATGATGAACTCAAAAGGGAAAAAGAAAAGAACTTGCATCTTCTCACCAAAGTCAATGATTTGACTAAAGAACTTGTGAATGCTAAAAATGTCACTGAGAAATGGGAAGGAAGTCAACCCGTGTTAAACTTCCTCACAAGTCAAACTGAAAGATGTAACAAAGTTGCCGGTTTGGGCTTCAAATGGAACAGTCAGACAGACTGTTACATCCAGAAGCCTAAGACCGATTTTAGAAGAAGGAAATACGTTGGTCTTCCCGAATACATTATTTGCAACTATTGTGGTAAGAATGGTCATGTCTTCAATGCTTGTAGAAAAAGATTTAATGACATTAACAAGAACATCAAAGTTGTAAAGCAAATATGGATTAGGAAAGACACCGTAAGATATGTTGATCACAAAAGGGGACCCAAGTTTGTTTGGGTTCCTAAACTCAAAGTCTAATCTTGTGTAGGGCTTGGTGAGAGGCGGCCGCAATTGGTACTTGGATAGTGGGATGCTCACGTCACATGACGGCTGATAGAAGCCAATTCCTCTCACTTAAAGCGTATAATGGTGGCACGGTAAGGTTTGGTGACAACAAAAAGGGTGAAGTAATTGGCATTGGAAAGGTTGGTAAGTCACCATTACTTTGTGTTGACAACGTGCGGCTTGTCAAAGGTTTGTAGCACAATCTCCTTAGCATTTCTCAACTTTGTGATAAGGGTAATATTGTAAAATTTAGTGCTAATTTGTGAAGAATAATTGTTCTACTAGGTAATCTTCTAGCAATCCGTGACCATCTGCATTTAGTCATAAATAAGCCATAAGTTTGTGTCCTAAATTATTTTGGGTCAGTTAGTATGAAATTATGAATATCATATGGAAGCATTTGTTTTATTAAACAAAGATCTAAGAAGATTAATTTCTTACAGGGCCGGCCCTGTGGGTGTGCAACCTGTGCAGTTGCACAAGACCCCCAAAATTTTGGGGCCCAAAGTCTAAGGTAAAGCCCAGTCCAATAAAAAATAAAATTAAACTTTAATGCTAATCTCAAGAGCTAATTGACGGTTTACTGTAAGCATTGATGCACTTGCCATTAAATTGTAAAAATCTTTCCATATTCCCAACACTTAATTAAAGGCATGATTAATGGTCAATAATACTTTCCAAAAAATTAAATATACTTCCTTTTTTCTAAAAAATAAAGGGTTATGCTAATTACAACCCAATGGATTGTATTTAAGAAACTAAAAAAGGAAATAAACACTTAATATATGCATTAATTGCCTTAATTAATGTGTAATTTATTCTCTAATTTCTAAATTAATACCAAATTTGAAAGGGTATTAAATGTTTAAATATAACCCATTGGGTTGTATATAGCATTTCCCATAAATAAATCAGGCTCATTATAACACAATGTGAGTACTTGTCTCATTATGTTAATGCTTTTGTTTTAACTTAAAATCTTACTGTACTTATACTTGATATTTCAACTCATGGTAGTTATTACAAAAAACGGTTTTATTATGTAATAAAATATCTCATTTTATTAGCATTGAAAAAACAATTTCTTTTATAAAAATGGGCCGTCTCATGATGAAAACCGTCAGTGTGTTCAACTCTGACAGAGTATTTATTTCAAAGTAAATCTTGTAACAATGATATTAAAACTCTTTATATGATAAGTTTACTGAACACATACGACATAACACATAGCTTGATGGCCTGATACAAGCCCGAGCACGTCTCGTTTTGCCCCGGATCTGCTGATCCCCGATATTTTCAGGGGCCCATTTCAAAAGTTCGCACAGGGCCTCTGAAATCTCTGGGACGGCCCTGATCTCTTACAATGATGAGGGTTAAGATGATGTATTTTCATTTAGCATGCTTGTGTTCATATCTGTTTCCCCACTGTGAATGAAGTTCAAGGACAAGTTTCTCTTCATGAAGAGTCATCTTGCCTCGCTTTAGTCCTGGATGCAAATAATTAACCCATCGCAGCCGGCAACTTTTACCTGTTCTTTTCAAACCTACAAGAAAACTGCGGTTAAAAACAGATGCTCTTGGCAAATGTTTGCCATGCTCCAAACAAGCATACCTATCATGTGTCTCCCGCCACCTTCAAACCTGAAACTTTAGCTATGAAATCCCATCGTCGGTCCCCAAATAATCCCACAAAGCAGACTAGCTGAACATCTTCTTGTTCTGTCCATGGACCCTTTCGGAATTCCTCTTGAAGCATGCTGTGCTGTTTTTATCTTTTCAGTATTAACTTCTGTAGGATGGATGCTTGTGGTTATGGTTTCCTGGATGGAAGGAGAGTCACTTCATATGGCTAATTTATATAAACCAATTTGAGAATTTTCTAACCTATGAGATAATCCTGATATTGTTAGAATAATGTTAAAGTTGATCGTCACCGTACATGTGTTCCCTACCCTTTCTTGTCTTATGATGGCTACCTTATCAAATGATGTAAGCCACTTTAATACAAGGAAAATGTAGTTTAATACTCCCTCTCATCCACTCTTTTCTTCTCATTTAAAGTGGGCACAGAGATTAAGAGTTGGAAGTATAATACTCGTTCCTATTCAAGATAAACCTCGCTATTTCCATTTATGTCTATTCACAATAACTTCTCTATTTTCTTTTTTTGGTAAGTGTTTGTGTGCTCCAAATTTAATTATATGGTGGGTTAGTGTATTTGTGTGGTTCAAATTTATTTATATGGTGGAGTAGTGTGTTTTCTTAATTTTTGTGTCAAAATGAAATGGGAGGTTTATTGTAAATAGGAGGGAGTATTAATAAAGATAGGAGTGAGGTTTGGTTATTGGAGAGAGCTAGGAATAATTAGAATTAAATATTAATAAAAAATATAGTGGAATTTGATTAGTGGAGAGAGATAGGAGTATAATATTAATAAAAATTTTCTCAAAAAGGAAAGGGGAAGAAAATTCAAATAATCCGTTTTAGAAAATAGGGAAGAAAAGACTGGATGGGAGAGACTATAAAGGATTGACATGTTGCTCCAATTATGCGTACATCTTTTTCTCTAAACACATTAGCCACAGTGGTTTTTTTCATGCTTGAAATCTGAATGGCAGGTTAAGCTTTTGTATAATTTAATCCGTTACATTAAGTTTTTTGGATTAATTAACAATAATAATCCATACTTTTGGCTGTCTTCTCATGATACTCCGAACTTTATTTTAACCAATAATAAACCTTACTATTGTTCCCTTTTTCTCGTATTGCACTTAGATAATTTTTAACCCGCTAAACCCGGTTAAAATATTAATGTAGGTCCAAATTTTTAGTTAAGAAGCATTAATTCCTCCATTAACAACATCACCTTACATTATAGTATACCTTAAGGATATAACAACCATATCTGGCCACCTTACGTCAACCACCATATCCCACAGCCACCATCACTATCTCGACCCAGACCCACCATACAGCACACCTCCAAAAACCATCTACCTCCACTTCACAAACCACCATAAATCACCTCCGTCCAAAATACTACCTCCGCATCTCTTTATCTCCGACTTCGGACACCAACTTGCATAAAAAGGGCCACGACAACCACCCATCGCCACTTATCCACCGCCTTAAAACCCAACAACGGAGCTCATCAGCAGCAACCCTCGAGCACCATTCATCAAACAAACACCACCAGCCGCGCCCACCACCAAAGCTGCCCACGCGCCCACCACAGAACCATCGTCAACCTTACCCCCCGGTTCATTCGTCAACTTTTTGGGGTAAATTTTTGAAAACCCCAAAATCCCCATTTCAATTTAGGGGAAATTTAGTTTAGATTCTGGGTGGTTGTGTTATTACGACCATCGGAGAGTAGATGCATAGGAGTCGTGCATTGAGCATAAGTGGTCGTGGGATGGCTGTAGTGGTGGTGGTTATATGGTGAGGGAGAAGTGTTTGGTTAATTATTTGAGTGAGCTTATGAAGGGATAATTAAGGGTCAACTAAGGGGGTTTTGACTGGCTAAATAAGTATCCGGTTGCCATAGTCTACTATGAGAAGGAAAGGTAATAGTATGGTTTATTGTTGGTTAAAAGGAAGTTCGAAATATTATAAGAAGACGGTCAGTAGTATGGATTATTGTTGTTAATTAATCCAAGTTTTTTCTATTTTCTTTATTCTATTTCTCCTATAGGAAATGGTGGATGATTGGATGCTTATTATTGGCAGTAATCTATGTGGTTATATTTTTTTTTGGACAATTGTAAACTGGTGTATTAAAGGAAATATAGTGTCATTACAGATACAACCAAACATAGTAGTTTAGCCAGTAGCAAGGCTAACCGACCAATTACGATGTAGATGAAGTAGAAGGCGAATTTCACGTAATGAATTTCGCGCATCTATTGGGACTGGCCTTTGAGAAGCCAGAACTGAAAATAATTTTCGGGAGGTCACCCAAAAGGTGATCGATGAGAACGGATCCAATTGTGGTCGCAACATAAGCTGGAGTAAAGCTTGTGAATAGGCATCAAAAAGAGATGTTGCACGAACATAATAGCGGTCAACCAAACCCGAGAGAGATGTTGAGAAAGTAGCTGTGTAGCCGCTTTGGAAAGAGTTCCTGCAAATGTAAAGATGGTAAGAAAGAGAAAACGCCGGGATTGAGCAATGACTACCAGCCATTAAAGGGTTCGCTCTGGGATGATGACCATCCCAGCGTAAAGAAGGGAGGCGTAAATGTGAACCGTGCAAGGCGTCTGCCAACTGAAGAAACCGTGCGGGATAAACAACACTATTCTCAAAAACAATGGAGTTACGAGTGAGCCAGATGGACCGCAGGATGCAGAAAAAATAAAGTAAGGAATTAAATTCCGTTGATGAAATCCGATGAAGGTAGGATATATAATCAGCTAGCCATCGGATTAAAGAAACATTTGGGTTGGCAAGAGAGTGTATACCAAGTATAGAAGACCGCCAGACATGTTGAATAACATCACAAGAGCGGAATAAATGCTCAGGAGTTTCAGTGTCGGATCGACATAAAGGACATATTGTATCAAGACGAAGTTCCCTATGGGCAAGAATATAATCGTCTTAGTCGGGAGGATGTGATGTGCAAGCCGCCATATTAAAAGAGGAAATTTGCTTGAAAAAGGGAACAACCATACCAATTTCCAAGGAAAAGACCTGAGCAGCGGTGCCGGTGTCGAAAGTAGAGATAAAAGATACGTATATACAGACTGGATATTGTAACTTCCATCTTTAGTGTATTTCCAATAAAGAAAGTCATCAAATTCCAGAGCAGGTTGTTCCATAGCCAAGATATCCATAGCAGTATATTGTTCGAAAAGTCGAAAGATAAGTTGCGGTTTCCAGGAGCCATTATCGTGGACCAACTCAGAGATAGTTGGAACGGTGGTAGAATGATCCCGGCGCAATTTCGGTGGTTCACCCTGTACCCATGGACTAGAGAGAAAATTAATTAAAGTACCGTTGCCAACTTTCCAAGCCATAGCATCGGTGCATGATGCAGCAACACGAAAAATACCTTTCTATACATAAGAAGGCTGTGTAACTTTGGACTTTAGTTCAGGAACAGGAAGATCTTTCTGATACTTAGGCGTAAGATACTTTGCAAGCAGCCCAACCGACTTATGTTGAAGGCGCCAAAAATTCTTCATAAGATATGCTTGACTTAGAATGGTCACCGATTTAATACCAAGCCCGCCATTGTCTCTTGGAACGTGTAAATGTTGTTGAGATAGCCAATGAATAGAACGGCGTGATGATGTATTTTTACTCCACCAGAAAGCCGCAATTAAGGAATCAAGTTTTCGAGTAATGGAAAAAGGTAGAGGGACAGCAGCCAGAATATGAACCAGCGAACCAAGCAGAATAGAGTTAATGATGACAAATTTGCTAGCCTGGGACCGATGAAGAGATGACCAAGATGAAATACGGGTAGTGATCTTGTCAATAAGGCCATTAAAAACAGTCGTCTTTTGTTTAGGGAGATCAACCGGGACACTCAAATAAGTACCAAAGGAAGAGGATGCTTTCATGCGTAGAATAGAAGTCATATGGGATTTGAAATCATCAGGCGAATTAGGGATAAACTTGATAAAAGATTTTTCAAGATTAATCATCTGACCAGAAGCATCCTCAAAGCTATGAAAAATATCTCGAAGAGCCTCAAAGGAAGCAGGAGTTGCCTTGCAGCAAATAAAAGCGCCATCTGCATAAAAAAGATGCGAGAGGGGAGGAGCATACCGAGAGAGTTTGAGCCCATGGATTTGCTGTTGGGACTCAGCTTTTCGTACCTAACGAGATAGAATCTCCATACACATAATAAACAGATAAGGAGACAGAGGATCTCCTTGGCGTAGTCCACAAGTCGGATGAAAAGAAGACGAAGGTTCACCATTAATCATGATACTATAAGTAACCGAGGAAATGCATTCCCATATGAGATTACGCCAAGTGGTAGGAAAACCAAAACGTTCCAAAATCGACATGAGGAACTGCCATAAGACACGGTCAAAGGATTTATGCATATCTAGTTTGAGCACTGAGTAACAATTCGTGCCTTTCTTAATCTTGTTGAGATAATGCATTATCTCATGAGCAATAAGGCAGCCGTCAGACATGAGATGATTAGGAACGAAAGGTTGTTGGGATTCAGAACTAATAGAAGGAATTACCAATTTAAGCCGATTAGCCATACATTTGGAAGCCAAGCGGTAGATGACATTGCAGAGGCTAATAGGGCGATATTGCAAGACCAATTATGGTTTATCAGTCTTAGGTATAAGAACTATAATAGTGTTATTCCACTCCTTTAGCATGATGCCGGAATTTAGAAAACGTAGAATAGCCGAGGTAACAAGGTGCCCAATTTGAGGCCAAAAGGTATGGAAAAATTTAGGAGTAATACCATCTGGGCCAGGGGATTTCGATTCATCCATACCACGAAGTGCACTCAAAATGTCATGTTCCGAGAATGGTGCTTGTAATAAGGAGCATTCAACAGGTCCAAGCATGGGTAAGTCTAGACCAGATAGTAATGGGTGGACGAAATCCACAGGAGAAGCCAAGACATTTGTAGTGTGACGACATAGTAAGCTCTTGAAGTACTTGACAATTTCAGATGTAATAGAATCAGGGGTTTCTAGCCACACGCCATCGGCAGATCGAAGAGCAAGTATACGGTGCTTTCTCGCTCTTTGTTTCACTCTGCTAAAAAGAAAGCGTGTAGGAAAACCATCTAAAACCTCAGACTTGATTTTAGATCGTTGAACCGAGTAATGTCGTTGGTCACGCAGAAGTTGTAGTCGAGAGGATCGAAGCTGCAGGAAACAAGAAGCTGAGGATTCATCAACAATCTTTGCGGCAGTTGAGTCCAAATCAGCTTCAATATCCGACCAGTTAACCCCATGAGAAATACGATGATTAATTACCCATTGCAGAATAGCTCGTCGAACCGTGGCCAGTTTACGTGATAACACAAACATCGATGATCCAAAGAAAGGTGTTTCCCAAACGTTGGAAATTAGTTGTTGAACCTCAGGGAAAGATAAACACGAGTTGTCAATACGATATGGTCGCTTGCATGGTTTTGAAACTGTAAACAGCGTAAGGATGATGGGTGCATGATCAGAGACAAGAATAGGAAGATGAGATACAGAGGCAGAAGGAAAGAGATTAAACCCGTCCTGATTGGAATAAGCGCGATCAAGTCGTTCCATAATAATATTGTTATTGTACTGACTGTTCATCCAAGTAAACCGTGGACCGAAGAAAGGGACATCTATAAGGTCGTTGTTAATTTTCCACACGGTGAAATCACGTTGGCCACGAATGAAACGTGTGCCCCCAAACTTATCCGAAAACAGTTCAACTTGATTAAAATCCCCAATTATCAGCAAAGGAGAGAGATCTGAAACCAGCGAACTGATATGATTCCATAAAGTCTGTCGATAGTCAAACTGTGCTTCTCCATATATAAATAAAACATACATTACATAGTTTGTACAAGGTGCCCTTGGGAAGGTTATTTTACATAAGATAATGTGAGGTTCTAGGCAAAGGGTAGATAGTACAAGTGAGTTATACCATCGCAAAAGGATGCCGCCACTACGTCTAGTTGAGTCAACCCCGCAACAATGTGGCAAACCCAGATGAGAAGTCTTAGCTGAAGCCGAGTCTGTTGTAGTCATTGTTTCTTGCAAAAACAAAATGGACGGATGATATTGTTGGACGCTTCTATGTAGAAAAGGAATTGTAGGATCATCCGTTGTACCTAGCCCCCTACAATTCCAGCAAAAGATCTTCATTGGAAATGGGTGGCGAATTAAGGTCCGCCACCAGACCTAAATCAGGGACGACAGCTTCATCTCTGGAACAAGAAGAAGGAATAAGCATTAGTAAAGGTCCATCCATCAAATTAAGAGGACCAGCTTGTTCTAGCCGAGGTCGCTTAAACACAGGAAAGTCCATCCATCTATCTGGTTATATACTCCGTATGAAAATGGGTGGTCATTAATTAATTAGATTATATCTGAATTTTAAAGAAAGCTTGATGTAGGATGTTTGTCTGTTTAAGGTGTACTAATAATATCTCTTCCCATACACATTGAGATATGCTGGCTGAGTGTGTGGAGTCTATTGATCGAATACGAAAGAGGGGGGGGGTGGGTTGAATTGAGTATTAAAAACGATGACCGCTTTTTCGAAATATATGATATAAATTAATTACTTGATTTTATTGATTAAAATCAACTAACTAAATTATTAACAATAAATGCAAAATCGAAATAACAATAATAAAGAGAGAGAGAAAGAGAGACACACAGGATTTTGAAGTGGTTCAGTTTCACAAGTCGAAACCTACGTCCACTATTTTCGATTAATAATTTTTAGTACCTTTCTCCGGATTACAAAAATTACCAATCCACTCGTATAATCAACTATATGATTATAACTCAGATTGAGTATCGCAAAATACTCTAGGTTGCTGTTACGTTAATAAGAAAAATACAACGACAAATACTAATCTCACGTTATGCGAGTGAGTATACTATCCTTGTGTATTTAGTATCCTATAACGATTTTTCTTCGAGTTATTGACAAATTTGATGCGTGATTTTTGTATAAGCAAATATGAAAATAAGAATTAAAGCTCAAATGATTTTTGCTTAAAATATTTTTCTCTTTTGAAATTAGTAGATGTGTGTGTCAACAATTAATGTTGAATGAATGAGAGTATTTATAGTAGAGTGAATTAGGGTTTGGAATGTTCTGGAATTAGGGCATAGGAATGTTCTGGAAATATAAAACTTGAAGAACAAGTAAGGAGCAAAGGAATGGAGTTTGGCCTCCTAAGGTTCGGCCTCCTAGGGTTCGACCACCTAGGGTTTCGGCCTCCCTAGGGTTCGGCCGGCCCAAGGCCTCCTTCGGTCCATTCTTGCTTCTATAGCCCGCAACAAATCGAGATAGAATTTAGTTAAAGCCCTAGGTTGCATGACGATATAAATATCGTGTTACAAACCAATAGTTTATTTAACATAAATTCTAATTAATTAATTCCAAATAAAATAAATACTCTCTTATTTTTATAAACCATTAAAAATATATTTTCCAAAAATTAACGCATCATTTTTGTCTAGCAATGAAGTTATGTCTATTAGGTCATAACTTCACTAACCTTTAAATCAAACAAAGTAAAACCATTACCGGATGACGACCTATACTATCTAATCTTCAGTAGATCTTCAGTAAACGAATCGTCTCTTCACAAGTCTCTCATCTTGAGTCTCGTGGTTGATTTCCAATCTTGATCTCGCTTGAAAACATCGATCAAGTATATTTGAAGTTGTACCTTCTTGGTCCAAACTTCAAGCTTGCGTCATTGTAATTGTTCCTTTCTAAATTAAAACTTAAGCACACAATTACACGCATATGTTTATATATTAAGTCCACATACAAATCATTACTGTCATTATCAAAACAATTAATAAGGACTAAAGGTCCAACAAATTCCCCCTTTTTGATGATGACAAGTCTCCTATGATTTGTGTCTAAGTCTAGTTCCCCCTCAACATAATACTTCCCAATATTATAGAAAAGTTGAGCGTAGAAACTAATAATCTCTTCAAAGTTATAACTATAGAACGCCATGAGAGAATTAATCTTTGAGACGGTCGCAAATCATAAAAGCAATTCCCCCTCTTAGCATCATTGAAAAGATAAGAACAAACATAAAACGACCAGAATAATATATTATTAAACAGAAATAATTATGAAAAACATATTATATTAAACGCAATCTAGTTCTTAATTAGCATAATAATATTATATACTTGCAATCACATAAGGAATAAAATGCGGAAATGAAAAAGCTAATATCCATAAGAATGGATTTTTATTGTGAGCGAAGGAATTCAAAAGATAAAGCTAGGTTGAATGGATTAGGGCAAAATGGTCAAGGGTATCGTGGGCTTGGCGGGTTGGACCTCGGTCGGGTGCGGTATTCCAAGTCCTCGAGTCGCGCATGACAATGGTCGAGAAGTGCAGCTTGAGCGGTTAATCGAGTATCGAAGTTACCAATCCTCAAAGTCATTGCTTTAACTGCTTCATATATAGTTTGCATCTGAGACCTCATCTCCTTCCTAGATTGCAAAAGATCATCACCAAACTTAACCAAACTAGCCATACCTTCCTTTATTTGAGTAGACTCGGAGTGAGTTCATACGGCGGCCTTAAAAAAACTTTCAAGCCGTGTATCAAACCGTGACAACACGGTATTTAGGCGAGCCGGGCTGATTTCACTTGGTCCACTAGTATCAACTCTCCTTTCCCTTTTAATTAGGTCAAACAATTCTTCCAATTTCTTGTCTTGTTCATTAATCCGTCCAAGAATAGAAGTAAAGTTTGAATCCATCTTTGAATCCAACATATCAAAACTCACATTGCTTTTTCCTTCTTTTTCTCCTTTATCTCCTTTTGTCTCAAAACCTAATTCGTTGCCATTAATAACGAGCTTCATATAAGATAGATAAAGATCGCTCATCTCGTCATTAGTGATAACTCCATAACTCTGCTTCCCAATTACTCCTTTCTTCTCTAAAATTCGTGAGATCCAATTCCCATAACGCAAACTCAAAGTAGAAGCGAAATCCTCCATCTTAGCCGTTACACTAGCTTGTATAATTTTATGAAACACAAGCAAGGGTAGACTAACCTTTTCTCCTTCAAGCCAAGCCTTCATAATAATCATCTTATGTGCCCCGAATTTATCTCTACCTTCTTTTCGAGAAACAATAGTATTCCAAAGAAAGTTCAAAAAGAACCTCAATTTAGGCGACAACTTTGCAGTCAAGATAGTCTCAGACGAAGTTGCATCTTATTTGAAATACCGTTTCACTATCAACCTTTTTTCAGGTGACACACCTCCCCATTCTACGCTTGGATTGATCTCAGTTCCCTCGTTAGGAACATGAGCCAAGTCGCAAAAATAACCAGGTGAGACTTTTATGGAAGTCTCATTGACCACAGCAAACAAATTTCCTTCCTTAAGATGAATAGAAGCATAAAATTGATATACCTCAATAGGAAAGACAGGACCACTTACAGCAACAATATTTTCCCATCCTTGATCTTTGAGAAAATTTATGAAAAACCCAAGTGCTTTGTATTTCTTTAACCAATCAATCGAATATACTCGTCCTGCGTGAATGCGATATTGAGCAACTTGATTGACATCTCTTCGTTCTACTTGAGTTAATCTAAGATTATTCAGTCCATTGTTGGTGTAATCATCCATATGCTGTGCGTAAAGAATACGTGAAGAACCATCCTGAAGTTTATAGTTTTCAGTCTTTGAACTTACCTCAATTTCCGAAACCGTCTTTCCCTTACCCTTAAACAATTTTCGTCGCTTGGTGAGGTTGGCGGGTTGGTCGACGAAGGACCGTGGGGAGCGAGGGGGTTCGGCCGGTGAGGTGAAGCGAGTTCGAGGCGGTGATTGGCTTACCTTCTTTCTAATAACAACATGTTTCTTTGATTGAAAACGGGTTGTAGGTTGATTAGTCATTATTAAAATTGAAGATAGTAGTAAAAGATAATTAGGGTTTAGAGGATTAGAATTGATGAGAATTATGGAGAGATTGAAGGGGTATATATAGCATAAGGAATTTGAGTTTAGGTAAGAATAGGATTCCTAAAAGATAGAAAATAATACCAATTTCCTTAAATTCTTTAATGCCTTTCCCCTTTTTTTCGGCATCTTTCCCTTTTCGTGCCCTTTTTTTTTCACGGCACTTTCCTTTTTTTTTCCTTGCGTTTTTCCTTTTTTTTCGCACCTTCCTCTTTTTTTTTTTCGGTATTATCTCCTATTAAATGTAAGATTAGGAAAGAAAATCTTGAGATGGAGTTTGTGCAGGATTTGTGTAGGAATATAATAAGATAGAAATATCTTTATTATATTAAGGCAGTTTATGGTAGATTTTGTCGATTTTTGTAAGGAAATGTGATTATGCAGAATTTAAAATACTACCATACACATAAGCAAGATATAACACGTAAAATAAATATTATTTAACATAATTAAACTTGCAACAAAAATATACGGACACAATCGTACAATCTTATCTTCCTAGCCAGTCATTCAGGTTCCCAGACATAATTATGACGGATTTAATTATCACTAATTAAACCAATCTCAAGTCTCAATTACTCAAAGCGTTTTCTAGCTAATGCCTTAGTCAAGATATCAGCCCATTGCCTTTCAGTACTACAAAATTCAAGTGAAATGTTGCCTTTCTCTACATGATCCCGTAGAAAATGGTGTCGAATATCTAAATGTTTGGTTCTCGAGTGCTGGGCAGGGTTCTTAGAAATTACTATAGCACTCGTATTGTCACACATAATAGGCATACGACCTACATTTATACCATAATCACATAGTTGTTGCTTTAACCAAAGTAATTGAGAACATACCGATCCCATGAGATACATACTCGGCCGATGAGAGACATTGCAACTGAATTTTGCTTCTTTGATCCCCATGTGATAATACAAGGTGCAACAAATGTTGCATACCCAGAAGTGCTTTTCCTATCTAAAGAACATCCGCATAATCGCATCGAATATCCTACTAGATCGAAATTACACTCAAGTGGATACCATAAGTATAGATTAGATGTACCAATTAAATATCTCAAGATACGTTTAATCGCAATCATATGTGATTCTTTAGGGCACGATCGAAATCGCGCATACAGAACACATACGCTAAACATTATATCAGGACAACTTGCAGTTAAATATAAAAGTGAACCAATCATACATCGATATGTAGTCTCATCGACACACTTACCATGTTCATCTATAGTCATCTTCTTTTCAGGTACCATAGGTGTATCGTATGATTTTGCATTTTCCATACCGAACTTTCGGATTAGTTCCTTGATATATTTCTGTTGGTGTATCTTTATACCATCCTTTGTTTGTTGAATTTGTAAGCCTAGAAAGTACTTCAGTTCTCCCATCATGCTCATTTCAAATTCAGAAGTCATTAGATCAGAAAAATACTTGCACAATTTTTCATTAGTAGAACCGAATATAATATCGTCTACATAAATTTGTACAACAAGTAAGTTAGAACCCTCGGATTTTAGGAACAGGGTTTTATCGACAGATCCTCTTGTAAAATTATTTTGTAACAAAAACTTGGATAATCGGTCATACCATGCCCTTGGAGCTTGTTTCAAACCATATAAAGCGTTGTCTAATTTATAGACGTGGTTTTGAAACTTGCTATCTAAAAATCCGGGAGGTTGTTCTACATAGACTTCTTCCTCCAAATAACCATTAAGAAATGTTGTCTTAACGTCCATTTGGAACAGTTTCATTCCTTTATGAGTAGCAAAGGCAATAATGAGACGTATAGCCTCAAGTCTCGCTACAGGTGCAAAGGTCTCGTCATAATCGATTCCTTCCTGTTGATTGTAGCCTTGGACAACTAGTCGTGCCTTGTTTCTTGTAATAAGTCCTGTATCGTCTAATTTATTTCTAAACACCCATCTAGTACCAATAACAGTTCGATCACTAGGTCGTGGCACTAAGTGCCATACCTTATTGCGTTCGAATTGTTGAAGCTCATCTTCCATAGCGGTTATCCAATCAGGTTCAGCAAGTTAATATTGGTAGGTTCAATAGTTGATAGAAACGAAAAGAACGAGCAGAAATTATTCAAGGACCTTCTAGTTTTAATGCCTTGGTCTAGATCCCCTAGGATTTTGTCCAAAGGGTGGGAGCTTTGATGTTTCCACTTTTTGAGAATTCTAGGATCATTATCATTTGATGGACTAGCATCATCTGCTGACGAAGAATCATGATTTATTCCCCCTGAGTTGGACTCGGGATTTTCTTCAGAAGCATCACTAACTTCATTAGAAATATCATGATTTGGATCGGAAGTTACAACGTCATTAGGTATAACTTCAAGTTCTCTTTCTTTATCCAAGGAAGGGTCGATAGTATCATTAACTATGGACTCATCACTTCTCTTAGGATTGTTTGCAGAATTTTCTAGTTCCTCATTGATACCTTGAATATCTTCATCTTCATTTAAAGGCTCATTTCTTGCTAGAAAGAAATCGGGCTCATCTGGATCCTCTTCTTCCTGTTCAGCTTTATCAAACACATTATCTTCATCAAAGCGAACATGAACACTTTCTTCTATGCGCAAGGTTCTTTTATTGAACACTTTGTAAGCTTTACTATGATCCGAATATCCTAGAAAAACAGCTTCATCACTTCGGGGGTCAAATTTTCCTAAATTTTCTTTTCCATTATTGTGAACAAAGCATTTGCTCCCGAAGCAACGGAGATGTGATATATTAGGTTTTCTCCCTCTTAAAAGTTCATAGGGAGTCTTTTTCAAAATGGGTCGGATCATAGCTCTATTATGCACATAGCATGCGGTACTAACAACTTCTGCCCAAAAGCTTCTAGGAAGGCCACTACACAAAAGCATAGTACGAGCCATATCCTCTAGCGTTTGATTCATATATTCCACGACACCATTTTGTTGTGGGATACGTGGTGCGGAGAAGTTATTCCCCACACCATTTTCCCTACAATATTCTATAAATAATTGATTATCAAATTCCGTGCCGTGATCCGTGCGAATCGAAATAAGCTTATTATCAAATCTATTTTAGGCAAGCTTCATTAATACCACAAATTCATCGAAAGTTTCATCTTTAGAGGAAAGAAAGATTGGCCAGACATACCTTGAGTAATCATCGACTAGAACAAATACATACTTTGATCCACCACGGCTTCTAACTCTCATAGGTCCACATAAATCCATGTGTACCATCTCAAGTGGTCGTTTAGTGCTAACTATTCTCTTAGGTTTAAAAGAGGATCTAACATGTTTGCAGCGGGCACATGAGTCACACATTGTCTCTTGCTCGAATTTAATTGAGGGCAAGCCTTCAACTAAATCCATGGACTTAAGTTTCTTTAAAATAGTTGGACTAATGTGTGCAAACCTCTTGTGCCACAGGCAAGACTCATCGGAAGTTACTTTCATACACGCAAAGGAATTTGTATTGACAACATTTAAGTCAATTATATACACATTCCTCATACGGTGACCCTCAAGTAAAACATTACTAGTACCTTCAATTATGATACGACAAACATCGGCATGAAAAACAACTCTATTTCCTTTGTCACATAATTGAGAAATACTAAGTAAATTATGTTTAAGACCACTTACCAGATATACTTTATCGATTGAATGAGAGGTTGAAATTCCAATTTTTCCTACTCCAATAATCATACCCTTCTTGTTATCTCCAAAGGTAACCTTGCCACCAAAGAAGGGCTTTAGTGAAAGAAAAAGATTTATGTCTCCTGTCATGTGTCTCGAGCATCCACTGTCGAGATACCATAGATTATTTTCTTTCACTTCTACCTGCAAATGAATCAAATACAACTTTTAGGTACCTAAGCTAAGTTGGGTCCTTTATGGTTAGTAATTCTATATATTTGATCCTTTCTAACCCATACTTGTCTTATTATTCTTTTGGCTTTAACATTGGGTTGTCTTGGTCTTTGTCTAACAATCGGAACATAAGGTACTCTAGGTTTTGGTCTATCGAAAATGGCTTTAGGTCTAGTACCTTCATAAGACGCTTTAGGTTTAGGGTTATGAACTTTAGGCTTGAATGTATGCTTTCGATTCTCATTTATTTTGTTTGATTTTGAAGGAACAGATGAGTAATCGAAAGCCATATCATAAGTCCATCTAAACTCATTATTGCGTTCTTCATTGTTGTTAGGTTCATCTATAGTAGAGACATCATCTTCCACTATGAAATCACAAGTCTTAACAGTTTCAACATTCTTTTTCTTATCCCAAGCAAGTTTGACATAATTCACTTGTATATGTCCAGTAGAGCCATAGTAGTTGCAAATCAAGTATTCTGGAAGATTAACGTATTTTCTTTTTCTGAAATCATTTTCAGAAGGATTGGATTTGCATTTATCATGGTCTCTACGGCTATAGCATTCATGACCAAGTCCCATCTTCATGTTATTGTCAGATTGTTCAGTAAGGAAGTTTAGAACCTTTGTGCTTCCTTCCCACTTATCATGAACTTTTCGAGCATGTAAAAGTAATTCTTTCAAGGACTCAATTTCTTTTCCACATTTTGAATGATCTACATTCGAATCCTTGGAAGAGCTACCTTTCTCAAAGTCTTCACGAAATTTATCAAAACGTTCATTCAAGATACGTTTCTCTTTTTCATGTTGTACCTTGAGTTGAGACATACTTTTGCTAGTTTCATCCAATTGCTTAGAGAGAAATACAATTTCTCTCTTGTGTTCGAAAACCACACTATCTTTGCCATTAAGCTCATCTTTTAAAATCTCATTGACTTTCTTCAACTCAGAAGTTATAGCATCACTAGCTGTAACTTTAGCTTGAAGATGCTTAATGTTGAGTTTAAGCTCTGAAGTTATGGCATCACTAGCCGTAACTTTAGCTTGAAGATTCTTAATGTTAAGTTTAAGCTCTGAAGTTGTGGCATCACTAGCCTTAACTTTTAATTCAAGAGCGTTCTTCTCAGCATTTGTCATATCTGAAGTTGTAGCTGGAGTAGCCATAACTTTAGATTTGAGCTTTTTGGCGTTGGCTTTCAGAAGTTGGTTTTCCTCAGCAATATCTAAAATCTGTTCCTTAAGGTCTCTTAACTCTAGACTTTGTTCATGACAATGATCAAGGGAATGTTCACAACACTTAATTAAATTATCCTTAGAAAGTTTCTTAACACGCTTTTTAAGTTCAAGATAATTTACCTCTTCATCCTCTGAATCTGAATCTGAATTTCCAACAAGACACTTCTCAGCATTTGAAGCATTGCTTTCATTGTCGCTTTCGGAGAATAGGTCAAGACTGACGCTACATAGACAGACGTTGGCAGTTTCTTCTTCATCTTCGGATTCGCCATCTTCAGAGTCCAAGTCTCCCCAACAGTATGCCATCATAACTTGCTTGAATTCTCTCTTTGTTTTGTCACGTTGGTTTTTGTCTTTAATTTTCTTCCATGTAGGGCAATCTTTGATCATGTGATTATCATCACCACACTTGAAGCATCCACGATTAGAGAAAGACCCTTTTGACTCAAACGATTTCTTAGGGGTTTGCTTTGATTTGTTGTTTATCTTATTTTGATTTTGAAAGAAGGGCTTTTTCCTAAGACGTTTAACAAACAATACAGTTTCATCTTCAATATCTGAAGAATCATCAACTTTGCTAGACTCAGCTTGTAAGGCCATCTTTTTGCTTGTGCCAACTTCCTCTTCATCCTGATTCAGAGTAATCTCGTGAGCCATTAAGGTTCCGAGTAGCTCCTGATAGGATAATGAAGTTAGGTCCTTACATTCTTCTATGACAGATACTTTATGTCTCCATCTGCGAGACATACTTCTGAGTATTTTTCTAGCAATTTCCTCGGAGTCAAAAGTTCTTCCTAAATTTTTTTGCCCATTGATGATGCTAGAAAAGCGAGAGGACATGCTATCAACTGACTCGTTTTGCTCCATGGCAAACAGCTCGTATTTTTGCATTAGTAATGTCATACGTTGCTTTTTGACAACAGTGGTTCCCTCATAGGCTAATTCTAGACCATCTCATATTTCCTTGGCAGATGAACTGGTTGAGAAACGATCGAATTCAGTGGCAATAGTACCGTTTTGCAATAAGCTTATTGCTTTTGAATTCTTCTCAGCCTTTTTATAATCCGTCTCAATATAGTCTTCTTCTTTCTTTTCGACGGTAGTGCCATTACTGGTTGCAAGTAAGATCTTATTCGGACCATTCTTGATAATCAACCAACACTCCCAGTCGTTTCCCTTAATGAAGTGGGTCATCATATTTTTCCATAAACCATAGTTCTTCCCATTGAATATAGGACACTTTAGGTGTTTGGAATCCATTTGATAAAAAATAAATGCAGCGGAAAAGACGATAAATAGACCAAAAAAACGATCAACTCTAGCTGTTAGGCTATCAAGAGCACGCGGCTCTGATACCAATGGTGGAGTCTATTGATCGAATACGAAAGAGGGGGGGGGGGGGTGAATTGAGTATTAAAAACGATGACCGCTTTTTCGAAATATATGATATAAATTAATTACTTGATTTTATTGATTAAAATCAACTAATTAAATTATTAACAATAAATGCAAAATCGAAATAACAATAATAAAGAGAGAGAGAAAGAGAGACACACAGGATTTTGAAGTGGTTCAGTTTCACAAGTCGAAACCTAGTCCACTATTCTCGATTAATAATTTTTAGTACCTTTCTCCGGATTACAAAAATTACCAATCCACTCGTATAATCAACTATATGATTATAACTCAGATTGAGTATCGCTAAATACTCTAGGTCGCTCTTACGTTAATAATAAAAATACAACGACAAATACTAATCTCACGTTATGCGAGTGAGTATACTATCCTTGTGTATTTAGTATCCTATAACGATTTTTCTTCGAGTGATTGACAAATTTGATGCGTGATTTTTGTATAAGCAAATATGAAAATAAGAATTAAAGCTCAAATGATTTTTGCTTAAAATATTTTTCTCTCTTGAAATTAGTAGATGTGTGTGTCAACAATTAATGTTGAATGAATGAGAGTATTTATAGTAGAGTGAATTGGGGTTTGGAATGTTCTGGAATTAGGGCATAGGAATGTTCTGGAAATATAAAACTTGAAGAACAAGTAAGGAGCAAAGGAATGGAGTTTGACCTCCTAGGGTTCGGCCTCCTAGGGTTCGACCACCTAGGGTTTCGGCCTCCCTAGGGTTCGTCCGGCCCAAGGCCTCCTTCGGTCCATTCTTGCTTCTATAGCCCGCAACAAATCGAGATAGAATTTAGTTAAAGCCCTAGGTTGCATGACGATATAAATATCGTGTTACAAACCAATAGTTTATTTAACTTAAATTCTAATTAATTAATTCCAAATAAAATAAATACTCTCTTATTTTTATAAACCATTAAAAATATATTTTCCAAAAATTAACGCATCATTTTTGTCTAGCAATTAAGTTATGTCTATTAGGTCATAACTTCACTAACCTTTAAATCAAACAAAGTAAAACCATTACCGGATGACGACCTATACTATCTAATCTTGGTAGATCTTGCAAACGATCGCCTCTTCACAAGTCTCTCATCTTGAGTCTCGTGGTTGATTTCCAATCTTGATCTCGCTTGAAAACATCGATCAAGTATATTTGAAGTTGTACCTTCTTGGTCCAAACTTCAAGCTTGCGTCATTGTAATTGTTCCTTTCTAAATTAAAACTTAAGCACACAATTACACGCATATGTTTATATAGTAAGTCCACATACAAATCATTACTGTCATTATCAAAACAATTAATAAGGACTAAAGGTCCAACAGAGTGCCTTTAAATTTTGGTGGAGGCCACTAATATGAAAAAGAGGTGCTAGAAAAAGAACAAATGAACAAGTGTTTGTCTTATTAAAAGACTTTATATGAAGATACTGTTGGTAATTTAAGTGTAATTACCGGTTTATTTTGGCGTATTTAAGTTTGGTTCGTGGATGGGTAATTTCTAAATAATATCATGTGAGTCTGGGAAGTACAGAATGTATGCTTGCATAATTATTACGGAATTACGGTATATTTTTTGTTCGAATAACTATGACGGGGTTGAATCTGGTTGAATTTATGAAAAGTAACAACTCTTCAGAGATAGATTCTCCCATTTTCCCCTTCATATCTATATAAATATACATGGGGAATGTGAAGATTGATACAAAAAAAGAATCTCATCTTCTGCCATATACACACAATACTTCTAAATTCTAAATTACTTTTTTGACTTTTGGTTTGTGCCCAAAATTAGAGGGACACCGTCTTATCTCAATAGGAAATTCAGTTTAACTCGGGCACAAATAAGGGTTGAATTGTTTTATTAGGAAAGCAAAGTCGATTCGGTCTGGTTAATTATTCTCCATCCTTATTCGTGCATACTCAAATATCTAACAATCTAATAGAACATTTTTGAAATCTTTCAAGATGACGAATGCTAAAGAATGACAATGAAGGTTAACACTGGTGAAATTTGTGGGTGTTTATTTTAGAAGATGGCAAAAAAGGACGGAGAAGAAATTTGTATAATGTTGACTATATACGTCGAGGTACACTTTTTTAAAGAGTATTTTATTTATTTTGGATAAACGATCGACATATGAAAACCAGAGAGATTTGTTTGCGTTTTGGTGAAGATGAGAATGGGTATTAGTAATTGACTATACTACTGTGATGTTACGTTCTCATGGGGCACGACTCACGAGGGATTGATAATATGGGAATGGTCATGGAGTAAATTTACAAATCAAAATTTGGCAACACTAATGCAGATAAGTAATTCAATAACTAATTGTCATTTTGTGTCGCTTTAATTCATGCGGTAACATGTTTGGAGCATTTAGTAAACATATTCATTATTTAATTTATATGCACTTTGGCCGCCTGTGTTATGTTACTAAAATGGATGGATGACTTAATTGCATATGAGAATCAGTTGTTTGAATGCATTCTGATATGTTTTGGTGATCAATGGTGAAAGAATTATATTGCTTGCATTATCCTTGCTTCTCTTGTCTATTTATACATCACAATTACAATCAATTATTCTGGTCAAATACCAAGATTTCAGCCTAGAAATATGGAGAGTATCAAGCTAAATAAGGAAAGGATTATAACAAAATATTTACCAAATATTAACAAATTAACAAAGAATATTTACATATTCTAATACACCCCCTCAGTCGAAGCGGGACGAGGTCGTATGCTGAGACTGGAGCGAAAGTCATCAAAGAGGGCTTTGGGCAACCCCTTGGTGAATATGTCGGCGTATTGATATCGTGATGGTACATGGAGGACGTGAACTTGGCCGAGTGCTACCTTTTCCCGAACAAAATGGATATCCATCTCAATATGTTTGGTACGTTGATGATTTACGGGGTTGCCGGAGAGGTAGATGGCACTTATGTTGTCACAATATACTATCGTGGCTTTGGATAACGTACATCCGAGCTCTAGTAAGAGATTTCATAGACAACATGACTCAGCTACATAAAACATTAGCGACGCCACGGTATTCTGCTTCGCCACTAGAACGAGAAATAGTGGTTTGTCTTTTAGAGGACCATGAGATAAGATTGTCACCTAGGTAAACACAATAAACCGATGTTGAGCGTCGTGTATCCGGATACCCTCCCCAATCAGCGTCACTATAAGCTGTTAAAGTACCAATGGAAGAGGTCGTGAGGTGAAGGCCATAGTGGGAAGTCCCTTTAACATATCTGATAATTCTTTTTAATGCACTGAAGTGGGCTTCTCTTGTGTCATGCATGTAGAGACAGATTTGTTGGACAGCGTAAGATATATCGGGTCACGTAAATGTTATATATTAAAGCGCACCTGCTAAAATTCGATATAAGGAAGGGTCAGCGACACGTTTACTGGAGTAGGCGCCGAGTTTGGACTTTGTGTCCACTGTAGTTTGAGCAGGTTTACAGGTTGCCATATTAGCACGTGCAATAATCTCTTGTGCATATTTCTTTTGATGTAAAAACATCCCATGTTTGTGTCGAATAGCAGCTACACCAAGAAAATAGTTCAGTGGACCAAGATCGGTCATTGCAAATTTGGACCTGAGCTTGTCGATTATAGTCGTGCGCAATTTATCAGATAAAGTGGTCAAAATTATGTCATCGACATATAATAATAGGTATGCAATATGTGGTCCGTTGCGGAAAATAAATAATGAATTATCCGATTTGCTATGATGAAGTGCAATGGTTGAGACATAAGATGCAAACCGTTGATACCACGCTCTCGGGGCCTGCTTTAAACCATAGAGGGATTTTTGAAGAAGGCACACATGGTCGGGATATGTAGGATCACGGAAACCGGGAGGCTGATACATGTAAACTGTCTGAGCAAGATTTCCATGAAGAAATGCATTCTTCACATCTAATTGATGAATTGACCACCTTTTTGAAACGACCAAGCTCAGAACTGTACGGATCATCGCGGGCTTAACAACCGGACTGAACGTCTCATCACAATCGATATCCACCTGTTGTGACCTGCCATTGACAACCAAGCGAGCTTTGTATCGCTCTAAATCACCTTTAGATTTGAATTTATGTTTAAATAGCCATATACACCGAGTGATATTAGCATTAGCAGGACGGGGAACAAGGACCCACGTCTTATTTTTACTAAGATCATCGATTTCATCGGTCATGGCGAGTTTCCAAGTCGGGTCATTAAGTGCGGTGATGGGTAATTTTGGTATTGGTGAAATCTTGTTAGTGACACAAAGATCAAAAACAGGTTTAGGCTTAAAAATACCGTGTTGGGCTCGTGTTGTCATTTGGGGTGAAAGAGATGGTGGAGAGACTTGGGGCGACTGGTCTTGGGCCGTCATAATAGGTGAGGCAGGGCTGTTTGGTGGTGAGGTAGGGGAAAGAGGAGAGCCAGGTGTGTTGGTTTGTGGGTTTTTAGTAGTGGTAGTAGTGGGTGACGGGTCAGGGGGATGGTTGTGTAAGAATTGGGCAATATAGGGAGATACTGTTGTGTCGGATTCAAGGAAAGAGTAGGAGGATGTCGTGTGACGTTGTGTGGTGGCATATGGATAAACCGACTCGTCAAACGTAACATGTCGAGCAAATGATGATCTTACGTGAAGATGTGTCGAGGCACTTATAGCCTCGATGGTTTGACGGGTAGCCCAAGAAGACACAAGCAGTAGTACGGGCAGCGAGTTTGTGATCAGTCGTGGAAGGAAAGTGAGGGTAGCAAAGACAGCCGAATGTACGTAAATGACCATAGGATGGAACACGTTGGTACAAGCTAGTTGTTTGAGAAACAAGATGGTTGACTTTGCTAGGTAAAATGTTATGAATATAGGTCGCCATTTTGAGAGCATGGAGCCACATCGAGGGTGGCATATTGGCGTGAAGTAGGAGAGTTCGGACCATATTGTTTATGGTTCGAATCTTTCGTTCCGCCTTACCATTTTGGGGAGAGGTATGTGGGCGAGAAAACCGAAAAATAATGCCATTTTTGATGAAAAATTCGTGCAATGTGGAATTATCGAACTCACAACCGTTGTCGCATTGGAGACTCTTGATGGGTCTGTCAAATTGGGTTTTTATTAGATTGTAAAATTTTAAAAAAGTTTGATAGACTTGAGATTTTGGGTGAGAGGAAATGTCCACAAGAAATTGGTGTAGTCATCTAAAATTAACACATAATATCGATGTCCATAGATCTTAAAACGGGTGACGTCCACAAGTCACTATGCACTATATCAAATGGTAATAAGGTATTGGAATTGTAAGACGAAAATGCCAATTTAATGTGTTTGCCTAATTGACAAGAATGACAAATAAAAGAGTCTTTCAAACTAGAACAATTGATAGATTTATTACGACACAAAATATTAAAAATAGCATGGCCCAGATGTTCGAGACGACCGTGCCAAGTAGGAGATAAAACTGCAACAAGAGCTTGTGGTGAGACGGATGCAGGTGGTGTAGAGAATAAAGGATATAGGTCACCCGAACTACTGCATCTCATTAGGCGCTTCCCCGTCTGAAAATCCTTCACGGTAAAACCAAATGGGTCAAAATCGACAGAAACATTGTTATCGGTGGTCAATTTTCTGACGGATACGAGGTTTTTAATAATATGGGGAGCATGAAGGACATTCTTTAACATAAGTGGGGGGTGGGGAGACGATAAAGTCTTAGCACCACAACCGAGAATTGGAATCACGGTACCATTTCCGACTACTATACTTCGATTATTGCTCAAACTAAAATAGGATGAGAGGTTAACTTGATTTGTCGTCATGTGGTACGAAGCACCCGTGTCCATGTACCAATTATCATCAAGCGGTTGCAGTGTTATTGTCTACATTGCAGCTGCAATATCAGTGGGGACAAAAGTCTCTTGTGGTGTCCCGATGGTGGGTGTTTGAGCGATAAAAGCTTGTGGAGCAAGGACCAGATGGAGGAGCAGCCCACGAAGAAGTCGGATAGGGGCAGGGAGGTGTGACCCATCCCTGTTGGGACTGCCACTGTGAAAAGAGGACCCAAGTCCAGGTCCGCGCTCCCTGTGATTGTTGCTGCTCATTCGTTCCACCACCATTCTTGCCATTCGATCCTCCATTACCAGTATTCTTGCCTTTATAATTCCCGCGATAACACCCCCCCTTGTTCTTGTTATTGTGAGAACGAGAAGAATTGTTATTACCTCGATTATTAGGCGATGAATTGGAGCATGCATTGGAATCCCCTTGGGATTCGGTCTGAGAGGTGAGAAGGGCATATTCGGTGGAAGAAGCAGAGGCTTTCGCACGGCGTGATTCCTCGAGCGTGAGCATGGACCGTGCCTTATAAAATGGAGGGAGCGGGTCACTTTGTTGAATGATTGTAGCAACACCATCATACCCATCCGAGAGGCCTGCAACGAGTTGAAGAACAAGTCGATTGTTTGTGACAGTAGCGCCGACATTGGCCAATTGATCGGCTATCATCTTCAAGGCCTGACAATAAGCAGAGACATTAGGATAGTTATTCATGTGTGTCTGAGAGAATTGTTGCTCAAGGAACACAGCCTTTGAATTTTGATTGTCGTTGAAGATGTCCTTGAGACGATCCCACGCGGCTTGAGCCTGATGCGTGTCTTTTATATGATGTTTTACATCCCATTTTACACGCATTTCAGAGCTCATTCATGTAGTTTATGCTACATTTCTCCCTATTTCCGTCTACTTCCGTATTTTGTACATTATTGCAGAAATGTGAAGAATCGAGCTAAATCCGTCCCCGAGTATCCTGCATTGCATATGACGTGAAGTATTCACCCGAGGAACGATCTTGGTGCGCAATTCAAGGCCCAAATGACAAGTCCACGAGTTTATAGAAGTCAATAACAGCTCAAGCAGTCGATCGACTGAGGTCATCAATCGATCGACCAACCATCGGGTTCCAGAAGCTACTGTTTACTGAAGACCAATCGATCGACCAGTTCTAGCAGTCGATCGACCCAATTGCTATTCCAGACGAGAATTAAAAGATCGTGAATCTTGAAGCCCAAAGTTATGTTAGGTTTAGGAAATAAAGCTACGTTAGTTGCTATATAACGTAACCTAGAAACATCAGTTTAGCATTCAGTTTTTACATCAAGTTTTTATCTAAGTTTCACATTCAATTTTAGAATATCATAGTTAGGGTTTTGGATATTGATTGCATCGGATTTTTATTCATACTCCTAATCATTCCGTTACTGTTCTCCTGCGATTTTCGGTATTCTTCCTGTTCTACTTTCAGTTCGTTCTATTTCGTTATTAGTATAGAATTGCTAAGTTAGATTCCCGAAACCGTATTATTGTTGTATGTTAATTACCGCTTTAATCATGAATTCAATACTTTATTGCCCTAGTATTATTGTTGTTATCACTTTCAGCCCTAGTACCCCTTCTTTATCTGTTTAAGCCGTCTTTTTAGTTTATTGTCTTTATTTATTCTTAGCTATAGACCAATTTAACTCAACCCCCACACTCGTTACTTTAGACTAGAATTAGACAGCTAGAAATTACGTCTGCCTCCTTGTGGTTCGACCTTGTTACCACTAGCCTAGGTTAGTCTTAATAGGAAATTATAAATCTTATTTTTGGTACTCACAACGACGGGTATCAAATTTTGGCGCCGTTTTAGGGAGGCAATAGTTCTAATTTTTAGTTGTTCTATTTTTAGTCTTTCTTAGTTTAAGGGACTTCTGTTCCTTAAACTTTTCTTATATTCTTTTTGTAGTTTCTTCTTATGCGCAGGTCACAGGGTGGTGAACTAGTACCTTTAGATCCTGCGATAGAGAAATCTTTGCGCGAGTTGAGACGATCACAAAGGGTATTACCGACAGAGGAAGAGCTGAGTACTCTGTCAAGCTATCACGAGAACGAGCTGTTCGAGGAAGACCCACAGTCTTCACCCGTTTCCACCTCTTCAGCCGAGACAGTCACTTCTCCCAAAATTCCAGTCATGGCTGAGGAAGCGAGTATAGCTAGTCATTCTGAGCCGACAGCTGCAAATTTATATAAGGGGTTCGAATTACCAGGTGATGTGGGTGATGTCGTCACTCATCCAATCAAACACATTTATAATACTCAACATACAACTAGCTAGTGGTAAGTCGAGGTCGATCCATGGGACGGTGGTTACTCAAATTATTCAATCTAATTATGGTTATGCTTGGGGTTGTCACAATTATAATGGGTTGATGATTCTAATCTAATAAAGGCAATAAACAAGCAACAAAAGGAAAGATGTAAACAATTGATTAAAAAGCACTAGGATATCATGGGGTCATAGGGGAAGCATGGGAATTGATCATACAAACATGTTCTCAAATTATAAGCAAGCAATTATTGTTGTGATGGATTGAGTTGGGTTATATCTTACAATCCTAGGAAAGTTTGGGTCCCGGAGCCGAATCGATTAGATTGTACAACACCTACAACTCGACTTAATCTTCCCTACTCAACAACATGCAAGGTCTAATGAGACTCGAGTTGGTTTATGTCTTACAAGTCTCATTGAAAAGATAAGAGATGGTAGTAAATGCAAGGATTCATAGGCTTAGCATTTCATCAAACATAACATGTGCATGAGTTGAGATCAAAACAAGCAAGCAAATAAACCATGAAAGCATATTAATTTAAGCATGAATCATTCCCCATGTTGGTTTCCCCTAATTACCCATTAATCCTAGCTAAGTAACTACTCACTCATGATCAAGTTTAACATGTTAATAAGGTTGTCAATCATACTAACAAAGCTAAACATGATGAACAAGTAAGAAATATTAACAATAATTAAAACAAGGATTAAGAGAATTATACCTATGGAGATTCCAAAATAATAATGCAAAGAATAATAGAAGAACTTGATGATTGATGGAAGGTTGTCAATCTCCCAATAAACCCAATAATCTTCTAATTACCTAATAATAAACTTGAATTACTCAATAATAAACTTGAACAATGATTAAAGGAAAGATTAATGTATAATTTGTGGAAAGATTAAATGATAATCTATTCTAATCTACTACTAATCTAATCTAAGGAAGGATTGATTTAACGTAATGAAAACTTGATCGTTTGATTATTACAAATGGAGTATTTATAGTGAAAATTAGGTGGATGCATTAGGGTTAACTAAGGGCTAAACTAGTAATTACACTTTTGAGATTTGAGCAGGGAGGAGCCGGTATTTTTCAAAGGAAGGGCGTCTTTCACGGAGCTTGAAGAACACGAAAATCGCTGGAAAGGAATCCGAGCGGATTAGCCTCGGGACGCTCGGATTGTACCAGGGGAAGACGGGCGGATTCAGAGCAAGATGCTCGGGCAAAAAGAGAGGGAATCCGAGCGGAGTTGGAGCAATCCGAGCGGATTTGGAGCAATCCGAGCGGATTGTAGGGAAGACGAGCGTCTTCAGCTCGGGACGCGCGGATTCCTGAACAGCTTCTTTGTTTGACCTCGGATTGTAAAACGGACGTCATTTTCTCATCCGGACTCCTATTGGAGTGATTCAAAAGCCTAGATCACTTGTTTTTTCGACGCCGTTCCATCTAGCCTATTTTCAGAGCCAAAGGAGCAACCTTTGGTTTGCGTTCCGAGCAGTTTTCTTCATGAATGGTTTCCTTGCTTTTCCTCCTTGCTTTAAATCTTATGACCCTTCTATATACTCTTTATTCCTACATCATTGGTCATCATTCTTACCTCCTCTTCATACTAGTCCATCTAACATCATCAATAAGCTTCCAAATATCCACGAAAGACGGGAATTTCCGCCTTATTATCTTCTTTTCTACAAAACATATGAAATGCGATAGAAAATCAAATAAGAAGGTTTTGACGGGTAAAATGGTCATAGAATGTTATAATAGTATGCAAAATAGGCTCAATTAGGGGACTAAATGTGTGCAAATAATGTTCACATCAAATATCCCCAAACCGAACCTTTACTCGTCCCGAGTAAAGAGGTGACTAAAACTAGACCTTTATTTAAACTATCCTACTAATATAACCGATATGAGACAATTAGCGGGTCTCACTCCGCCCCTTCAACTCACAACAAGACAACCATGAGGTAGGATGCCTTCTTGCAAGGCAAGGTGGGTCTTGCCAAAATGGCGACACATCCAAACATTAAAGCACACAAAACAAGTAATGGATGCATCTACAAAAGAATAGCCACTCTCCTCATCTAAGTGGTGGAAATTATCTACAAGGGAAGCAATTCAAGGGTACATACTCCTTCATAGATGCAATTTCTTCAAACTACTAAGCCTAGAAGGATACCAATAAATCACCTCCAAGTTGTGTCAAGCTAGGGTACCTTTGTCCTCAATCGTTAAATGCTTTTGTCAAGAATAAACTCCCTATGGTGTTAGAAACACTGGAGGATCGCGGAATTTCCCCTCTTGCCTAGACAAGAAGAAGGGTCGTCCCCTCTCTACCATGCACAAAATTGGATACCATGGATAAAGGGATCAATAGATATTTGAGTTTCATTTTGGGAGTTTGCTTTTGTTTTTGTTTTTCCCCCCAATTTCTTGTGGCATATAACATTTGAGAACACTTTCTTTTGCCTTTTCTTTTGATTTTTGGCATTTCAATACTTGACAACTTTCAACTTTTGCATTTTCTTTTGAACATTTTCAAAGTCACCCCATTTGTAGGGAGGGTGCTTATATTTTGAAGCTTTAGGAGTTCTATTTTTGCTCCTCTTTTCTTTTGATGCATTTTGCAAACTTTCTTTCACTTTTCATTTCATTGAACTCAAATTGATTTATTTTTGTGCCCATTCCCTTTTTGATGACAAAATGTGGTAGAACATGGATGAATGATGGTTGCATGGTTTCAAGGGTCACCTTGGAATAAACGGTAGCCAAGGAGTTATCACACCACAAGGTACTCTTGACTAGGCCTTAATCCATGGGTCAAAGGATACTAGCATGACACATCCTAGGGTGTTTTACAAGTATTCTAACAAGCAAAGTCTTAAGAAGAAAAGGCATCTACTAGGGCCTATATACACTTGTCAAGCTTACCAAGTAGACGGTTTCGCAAAATTTTCTAACATGCAACTACATGCCATGATACAACTATCATATATACATCCTAATGCAAATGATTCTACCAACTAATATGCCATATAAACTAAATGCAAGTCCTAAGTTCACATTGTTGTACCGCATCAATCAAAATAAAGCCACATAGTCATTAACATAAAGAGGAAAAAGGAGATTGGAAAGATCATACCATGCGGTCTTCAATATCCTCATGTCTCGGATGTGGCGTAGTCAATCAATGTGAATAAGGATGAACAAACACAATATATACAATAATATATACATGACTACACTACAAAGGAAATGACCTTGTTTTTGGATTTTTAAATTTTTCAAATTTTTATGGGTTTTGTTTTTATGAAATTAAAAGACATATTTTTGGGATTTTTCAAAAATTTTCAATTTTTATCATTTTTTGGAATATAAATTCCCATCCACCACTTTATTTTGGACATTGTCCTCAATGTACATGTAGGAGTAGGAATAAAACGGAAATACATGTTTTTGGATTTTTGATTTTATGGAAATTGAAGTACAAATGCAAAATGATATGAATGAATGCATGCTCTAACTAAATGCAATTCTATATGACATATATAACAAATGAATACAATCTAAACTATACTATGTGATGCATGATTTCTAGTAAACTATGGTCACCTATGATCAAACCTCCCCAAACCGATTTAAACACTATTCCTAGTGTAGAAAAGAATAGGATTGGTCATTAGTGATTATGCATGAATTCTAGTCTATATGCAACTAACTACATGAATCATGTGAGATATAATACAATGCAAACTACACTAAATGCATATATACAAATTAATGGTTATTAAGGAACTCCATCAAACCAAGGATTATCAATAAACAATTTCATGGAAAATCATCACTAGCACTCAAAGCACGTAGAAGTCGGTCAAATTCTTGGGAGTGGGACATGAATAGGCATGCATAGCAATACAAGATTATGCAATTTAAGAATGCCCAAGTAAAAGACCAAACAAACATGTCAAGAATATTATGACAAAAATAATAAGAGAAATGATGGATGGAAGGAACATGAAATGGGTAGTTGGTTGGCAATTCTCTCAACTCGTCCTTCAAATAGTCAAAATCACCACATTCAATGGAAGTACTCTCATTATCATCCAAGGTGATTTTAAGGGTGTCTATTTGGGGTTCCCAAATGTCCTCATCATATTCCTCATCCCAACAAGGTCCATTATCAAAGGGGTTGTCATAGCAAGGCTCACCAAGCTCAACACAATTGTCTCCCTCAAATATGTCATCCTCAAAGGGTGAGTTTTCACTCAAGTTCACATCCATATCATTCTCACTTTGCCCATTAACATCAAATTCCATGGAGGTTGATTTCATTGAAACACAAGAAGAGTAGGATGACGGCATCCAAGCATTAGTTTCACAATCAAGAATGTACTCCTCCTCATCATCACTCTCCTCGTCTAGCACTCCATCTTCCCAAGGTGGGGTAATTTTGTGGACAAAGTGGGTTGACTCAAGGTTATAGGAAGGTTTCTCATCCTCACAAATCTCATTTTCATCATAGTTTTCCTCAATGAATTTTTGAAATGTGGCCTTTATCACTTCCATACCTTCCTTGGCACTCTCAAAGATGTCATGTATAATTTGCTTAAGACAATGAATGGTCATGAACTCAACAAATTCCCAAAATTCCTCACAACTCATCTCACATATCCTACCACCACTCAAGTGAAATGCCAAGTTGCGGGTTTCAAGGTTCATGCCATTATAAACAACACAACATGCTTCATAATTTGAAATAGTAAAACCGTGATGCCAAGCATGAGTCATATAATCTTCAAATCTTGCAACATATTTATCAAATGACTCATTTTCATATTGCCAAAAATTGAATGTAGACATGTTGAGCATGTGAAATAGAACAAGTACAATAAAACTCAAGAAAAAGAAGCACAACTAAAACTAGACAAAAGAACAATTCAAATAAACAACACCGTCCCCGGCAACGGCGCCATTTTGATGTGGGTGATGTCGTCACTCATCCAATCAAACACATTTATAATACTCAACATACAACTAGCTAGTGGTAAGTCGAGGTCGATCCATGGGACGGTGGTTACTCAAATTATTCAATCTAATTATGGTTATGCTTGGGGTTGTCACAATTATAATGGGTTGATGATTCTAATCTAATAAAGGCAATAAACAAGCAACAAAAGGAAAGATGTAAACAATTGATTAAAAACCACTAGGATATCATGGGGTCATAGGGGAAGCATGGGAATTGATCATACAAACATGTTCTCAAATTATAAGCAAGCAATTATTGTTGTGATGGATTGAGTTGGGTTATATCTTACAATCCTAGGAAAGTTTGGGTCTCGGAGCCGAATCGATTAGATTGTACAACACCTACAAGTCGACTTAATCTTCCCTACTCAACAACATGCATGGTCTAATGAGACTCGAGTTGGTTTATGTCTTACAAGTCTCATTGAAAAGATAAGAGATGGTAGTAAATGCAAGGATTCATAGGCTTAGCATTTCATCAAACATAACATGTGCATGAGTTGAGATCAAAACAAGCAAGCAAATAAACCATGAAAGCATATTAATTTAAGCATGAATCATTCCCCATGTTGGTTTCCCCTAATTACCCATTAATCCTAGCTAAGTAACTACTCACTCATGATCAAGTTTAACATGTTAATAAGGTTGTCAATCATACTAACAAAGCTAAACATGATGAACAAGTAAGAAATATTAACAATAACTAAAACAAGGATTAAGAGAATTATACCTATGGAGATTCCAAAATAATAATGCAAAGAATAATAGAAGAACTTGATGATTGATGGAAGGTTGTCAATCTCCCAATAAACCCAATAATCTTCTAATTACCCAATAATAAACTTGAATTACTCAATAATAAACTTGAACAATGATTAAAGGAAAGATTAATGTATAATTTGTGGAAAGATTAAATGATAATCTATTTTAATCTACTACTAATCTAATCTAAGGAAGGATTGATTTAACCTAATGAAAACTTGATCGTTTGATTATTACAAATGGGGTATTTATAGTGGAAATTAGGTGGATGCATTAGGGTTAACTAAGGGCTAAACTAGTAATTACACTTTTGAGATTTGAGCAGGGAGGAGCCGGTATTTTTCAAAGGAAGGGCGTCTTTCACGGAGCTTGAAGAACACGAAAATCGCTGGAAAGGAATCCGAGCGGATTAGCCTCGGGACGCTCGGATTGTAGCAGGGGAAGACGGGCGGATTCGGAGCAAGACGCTCGGGCAAAAATAGAGGGAATCCGAGCGGATTTGGAGCAATCCGAGCGGATTGTAGGGAAGACGAGCGTCTTCAGATCGGGATGCGCGGATTCCTGAACAGCTTCTTTGTTTGACCTCGGATTGTAAAACGGACGTCATTTTCTCATCCGGACTCCTATTGGAGTGATTCAAAAGCCTAGATCACTTGTTTTTTCGACGCCGTTCCATCTAGCCTATTTTCAGAGCCAAAGGAGCAACCCTTGGTTTGCGTTCCGAGCAGTTTTCTTCATGAATGGCTTCCTTGCTTTTCCTCCTTGCTTTAAATCTTATGACCCTTCTATATACTCTTTATTCCTACATCATTGGTCATCATTCTTGCCTCCTCTTCATACTAGTCCATCTAACATCATCAATAAGCTTCCAAATATGCACGAAAGACGGGAATTTCCGCCTTATTATCTTCTTTTCTACAAAACATATGAAATGCGATAGAAAAGCAAATAAGAAGGTTTTGACGGGTAAAATGGCCATAGAATGTTATAATAGTATGCAAAATAGGCTCAATTAGGGGACTAAATGTGCGCAAATAATGTTCACATCACCAGGAGATGCCAGGAAGTTCGAACCAAAGCCTTCATACATTAATATGGTTGAGAGAAACCAGTTCGGGGGAGCTGCAAATGAAGATGCAGCTAAGCATATGGAGACTTTTATTGACTACTACTGTTCCATACCCCCCACCTGCCGGCGTCACCCAAGACCAGATCAAGGAGACCATGTTTATCTTCTCCCTTCGTGATGCTGCAAGGGAGTGGTATAGAGATCTGGACCGAGCCGCTTATGGGATCACCGACTGGAATTCCTTGGCATTGGCATTCTACAAGAAGTACTTTTCTGCTTCAAAGACGATTGCTATTAGAGCCCAAATCACGAGTTTCAAACAAGGGCCGGATGAGAACTTCCACGAGGCATGGGTCCGATTTAAGAAACTGGTGCGAACCATACCGCACCATGGTTTCGAAAAATGGAGCTTGTGCAATCATTTCTATAATAGGTCAGTATGACGATCGAGGGCTATTTTGGATGCATGACCAATGGCCGATTTGCTGAGAACTTGGGAGAGACCAAGGGGTGGAAGATCATCGACGATCTAGCCACCCACAATGCCGAGTATGGGAATTCCAGAGGGAACCAGAGGAGAGCTGCTGAATCTTCCTCTGTTGCTGCACTTGAAGCTCTCACTGCGAGATTTGACAAATATGAATTGGGAGGAGCTTCTAAAGGTGGGATGTACCAAGTAAATCTTTGTGTCGGACGGTCCTTTCGTTCGTGAAAGGTGTGGAGCCGAGGGACACGTTTCAAGAATTGCCCTAGTCCCTTTGAGTCTTGTCTTTCGCCTTTCAACATTATAGGCGGGACAAACACCTACTATGAGCCTAATGTTCATCCCAACCTGAGGTGGAGTAGCCAGAATGTCCTAAATCCAACTCCACCTCCGCAGCAGCAACCCTATGTGCCCCCTCATCAAAAGCAAGAACAATATCAAAAACCTCCTTATGTGCCGCAGCAACAACAACAATCCCATAGTTTTGATTTTGCTGAGTTTAAGAACTTGTTGATGAAGGAGTCCCAAGAAAGAGAGGTCGGGATGAAGCTACTAGAGAGCCAAATAGCTCAATTAGCTAGTAAGAGTACCTCTCGAGCTCCGGGACACTTACCGACTCAAACCGACCAAAAGGAGACCCTAAACGCCATCACATTGAGGAGTGGGTCCACCCTGGAGGGGCCTGCCATGGTCGAGGATGCTGTTGAAAAGAATGAGGCAGATCCGAGTCAAAAGAAAGTCGAAACGAATAATTCAAAGAAAAGGCGTCTACCAGGTATATCGATCGATCGACCGATACACCCTTGGCCGATCGATCGATATGCGGGTTATAGCGACTTTCGGAACTGTGCACCTTGGTCGATCGACTGAGGATAGTGGTCGATCGACCAAGATTACTGCTGATAACGAGTTTGTTCGTCCTCCGATGCCCGATAACTTAAGGGACCATTTGTTTCGGGGCACGACAGCTCCGAAGGTGTTAGGGCCAGACCCAAGTGCTGATGGGTTCGTCTCGATTCCGAAGTTCGATCCGATGACGGTTAATGACTCACATTTGAGACGGTCTGAGGAGGATTCGAGCTTTTACAAGGAGAAAGCAGTGGACTTCCAGCCTAAGTCCACGGATGCCGGCATGCGCAACTTAGAGGAGAGGGCTAAGGTACTTCTTACAGCCCCATATCCGGAGAGACTAGTGCCAACAAAGGAACAGGTATCTTTTAGTAAATTTGAAAAAGTTATTCGTAGCTTGAATGTACAAGTACCCTTCCTTGAGTTGGTCAATCAGGTGCCTGCCTACACTAAATTCATGAAACAACTCCTGTCTAAGAAAAAGTCGCTTGAACATGTTCACACTGTCGCATTAACTAAAGAGTCATGCTCTTACTTGTCTCACACTGCACCCCATAAGCTAGAGGACCCGGGTAGCTTTTCTGTTCCTTGCAATATAGGTACCTTCTCTATTGAGAAGGCATTATGTGACTTAGGAGCTAGTATAAGCGTCATGCCTTTGAGTCTAGCTAGGAAGCTCAAATTAACTAGGTTCACAGTGACAGATATGACAGTTCAGATGGCTAACCGATCTGCGGTCCAACCAATAGGAGTCTTAGAGGACATCCCTGTCCAAATAGGGAAGTTCTTCTTCCCCGTCGACTTTGTTGTACTTGACATGCCTGAGGATGCTCATATACCCATTATTTTGGGTAGGCCATTTCTGCACACTGCTTGTGCAGTCATAGATGTCGGTCTAGGAACCTTGACTTTCAAAGTAGGAAAGCATTTTATTGTCTTTGCCCAACCTGCTAAGAAAAAGGACCCCATGTGGCCTGTGACTTGTAATACGGTTTCTGAAAAGAAATCGTACTTTGTGCTTCTTGAATTGCCTGTCTCTATTACTACTTCTGTGTTAACCCCTCCGCCCTGATCGGGAGCAAAAAGGAGGAAGAATCGTTGTTTTAAATGTTGCAGAGCTGGTTTGGGGAAGGAAGTCTTTGTAAGTTGCTCCAATCGTAAAGAAGCCGATCATTCAAAGAGGAGGTCTTGGTTGCTTGAGCTATGGAATTGATGAGGTAGTTGATGACGAGCCGGTCAAAGCCGAGAGTCGATTTCGATTCGATAAGCCCGAAGAGATCCTTGACCGGGGAGATGATGAGAGTGTTGATCCGTTGAGCCATACGGACGTGGAAGCTAAGAAGGGTGCAGCTGCTCAAATAAGCACCGTTGAGGCTACCTCTAGTAGCCAGAAGTCGACGAAGGGGCCATACTGTGGTCATTCTTGATCAACTATTAGTTGATCGAGCTCTTTATAAACTTCATTTTATTTGCTTTTGTTAGACACTTTTTATTGCTTTTGTGTGCGCGAAAACTTCGCATTTTATTTTGCTTGCTTAGGATTTTATACGTTTGAGACTTTGTTTTGGGTTTTGCGCAATTTTGGGCGCGTATTATTGTGCACTTGCAGGTTTTTAGACCTCATTATCTCAAGCTATTGAGCGAATACGAAGAAATAAGGAGTACAGTAGTACTTTCAGTCGATCGACTGGCTACATTGGTCGATCGACTGAGTTGCACTTTCCAGGAGCTACTGTTCCTGACACATTGGTCGATCGACTGCTGTCCTTAGTCGATCGACCAAGGAGGCTGATGTACCTATTCACGACCTCTCCCCTGCTGTGTTTGGTCGATATGCGGACTTAAGGGAGTTTTCTACTCCAATTTTCTTTCCGTCCAATTATTTATTTCTTCTATCTTCTTAATTGTGCACAATTTTACCGCTTCAAAATTGTCTTCTCGATTTTATGCGTGGGTTTTATTTGTCTTTCAGGTACCTTATTAGTAGCACTGCTGGCTACTAGAACCTCCTAGCTCACGCTGGTTTGAGGAGGTTTCCCTTTTGCTGCGCTTAAAGTCTTGTAAGTTCCCGATTTTCACTTCATGTCTTATTTATTTCATTTTCCGCAAATTCCCATTTTTCTTTTCTTCATTACATAATTTTGCACAATGGGGACATTGTGCGATTTGGTTTGGGGAAGGGTTTTGCGTCGCATATCATTTGCTTGCATTCACGTTTACATTCTGTTTTGCACTGTTTATTTCATTCTTATAATCAAAAATAAAAAAAAGGGGGATAAAATTTCAAATAATTTCCATAAAATGCACGTTTATTTTAGCATATAGGTCGAGTCGGAACGGTAGTATTTCAAGGATGATATTGCATTTTGCACCTGTTTTGCCTGAACCTTGCTAAATTGACATGTTATTAGTAGAATCGTATAAGTGCATATCTACGAGTTTTCGTTAATTATTTGCTGAACTTGAGACTTGATTTAGAATTTTGGCAAACTACATCATATTTCTGAGATTTAGAGCCTATAACTGGTGACATCTATGACCGATTTATTTAGGAATGTGAGTAGTACTCCTAATAAGACATGTCACATAAATGTGCATAAATATGAACATAATCTGCTTAATACCTGTATGCATTCGGTCTGTGGTTAGTCGACACATGTGGTAGAGGTTTCCCCTTTTCTCGTTTCACCCATAAGCTCCACACTGCCAAAAATATCCCTTTTTGTCCCATTTACTACATCCTACATTTAGCCTGTCCTTCGTCAAGCTAGTAGTCTGTGTTCTTGGGGTTTTTACTCATTTTTGGTGGCATATGCTCTATTGAGACGTTATTGGGAAGATGAAATGAAGGAAAGAAAGAAATAAAGAAAAGAACCAAGAGAAAAAAGAAAGAGAAAAAAGATGAAATGAAAAAAAAAAGAGTTCTGTACTGTTCGAGCAGTCGATCGACTACCCCTTTTGGTCGATCGACCGAGGTTTGAGAAAGAGAAAGAAATCAATTCGCATAATTCAACCCTTTATCTTTTGGCGATTTTTGCTCCCATGTATTATTCGTATTTTATGGGGAGTTAGTTGATTACTTTTATCACTAGAAATTGTGAGATTTGTGCTTGCTATAGCACCGTTCCATTTTTTTTTGAGTAAGAAGTTGGATGTTGCCATGTGGTTCCGTTTCGGTACTAGCTTGATCACCTGTACCTCCACTTTTCCATAAATGTTTTGCCTCTTCTTACCCATACCTCACATATCCACATATATACCTCGGCTTGTGTCATGGTCTCTTGTTGGTTGGAATGCGTATGTACGGTTGTAGAGATTGTTTTCATATTAGACTGCAGGCATGTTCTTATAGGTCGTAGTTAGGTGAGCGTCATTACATTTACTTCTTTCTATCTTACATATACTCACCTGTGTTTATTGAGTGGTATGAGCGATCCGTGAGAGTCCAATTTGATAAGTCTCTACAGTTGACGGTTCAGTAGTTTTAACGACTCCATAACTCGTTTGCATGATTCATTTGCTAATTGATTGTTGGTTGTGCATTAAATTGGTTTAGGCTTTACATGTTGCATTTCGCTCTGAGATTGAACTCGTTCCATTAGGTCATTAGATCGAGTCTAGTTCTTGCTTGGGGACAAGCAAGGGTTCGGTTTGGGGAAGTTTGATGCGTGTCTTTTATATGATGTTTTACATCCCATTTTACACGCATTTCAGAGCTCATTCATGTAGTTTATGCTACATTTCTCCCTATTTCCGTCTACTTCCGTATTTTGTACATTATTGCATAAATGTGAAGAATCCAAATGAAATCGAGCTAAACCGCCCCGAGTATCCCGCATTGCATATGACGTGAAGTATTCACCCGAGAAACGAGCTTGGTGCGCAATTCAAGGCCCAAATGACAAGTCCACGAGTTTATAGAAGTCAATAGCAGCTTAAGCAGTCGATCGACCGAGGTCATCAATCGATCGACCAACCATCGGGTTCGAAGCTACGTGGTTTGTTTCATCGAAGACCAATCGATCGACCAGTTCTAGCGATCGATCGACCCAATTGCTATTCAGACGAGAATTAAAAGATCGTGAATCTTGAAGCCCAAAGTTATGTTAGGTTTAGGAAATAAAGCTACGTTAGTTGCTATATAACGTAACCTAGAAACATCGATTTAGCATTCAGTTTTTTACATCAAGTTTTTATCTAAGTTTCACATTCAATTTTAGAATATCATAGTTAGGGTTTTGGATATTGATTGCATCGGATTTTTATTCATACTCCTAATCATTCCGTTACTGTTCTCCTGCGATTTTCGGTATTCTTCCTGTTCTACTTTCAGTTCGTTCTATTTCGTTATTAGTATAGAATTGCTAAGTTAGATTCCCGAAACCGTATTATTGTTGTATGTTAATTACCGCTTTAATCATGAATTCAATACTTTATTGCCCTAGTATTATTGTTGTTATCACATTCAGCATGAGTCGCTAAATAGTTTGTGCTAGGATGTAGGCGAATTAGGGCGTAGGCGGCATAGTATTAAATTGGACTGAATTCGCGTGTCAGTCGATCGACTGACATACTTGGTCAATCGACTGACCTCGTGAGGTTACCTTTCGTTTTATTTAATTTTAATGATGTATTTAACGAATCGAATGCATGAGACCAGTTAGATGCTTAATTTATGACTGACCCATTAGATTGAAAGATAGGGAAAGTTGTTTGATCACCGATTAAGATGACTAAACTGTGCTGAGATCGAAAGATAGGTATAGTTTAGACCGTTAGTCACTTTTCAGGATGAGAGTCAGTATTAGTGATATTGGGGACCTATAGCGAGATCGAAAGATGCTATTTGTTAAGAGTGGACCGAGAGGACCTCTTGTTTCCCGCCTCACTTGTGTTTGATTCAGACCGACTTAGTATGCTGCCGCCGAAGCTTTAATGAACCGACCATCCTAGTACCCCTTCTTTATCTGTTTAAGCCGTCTTTTTAGTTTATTTTTTTTATTTATTCTTAGCTATAGACCAATTTAACTCAACCCCCACACTCGTTACTTTAGACTAGAATTAGACAGCTAGAAATTACGTCTGCCTCCTTGTGGTTCGACCCTGTTACCACTAGCCTAGGTTAGTCTTAATAGGAAATTATAAATCTTATTTTTGGTACTCACAACGACGGGTATCAGAGCCGTTGCTCTGGGTTTCAAAATAGTATGAAAAAGATCAAGAGAAATGGTGTTGTATATACATTGCTTGAAAATGGCATCAAGACGGTCCCATTGCTTATCCTTTTTAAGAACAGCGTCCTTCGGAGGTGCAATGTGATCAGTAACGTCAAAGGCACGAGCCGTGTTCAGGAACAACTCGACCCATGACGCGTAATGGACATTCTCGGTTTCCAAGGTGATTTGGACATAGTTTTTGATATTAGAGCCGGAGAAGGCAGGATGGAACGGGGTCGTTTTTGAGGATTCACCCGATGGAGCCATGGTGGGATGCGAAACAGGGAGAGAAAGAGTAAGGAAATGAAGGAGAAGAAGAAAAGAAGCAAGGTGTGTACAAGATCTTTTAACCTGATACCATGAAAGAATTATATTGCTTGCATTATCCTTACTTCTCTTGTTTATTTATACATCACAATTACAATCAATTATCCTGGTCAAATGTCAAGATTTCAGCCTAGAAATATTGAGAGAATAAAGCTAAATAAGGAGAGGATTATAACAAAATATTTACCAAATATTAACAAATAAACAAAGAATATTTACATATTCTAATAAATGGAATCTTTGATGCTATGTCATGAATTTTCTTTGCATTTAATATGCCAAGATGCTACCCTATCTCTTGAATGAAGTTTGATACTTTGATGTAATTACTGGTTTAGTAATTCTGGTTTATGACAAATTCAAGTGCATGTCATGTATGATTTATTGGAAATTCAAATATGATTCATATGTATGCAGCGATGGTTACTCATAAGAGATTAAACATTGATATTATGACTAATATGAATGATAATGTATTGTACGAAAGCATTATTTATGTTATGTAGATGATTTTTCTTAGTGAAGACATGTCTAATTAATTACTCCGTATAATTTAGTTCTATTGACATCTACTTGTGGTTGTCGATGAGTCGGATGACAATACTTTGCATCATGGTTAGTTTATGTTATTTGATAATGATTTTGATATAACATGAGTCCTTTATTTTGGCATTAACAATGTTGATATTGGTAAATTAGTTTAAGCTTGGGGAATACAATGTTTGACTCATGGCATTACAGCACATTAAAGGTGTGTTTGGTGGTATTAATGATTCGATCTTATCCATGTGTAGTTTCATTAATAAGTTGTGTATTTAATAATCATGTTTTAGGGTAATAAATAAATTCATAAAGATTTTAGTACAATGTTTACATGCATTGAGGGGATGGCGTGATACATTGACGCGAACGATTTTATATCCATGTTTTGCATATTACCATATCATGATATGTGTAAATGAAAGGTTTTTCAATGTTTGCATGGGTGCCTTGATGGTCATCTATATGAGATTATTGATGTGATTTATTAATATGGTACTTTTTGTGAGTGTTGGATTTGACCCGTGTATGTTGTATATTGTAACAAATTGTTATTGATTTTATGGAGCGAGTGTGTATCTTATTGATCAATTATCCTTGACATGATATATGAAAATGCGGGATTGGGTGGTATTATATGAATGCTCGTATATATAACTCAATGGCATAATGTATTAATTAGGGGTGGTGTTAAGTTCCGCTTCTATGGTTCTATGGTGACTTGAGACACCCTAGATTGGTTTGAAGGGAGTTGGGAACTTACTCATGAAAATTGACATATTTTATGTTAAGTTGATCTCATTGTTACTTGACCTTGTGTCTTGGGTGAGACAAACTTAATGAGATGAGTATTAGTATATCAAATTTGATAGAAATTGTTTATTGATCTTCATGTTAAATATATTCTTTGATCATTTGATTTAAAGATAATGAAAAAGCCTTTGCGATGCGGTTCTATGCATTGTCTTGTGACATGATTGTGTTGTAGATGAGTGTCATCATTGTATCCTTTATGATCGGAGTGTCTCATAATATGCTCGCTTGAATATAATACACGGAAATATGTATATTGAGTGGTAACATATGGTTCATATATGTGGCTTGTTAGAAACATAAGTGTATTAATTTAGAGCGATATATACGGCAAGTCTATGGTTCCTTAAGTAGCCCAGTTTTTTCAAGTAAAATTTAAAACTCGCCCATCTAGAGTTATATTTAAATTTAAATTGTGTTATCTCTTACAATGGATATTATGTGGGATGAACATACATGTCTAGAAGAATGTTTATGGAAAATAGTGTTTTAATCAATGGATAGTTGATCGGTTATTCAATAACGTTTTTTTTTTTGGTGAAATGTAAAAATTTCCATTAAGCACAAACAACTATTACAAGCTACAATTTTAATACAAGCAATTTCAATATCTAACTAGATATTACATACGCAACATAAACCTATTGACCCAATCTTGGTCACGCCTATCAATACAGGGGCCAATTTTTGTCTTCAACCATAACCCACTGTCCTTTTTGATGAACTTTAGAATAGCTTCAGGCCTAAGTAGACAACCATCTACTCTTTCCTTGTTTCTTTGGAACCAGATATGATAGTGTGCAGCATGAATGAGACACAAAATCATACCTTCCTTCAATTGTGAAAGCTTGCAGTCCCCAACCCATTGCACCACGTTCCTGGGAGGGATAGAGAACTCACACAATCTGGCCACCTCAAACATAACCCTGCTGCTATACATACAAGTCTGAAATAAATGCTCAAAATTCTCAGCAGCAGCTCCACACAGAAAACATATGTCATCAGATGCAATGCCTAGTGTAAACAATCTGTCTTTAAGCTGCAGTGCCTCTCTAGCAACCAGCCAACCAACAAAATGATGTTTAGGGATTACCCAGCTATTCCAGACACACTTGTGCCAATGAACTTCCTGGTATTTCTGTCTCAGTAGCTCATAACCAGAGTTCACAGTGTAACCTTTGTTACCCAACACCCATTGACCATTAGTAAAACCAGCAGCTAACTTGTCCCTGACCTTACAAACAGTTTTCCTCCCCCAGCTAATATCTCCCACAGAGGTATAACCAGTCCAGCTATATCCTTTTAAATAGACATTACTGATCCACCTTACCCAAAGTCTATCCGGGCAACAGTAAATCCACCAAACAAGCTTCCCTACAGTAGCTAGATTCCAGGCATAGCTCTCCCTAATAACCAAGCCACCTTCAGCTTTTGGAGAGCAACTCTTATCCCAACTCACCATGGGAACTCTAATATATTCAACATTTCCATCCCATAAATAATTTCTACAAATGGCATTAATCTTGTTGAGTACACCTTTAGGAATGATGAAGATATTGGCCTAGTAACTATAAATGGAAGATAGGACTGAATTGACCAGTACCAGCCTGCCAGCATAGGATAGCTTCCTTGAGCCAAAACTTCTAACTTTATCAATCAATTTTTCCACTAAGATAGTACAATCAGACTTCTTCATTCTCCCACAAGTGATGGGAATACCCAGATACCTAAAAGGCATCTGTCCTTCCTTGCAACCAGAAACTTGGAGAATATCTTTCTTAACCCAACTAGACACCCCATTAAAGTAGGCATTAGTTTTAGTAGGGTTCAGCTGCAAACCTGAAGCACAAGAAAAAGTAGCAAAGGAACGAAGTAGCACCATGATAGAAGGAATGTCTCCCTTACTAAAAAGCAACAGGTCGTCAGCAAACATCAGATGGGACAACTGCAAACTATCATATAAAGGATGAAATTTAAAAGGCATGGTAGTAGTAGTGAACCTTAAGACCCTACTCAAATACTCCATAGCAATTGTAAAAAGTAGAGGTGATAAAGGGTCACCCTGCCTCAACCCCTTCCTTCCTTTAAAATATCCAAAGATTTCACCATTCAAAGAGAGAGAGTAAGAAGCAGACCTCACACACTCCATGATCTTGCCAGTAAATTGCTAAGGGAAATTAAGAGAGATCAACATTTGTTCCAGGAATTCCCAATTCAAAGAGTCATAGGCCTTTTTTAGGTCCACCTTAAGCATAAATCTGGGTGAAGCAGACTGTCTATTGTAGCATCTGATAAGGTCCTGACAAATCAGGATATTCTCAACAATGCTTCTACCCCTAATAAACCCCCCTTGGTTGTCACTAATAATGTCAGGCAGCACTCTAGCCAGTCTATTGCACATCAACTTTGAAATACACTTATACACAACATTACAACATGAAATAGGTCTGAATTCAGTGACATTCTTAGGAAGAGCAACTTTAGGCACTAAAGAAATGAGGGTATGATTAACTTGCTTTAATAACTGTCCATTCAGGAAGAAATCATGTACTGCATCACAGAGACTACCACCCACAATATCCCATGCATCTTTGAAAAATGCACTAGAATACCCATCAGGGCCAGCAGCTTTATGACTTGGAATGGAAAAAAGAACTTCCTTAATCTCATTATTAGATATGGGGGCAAGCAACAAATCATGCTGGACACTAGTGCAACACTTCCCTAAGTGAATGACATTCTGAGAGACAGGAATAATCTCACCAGTGGAACCCAATAACTCCTTATAAAAAGCCAAGAATGCATTCTGAATACTGGTAGCATCCTCACACATCCTCCCCTTCATATCAGCAATTTTCAGAACCTTATTCTGCACTTGTCTGGCCTTAATCAGGCTATGGAAGTACTTAGTATTCTTGTCACCATTCTCCATCCAAGTTGCTTTAGACTTTTGAAGCAAGTAATCATAAGAAGCCTGATCAAGGAACCTAACACTACTAGCAGCCATAAGTTCATTCTAGATAAGCTCAGGATCAAGAGGGTTAGACCTAAGCTTCTCCTGAATGTATTCCAAATTCATTCTAGCCCTAGAAGCATTATTAACCACATCATTAAACTCACTCTTATTCAGCTGTTTCAAGGGAAACTTTAGCAATTTCAGTCTCTTCACAAGTTTGAACATGTGAGTACCATAAAGTGAAGTGTGCCAGGTTTGCTGGACATAAGCCTTAAAACCATCTGAGGTACTCCACATGTTAAAGTATTTGAAATGCCTTCTTTTCTTACCATCATCAGTCATACTCCGAACAACACAAGGGGTATGGTCAAAGGGTCCTTTACAATAGAACTGGGCATAAACACTCCCATTATCACTAATCCACCTATGATTCACCAAGACCCTATCCAACCTACTATACACCCTTGTCTCAGACACTTGTTTATTACACCAGGTATACAAGGACCCACTAGCAGGACAGTCAAAGACCTCACACTCATCAATACATCTCTTGAAGTCCTCCATTTCCTCATTATTACAAGTACCCCCTAACCGTTCAGCAGGCACCAGCACAGTATTATAGTCACCACAAATTACCCAAGGTCCTTGAATTTGATTTTTAAACCCACATAACTTATCCCACAGGGATTTCCTCTCATGTGTATCATTAAAAGCATACACCATAGTGAGATGAAAATTATAGCCAGTCCCTAAATCCTTAACACACATATGAATGTATTGAGCATTGTAATCTAGGAACTGAACACTAAACATGGTAGGATTCCACAAAATCCAGATCCTACCCCCTTTATGATACTGTGTATTAGTAGAACACACCAATTACTACACAGATTATTTCTAACAGAGTTTAGAGACAAAGGTTTGACCTTTGTCTCAAGGAGGCCAAACAAACCAATCATATGGTGATGGAGGAACCATTTAATAGTATTTTGCTTGGAAAGGCTGTTTAACCCCCTAATATTCCAAAATCCCCAATTATACATTACCCCCAGACGGAGGTAATGCACTACCATTTATCCCAATCCCAACTCTTGGGGTAACATTATTAAGGGAATCAAGGAAAGTTTGGGAACCAAATTTGATTGAGCTCAAACCTGCTTCAACAATCTCCTGCTTGCTTAATCTGATGATATTACGTGCAGGAGTGGCAACCATATGATATTTACCATTCCTACACCATTCAACAACAAACTGGTTAGGTTTTTCAATAGGTGTAGTAGTGACAGGAGCTTGAACAGGAGGAGTGATAGGGTTCTCAACAACAGGAACAGCAACAATCTTAGGACTCTGTGTAATAGCATTCTGTTTCCCATTCTGTTGCTTAGGTCTCCATTGTTTTTTCATAGGAGGAGCAGGAGCCACCTTCTGAGTTCCAGTAGACCCCTTCCTACAGTTATCCATCTCATGACCTAATCCCTTACACTTAGAACAAGTAATTGGTTTCCATTCAAAATCTACTTTTAGGGACACAGTATGACCATCCTCATCCATAAACTTCACACACTTAGGAATTTGCCTGCCAAAAGGTACTTCCACCATGACACGAGCAAACCCTAACCGTGTTTTGGCAGAGGTGGCCTCATCACATCTAACAAAACAGCCCAGTAAACCAGCAATTTTAGGAAGGCACTTACCCCAGTATTTCAAGTGTAAATTATGTATTTTGACCCATACTGGAACATCCTTCACATTTTCCTTCACCAGCTCTACGTCTTCACTCCAAGGACGCACTATTAGCGGTTTATTATCAAAGAGAAAGTGGCCCTGCTGTAACACTTGAGATTGAGCAGCAGCAGTCCTAAATCTCACAATAAACACACCATTAGGGCAAAAGGAGATCTTATCAATAGGGAATTTCGACCAAAGACATTTGATAAAGCCCTCTAACACCTCAATAGGTGGGTTTGCCCCTAGGACAAAACCATACACAGAGTTCTTCCAATATTCAATCTCTTCCTTAACATCTTCAGCCGTGAACCGTAACAGATCCTCAGGTTCCTCTGGAATACTAACCAACAGCTGTTTCCCCTTACGCTTTCTCTGAACAGTCCATCCCGAATCAGATTCAGGCACCAAAGCTTCCAAATCATAAGGAGCAACACCCACAATTTGATTAATATCCGCTGATTTCTGAGTTTGAGCACTACCAGGTCCACCAACAACAACTGAAGAAGAAGCAGTTGCAATTGGCGGCACAGGATCAACATTCTGAGGATTTAGATTAGCATTAGAGACTAGAGGGGGAAATTGAGTAGTATCATTACAATCAATTGTTTCCATTTTTTTGGGTTTTCAGTTTTAGGGTTTTACGATTTTTTGTTCTTTTTTCTCTCTCTATCTCCCATTCTTTTTTTGTTCTTTTTTCTCTGTTATTCAATAATGTTGTTAGTGTGCTAACTGTTTTGTATGATTGTTTTAATATTTTTAACATGTCAATGTCATATGTCACGCATTTTAAGTTTGCTGATATAATTGATTTTACCATATATCTCGGGAGTGATGGTTTGTGATAACCATGGGGAGATTATGGAGTCATGGTGGTATAGCCATGTAAGAGGTAAAACAACATCGTTGAATGTACAACTATTGACCAGTCCGGTTATGGAGTTGTTATTTGTTGTAGGATTAATGATAAGTCGGTCTTTGGTGTAGATCAAAGATGATTTACCTTGTAAAAGGTGGGTCTGTCATCATGTTCTTATATGAAGAATGACACGGGGGAGGTAATATGATTCTTAATATTAGGATCTAGGGTGAGAGTATGATTATTATTCTCTGGTTAATCCTCCTAAAGGTCGAGTATGATGCTTTTATCCAATAATTAAAGTGATATCATAACTCAAGGTTCACAAGGCCTTGTATAGAATTTGCAATTGGAAATTGAGTAAGAATGTTAGTGATACTAATACTCATGTTTGGCCAGCATTAGGCAAGTGTGAAGGTATAAAAGTAAGCCATGATTTATATTTATCTTATATTGCTTTCTTTCGGTTTTAGAAGGATGGTTGTATGCGGTTTGTATTACCTTAGTAGATGGTTATTTTATACAAGTGGTTGTGTATTATTGCTTGGGGGAAGCACCATTAATATATGAGTTTCCAAGAAGTTAATTTGAATTACACCGAGATTGTTAGTTACAACCGGTAAAAAGGTTTTGTGACTAAATAAATTGATCTACGAGTTTCATTTATGAACCAAACTGAGTTCACCCATATTTTGATAGGGATGTTACTATGGCTAAGTTTATAGTCAAGTGAATTATGGTGACGGCTGCACCAAAACGTTATTAAAACGTGGTATGTAAACTATCAAAATGAAATGATATCGGTTGTTTTATGAGATCTCAGTTCTAGTTGATCACTTTGCATAAAAGATCAATTAAGGACTTGGTTATAAAGTTGGTTGACGGGATGAGACTAAAACTCGTATAAGATCCTTGGCGATAGGATACCCAATTCCCCTCTAATACAATGTTAGAGGTTGAATTCAATGTGGAAGGCCTATTGTTAAGAGATTGAAGCACACAATAATTTATATCCCGAGGTGTGTGCTTAAACTTGCATGTTGTAAGGTTGAAGTATATCTTCTTAATTGATCTTTTGAAAAACTGTGTTTGCAAGGACACGATGAAAAGAATCAATCTATATGAACATGAAGTACATCCGCTTCAAGGGAGTATGGGTTTGACTTCTGATATGTTCATGAATAGATATGGAACACTAGGCTTGTAAATAAGTGTCGGTTTTGTAACTTTAGAACTAAATTAATTTATGTGTGAGTTATCTTGATGTATTCAAAATGGGTACAATGGGTTCAATGCTTAGTCACATCTCGATACTCGAATATTTGGAATGTGTAATTTCACTAAGTGGAAATTCAATCTTCGTGACATTTTCATTTATGCATAAATTGGTATGTTTGTAGCTTTTTAAAAATCTTGAATTACGCTTAAATGGGGAAGGAATGTTGGTAATTTAAGTGTAATTACCTGTTCATTTTGGCGTATTTAAGTTTGGTTCGTGGATGGGTAATTTCTAAATAATATAATGTGAGTCCGGGAAGTACGGAGTGTACGCTTGCATAATTATTACGGAATTACGGTACAATTTTCGTTCGAATAACTATGACGGGGTTGAATTTGGTTGAATTTATGAAGAGTAACAACTCTTCAGAGATACATTCTCCCATTTTCCCCTTCATATCTATATAAATAGACATGGGGAATGTGAAGATTGATACACAAAAAGAATCTCATCTTCTGCATCATAGAACGATCTAACAATCTACACACAATACTTCTGAATTATTTCTTTGATTTTTGGTTTGTGTCCAAAATGAGAGGGATACCGTCTTATCTCAATAGGAAATTCGGTTTAACCTGGGCACAAATAAGGGTCGAATTGTTCTATTAGGAAAGCGAAGTCGATTCGGTGTGGTTAATTATTGTCCGTGCATACTCAAATATCTAAGAGATACTATTACCTACATGTCCATATTTGATAAAATTTGAAAGGTGCGGGAAAATTTAGGGGATAGAGGCTTTGAACAGTATTAGAACTTGTGTCAAAATATATACTCATGCTACTCAATTTCCATGGTTGCCTTAAGTCTAGTTTGCAAATATCATGATTATTCGGCGACTCAATAGTTACTCAGTTTTGAAGCCGGCTGTTAATATGACTGGACATTTTTGTGTGTCTGATGAAGGTTGATTTTCAAATGTCCGACTTGTTCATGCTAGTGTTTTATTCTTGACCCTGGAATTCCTTTTTCTTCTTTTCTCAAGTAATATGTTGTTTATTAGCTAAGCTGAAATACTTCACCTTGCATTCTTTTAATACCTAAAGTGCTAGAGACGTCCAAGTTTATCTTATTACATTGACATTTGTCCCTTTTCTCTTGCCCTTCAATTGCTGAGAATTATCAAGTGCACTACAGTGCTTTGATGTCATTCATATCTTAAACAGAGATACCTGGCTAAAAACAGAGCATAGTATGTGGTCCTCTATCATTTAAAAATAATCTTGTGGATGTGCAAAATTACCTTTCCCCTTCATAAGTTCTTTATTACAGCAATGGCAATAGCACTAAGAAAACAGTTAGATTAGTAGATATTTAAGCGTGCCGGATATGTTTGTTTATATGTCAGTGGTGTCTGGTGTAGTTATCAATATTATGTTTGTGGTAAGAGATGCATATACTGTACCCAGCATTTTACAGGTGACGTGAACCAAAGATTGATATGTGTGATAATATTTCCTTGCTTTAGGGTCCAACGTATTAGTGGAATGAGAACGGAAGCCTTTGCAAATGGATCATGGATGAACCACAGAACCAGCGTGACTTGTAAACCACATGTGACTCGTGCTTGTTGGAAATATGGACTTTTTCCAATTGTCCCACATTGGTGAGGAAGTGTGAGATTTATGAGTTTATATAACCCTTCACACTTTACACTATCACTATTGGGTCAAGAAAGCCCTTTGTGGAAGGCTTGCGAGGTTGCTTAATTCAACTCGCACACGCGCGCGCCGTGCTCGAGCCCAGCCCGGCACGAATTCGGGATTCGGCAATCGCCCGTGGCGGGCTATGCTTATCTTTTTGTGCCAGAGCCGAGTTGTGTAATTATGAAGTGTCTAAGTTCATTGTGTGTAACAACTAGTCAAACTGACTGTTGAATGGGAGAGAGTCTTGCTCTCGGTTTTCGACCTCTATGCTGCTTAATAGGAGCACATTTTTGCTTCTGTTTTGCCTCTGATTTTCCTATAAAAGGAGCCTCAGTTCAGCATACAACAACACGCAACACACAACTTCCTTCTGTTGCTTCTCTCTTTTCTTCTATAAAATTTCTGGGTAATGAAATTCTGTTGTTCAATAGCTCTCAGTCTCAAGTGGGCGTTTCTGGGTGCTGTAGTGTAAATCCTTAGGGAACTACCGGTAAATTGCTGATCGCCACTACGGTCGTACCGAAATAGTTTTCAAGGCAGTGGCTTTCATACCACGTCACTACGAATCGAGTTATCTCTAATCTTTTTCATTGTTACTACAATTTCCGTCTTACAATTTGAAAACTATTTTAATTGTTGCCGTGACAATGTCGATTCTGTCCAAAAATCTACCTGATTTGTCCAAATTGGAACCCTTAGATGGTCAGAATTATAAGAGATGGTTTCAGAAATTACTTATGTTTTTTGAGTAGTTAGATATTGATTATGCGTTATTTTCTGACCCTCCTACTGCTGTAACCGAAAGTGCTGCTACGTCTGTTGAAAACAGCCCACCTGTTATTTCTACGGTTAAGTCAAATGCAGAGGCTATTAAAAAACATGATAAGGATAACAAAACGGCTAAGTGTCACCTCCTTAATCATATGACTAATACGCTTTTTGACTTATTTATGGTTCATAAATCTACTAAGACCATATGGGAATTGCTAGAGAAAAAATATGGGGCTGATGATGTGGGTAAAAAGAAATATGTCGTTGGGAAGTGGCTTGGGTTTCAGATGGTAGATGACAAACCTATTATGGAACAAGTTCATGTCTATGAGAACTTATGTGCTGATGTCGTTAATGAGGGGATGTAACTAGATGAGATTTTTCTAGCAAATGTGTTACTCGAAATATTCTCTCCTTCCTGGTCTGACTATAGCAACCATCTTAAGCATAAGAAAAAATTACCTTTCACTCAAAGATCTAGTGGGTCACATGAGGACCGAGGAGGCAAATCGTCTCAAAGACAAAACCATTAGTGTGTCCGTGAATGCTCCTATTGCTTCTGGTAAAGCTAATCTGGTTGAGTCTGGTGGTCCGTCTTATGCTGAAAAGTGCAAGGGTAAGGGTAAAGCCAAGGTTGGTCAAACTAAGGGACATGGTCAAGCTAAGAAGAATGGTCCAGCGAAGCACACTAAACCGGTTGCTAATATCCAGAAAGCTAAAGGGCCAATTGTTTGCTATGTCTGTGGAAAAGCTGGTCACAAAGCCTACCAATGCTCCGAAAATAAATCTTTGAAGCCAATCCGTGGATGATGATGTCATTGCTGTTGTGGTTGTGGAAGCTAATCTGGTGGGTAATGTTGTTGAATGGGTCTTGGACACTGGCGCTTCTAGACACCTCTATGCTGACAAGGGGTTATTTGCTGAGTTCGAGGAGGTAGCTGATGGGGAATGCGTTTTCATGGGTAATTCTTCATCCGCAATTATCAAAGGTAAAGGCAAGATCTTTCTCAAACTCACCTCGGGGAAAACACTTGCTCTAAACAATATTTTATATGTACCCTCGTTACGTCGAAACCTAGTGTCTGGTGCCTTATTAAACAAAGCTGGTTTGAAACTTGTTTTTGAGGCTGATAAGGTGGTAATGTTGCGTAATGGGGAATTTGTGGGCAAGGGTTATCTGTCTGGGGGTCTTTTGTATTGAACATTGATTTAGTTTCTAATAATATTGCATCTACTTCTACTTATATCGCTGAGTCTATTGATGTTTGGCATGGTAGATTAGGTCATGTGAATGTTGATTATATCAAAAAACTTAGAACTATGAGTTTAATTTCAAGTTTGACGAGTCAAGAATTCTCTAAATGTGCTAGTTGTGTTGAACCTAAATTCACAAAGAAACCTAGTAGACCAGTTAACACTAGGAATACGAGTCTTCCTTAACTAATTCACACCGACCTAGCTGACTTTAAGAATATTACAAGTAGAGGCGGGAAAAATTATTATGTAACTTTTATAGACGATTGCTCGTGATACACCAAAGTATATTTGCTTAAAACTAAAGATGAAGCAGAACAATCGTTTATAAATTTCAAAACTGAAGTCGAAAATCAACTCGACAGGAAAATCAAAAGGGTAAGGTCTGACAGAGGAGGCGAGTATAAGTCTAATTATCTAGTCGAGTTTTGTGAGAAAAACGGTCTAATACATGAAACTAGTCCACCTTACTCACCTCAGTCTAATGGAGTAGCTGAACAGAAAAATAGAACCTTAAAAGAAATGATGAATGCTATGCTTTTAAGTTCTGGCTTATCTGACGATATGTAGGGGGAAGCTATTCTATCGGCTTGTCACATTCTTAACCGTGTACCTCATAAGAAACTTGACAAGACACCCTACGATATTTGGAAGGGCTATCCTCCTAACCCGAGCTTCCTTAGGATATGGGGGTGTTTGGCTCAAGTGGGTTTACCAGACTTTAGGAGACCTACCGTTGGAACGAAAACCTATGATAGTGTTTTTATTGGTTATGCTCAAAATAGCTCTGCTTATCGATTCATGTCTTTGAGTGATCGTTCTATATCTGAAGCTAGAGATGCTGTGTTTTTTGAGCATGTTTTTCCATTACAGAAGAATGTTTATTCATCACCTAGTTTACCTGTTACATCTATTGGTATCTCTTCACATGCTAGTGATGTGGGTGATGTCGTCGGGTCTCCCAATCAAACACATTTATAATACTCAACAAACAATTAGTTAGTGGTAAGTCGAGGTCGATCCATGGGACGGTATGCTTTGGGTTCTAAGTCTATCTATCTGAATTTATGCTAGTGTCACAATTTGGTTGGGTTTGTAGTTGTGTTCTAGACTAATAAAAGCAATAAAGTAAAACAAGCAATACAAGGAAAGATGTAAACAAATGAGTAAAAGTGCCAGGATATCATGGGGTCATAGGGGATTCATGGTGTTGATCATACAAACATGTTTACAAAGTTGTAAGCAATTAATGTTGTGAAGAAACCGAGTTGGTTTATGTCTTACGGTTCATAGGAAGAGTTGGGTCCCGGAGCCGAATCGATTATATTGTACAACACCTACAAGTTGACTTACTTTCCTCCTATTTAACTTCTATGCATGGTCTAACAAGACTCAAATTGGTTTATATCTTACAAGTCAAGTTGAGTAGATAAGAGATGGTAAAAATGCAAGGATTCATAGGCTTAGCATTTCATCAAACATAACATGTGCATAAAGTTGACATCACAACAAGCAAGCAATTTGATTATGAAAACATATTAGATTAAGCATGAATCAATCCCATGTTGGTTTCCTCTAATTACCCATTAATCCTAGCTAAAGAAACTACTCACTCTTTATCATGGGAAACATGTCATTAATGGTGTCAATCATCACAACAAGTATAAACATGATAATAGAATGAAGAAATGAACAATAAAGATTAAAGAGTAAAGGAATTATACCAAACTTGAGATGATCCAAATAATAAAGCAAAGAATAATAGAAGAAACTTGATTGATTGATGAAGGGTTGTCAATCCTCCAATAATAACCCAATAATCTTCAATTACCCAAAAGTAACAAACTTGAACAATAATTAAGGAGAGATTATTGTGAGATTTGTGGAAAGATTAAAAAGTAATCTATTCTAATCTACTCCTAATCTAATCTAAGGAAGGATTTGTTCTAGCTAAAAAAGATCTCCCCCAATTGATTACTACAAATGGGGTATTTATAGTAGGGATTCATTAGGTTAACTAAGGCTAAATTAGTAATTACACTTTTGAGTTTAGAGCAGGGAAACGCTAGTCTTTTTAGAAGGATGGGCATCTTTCATGGATAAAGAAGAAACGAAATGTTCTGTCTGGGAATCCGTGCGTCTTAGGCACGGGACGGGCGTATTTGGGAGGTTCTGGACAGGCGTCTTCAGGGGAAGACGGGCATCTTCTGGAGGTTCTGGACGGGCGTCTTCAGGGGAAGACGGGCGGATTCTAGGCTGTGTTTTTATCTTTTCTTTCTGTCTAACAATCCGAGTGTCTTGTGGGGAAGACGGGCGTCTTGCTTCACCAGAATCCGAGCGTCTTTGCTGCGGGACGAGCGTCTTGGCGGACAACTTCTTTGTTTGGCCTCGGATTGTAAAACGGACGTCATTTTCTCATCCGGACTCCTATTGGAGTGATTCAAAAGCCTAGATCACTTGTTTTTTCGACGCCGTTCCATCTAGCATACTTTCAGAGCCAAAGGAGAAACTCTTGATTTGGTTCCGAGCAATTTCTTCTTGTAATGCCTTCCCTCTCGCCATTCTTACTTTTAACCCTTTGATCCTTCTATATACACTTTATTCCTACAACCTTGGTCATCATTCTTGCCTCCCCTTTATACTAGTCCATCCAATTTCATCAATAAGCTTCCAAATATGCACGAAAGACGGGAATTTCCGCCTTATTATCTCCTTTTCTACAAAACATATGAAATGCACTAGAAAAGCAAATAGGAAGGTTTTGACGGATAAAATGACCATGGAATGTTATAATAGTAAGCAAAATAGGCTCAATTAGGGGACTAAATGTGCTCAAATAATGGTCACATCAAATTGAAACATAAGTAGATCTATATACTTAACATATTCATATATGTTTTAATTTAATTTGTCATAAAATTAATAAATGATCTTATACATGCAAACAAATAAACAAGATAAAGAAGAAACATTCATCCTTACAATGGATTTTCGGTTTATAGGGCACAAGAGAGATCACCTTTCTCTCTTGTTCTTGTTCTTTCCTTAGTGGAAGAACTAAGATCCAAGTATAGGATCTCTCCCAAAGCTTTATACCCAAAGCACACTCTTAATTAAAATTAATATTATAAATACTAGTTTAATATTAATCTTGTAGAAAAATTGACCCAAAAATATTATAGGACACTTAATATTTTCGGTTTTGAGAGGAGGAAGAAGGAAGCTTTTTATCTCTCTAGAATTCTTATTTTAGATGAGTAAAGTATGAATGATACACTACTAACATTTTGGTGTATTATTAGGTAAATAAGATGAAAAACCAAAATGGTTTTTCATCTCAAAACCCGGGTGGACGGGGGGGGGGGGGGGGATTAAGGGAGCCAATGGATGCTTTAGTTGTTCTTTACAATAAGCATTAGGTTTGCATGGCTAGTAACTAGAGTAATCATCATGTTTACCACTCAAATAATAAACACAATATTATGCTTAATCCTCCCTTAATTTCGGTACATTTGAGTAAAATGGGATCCATTTTATTTTTGTCAATTTATCAATATGTCACATGTCATATGTCACATAAAATTGTTATGTATTTTTAACATATTAAAAATCAAAGTATTAATAAAAATACGTCATATACAAAAATCGACTTAGTAATTCATAATTACTTATACCAAAATATTTTACCAATTATAAATCACAACAATTTGTATTTATAATAATTCATTCAAATTTAATTGTTTCCTTAAACAATAATTTCATCTGAGTAATGATACAATTCGATTACTCAGACCGTATCCCATTTTAATCAATTTCAATGAGATACGTAAATATCACTTCCAAAATCGTCCGTCAATTTTAATTAAATTAATTGACTAGTAACGTTATACGATCAATTAATTGATCAATTAAGATTGTTGCCCTATAGCTATGACCTAGGGGATCAACTGATCACCACCGTCGTACGACAGTAATGTCAAACTCTAGTTAGCCAATCATTACCGATATGTGTGGACCAGTTGACAGTAAAAATATTACTTCCCAATTGTATTCTTTATAATGAGACTTAAACATGTGATCATCATGATCAACAGTCGTGATCGCATTATTGTCGGAGGACACATATTCCAACAATCTCCCACTTGTCCTCGACAAGTGTGCGTCACCAATTCTCTTGTCCTATTACTATCTCCCACTCAATGCAAGGTGTCTTTCAGGTCGTACTTGCAAGTGATCATATCGAGAGTGGTTTCCTCGATCTGGAAAATAACTGATTGACCGGATTTATCCACCATGGATACATTCCGAGCGTGGCCACGCATTTCTAGTTCATTACTCCTCGAGTGGCCCTGAGATATTGTTATAACCCTGACTAGGGGTGGACAATTCCTATCGCACTCATTCCCTTCAACTAGCCACAGCCATCATAACCCAAAATATGCCCATTTGACCCCATTTACGAAGGTCGTAGTAACACAAATCAAAGTTAATCTGAAACTGTGCCATCTTAGGCGAATAGTCTTTAGTCAAAAGAATCGACTCATTTGAATACTATAGCATCTCTCGCCACGACCAGGCAATATAAATTTGCCAGAACTCTATAAGCGGTCATAACGCTCGACAAAATGTTCCTAAGAGTCTGCCTATGTGATCGACTAGTCATCTCACATGACTCTATGACACTTGAACTTGCCATCAATCGCATCATACTCTAGTCACTTCGAGACGTCACCTCATACAAGTAACTATGGGCAAATACAATGCTAATCCGTGTTCACTTAAACGGGGTTCAATTGTCTCTACAACCCGTTTGGATGTAACAAAGTATATGGTGAGTTAATAATAACTCAAACGACAAATGTCGACATCACACTCGGGTAGTAAATACCATATTACAACCTTGTGATGTATATCGTAAGTGTAAACACTTATTTATTGCAATAGAAGTTTAACATGCCATGTGACCATGTGTTCAAACTTCTTAATCGTATTATCCTTTATATTCATGTTATCACTCATAGCATGAACCTTACCAAGTACACATCAAGGTTCCCGACATTGGTTTCGGTTCTTTATCTTGAAATAACTTCCTTGTCGATTATCACATAACGAACGAACTTGTGGTGAATGATATAACTTGTACTGATCAAGTACTCCATTCACACACAATGCACTAGGTATATGTTTTGCAGAGTCTTGCAACAATTTGTCAAGATGATTGACCTAGCACTTCTCACAAGTCCTAGCATATTAGGAAAGATTAGTTTCGAGTAACTTCTTGTTCAACTAAGTATCTATCCAAAAGCTTCTTATTTCTCTTTCTAGCTTGAAAGGTTTAGGATTCTCATAAATCCTTGCATGTGCTCGGATTTTCTATAATATGTGCAACCTCTTGACACACAATAGAGCATTCCGTCAAACACCGAAATCGCTCATCGGATTCTACTCGAGAATTCATGACGTTTCTATTATGGCTTCCCAATCATCATGCTCTTATGCATATGATTCACCATTGGACATGCGCATGATTATTCTAATGGCGGAAACATTAGTAACTTTTTAATCATGTCATCAACTATATTTAGGTTCAAGGAATGACCATGACTGCTAATGGCAATTCCATTTTCATTTGAATGAATAACCTACGTATCTCGTTGATTCGATGTGTATCTAACAATACTTATCCAACATCCCTTGATGTAATTGGATTCATCATAGTCCATTTTCATCCAGAATTGAAAACTCAAATACTTCTTTATGAAAGAAGGTATTAGCTCGTCATTCTTCAATGAGTGATGAGTTGTAAACATTCAAAGGATGATAGCTCCCACTAAATTCCATGTCTTCACATGATAATTTCCTAACTCCCACTCAATTCCACATGTTTCGAAATTGACTTCTCAATCGAAACTTTTCAAGAATTGAAATATAAATTGCATTGCCAAGTTATTAAGATAAAACCATATATGTTCCCATCATATCCTTTCAAAATACCTATTTTGAAGTGGTCTCATCTTAACCTTATGGAAAGAGATTTTAATCTCTAACTCACACATATCATAATGATGTGCAGCGATGTCATTATTCAAATATAAATAATATCTAGAACACGTCCTTCGAAATACCCTTTTGGAAGGAGGTTCAACCATTTCATAATGAGGTTAAGAAATGTCATCTGCGTGGTCAAAACATGGCTATTAAAGATATCGGTATATCAATCCTTGCAACTCGTTTATAACTAGTATGTTATTTTGATTCATTTAGGCTCTTAAGTAAATCTCAAGGTTGAAACTATTGGTCAAAATTTTCATAAACTTAGTCAAAACTTTTGTTAAGACTTTACATTTGTCATTTTTCTTCCAAAACTTTCTTTTGGTTTTCTCGTGTAGTTATCTTGAGAATATACTCTTATGATTACTTCACTTGGTCTCTTTAGTCATATAGAACTTACATGAGACCATAGATCTCATCTATTGGGTATACTATATAAATAGATATACCTTTATTCAAATCATTCTCTCTTGCGTAGATCTCATTTACACAATCTTATCTTGGTGTGAGTTGCGTCCTCATTTTCTCCCACTCTATCTTTAGAATAAATACATTAGAGATTCAAAGATAGCATATGAGACACAAATAATGATTTTTGAAGTATAAGGAGAACTATCTCATAGGTTTGACTAATAGTTTTAGATTTCGTAAGTGTACTTGGTGATTACCATTCCTTTAAGAGAGTTCATAGACTCAAAATCACTTTATAAATGATCATACACAAGCATTAAGCATGTGGACATATAATGAATCCCGTCATTATAGTTGTCTATTAGATCACTTTAAGTGAATAATCATATGTTTCTAAGAGCAAGCATTTAAATACGAATTTTAGAACAAAGGATAAAGTGATAAAACGGGTGACTTGGGTTGCAAACCAAGCCACCATTATCCAAAATACAACGAATTATCCAAAATACCTTTCCATGTCGAACACGGAAACTTAAGGTTCTAAAAATCCAAAACATAATTTAAAATAAGACAATAAAAAGCAAAGCTCCATGAAAGCTATTCCTAGCTCCTCGATGGTTTCTTAAGCTTGCTTTTCCTTTCCTTTGTCTTTGCTTGGTGGAGGCCCTGTTTACAATAAAAAGGGAGATACATTATCACAACTTTGTATCACAATACCATAGTTGAATTAGAAACATAAAAGAAAGGATAGTCAATTACCTACCGGAGTTATCTTTCCAGCCTTAATATCACCAAGGTATTTGGAACAATTTCTTTTCCAATGTCCCATACCATTACAATAATGGCATTTATCAAGAGGACCCTTCTTGATTTTTGAAGTGCTAGCATCATTAGGCTTAACTTTGGTGAAAGTGGGAGCTTGCTTCTTACCCTTCCTCCCATTCTTTTTGAACTTCCCCTTACTCTTAGCGCTTATGTTAAGCACATCCTTTGGTGGGTTCACATTTAACCCCATGTCCCTCTCGGCTTGCACAAGTAACTTGTGCAATTCTTCAAGAGACACATCCTTATCTTGCATGTTAAAATTCACCCGGAATTGAACATACGCTTTGACTTTGGACAAGGAGTATAGAATCCTATTTACAATGAGTTCTTTGGGGATTTCAACCTTTTGAATCTTCAAGGTCTCGACAAGCTCCATAAGTTTGAGCACATGAGGGCTAACCTTTTGGCCCTCTTTGAAGTTGAGATCAAAGAATGCCGCGGCCGCCTCATATTGGACGATCCGCGGAGTTTGTGAAAACATTGTCACAAGCTTGGAGTAAATCTCATTAGCGTTGCCCATTTTAAAGGCTCTCCTTTGGAGATCCGCCTCCATTGCAAATATCAAGACGTTTTTCATTGCGGCGGACTCCTTTTGGTAAGTCTCATATGCTTCCCTAGTGGCGGCGGTCGACCTAGTAGTAGGTTCGGGAGGAGAGGCCTCGGTAAGGTAACGAAGCTTGTCGTCACCTTGGGAGGCTAATTTGAGTTGGGCATCCCAATCGGAGAAATTTGACCCATTCTTTTCAAGTTTACATCGATCCACGAAGGATCGGAGCCATGATGTATTAGCGAGAGGCGTGACGTTAGGGGTTGGTATTGCCATTTTTTATGAGAAAAGAAGTGGTCTACAAAACAAAATAGAAGGAGTAAACAAATGTCGTTCTAATAATAATACTCGTGAAAATTTTTTAATTTAAACAAGTTTTATGCATTTCTCTAGTGACCTCTACCCAACTAGATAAATGATTCCAAGACCCAAATTCATATCAACTTAGGCACGGGATAGCCGATGGAACCCTTATTAATATAACTCGGTGGATTAACGTTTAATCGATTTTACTTTTAGAACTCTTGGTCGATAAAATTACTCTAATGTTTATCTATAGCCCGGAACACATGCGACTACGGTCACGAATACTTCCGTTGAGGTCAATCCAAATTTCGAATAAATGTGTCCATGATCCAAATTCACATTAATTTGGGCACGGGATGGCCGATGAAACCCTCATCAACACGAATTCGTTGGATAGACATTCATCACCCACTTCCCCTACGTAACAAGGTTTGTACCCCGGGATGGCCGAGTGCACTCCCTCGCGAAATAGGTTTTCATGGTTTCTACTATTTGGTAAGGCTATGTCTCAATTAATTGTTTTAGCGAGAGGTCATGTCAATTTATTATCTATCACGTTTTAAGTGAACTAAAGCGGTGAACTACGATAATTGTATTTGACACGGTCGATGAACTCGATAAGATGATGATGCATGTTTTAGTTATGGCGATTTAGCGATGCATGTGACATATAAATAAAATGCAAAACATAAAAAATAAATCCTAGTATGGCCTTCCTAAAAATATAAAACTATTTAACTATTACATATTCGGAAACCAACTCCATTGGTCCCTTGAACTTCGGTTGTGGCACGCATCTCGAGGTAACACATTCTTTATGTATTGCCATCTTGAAGAAATCCGTCTTTGGGAACTCCGAGATAAATTAAATTACATAGCAAATCACATAATTTCCTATTATACATTTGTAACTAAAATAAAATAAATCTATTAAATTACAAAACGGTGATACGAAATCACAATAAAATTACAACAAAATCGATATTCCCATACATTTCGGGAAATACCAATTAAAATATAAGGCCATACTAAGTAAGAATTACATAATTCAAAAATTACATAAATTAAATTATGACAATCATAAAGAAAATGCAGCATTATAATATGTATGAATATGCCCAATTATATGCTAAATCGCCTTTAAATAGCCAATATCGTATATTACTCGGTTTTTACGGATTTGCGTGATCTCAACATTTTATAATCACAAAATTACATAAATTCATATTTATGCATAAGTTAATTACCCTAACCTCTTAGGACTCAAAATTTAGTTATCACTAATTATTTGACCATAATTAACCCATATTTCTAAAAATTGTTCATTAATGGACCAAAAATTATAGAAATAAGCTATAAACTTCAAATAAATCACAAAATTTCAAATAAATTCAAAATTTGAAATTTAAACTCATGAACATTCTGGAAAAATACCATGACACTCATAATGTTCAAAAACTTAGGTTAAAAATTTTGAAATTTATTCGGAAAAACAATGTTGCGGTTTATCGGTTTTAACTAAATAATCATAAAAACATGTAAAAAATTATATTCATTAACTTTTCAATTTTAGATCTGAAAAAGATAGTAAAATGCAACATATAATGTTTTTCTTTAGTCATAGAGTATGTTTTATTAATATTTCACTAATCAAGTCACTATTCATGCTATTTTTCTTCAAAAATCCATAAATCATGCAAAAAGACTTAAATATAGCCTATTATTTTACACACATCTTTTAAAATTACATGTGACAACATACTAAATTTCTATGATCAGACTCAAAATTTAACTCATATTAACCTATTTTTCACCTAAATCCGAATTTAATAATGAAAAATCCATTTTTCGAGCATAAGAAGTCCAAAAATTATGAAAGTTTACAGGTTATCTCAAAAACATATATGTGATAACATATCCAAAATTCACTAGAAAATTCGAAGTTTAGATATATTTAGTCCGAAAATGACGTTTTTATTCATAAAATCATATTTTAATGCCATTATTGTATAATATGAACAATAAAAATCCATAAAATAACCAAAATATCCTAAAAACATTTTAGGACCAGAAATTTTAACATGCATAAATTAATTTTGTGATATCTCATAATAACACAAATTATACAAGTTTTATATGTTATTCTTATAACTCGGAAAAACTTTTAACCGATTTGCATGCAAACAACCATGGCTCTTGATACCGATTGAAAGATAAGTATATCTATATACTTAACATATTCATATATGTTTTAATTTAATTTGTCATAAACTTAATAAATGATCTTTTGCATGCAAACAAATAAACAAGATAAAGAAGAAACATTCATCCTTACAATGGATTTTCGGTTTATAGGGCACAAGAGAGATCACCTTTCTCTCTTGTTCTTGTGCTTTCCTTAGTGGAAGAACTAAGATCCAAGTATAGGATCTCTCCCAAAGCTTTATAACCAAAGCACACTCTTAATTAAAATTAATATTATAAATACTAGTACAATATTAATCTTGTAGAAAAATTGACCCAAAAATATTATAGGACACTTAATATTTTCGGTTTTGAGAGGAGGAAGAAGAAAGCTTTTTATCTCTCTAGAATTCTTATTTTAGATGAGTAAAGTATGAATGATACACTACTAACATTTTGGTGTATTATTAGGTAAATAAGATGAAAAACCAAAATGGTTTTTCATCTCAAAAACCGGGTGGAAGGGGGGGGGGGGGGATTAAGGGAGCCAATGCATGCTTTAGTTGTTCTTTACAATAAGCATTAGGTTTGCATGGCTAGTAACTAGGGTAATCATCATGTTTACCACTCAAATAATAAACACAATATTATGCTTAATCCTCCCTTAATTTTGGTACATTTGAGTAAAATGGGATCCATTTTATTTTTGTCAATTTGTCAATATGTCACATGTCATATGTCACATAAAATTGTTATGTATTTTTAACATATTAAAAATCAACGTATTAATAAAAATATGTCATATACAAAAATCGATTTAGTAATTCATAATTACTTGTACCAAAATATTTTACCAATGGCTATTCTTTTGTAGATGCATCCATTACTTGATTTTGTGTGCTCTAATGTTTGGATGTGTCGCCATTTTGGCAAGACCCACCTTGCCTTGCAAGAAAGCATCCTACCTCATGGTTGTCTTGTTGTGAGTTGAAGGGGCGGAGTGAGACCCGCTAATTGTCTCATATCGGTTATATTATTAGGATAGTTTAAATAAAGGTCTAGTTTTTTTCACCTCTTTACTCGGGACGAGTAAAGGTTCGGTTTGGGGATATTTGTGTTGGAATATGTGTCCTCCGACAATAATGCGATCACGACTGTTGATCATGATGATCACATGTTTAAGTCTCATTATAAAGAAAACAATTGGGAAGTAATATTTTTACTGTCAACTGGTCCACACATATCGGTAATGATTGGCTGACTAGAGTTTGACATTACTATCGTGCGACGGTGGTGATCAGTTGATCCCCTAGGTCATACCTATAGGGCAACAATCTTAATTGATCAATTAATTGATCGTATAAGTAGATACTTTAGATTAATGTGATTAATTTAGGTAGTTTATTGATTTTTATTTGATAAAAATGGGTAAATAATGGTTATTTTGTAAATAAATATTGATTTATCTTTAGGGCTCGAAATTTCTGAATTTTCAGCTCCTGGAAATTGTTCCAAAATGTACAAAATTTTATTTTAACTCATTTCAATTTTTATGGTTTGATTAGAATTAAATCGTAAAAATTGTTGCTTTATCGATTAAATTGTGAAATCGTTTTAAATAAAGTTTAAAAACAAAAATTTTCACTTGCATGGCATTTTTGGTGTAAGACCAGAATATTCATGGTTTTGAAATTTATTTTTCCATAAATTTTTATATTAAATGGAATTTTTTTGTATGATAATTGTGAATTATTATATCTTTTTTTGTCACAATTGTGTTTTATGTCCCATATAAATTCAAGATAATTTTTGAGAATAATTATTTTGATATTAGACCAGATTAGCATGATAAGTAAGTCTTAAAAGTGTTTTAAGAAATGATTATGAATTTTTATTGGTAAAAATTCCGTCAAGGCAAGCTCAAATGATCGTTGTTGGTAAGTTAGACGATTTGGCATGTCATTTTCCATAATGCATTTTATTATTTATTTAGATGAATGGTTTTTAGAATTATAATTATGTAATTTTTCCTAATATGGCCATAGGTAGAAGTTGGTATTTCCCAAAATGTAAGGGAATATCGACTTGTTTTGTAATTAATTGCAATTTCGCATCGCCTAATTTGTAATTAATTAATAGTTTTATTTTTATTTTATTACAAATTGTATAATAGGGTATTGTTATGTAATTTAATTATTCGTAATTAGATGAAGCTACTAAAGACGGAGTTTTCATGAAGACGGTGTTTTCGGAAAGGCGTTCCGAAATCCTAAAGAAGGAGGCCAATTTATGAAGACTCAAGGGACCAAGGAGTTGGTTTCTGAAGTGTAAAAATTTTAGTTAATTAGATTAACTATGTGGCCATATTAGGACTTGTTTGTTTTAATTCTTCTATGCATTCATGCCAAATCGTCACTACATGTTTTATTTTTGTTGTTATCGATTTAATCGTCTAGCATTCACTAAGGAGGCGTTTGGTTAAGAGTCTATAAGAAAGGGAAAGGGAAACAAAGTTATTGATTCCCTTTGTTGGTGTTTGTTTGACACAAACAAAGAGAATACAATTCTCTTCCTTATCTCTCAATCCATCTAATTCCTTACCCCTCACCCCCCCCAAGGTATGAGATTTCATTACCCTCGTTACCCTTTAACCACCTTATTTACCTACTGTAACACCCCCATATTCAGAGGAGCCTTAACTAGGCCTTCCTTAGGATATAGGGACGTTACCATCCCGGTTGCCCGAGGTTAGTAATAATCAAATGTCGATAAAAGAACTATTAAGTTATATTACAAGCGATTTAAACCAATAAACGACATAAAGATACAACTCAAAGACTACTCGCTATGACCATCGTATCTCGTGAGAACTCATCCCCGCCCGGGACTCCTATCAACATCACCAACACACGCTAAGACCATTGCTCACCATAAGGGATCACGGCAGACACATAACAAACAAACAACCACACAAGGTCAGTACTGAGATAAGATACGACAACGACAACTACAATTATCAACACAATACAATGCTACTAATCTCAACACAATCACGGTAATTCAACCAACCACATCCTTGTCCATCCCTTTGGACCGATCCTGCCGATGGGGACCGCAGCCAGCCGTACCCACCAAATCCCCGCTCATCATACCGAGCGATAACCCTGTCCATTAATGTGCACATCCCCTCCCGTGGCGGGTTCCACGGAGGGTGAAACTAGGGCGTGAAGCCACTCCCGCAAGTGACCCCACTCAGCCGAGACGCATCTCGAGAACCAGAGACAACAACCACAATCGCCATCACAACCGTTGCCATACAATTACGATACTAAGCAAACACCAAACAATCACAACAACTGACACGCTAGACCATCTACAGAAACTGAGTAGGCGAACCTACCTTTATGCCACCGCAACCAATCCATGCCGATAGATAACATGTCCAGCGACAGAGCAACGCCTATAACCAGAATACTATCATCTATTACTAACAGGCAAACCCTAACTAAAAGAACAAGGACACGGATGATAATTATGACATACCTATTAGGGGAAAAGCTCAGCAAGAGACCGCTACCCGACACAAGTGAGTCCTCCTAAGGTTCAAGGATTTTCAAAAAGGCTTCCATGGAGGTTTTGAGGTGAAGGGAAGGGAAAGAGGCGACTGAAGGATAGGAGGAAAGTGGCGGAAGTGATTTGCGGATTTAACAAAACGCGATATAAAACCCTCATTTGAAAACCAGGTACTCGATCGAGTACCCAACATACTCGATCGAGTGGCCCCCTACTCGATCGAGTAACCTAGCTACTCGATCGAGTAGCCTCTACTCTATCGAGTACCACTCTTAACACGCAGCCCAAGATGGTTTTGGCACACTTTTCTAAGACTACTCCCGCTCCCATGGTCAGTCAACGCTGGTATTACAGTCTTCCCCCCTTAAAAAGAACTTCGTCCCCGAAGTTCAACTCACTTATCTCCCGCTCGAGACACGGGAACAACACGACCTCACCACTCTTTCCGCTCAGACTATAACTCCTTGGAAATACCATCCCCCCCCCATGTCATCATCATCACCGTCTACATTTATACCTATCGATTCTTACCACTATCATGCAAGCATTATCACCGTCAACCGTTACTCTATATATATATAAAACATCAAACTCGCAATGCGAATCACCACCCACGATCACCCAACATACAGTAACAACTATCAAACTATCAATCTAGAACATGTCTCATATCAACTTTCATGTGGTACAACTAATGCCACCATGTTACTCGGCAACGTGATTCGAATACGATTCATCGCACTATAACTATTTTTTTTTTTTTTTTTTTCATGACCGTCTCTTGAAACATATAACCACATTCACTTTAAAGAACTAAAGTAATCCGTTATACTTCAGAAATTTTTGTAATTAAAGCAAAACATAATACCAACAACATTATAAACAAGCAAAACATTATTCAAAAACAGCCTTTTTATTTCGCGACATTACTCTTCCCCTCTAAAAAGGAACTTCGTCCCCGAAGTTCACCACCCAAATTTCAACGCATATTACTTATTATTTGATTCATGACATGGGTTAAAACATATTATTTACTGTGGACATTACTCGCTAAGATTAAACTCGTTAAATTATAAATCATACATAACTCTCCGGGACAACTAGTCGCCAACGATAAAGCACGTTAACTTTGCACGCACAGCGTATGAAGAAATGTAACTTCAATGAATAAATGGTAAAATGACATATTGTAATACTAAAACAACAAGAAACCGTCACCACTTCACTAATCGTTATCAAGATGTATATAAAACCGAAACTTGACTTCCAACATATAAAATTAATGGTTCAAAGGTCTTACTACACACAACTAACTATGTTAAACATTAAACTCGCAAATATGAAACACTTACACACTTTTGATTTTCGAAAATCTCCTGTAACAGTGCTACTCGATCGAGTATATACTGGTACTCGATCGAGTGCCATGTTACTCGATCGAGTGTCTTGGCTACTCGATCGAGTAGCTCAAGATCAGAAACTTTTCTCTCTTTTCTTCTGCTTGACTACTCGATAGAGTACGGGGTACTCTGTCGAGTACCTACAGGCCAAATTTCTTATAAAACCTGTCATAAGTTAACATACATGCACATATTTGTCATATAGAATCGAGTCGGAACGACTCCCCGACGTCTAATATCCTGCAACAAGTCAAAATATGAAATCCGACCTTATGGCCAACAATACAAGTCCCAAATCAAAGTCGCAACAAAACAACTACTAAACTCTAACAACACTACTAACCACTAACACCAACTACCATCAACAAGGATAAAACAAGGAGTATCACTCCTCCCCTGCTTCTTCTTTGCTCAAACATCACCTCATCATCACCACCACCAGAAGTACCTGCTCCCGATGACCCGATCCCCGCATCCACTCCTGCTCCTGCTCCTGGGCCCACGTACCATGGAGTCAAGCCACCGTAAGGAAAGGACTGAGGTGCCCCCCACGTCGACTGATCCACCCCGTAGGAATGGAAAACCCCTGAGTAGTCCCCAACTCCACTCCACCAAACTGGATTCGGTCCCTCGGTCCTTATCCCCTGAGCGTACGCCATCTCGTGCATGTTCCGGAGTGTCAAGGTAGATGACACTCTATCTGCCAAGTAGCTGGATCGCGTCTCTGGGGTGTCGAGGTAAGGGTAGCACGGAAAAGGATGCTCTTCGCCGTGGCGCTGGCTACCGGTGTGGCCTAGTCTCCGAGGCCCTCTCCCTCACTCGACGGGGTCCCCTCCCCAATCTGGGTCTCTCCACCACCGCAACTCCCGCATTCTCGCCCTTCGTCGGCTCCGGCATCACCTCGAGGATGGTGTCGTCGATGAGATAGGTCTGTAGATGGCGGGGTCTGTCATCATCCTCCTCCTCCTCCTCATCATCGGAGTCCACCGTCACTACCGTCGGCTCCAAGGGCTCCGTGGGTGGGAGGTACTCAGGAGCTGGAATCTTCATCCAACTCATGCCCCACACCCTCCAAGCTAGACCACCGTCAGCCAAAGTCCTCAACCATTTCAGGTCGAGATAGTAGGCACGGTCCATAGTGGGCACTGGGGTAGCTAGAGGCACGTACTCCAAAGAGGCCTCAAAAGAGGTTAGCTTTTCAGCTAACCGAGTGTCGATAGCGCCACAACTCAGGTACCGGGAAGAGGAAGAAGCCATCAAGGCAAGGGCAGCACAAACCATAGAAGGAGCATTAAAGACTACTTTCTTGGCCCGCTCCGGGTTGAGGTAAGACATTAGAAGCAAGATCTCATGATTATTCAGCTTACTGATATCCTTTCTGTCATAAAGGAGGTTCGAAAGAGAACGGAGAAAGACCCTCAAGGTAGCATGCTGAACGTCATTAATCAGCATGTTGCTCGAGGTGGGAGCTTGCTTCCCAGTCAGACAAGGCATCAGGCGGCAGACACCGCACTCGGCTGGAATATCGGTAATGGAGTCCTTAGGAGGCTTAGCCAACCCAAGGTGAGAAGCAAATTGATCCATAGAAAGCAAGAAACTAGTGTTCATTAACCGAAATTCAACGGTTTGGCCAGCGGGGTCATAGATAAAGGAGCTCATAAACTCCAAAGTGAGAAAAGGATAAGTGTGTTTCCTCAGCCTATACAAACCCATAAGACCCAAGGTCTCGAAAATGTGACGGACATCCTTCTCTATCTCCAACTCCTCTAACACAGTAGTGTCTATACACCTCGTAGGTCTCATTTTGCGTTTTTGTAAGGCTACAAAACGCTCCCTCTGCTTGAAATCAACAAAAACAACTGAAGGGTATTCTGGAACTGCGGGTACCACAGGTCCACTCCCTTCCCCCATCTCAGGTGGATTACCCCTCCCCCGTTTACTTTGGCGGATTCCAAGGTTCAGTCTCGGCATCTGTTTTAGGCATAAGTTCAAACAACTTGTATAAACATGCAAACATTTACTTCATGTATTCTGAATTCGACATACTCAGCTAAGCACACCAATTTATCAACAACTTTCAACATGTGAAGCACATAATCTACGCCGTTAACTTTGAACATTAAGCTAAGTACACACGTTCACCAGCAGTTTCAAAAATTTGACATACAAGCTCAGATTATTACTACTCATAAGCCATAGTTGTGAAAGAAATTATCATGGTGATTACATATGCTCAACAAATTCGAATATCCTAGCATGCTTCTAAAGGTTGTTCCAAACACACTTCTAATCACATGTGAGGCATTCTTACTAGTTCATGGGGGAGAATAATTTGGAATACATCATTATCACCCTTCAATATTATGAACAACAACTCAATTAGAATTTTAGAGACGGTCTTCAAACTGCGATAGTTTTGGCATATTTTCATCAATTACCGTTTCTATTATCATATTGAAGTTCAACTTATACTTATAATGTCATTCACAACATCAATTTTCAAATTATAAATCACGAATTTCCATTTGAGACACTTTTAAGACGGAGTTTTAAGGCAACTTTATAAGGGTAAAATCATCAAAATCTATCCTCCAACATAATATAAACAATACTTAAGGCTCAATTCTACCATCTAACCATTGTAAAACAACCAAAAATCGATTTCAATTTTGGAAACCCTAGAAATTTCGATTTCAAATTTTGCAATTTCTAATCTCATTTACAGCAATTAGTCACCAACAAACATGGAAAGGAGGCATGTGTATCATATTTCAACTATCAAAAGCAACAACCTACCCATGTGAATCGAAATTTCAGATTATTTCACTATTCTAACACATTCAAAGCAACAAATCGTATAAATTAGGAAGGGAAGCATACCTTGATTGATTAACAAAGTAAGGAAACGAAATTATGCAAAGAAATTAACCCAATAATCACCACTAACCCAAGAGTATGAGAGGGTTTGAGAGGAAATAAGGGTTGAGAGTAGTTTATGTGTGTCGAAGTATAGGGGAATAGGAAGAAGAAATAGAAAGATTAGGGGTTTTAAGAAACCCGTAGGATTCGCTGCACAGTAACCTACTCGATCGAGTGCCTAGGGTACTCGATCGAGTACTATCCTACTCGATCGAGTAGGAGCTAAATCATCGAGTATCTGCAGGAATTTTTCCCACATCCCGACATCATAGCTTCCTAACTAGATCGAGTGAGGTCTACTTGGTCTAGTAAACACCCGTACTCGGTCAAGTATGGTTAAGTACCGGTCAGAAGTACGAAGTAACTTGAAGATTCCTGCAAAACAACATGTGTGTCGATTCCAAACTAAGTTCGGAATTCGGCACCGATTATCGCCCTTGCTCACGCATTACCATCACTACTCACCGTCTCAACTATTAAAGCATACATTACATTACGCCACACAAATTGCCCAACTCGAATCATTTCTAAACATAATCCTGCCATCATAATACACTTAAACTTACTTTACATGTTACTACTAAACTCGTGTTTACTTCAATTTGAAGCGTATAATTAATTCTTTCTTTCACGTATCACATAAATGCATACTTTTCAAAACAAATTAATCTACCATGTTTCACATTCTATCATAAGCAATTCATCTTGCACGAATCAAACATTACGCAGCGGAAAAATTTCAACCACAAGTAGGCATAAACGCATTACTATATGCTATGTCTCGAATTATAACTCAACTATACTATAACTATCATCATAGTGATTCTTTGTGGATTTATAAACTCGTAGATGACTCCGTCATCATTAACTTATAGCAAACACCTACGTGTTCACTATTCATGTCACAACATTCAATTCCACATTTTCACGCATCTCTATCACGTAAACTTTCGTCACATATCTCATAGCCATCATATAAGCTCACTAATCATTCAAAGAATTTCAATAATCTCATCAACAATTACCATACACGGCCTAATATATCACTAACACACCCCTATTAATTCCAACAAAGACTTAACCGAAGGTAGCTCCGGCACAATTAACATACATATCACACATAGACACACGGACTCCACATTCCCATACCATGTGACTGGCTTAAGTGTTACGGGGCCAAGATTTTGAAATGAGGGCGCCTACTCACCCAAAATCTAGCATCAGCTGGGGCTCCCATTACACATATACCAGGTTCATTTTATTAGACTCCCTACGTTCATTATGTTCATTTGTTACAGGTTCCAAAATCGTCGCTCTGATACCACTTTGTAACACCCCCATATTCAGAGGAGCCTTACCTAGGCCTTCCTTAGGATATAAGGACGTTACCATCCCGGTTGCCCGAGGTTAGTAATAATCAAATGTCGATAAAAGAACTATTAAGTTATATTACAAGCGATTTAAAACAATAAACGACATAAAGATACAACTCAAAGACTACTCGCTATGACCATCGTATCTCGTGAGAACTCATCCCTGCCCGGACTACAGCTATCAACATCACGAACACCTGCTAAGACCGACTGCTCACCATAAGGGATCACGGCAGACACATAACAAACAAACAACCACACAAGGTCAGTACTGAGATAAGACACGACAACGACAACTATAATTATCAACACAATACAATGCTACTAATCTCAACACAATCACGGTAATTCAACCAACCCTGTCACTGACTGTCCACTGGACCAGTCCTGCCAGTGGGGGACCGCAGCCGTACCCACCAAATCCTCGCTCATCATACCGAGCGATAACCTTGACCATTAATGTGCACATCCCCTCCCGTGGCGGGTTCCACGGAGGGGGAAACTAGGGCGTGAAGCCACTCCCGCAAGTGACCCCACTCAGCCGAGACGCATCTCGAGAACCAGAGACAACAACCACAATCGCCAACACAACCGTTGCCATACAATTACGATACTAAGCAAACACCAAACAATCACAACAACTGACACGCTAGACCATCTACAGAAACTGAGTAGGCGAACCTACCTTTAAGCCACCGCAACCAATCCATGCCGACAGATAACATGTCCAACGACCAAGCAACGCCTATAACCAGAATACCATCATCTATTACTAACAGGCAAACCCTAACTAAAAGAACAAGGACACGGATGATGATTATGACATACCTATTAGGGGAAAAGCTCAAAGAAGAGACCGCTACCCGACACAAGTGAGTCCTCCTAAGGTTCAAGGATCTTCAAAAAGGCTTCCATGGAGGTTTTGAGGTGAAGGGAAGGGAAAGAGGCGACTGAAGGATAGGAGGAAAGTGGCGGAAGTGATTTGCGGATTTAACAAAACGCGATATAAAACCCTCGCAGAAAACCAGGTACTCGATCGAGTACCTAACATACTCGATCGAGTGGCCCCCTACTCGATCGAGTAACCTAGCTACTCGATCGAGTAGCCTCTACTCTATCGAGTACCACTCTTAACACGCAGCCCAAGATGGTTTTGGCACACTTTTCTAAGACTACTCCCGCTCCCATGGTCAGTCAACGCTGGTCAAAGGGTCCCTAAAAGGGCGGGTATTACACCTACCACCACACATACGACTCCCACCACACCCGTCACAAATAAGACGCCACCGTCACCACCACCACCGCCACCAAAACCACCACCACGACCACCCCACATAAACCACCACCAGACCACCACCGCCACAAACCACCATGACGCCACCACCACCATCACAACCACCGCAGCCACCCCACTACCAGCACCACGATGCCACTGCCACCACCACCACCCGCACCACAACCACCCTACCTAAACCACCACCAAAAACCTCCGCCACAACCACCCCACATAAACCACCACCGCAACACCATCTCTGTAACCACCATGACGCCACCATCACCACCACCACAACCATCCTGCTGCCACCACCACGACGCCACCGCTACCACCATCACTACCACCACCACCACTACCCCACCTAAACCACTACCTGTACACCAAAACAAACCACAAACCACCACACTTCATTTTCTTGATGTAACCAAACAATTAGTTAAGTACTAGGTAATCCCTTACCTTTCCCTCTCTTACCCTTTCTAATTTCCTTTCCCTTTCCCTTTCTCTAACCAAACGCCCCCTAATTTTGTTCACTTAAAAGTGATAGACAATTAAATTAATAAGATCTCTCACATTTGTTTAAAATTGAAATTAAGCCTTACCAAATAATAGCACCTATGAATCCCTTCTTCATTAGAGGTAAGTTCGGATCACCGAGGTACACTCTTTTTACGTTGGGTAAGTAGGATAATAAAAGTTATTACGCGTGAAAATTTGTTGGACTCAACGGGATAAATATGGGTTGAATCGGTCCACCGTGCCCATATTTATTTTGGGGCTAAAAGATAGATTTTAAGAAAATCCGTCAACCAAGAGTTCTAGTAGTAGAATCAGTCAAAATGTTGACTCACCAAATATATATAAATATGGGTTGAATCGGTCCACCGTGCCCGCGTTTATATAAAATTGGATCTTGGAATCATTTATATAATTCAGTGGGAGATCATTATATAAATGGGAACTTGTTAAATAGTTTCACAAGTTAAATATTTCTAGACGATAAATGTTAATCTTTCCTTTATTTCCTTTGTAGCAATCACGATGACTTCTACCAGTGAAACCGCCACCATAGCTAGAATTCATGGCTACGTTCTTTTATGGACAAATATGTATTAAAAGCCGACGGTAGTAATTTTAAAGATTGGGAGGAACAACTTCGATTAGCTGCCGCAGGTGATGGCAAATTACGCTACCTTGTCGATCCCTCTCCCCCTTCGGCTAGTAATAGGGCCACTGCCGATGTAAGGGAGGCTTTTTCAAATTATCAAAAGGAATCCGCTGCAATAAAAAATGTTTTGATTTTTTCAATGGATCCTGCTTTACAAAGGCAATGTGTCAAGTTTCGCGATGCACATGAAGTATTCTCGAGGCTTTCTACTATGTTTTCTCAAGCCCCGAGAATAATTCAATATGACACCGCAGTTCGTTTCTTTGAGGCTAACCTCAAAGATGGTCAACCTGTAAGTTCACACATACTTAAAATGATTGAGTACGTGGAAACTTTAGAGGGGTTGGGATGCAAGATCCCCGACGAACTTATGGTGGACCGAGTGCTCCACTCTCTCTCGCACGTCAAGGGATTTACCCAATTTAGGGTAAATTACAATATGACAAACATGAGAAAGAGTTTACATGAACTCCATTCTCTGCTTGTGCAAGCAAAGAAGGACATGGGATTGAGTGGGAGGACGAGGAAAGATGTGCTTGCGATTAACGTGAAGGGGAAGAAGCAGTTTAAGAGGAACGCAGGTAAGAAGCCCGTTCAGGTGGAGGGCAAAGGTAAAGCAATTGCGAATTGCTCTACCAAGCCAAAACCTATAAAGGGTAATCCTCTTAAAGATACCTGTAATTATTGTAATAACAAGGGACATTGGAGACGTAATTGTACAAAGTACCTGGATTATATAAAAGCTGGCATTGTGAAGCCAACATGTAATTTCTCAATCGAATCTTTTATGATAGACATAAATTATGCTTCAAATAAAACTTGGGTATTAGATACTGGTTGTGGTTCTCACTTGTGTAATCATTTGCAGGGCCTAAAAAGCATAAGAAAGCAAAACAAGGGTGATGTCGATCTCCGAATGGGAAACGGGTCTAAAGTAGCTGCCGTCTCAGTAGGAACTTATGTTCTTAGTTTAGCTTCGGGGTTGGAGTTACATCTTAATAATTGTTATTTTGTACCAACGCTATCTAGAAATATAATATCCGTATCTGTGTTAGACACAGAAGGGTTTTCTTTTGTATTTAAAGACAAGTGTTGTACTTTTTCCCTTAATGGGATTGTATATAGCCAAGCTATTTCAATCAATGGAATTTATATTTTAGATACCTGCAACGATGTTTATCATTTAGATAGTAAAAGACTCAAAACAGGTGATCCTGATCTATCTTATTTATGGCATTGTCGATTAGGACACATCAACGAGAAGCACATTAAAAGACTAGTGTCGACTGGTGTAATTAAACCTTTTGATTTCGAATCATTTGGTACATGCAAATCTTGTCTTCTTAGCAAGATGACTCGTTCACCTTTTCTAGGAAAAGGATCTCGAGCTAGTGATTTATTGGGTTTAATACATACCGATGTTTGTGGCCCAATGACAGTCACTGCTAGAGGTAATTATGACTATTTCATTACTTTTACGAATGACATGAGTAAATAGGGGTATATCTACTTAATGAGATATAAAAGTGAAGCTTTTGATAAGTTCAAAGAGTTTCAGAATGAAGTAGAAAACCAATTAAATAAGAAGATTATTATATGGTTGAAAGGAGGAATCGAACTTTATTATATATGGTTCGATCGATGATGAGTCAAACAGAGTTACCTAAGTCATTCTGGGGGTTTGCCATTTTATCTGCTGTACAATCACTTAATAAAAGTCCCACTAAAACAACTGACAAAACTCCATATGAGATATGGAAAGGGAAAGTCCCGAATCTGCGATACATGAAAGTATGGGGTTGTGATGCTTATGTCAAGAGCAAGTCTGTCGATAAGCTTGCACCTCGTTCTGAAAAGTGTATTTTTGTAGGCTACCCTAAGGAAACTTGTGGATATTACTTCTACAATAGTAACGAGAACAAAGTGTTTATGGCTCATGAAGCTGTCTTTCTAGAAAAAGAGTTTATTTCTAGAAGACAGAGTGAGAGAAAATTTGAACTTGACGAAGTTCAAGAGCCACAAACTGATATGACAATACAAGAAGATGTTCCTTCTACGTCGAATCGGTTATTATTCCTTTCGAACCTAGGAGGTCGGGAAAGGGTTAGTCGCCTTGACTGATAGATACCTTGGTATTATCGAGGAAGATGGTGACTATGAGGTTTTACTTTTAGAATGTGATGAACCTAAGACCTATAAAGCAGCTATTATGAGTTCTGACTCTAAGCTATGGCTCGAGGCCATGCAATCCGAAATGGATTCCATGTACGATAATCAGGTATGGGACCTGGTTGACTTACCTAAAGATGTTCGACCTCTTCAGTGTAAGTGGATATTCATGATTAAAATCGGCATGGATGGACATAAAGATGTCTACAAAGCTAGATTGGTTGCAAAAGGTTTCAGTCAGGTTCATGGTTTACATTATGATGAAACTTTTGCACCAGTTGCTATGCTTAGATCTGTTCGGTTAATGTTAGCGATTGCTGCATTTCATAATTATGAGATATGGCAAATGGATGTCAAAACCGCTTTCCTGAACGGGTTTCTAGAAGAGGAAGTGTTCATGATACAACCTGAGGGTTTTGTGGATCCTAAAAATCCTAACAAAGTATGCAAACTTAAGAGATCCATTTATGGTCTTAAGCAAGCGTCAAGGAGTTGGAATCATCGTTCTGATCATGTTATTAAACAGAATGGTTTTTCTCGAAGTGTTGAGGAACCATGTTTATACATGAAGTTTAGTGGGAGTAAAGTTATTTTCTTACTTCTTTATGTGGACGACATATTACTCATTGGGAAAGATGTTGATATGCTTGCTTCTGTTAAGAAGTGGTTGGGAAATCACTTCCAAATGAAAGATTTGGGAGAAGCTCAGCGCATCTTGGGTATCCGGATCTATAGGGATAGATCCAAAAGGATATTAGAATTGAGTCAAGAAGCCTATATCGATAAGATTCTTGACCGATTCAATATGAAAAACTCCAAGAGAGGTTTTCTACCTATGGGCAGTGAGATCACTTTGAGTAAGTCACAGTGTCCTACTGAGCCTAAGGATATTGAACGCATGAAATTGATTCCCTATGCTTCCGCTGTTGGATCGATCATGTATGCTATGATGTGTTCTCGTTCTGATGTCTCATATGCTTTGAGTATGACGAGTCGTTTTCAGAAAACTCCAGGTGAGAGTCACTGGATAGCCATCAAGAATATTCTGAAGTACTTGAGAAGGACTAAAGATTTATTCTTAGTGTTTGGAGGAGAATCTGAATTACGTATAAGAGGTTATACGGATGCCAGCTTCCAAACCGATAGGGATGATTTGAAATCCCAGGCTGGTTTTGTCTTTTTGTTGAACGGAGGGGCGGTTTGCTGGAGAAGTTTCAAAGAGTCTGTGACTGCTGATTCTACAACGGAAGCCTCCCTTCTCACACAATTCCTCCACCCACCAAAGAACAAGCAAAAGCGGTCTCTTTGATGAATGGTAGAGAGTTGGTAGAGGAACCCAAGGCTCCTAAGAAATCAAGGCCACTTCCTATTCTTCATGAAGTGGAAGATGTAGTTGAAGAGGAAATTGAAGTGGTAGTGGAACATGGGGAAGCATCTCCACCCGATCAAGTGAGGATAAAGGAACCACTTCTGGAATACGAGCCACAAGCTCCATTTCAAAGTGCTTTGAATGACACAAGGATAATTGACAAGAAGACTTCAAGCATTTACGATATCTTTCGTAAAGTGGAGGTAAACATTCCACTTATTGATCTTCTTAGTAGTGTGCCCAAGCATGCACAGTTTTTGAAAGAGTTGTGCACTACTAAGAGGACCAACAAGGCAAAAAGCATGAAAAAGGTAAGGGCTAGTGAACATGTGTCGGCAATGTTTCAAAAGCGTTTGCCACAAAAATGTGGTGATCCGGGCATGTTCACCATCCCTTGCAAAATTGGTGACTTGGATTGTCAAAATGCTATGCTTGATTTAGTTGCATCTATTAATGTCTTGCCCACTTATCTTTATGAGTCTCTTAAGTTGGGACCTTTGAAACCGACTCGTACGGTCATTTCTTTGGCCGATATGTCCAACATTTATCCTAAAGGAATTGTTGAAGATGTCTTGGTGAAGGTGGGGGATATGATTTTTCCCGCCGACTTCTATGTAATTGAAATGGAACCCGAGAAAGGCTCAACTCCCATTTTGTTGGGAAGGCCTTTCATGAGAACTTCTAACACCAAGATAGATGTGTCGAGTGGATGCCTTACAATGGACTTTTAAGGGCAAAAGATTGAGTATAGCATACATGAGGCAATGAAATACCCAACCGAGACCTGTTCTTTGTGTTTTCTTGAAATTTTTGAACCAATTATTCAAACCGTGTATGAATTGTGTAAGATTGACACATTAGATGTTGCTTTAACTAATGGAATGGTTGGAGAGGATATGGGGTATGTTTTGTCTTGTAATTTTCAGGAAAATATCCAAGAATTAGAGGAAAATCCGCCAATGGAAGAGTGAGAAGAGAAGGAAGCAATCTGGAGGGCAGCAGGCAATTCGCACGGTGCGAAAAAACAGAGCCAGAAACTCGCACAGTGTGAGTTCTCCCCTGTCCAGGATTTTTGCTTCCTTTCTTCCAATTTGTTAAAAGAGCTACCAAAGGAGAAACCCGTTCCTTTTATTGTCAAGGCTCCTATTGTTGAAATGAAGCCCCTACCAAGCCACTTGAAGTATGCTTTTCTAGGAGATGAAGAAACTTTATCGGTAATTATTTCAAGAAAGCTTTCAAGGGAGCAAGAAGAGGCACTCATCCAAGTTCTTAAGCAACATAAGGAAGCAATTGTTGGAGTAGTGTCCTCCACAATGAGTGCGTTTACATATTAAATCTCGTAAAAGGAATATCGGGGATTTATTTTATTTATTTGTCAGCTGGTCATCGTTAATCGGTAATGATTGGCTGACTAGAGTTTGACATTACTGTCGTGTGACGGCGGTGATCAGCTGCTCCCTTTAGGTCACACCTATAGGATGACGCCCAAATAGAATAAATTAATTGTTTGTATGAGATACGAGATAATTAATTCCTTGTATTATTTAACTCTTAGTTAGTCACATAAATGTATTATCTGATGACGGGTTACGAACTCGGGACAAAGATATTTATTATTTAATTATGAGATATTTAAATAATAAATGATTAGAATTTATTAATTAATTGTTAATTAATTAATTTTATACGATATGTGTTTTTGTTTTGAGGTAGAATCAATTAGCTATTTAATTTTTACAAGAGGTTGTAAAATTAGCTAAGTGGGATAATATTGACACATTGTATGTTGATAAATTGGTCTTATGATTACTTAATGGTTAAGTAGTTATTGGTAGTTAATTTATATTATTTAAGTGTTAAATAATTAAATTAATATTTAATTATGTAAGATAATTAAATATAAGACTTATATGCATTTGTGGGGCAAATGTCGAAAACCGAAATGGACCATAAGTAGTCCACATGTTTCGGTTTTTATAAGGGCATACATGTGTCTATTTAGATGGTTTTTCCACTATGATTTGTCTCCCACATTTACCTATAAATACACCAATATTCACCTCATTCATTAGTTGAAAAAATTAGAAGAAAAACTTGGTCTTTGTTAGTTGCCAAAACCAGTTTCATCATCCCATTTGAAGACCAACTTTTCTTCTTATTTTGTTCATCATTTTCATCTTAAAACACATATAAAAACTAACTAATAATATTATCAAAGTAATAATATTCATTAGTACATCAAATATACAATTACAAGGTTAATACTACTATTAACTAGTTGTTAATTTTAGTAGTATTTTGGGTTAATCTTGGGTGCCACCAAAGGAGATTACCTATATTGGTAATTGGTGTTCTTGGAGGATCATCCATAGTTGAATAGCTCAAGAACTATAAAGGTAGGAGACCTTTGTAGTGCCCATATTTGCCTTATAGCAATGTAAGGAATTTTTGTCTTAAGATGGTTTAAAACCATCTTTTATACTTTTTATTTGCATGCATGTAGATTTAGACCACTTTAAATTAATTTGTAATTTTAATATCATAAGTTGAGTATTAATTTGGTCTAAATAACTAGCAGCAATTGGGTGGACAATGGCCGACATCAAAGGCATTAGTCCCACTTTATGCATGCACCGAATTCTTTTGGAGGATGAAGGCAAACCCGTTCGCCAACCACAAAGGCGTTTGAACCCTCCAATGATGGATGTTGTAAAGAAGGAGGTACTCAAGCTTCTTCATGTAGGTATGATCTATCCTATCTCCGATAGTCAATGGGTTAGTCCAACCCAAGTTATCCCAAAGAAGTCCGGGCTAACGGTAGTCGAAAATCATGAAGGTGTTTTGATTCCCACTCGAGTTCAAAATGGGTGGCGAGTATGTATCGACTACCGTAGGCTCAATGCCGTGACCCGAAAAGATCACTTCCCGCTTCCCTTCATGGATCAAATGTTGGAGAGGTTAGCGAGAAAAGCTTTTTATTGCTTTTTGGCTGGATACTCGGGTTACTTTCAAATTCCAATTGAACCCGAGGACCAAAAAAAAAACCACTTTCACATGTCCTTTTGTAATGTTTGCCTATAGAAAGATGCCTTTCGGTCTTTGTAATGCACCAGGAACGTTCCAAAGGTGCATGATGAGCATCTTTTCAGATCATGTGGACGATTTTATTGAAGTGTTTATGGATGATTTTAACGTTCATGGTCAATATTTTGAGGATTGTTTGAGTCATCTTTCTTGGGTCTTGAAAAGATGTATTAATACCAACCTCGTTCTCAACCATGAGAAATGTCATTTCATGGTTGATGAAGGAATAGTGTTGGGACATGTGGTCTCCTCTAAGGGGATTGAGGTTGATAAGGCCAAGGTCGATACCATTCGCACCTTGTCTTATCCTACTAATGTGCGTGAAGTGAGATCTTTCTTAGGTCACGCCGGGTTCTACTGGAGCTTCATCAAGGATTTCTCCATGATTGTCGCTCCCTTATGCAAGCTATTTCAAAAGGATTATGAATTCATTATGAGTGAAGAATACAAGGAAGCTTTTGATATGCTCAAGGAGAAGCTTATTTCGGCACCCATAATTCAACCTCCCAATTAGAGTGAACCATTTGAGATAATGTCGGACGCGAGTAATTATGCCCTTGGCGCGGTACTTGGCCAAAGGGTAGGAAGAGCACCCCATGTTATTCAATATGCATCAACAATGATGAATGAGGCTCAAAGAGACTATACCACTAACGAGAAAGAATTTCTTGCGGTAGTGTTTGCCATGGAGAAATTTCGACTTTATATTCTTGGGGCCAAGATCATCATCTTCATGGATCATGACGCTTTAAAGCATTTGGTGAACAAGAAGGAATCAAAACCCCGTTTAATGGGATGGGTATTGCTTTTAAGTGAGTTTGATGTTGAGCTCAAAGACAAGAAAGGCATAACCAACACGATGGTGGACCACCTAAGTAGAATTGTGCAAGAAAAACCTCAAGAAGTTTTGGAATCACCAATACAAGCCACCTTTACGGATGACACACTTCTAGCCTTGTCTTCCATTGAGCCATGGTATGCTCATATAGTCAACTTCTTGGTTTTACACGAATTTCCAAACGGTCGTTCTCGTTCCCAACGGGATAAGATCAAGAGTGATGCTAAATATTATGTGTGGGATGACCCATACCTTTGGAAGTTTTGTGCCGACAAAGTCATTGGGAGATGTGTCCCGGATACCGAAGTCATTCCAATTCTAAAATTTTGCCACGAATATGCTTGTGGTGGGCATTTTGGAGCCAAGAAAATGGCTAGGAAAGTCTTGGAAAGCGGTTTCTTTTGGCCCACACTATTCCAGGATGCTCATGCTATGGTGAAGACATGTGATATATGCCAAAGAGTTGGCAACATTTCAAGAAGAGGAGAAATGCCACAAACTCCAATGATCTATTGTGAAATATTCGATGTATGGGGCATTGACTTCATGGGACCATTTCCCGCATCTTGTGGTTATATTTATATACTTTTGGCGGTGGACTACGTCTCCAAGTGGGTGAAGGCTAAGGCCACCAAGACCGATGATGCAAAGGTAGTTGGAGAATTCATCAAACCCAACATCTTCTCTGGATTTGGTTTTCCTAAGGCCTTGATAAGCGACCGTGGAACTCACTTTTGCACAACGCCAGTGGATCTCTAGTCAAAAAGTATGGGGTAATTCACAAGGTATCTACAACCTATCACCCTCAAACCAACGGTCATGCCAAGGTTTCTAATAGGGAGATCAAGGCTATCCTTGAAAATACTGTGAATCCCGACCGCAAGGATTGGAGTTTGAGATTGGAGGATGCTTTGTGGGCATATCGCACGGCCTACAGAGCACCAATCGGGATGTCACCTTACCACTTACTTTTTAGAAAACCGTGTCATTTACCCTGTGGAGGTTGAGCATGGGGCTTATTGGGCGGTCAAATCATTCAATTTGAAAATGAGTGAAGCGGGGCTTCATAGGAAAGTTCAACTCCAAGAATTGGAAGAAATTCGAAATGTTGCTTATGAGAATGCTTCCATTTACAAGGCAAGAACAAGAGCATGGCATGACAACATGATTTTAAGAAGAGTGTTCCAAGTGGGAGAGAAAGTCTTACTCTTTCAAAATCGGTTAGACTTTTCTCGGGGAAATTGAGGTCTAGATGGATGGGACCATATGAGGTGGTTCGTGGTTTTCCATATGGAGCAATCGAGGTCAAGTGCTTAAAGTCCGGGAAAGTTTTGAAAGAGAATGGTCAAAGGCTTAAGCACTAACATGATGGAATTGAAATGGGTAAAGTGGAAATACGACACCTTGTTGATCCAATTTATGAAGATTAATGAAAATGCAACTTTGTCGAGCCATCGACGTTAAATAAACGGCAAAAGTAATAATTCTTCCCTTGCATATTTAATTTCCGCATCTCATTGATTTCATTGCATTTTTGCATGTTTAAATTAATTGCATCATTTAATTATTGCATTATAAATTAATTCACTTGCATTTTCATTAATGTTTTGGCATGTTAGAATGTTTTAATGTGTGTGTTAGTGTATAGGATATCAATTCAAGAGCATAAGTGAAGAAATAAAGGAAGAAAAATGTTTAAACATTGGCTAAGCATGGAAGAATTAAGCAACAAAAGTCATGACCCCAGCAGCTAAATCGCACGGTGCGAGTTTCTGAGCTCATTTTTCGCACCGTGCGAAAAATCCCAAGTCCAGCTGTAATTAAGTCGATAATTCCGTACCATTCATCATTCTTCCCCAATTTTCACAACCTTCAGCCTTCTTTCTTCATCCTAACCCTAACCCACTCAAAAAATCAACCTTCAATCTTTCACAAATCATCAATTTCAAGCATTCAACTTCCAAGTTTCATCAATTTTTATCACCCAACATCAATTTGGACCGAAAAATTGATGCATTTATACCCTTGACAGTCATGAAAAATCGACTTAGGGTTTTGTTGATTCAAGATTTGAAGATTTCGGGTTTTCAATTGGAATAAAGGGCTTTTTAGGAGCATTCTTGTGTAATATTCATCATCCAACAACATTTACAAGAATCAAAGGGAGGTATACACCTTATTTTATTCTTGTCATTTCAAGTTACCAAATTTTTGAGATTTTCTTAGTGAAAGTCGAAAATTTGTGGTTTAATTGTTGTTGTTTTTAGCCCATAAACATTTTCTAGCTTGTGAGGTGCTTTACATTCAATAAGCAACTAGTTAGCACATTACTCTTTTGGTGCATACTAGGTGTTTGTTCTTTTGTCTCAACCAAAATTTTTGCCAACACTTGTGTTTTTCTGACAAATATTGTGTGCCATAGGAAAGTGTAAGGCTTCCGAGGCTTCTTCCTCACAAGTACCCAATGGAGCCTCGGCTTTTGACGATAATGCGTACTCGGGAAAGGAGGGCCTCCGTGACAAAGCCCTCCAAAATTGGACAAATTTTGTATCTTTGTCAACCGTAGCACAAGCCAAGTTTCTTGATGAAATGTTCTTATCGGGTTGGGAATGCTTCCCATGACCCGAATGCTCCTTGAGAAGGTCTGCCTAGAGTCGATTATTGGGAAAGCCGCACCCACCCGAAGAGGTGTTACCTTTGAATTTCTCTCCTCCTTGGAGAAAGTAAAGTTGGGGAAGGAGAAAACCCCGGGAATCAAGTTCCGGGCATGTCGACTTGTCCACACATTAACCTATGACCAAGTGAGGGAGGCCCTCCACATCACTAAAGCCCCCGTAAATGAACCCCTTGACAAGAAAAAATTGAGTGAATTTTGGAATAACATTACGGGGGATGTGAGGAACGAGAATTCAAAGAACACAACCCTTCCCCACCCCATTTTGCGCATCTTGAGCCGACATATAAACACAAACTTTTTGGTCATGGCCGAACCCACCAAGATGAACGACCTCCAATTACAATGCCTTTGGTCCATGACTCCGGAGGGGAAGGGGATACCGGATTGGGTAGATTTGTTTGTGAAAGGTTGCCCCGAATTACAAAAAGAACCAAAGGGAACCATTTTTATCGGGGGTATGATTGAGATGATTTTGGCAGACGGGTGTACCGTTGCCACCTAATGCATGAACACTTGAGGGTAGTAGCTTCATGGACTATAAGTACTTGACAAAAGAAAACATGGTTGAAGTTGTGGACCGAATCGCCCCCCTTGGTTATTTGATGTATGGGTGGAAAGAACTACAAGTATTACATGTACTTACCCCGCCCCCAACTCACCCTTGGGTTGGAGAAGTAGCCAAGACTTTTACATGCCCCCAGATGACGAGTTTGTGGACCTTTGGGTTGATAGAGCCCATGTAGTTGAACCCGACAATGAGGAAGGTGGAGAGCAACCACAAGGGGGGGGGGGGGGGGAGGGGCTCTAGCTTATGGTGACATGCCACATGTTGATGCACCTTTTGATGAACCAATGCCAAATGCTCCTTTTGATGAACCCCACTTCACTCCACCTCACATGCCACAAGCACCACCACAACAACATCCTTTCATGGCACCACAATTCAACTACCAAGCATTCCAAACTTGGCAATCGGATGTCACAAACCGTTTAACAAACCTTGAGTCCACGTTCTCTCAAATTCAACTCATGGAGAATGCCCGGTGGGGAATCACCGAGAACCGCTACCACCACTACCAAGAGGACATGGAAGAGGTGAGTTATGTCCAAAACGCAACTTTTGATATGGTGGCGGCCATGAATGCCCAACACATACAAAACTTCCCCACCCAATACCAAGGCTATGGTGAGACTTAAATGAATGAAGCAAGAGACGAAAAAGGTTTCGAAGAAGAAGGGAATCATGAAGAAGGGGAGGACCTTCGGGAAATGGAGGTGCCTCAAGCTCACACTCTTGAGCGGGTTTAGGGTGTTCACCTCACACTTTGGGGACAAAGTGAAGAATTAAGCGTGAGGTGGACATGAGTTGGTAACATCATGTATATATTGTAATATATTCATTTCATGCATCGTATTTCAATTCTAAAAAAAAAAGGAAGAAGAAAACCCGGCTAGGATGAAAATCCAAAAGGGCATCCTAGGCAAAAGTGGGAAAGTGGCCGAGGCCACAGTGAAAACCCGAAAGGGCACTCCGGGCAAAATAAAAAAAGAGTGCGAGCCACGAGAGTAGAGGTGAGGAAAAGAGCTAAACTGAAAACCCGAAAGGGAAGTTTAGGCAAAATGAGGAGAATTAGGAAAAATTGGAAAATCTTGTTGACTCTTTGAAGCCTTGAAATCATGTCACACACATGAATACTTCCATTTAATGGTGGTGACATAAGTGGTGGAGCTCTAGAAGGCCGGAAGGGTAGGATAGAAGTGTGTCAAGGCTAAGTGGGGGGGGGGGTGTTGGAGGCCGAATCTTTAATTAGCGCTTGATACACTTGCTGAATGAAGAAGTGAGTTGTGTTGTTTTGAATGAATGAATTGAGAAGTATTTTGGAGGAAATTGAGGTTGCCTAATTGATGTGTTAGGAGATGCTTTGATGACTAGGGTGACCTTGGGTTCGAATTGAGTAGAGTGATAAGGGGGAGAAATAAGAACAGTTGTTAGTGGTGAAGAATTGGTGATGAAGAATCGGTGGACTAGGATCATCTTAGAATGAGGGATGACATAAGGAGGGCGAGTGAGGGAAGAGAGGTAAGATTTGGAGGATTTTGGGTCACTTACTCATTATGTTGAAGCTTTGACGAAAAGTGACCATGTGTTTAGAAGAGGGATGATATAAGGAGGGAGTGTGAGAGAAGAGAGGAGAATTAGGAGCATGCCATGCGTTTTATTAGCCTAGCGGTGATTAGCTTTACTTTAGTTTGCTCGGGACGAGCAAAGGGCAAAGTGTGGGGTGTTTGATGAGCTCCTATTTCTGCATTTGTTTGGCATCATTCGGAGCTCATTTGGTAGCATTTGGTAACAGTTTTTGAAAGTTTTAACGTTATAAATTCCGAGTGCTTTATCATTTAGCAAGAATTTCTAATGAAGAATGAAGTGCTAAGTGACCAAGAGAAGTATCAAAGTAAGGGTGAAGAACAAGCCTTGAAGAAACACCAAGAAGAAGCCTTCCAAGGATCAAGCAAGCAACGAACGAAAAGCGCACTCCAGCAGCTTTCTCTCACGGTGCGAGTTTCCTGCACCCATTTCTCGCACCGTGGGAGTTTTCTGGGTTCTACTCCGTTTTGTATTACGGGCTTTTCCCATGTTAAGCCAATTGTTATTAGGTTATGTTAGACTATATATAGGATGTTTTCCTCTAGGTTAAGACATCTTATGCTCATTTTAATCAATCAAGTTTTAATTTTGGGAATTATTCATCTTTGTGATTGGGTTTAGATCTACTATGGAGAACTAATCTCCTCATCTTAATCCGGCTTAAAGGTGTAATCTTTGGTTGTAAGACTACTTAATCTTTCCTTAATTTTCATTATCATTGTTAATCCTTTGTGTTTATTGTTTGAATTTTGGAAACCTTGTTTACATTGAGTAATTAAGTGTGATTTCCTTGTTGCTTAATTAATCAAGTTCCTTAATTTATTGTTGTTGGGATTATTAAGTGTGATTTCCTTGTAATCTCATCTTTGCAACACCTTGTTATTTTGCTAATGAATGTGATTTCTTCCTGGCTTAACTAGCAAGTAAAGGATTAACTTTTAATTAGGCATTAATCGTGATTTCATTGTGTCTAATTACCCCTATTGAATCTCTAGTGCTCTTATCTTCTTATTAATTTGACCAATGTATGTGATTTCTACTTGGTAGGATTGATAAGTTAGGTTATTTGATTAAGTGTGATTTCCTTGTCATTTGTCCATTATTAAGGAGATTTAGAAGATTAACCTTCACAATAGGGTGATAATATATAACTAAAGGATTTATTGAGTGGTTTTATCAACTAAAGTGCCTCACTTTAATGAGTCGGATTAAGTCTCTCTTAAATTTGATAAATTTCCATCTTAAAACTTGATTGTTTGATTGCTTTCTACATACTCTTGTTTGAATATTGTTTTGTCTTTGTTACTTTTAAAAACCAAACCAACCCCCCCCCCCCTTTTTCCATACTTGTTTGTAGTTTAATTTGTCACAATTGTTCTAGTTGCTCTTTTAAATTCACCATTGTAAAACCCCCCCTTCTCTTGGGTTCGATCCCATTGCTTGCTACTTTACTAGTTTAGAATTAGTATTAATTAGTACGTGTTGTGGTATATAAATTGTTCATTTGGCCGTCTTAAATAGCGACGTTTTAGGCGTGTCAGATAGCTAATCCTTTACAATGGGATAAAGATTCGGGGCTTCTATATGGTGAGTATGCCGGGTATTTTGCGAGTTGGATTGGTTGTTGTGTAATACAATATGTGCCTCTTGGTACGCCGCGTATCAGTGAACTGAGTAAAATACAGAACACCATGCTAATAAACAGAATAAAGGTATGTATATACAATAATAAATATTTTTGCTGAAATTAAGTTACTACTTGATATGTGTATTAGCCGAAACACTTGTACCAACTATGCTCATCATATAAGCAGTTAGCTTACGTTGTCCCCGAAAAGTATTATAAGTACCTAAAAACAAAGACAGGGGAAACCCTCAGTTCTTGGAAGTTAAAGATTTCTCAGAAGCACTTGTTCAACAAGGAAACCGGAGAGATGAACAAGAACCCCCCAACAAAGAAGTATCCGTATGTCAGTCAAGACCATTGGGATAGCTACATCGCTTATAGGCAGTCTGACAAGTTTAATGTAACTTAATAATAATAAGTAAAGAAGTATACTTAGTTTAGTGTTTGGTCATGCTTACGTTTCTTGATACAATTTATTTGATGAAGGCTATGAGTGAGAGGAACAAGGCGAACATTTCAAAGAAAAACTCCGTCTTTTATGGCTCCCGAGGTGGTTATATATTGATTAAGAAGAAACTTGTAAGTACATAATTCTTATAGTATTAGACTATTAGGTGTTTTAGTTGGATGTTATATATGTTCATAGTAATCACACATTTTGAGAGGATATCAATGTGATGAATGAATTGTAGGCAAAGCTTGGAAAATTCAGTCGTTACGACGCTTGGGTGAAAGGTCACACTCCTAAGAATGGAAAGACGGAAACTGAATATGATAAGGACATCAAAGAGAAAATTGTAAGTTTGAATAAATATATCACTCCTACCACTGGTAGTCGGAGTTATATAATTGTGAGTTGCTTAATGGTTTTATGTGTACGTAGAAGATATGTGAGAAGAAGATACAGGAAGGAAAATGGAAGCCTGAAGGACGTGATGACATTCTTGTTAGGGCAATCGGCAAAGCAGAGCATCTAGGTCGTGTGAGAGGGGTATCGACGCATGTTGGTATCACTAAGTATTTTGGAAAAACTACTCGAAGTGGTGATGATTCCAAGAAGGTAATCTATAAATACTGTATTTGAACCAACGTAATTTATAACTATATATGCTGACATTAATTTCTACTACACAGCTACATAAAATAGCCAGATTGATTATGAGAATGTTGGAAACTGGGGAAAAGCCATTTAGAAAAAGAGTTGGATATGGTTCAAGAAGTCATAGAGGAAGCAGAGTAGGAGGAGGAGGAGGAGGAGAAGGAGGAGGATGAGGAGGAGGAAAAAGAGGTAATAATATTTATGTCTTATATATACAATGTGTTATATGATTTAGAAAATCAGTACGTGTTATATAGACAAGTGTTAATGTACAGAAGGAAGCCAAGGAGGACATGGCAAGGAAGAAGGAAATGGCAAAGAAGAATCAGGTGGGAGCCGAGGACCGATATCAGGCAGTTGAAGAGGAAGAGGAAGCCAGGAAGGCCGTGACACAGGAAGAGATTGAGGTAGTTGATGATCATACGTTCTTCTCTACACCGAAAAATGTAATAGCTTCTAGTTTATAATTATTCATCTCAGTACACGTTTTTTACTTATGAAATTTATTAAAGGTAGTGAATGTATGTGTGCTAATTGATTAAAGCTGTCGTGAAGGGCGATTGCAAGTTGGCTTGTCGTCTGTTCTATTTACAGGGAAAACAGAAAGTTGTTGTTGCCAGGGGATACGTGTTCCCTTAAGACCGGCTTCAACAAGTTAAGGTTCATGGTATACCCCTTCGTCACAATTGCAGTAAAGTGGAAGTGTCCCTATTATATATAAAGACGAGTGTGGGGAAGCAAAAGTACCATTTCCTAATGAGGAGATCACTTATTTGATAGAATCCCTGAGCTCTTATGTGCAATGGCCTAACAACCTCATCAATGTTGTCATCCCCGAGGTACCTATACGCAGACGTTAATTATTACTTGTTCTTTAAATATATTAGGGTACGAATATTAACACATCGTAAGTACTTTAATCTTTACATTTGCAGAACATAAGCAAAGCCATGGTAGTAGCTAAAGCAATTACTACTACGTCAACGGAAGTTGTTGCAATCAAGCCTGCTTATGATTCTTATTATGAATCGTGTGCATATAAGAAAAAAATGAAAAATGCTTCGCTGATGGCTTTGCACAACCTGGCTGTAAAGAAGTCACCTAGAGGGGATGTAGTCATGATTAACATTAAAGAGGAAATTATGGGCACAGCTGATATAGCCGTACTGGACTTGAAGCAATTGATGGAATTTGTCGACCTTGACAATTTAGATGTTGTTCACATTTTGATTTGGATGAAGTAAGTTTTATTAATAAAACTATTTAGTCATTTCTATTTACGAATAATGATGTTTGTTAAATTTATCAATTACAATAATATTTTTCATTCCATGTGGCGTAATAGGTACCTGAATAATCAGATCGCTGAGTGGAAGTTCCCATTTCACGCCTACGAATTCTTGAGTCCTAAGGCGTTCTCTATGCACAAAATTTCATACGAAGAAAAAATCAATAGTATCGCTCGTCGGTTGATGTCGTCAAAAAAACTATGGCTTGCCCCCTACAATGAGAATATGTATGTATATTACGTGATTATTGTAATGAATCACGGTTCTATAAATTTATTATTAACATCCTTAAATGCGTATAAATGAACTAAAGTTCAATGTCCCAAATTGAATAGGAAGGATTGGGTGCTACTGGCAATCCAAGTGGAAACAAAAACAGTGTACTGGATTGACTCTCGCGAAGGCAAACCCTCTGATAGTTGTGTAAGGATGATAACTGAGTAAGTTTACAACCTTCAATAATGTCATTTGTTATTGTATGACTTGAGACATATATATGCAAATAATAATGGCATGTGTGTATATTTATGATTTAGTGTTTTTGAAGCAAAAAAAAAAAAAAGATTATGTCCACTTGGGAAATATGAAAGCGACGCTGTTCCTAATTTTATCACGCCATTAGTAAGTGAATTCTTAATAATTACCCGTATCATTTAGTTAATGTTTATACGAGAGGTTGATTATCTAATTCAGCTGATTTATGTGTTATTTATATAATAGTCTCCTAAAGCACCAGACGACAAACAATGCGCCTTTTATGTTTGCCAGTCCATGTGGGAGGTTATCAACAGAAAACTATCTACCTTTCCGATACGGGTTAGTGTGATTTAAAAACTATTTCAGACGTAAATTGAGTTCAATTCTGTATACTTCCATGTATTATATCTATTTTGATTATATATATTTTGAATTGTAATTTCCACAAATACCCAACAAAGCCCCGGAATATTCGCCAGAGGACATCAACCAGATGAGAAATATGTGGGCCAATTATGTTGTTTCATTAGCGAGGTCTCAATAGTTTTCTCATGCTTTATGTACGAGTGTGTATATATAGATCCATTGTGTATTGGTTCTTTTGTTTTCTCAATAGCAGTTGTGTTTTGGCTAGTGATCATCGTGTTTGTAGTGTTTTTAAACTGGGTTTAATTGATTGCGGGGTGTAATATTTTGATATATGATTGAATGTTTGCACTGCACAGCTGCTGGAATGCTATTTTTCAGCAGCAGCTGAAAAAATAGCATTTCAGCAGCTGCTACAAACGCTGCTGAAAAAATAGCATTTCAGCAGCTGCTAGAACAGGCTAAAATCATTTTAAAAAAAAATTAAAAACGATAATGGTTAAAAACAACCCGTTGTACACAATTATTTGACAACGGCTTTATTTAGATAAATAACCTTTGACATATTTTCCCTCCCATTCAAACCGCCAAAAATATAAGATAACGAACGATAACCGTTGTCGAGTTCAAAACTTTTACATCGGTTTATTTAAGCAGAACCGTTGACAAAATTTCATCAATATAAATAGATAACGGTTACATACCGTTGTCAACAAATGAATATAACAACGGTTTTGCACGCAATAAAGCCGTTGTTAAATTTTGACATTCAATTAAATAAGATAACAAAATGAACCGTTATCATATATAATATTTAACAACGGTTTTGGAACGATAAGACGTTGTCAATAGTAAACTACGACAACGGATTTGAAACCGTTCTTAAGATTTAACAACGGTTTCTTAAAAGATTTTATAGCGATTCTTTATGTTATATAATTGTCGCGTGTTATTTGTACAACCTTGGTATATATTTAACAACCGTCGTTGTAATAACGGTCCCGTGTTTCTATTTAAAAACAGAAATTTGCATTATTTAACCGTTATTGGATGTCTTATTTGCCGTAGTGTGGAAAAAATTTAGTTAGAATTATGACAGTCCTTTTGCTTTCCATCCAAGTATCATCTGTTTTTAGCATCGCCGAAAAAAATGCAAATAGAACAATTAATCCTATAATGTTTTATATTTATTTCTTTCCCTTGTTTAATCAGTTGATCCATCTGATTGCTTTGTCTGATCGTGATTAGAGCCTTAGGAGGCATAGATTTTTAAAATCCTATCTTAACATTATCAATCATTTGTGTGGAATAATTATTCCTCTTCTTAACCCGTGTAAACTTTACTCATAGTAATCCCTTGATTATATTAAAATCCGAATTTTTTTGTTAATTAGCGTTAATTAGCAAATTAATTAGGTAATTAGTGTTAACATTATCACTTTTCTTTTTTCCCCAGACTTTCAACAAAACCGCTAATCTTCTTAGCGGCTTTACCAAATCTTCATCAAAATTTCACACTAACCATATCCAGTAGCTACTGGAGTACGCAAAATCGTGTTTTTCAGGAAAGCCGCTGAGAAACATAACGGCTTTATCCAGTTTTCAAAAGAAAAAGAACGTAGTAAGCCTCTGAAAATCATAGCGGCTTTGCTGTTTATATCACTAGACATTCGCTTTCCAAAATCAAGTAGCTATTGGACTCAAGAATTGCCAAAAAATCACTCAGACGCTGAGAATCATAGCGGCTTTGTCAAGTTTTTTTTGTAAAAAAAAAAGAACGTAATAAGCCGCTGAAAATCATAGCGGCTTTGCTGTTTATATCACTAGACATTCACTTTCCAAAATCCAGTAGCTATTGGACTCAAGAATTGCCAAAAAATCACTCAAAGCCGCTGAAGTTATTAGCGGCTTCACCTTATTTTCCCGTAAAATAAAAGTAAACCACATAAGCCGCTTAGAATATTAGCGTTTTTACCTGTTTATTTGAAAAAAAAGCTGTAAACACATATAATACAATGCCCAAACCTTCACCATGACAAACACGGCTACAAATACACACTTCACACCTGCCCAAACCTTCACCATGACATACACAATGCCCAAACATAAACACTCCAAACACGGCTTGAAATCCGGAAATGCAATTCATGTCATTGATAACAAAATAAGCCAAGAAAGTCCGTACTACAATTCCTTCTAATTTAACTAAAGTCATACTAAGGGCGACACCACCAAGTGATCCAAAAGGATGAGAGTACGATAAGAGTAAATCTCGGATTATCAAGAATTAAAAGTTTTGACCAACATATAATCAAAATGCATGACACGTAACATGCAAAGGACATTTTAAAAATTGACAGTCTTTAAAATAAACGATGCATGCTCGAAAAAGTTACGAAACAAAACATGAAGTATAAACAACACAATACATAAACTATACATTTAATAAATTTAATAATGATAAACAATAAGACATAGACAAACAAATATATGAACAACACATGTAATATAATTAAATACGATATGATTAAATACAAACAAACAAATACATAAACAAAACATTTAATACAATTAATAACAATATGAAAAAATAAGACACAAACAAGCAAGTACGTGAACAAAACAATTAATACCATTAATAACAATATGAAACATTAAAGCACCAACAAACAAGTCCTTAATTGTTTCTACTCCATTTACTCTCACTCATTTACTAAATCAATTTATTTTAGTCATTAACTACGCGAGAGTTGGGAGCGTGTTCGCTCTGATACCAACTGTAACAACCCGGATTATAAAAACAAAGGGAAAACGTATATTAAAGTAAATATCTGAGTATAATACTGATAAAGGGGTCAAGGTGGCGGAAACACCTGACCAATCCGGTTCGCTACTAAAACCAAAATCAAATCTAATACATTATTCAAGGTTCTCAAAACATAAAAAGCAAACTCCTAATTTATTATTCGTCTTGCTCCTTGATGCATCCCAAACAACATCTTCCAAACAGCGACGAGCATTTGATGCATGCATTTTATATAGAACTTTTGTACCGTATTTGCACGCATTTGTATGCATATTTCGTACTATTAAGCTACAAATGTCCCCCGAATTGTCTACTTTTGTTCCTTTTGTCATATTTGCAGGAATGAACCAAACAGAAGTGAAATCAAGCTTGGAACATGTCTCTATGCATGAATTTAGGAGATGAGTTGAATCGGAGCTTGGAAACTACTATTTGGTGATGCGTGTAGAAGTAAAGAAGCTAGGCGAGCAAAAGAAGAGCTTTAAATTACTAGTGCCTAATTTGAAGAGCCATATATCAAGTTCTAAAACAAATATTCAAGTGATTATAACTGCAGGTGAGAGCTTATCCTCTTAGCTTTTCAACGCCATGAAAATCACTTGTTTCGGACGAGTAATGAAGAAATGGCGGCCGTTTGAATTTCAGTGCGCGAGGTAGGAATTACGCGCTAAAACTACTTGATCGAGTACTATAGTACTCGATCGAGTAATTTTTGTACTCGATCGAGTACTTTGGATCTCTAGATAGACTACCTTGATTCTTACTGTACTAGTTCGAGTGCTTTTGTGCTCGATCGAGAGCTTTTGCGGAAGAAATACTCGATCGACCAACTTTATCTTACTCGATCGAGTAAAACCAAGTCTGACGCGCATGATTTATGTCGAGACTTATTATATTTAGATATATTATATTATTAGTTAATGAAATCTCTTACTATATAATAGAAAAACATTCATTAGGTTAAGGGTTCGGAACTTTTCACTGCTTGAACCTCTATTACGTTGCTTTGTTCTCCTATTTTCCGGATCTTAAATTCTGTAATTTCTCTTCCTTACTCTTATTCCCTTAATTTCTCTTCCTTTAATCTCTTAGTTAATTTAGTTTATGTTATTTAGTTTCTTCCCTCTTTTTTATTTTGTTGTTATTGATTATTGCTTTAGTTGTTATTAGTTTCGTTAATTTCATTATGCATAGCTAATTCCCTCGCTAGGATTTAGGGGAACCATGAATGAATGATGGTAGTTAAATAGGTTTGCAGATCTGATGCTTGTTCCATGTCTTTGTTGTTATAAGTAGCTTTTAATGACGATTAGATGGTTAATGCGCATAATTGTTCTAGTTGTTTTTGGCAAACTTTGGCCTAGATCGGAAGATTGGATGGAGTGAGACCTGCTACAATTATTTTGGATACTCTAATGAGGGCGGAAGCTAAGTTAGTAGTATTTTAGGGTGAATAGCAGACCGGAAGGTGACATGCTAGTCGTATACCTATCAAAAACAACCAACTGGCTCTAACTAATATAGCTAGGGAAGTCGGGTTGATCTCCATAGGGAGATGGGAAAATGTTAACTTTAACTAAGTCTGTCACGGTAACCAATTTGGGGGTTTGAATTTGTTTGTTGTAAACTAATACGATTAATGAAGAGGGGAAAGTCAAGAGAGTAAGGATTAAGCAAATAAGGAGAAAATAGCTAAGACAGTCGGTTCACCATAATCATTCAGTCAAGCAATCTAGGTCTCAGGTCAATGCAAGTATGGTCTATGGGACAATGAATATCTCCTTCAGGTCTCAATTTGCCCTAAAGCACAAATAGCTTAGCTTCCGCCCTCACTACGGTGCCCTAATGTTCGCTACGAGTCTCACCCTTTCCAACCTTCCGGTCCAGGTCAAGGTTTTCTACGATTAAATAACTAATTGCGTCGACTCAATTAGAGTGAAACAATTAAATGTAGCGATTAACAACATAAACTACACAAGCATTAAACCTAATATATCAATTTACAATTCCTTCATAATCATGGATTCCCTAAGTCTTAGCAAAAAGAATTAGCTATGCATCATCATCGGATTAACAACAATCGTACATAGATAATAGAAATTAAACATCGTAATAATGCAAATAGAAAGATCGAACAAGAGCAATAAAGAGTAATAAAGAAAAGAAAGAATAAAGAGCAATAAAAGAGATTATAATTAAGAAATATAAAGGAGTAATGTACCGATAACAAGTTCCAAATCCGAGTAGTAATCTAGAGTAAGTGTAGAAGAGAGAAAAAGGAAGAGAGGAGAAGAGTAACGCAGTCTGTAGTGTAAATAGCACACGAAAATCTCACTGCTAAACCTAATCCAATAGCCTAATTACAAAGCCCATACGAAATAAGGTAAAAACTTACCTACGGGATAAAACCTCTCGATCGAGAGGAATTAAACCACTCGATTGAGGAACTAAGCAGCAATTCCACCCGATCGAATGGAAAAACCGTTCGATCAAGGACTTCTTATAATGGCCTTCTCGATCGAGTATGAAAACAACTCGATCGAGTGAAACTTCAAGAGATAAAGAATTCGATCGACTGAAAAGAGGTCGATTGAGCTATATTAGCGCATAAGGCACTTTGATACCTTCCGAAATCAGCTCACGCGTCTTTAAAGTGATGGATTCCGAGCTCCGATTCCTTGTTCTCCATAAATTTATGCAAATGGGAAGAGTTTAGGCTTGATTTATCTTCTTTCCGGTCTGTACCTGCAATATACACAAGACAAACCAAAGTAGACTATTCGGGGGTATTTGTAGCTAGATGCCACGTAAAATAGTACATAAATGCGTATAAAAAGGAGGTAAAAACCCTATATAAAATACACGCATCAAATATTCCCAAACCAAACCTTTGCTTGTCCCCAAGCAAACTATGAATGAAACTAAGAATAAACAGTGGAACATGACCAACGCATCAGCTACACATCATAAACCAAAACCAGTTTAATGCAACAACTAACAAGGTGGCAAGTGATAAGTGCAAACGAATTAAATCAATGTTTCAAACTTACTGAACCGTCGACCTTGCAAGACTCAAAGATATCAGACTCTCACGGGTCGCTCATCACTCAAATTTAAGCACAAGGTGAATATATAAGTGAAAGATAGAAAGAAGTAAAGACGCTCACCTAACTCGACCTATAAGAGCATGCATGCATTTTAACATGAATAAAGTCTCTACAACCGTACATATGAATTCCAAACAAATTAATGACCAAGACACATGCCGAGGACTTACATTTGGGTAAGTAAGGTAATGGGTAAGAAGGGGCTAAGATGAATTTGGAAATGTGGAGTTAATAGCCAGGCTAGCAACAACGGATCCAAATTTTGAATTGCATCCCAACTTCGTACACAATATAACAATACAAAACAGTGCAAATTAGATGCACTCAACTCATAATACTCCATAAACTTGTCAACTCCCCATAGGATACAAATAAGACATGGGAGTGAAAATCATCTATACACTTGTTTCATTTTCCGCATATGATTTTTCTTTCTTTTCATATTTTTCTTTTCAATTCTTTTTTCTATTGCTTTTTTTTTTCTTCTTTTTCACAACATTTTTCTTTTTATTCCCTTCAACTCTTCCACCGATTTCTTAAATCAGATATATAACAAAACTGTAGTAAAGCTTTCCAAATAGCTACTCACCACTAGCTCGGCTAGGGTAGGCTAAATTATAAACTGTAGCTAATAGGACAAAAGGGCAGTTTTGCTATGTGAGGCTCATGGGTAGAATAAAATAAAAGGGAACTGCCTCTCCTAACATGTGTCATCATCCACTAACCGAATGCATACAGGTATTAAGAAGACCAGATTAATGCTTATGCAAATTGATGTTAAATGCCTTACAGAGAATAGTACTCACATCCTACATGAAACCGGTCATTAATGTCACTAGTCTATAAAGCTCTAACCTCAGAATGTAATGTAGCTTGCCAATACATGAGTCAAGTCTATTCGTTCAGATAAGAGAGAAAAAAAACTCGTAGATTATGCACATTATCATGCCAACGATATGTCAAGAGTATGCAGGGCAGAGGTAAAGATTCAATGTAGCGTCAAAGTTCAAACATTCCGACTCAAAATAAACGTGAAATTTTTTGAATTTTATGTGATTTTTTTTGAATTACAACAACGATGCATGCGAAAATGAATAAACGTGCAAACGGAAATGCAAGAAAACATGCAGACAAAGATATGGATGCATACCTCCCCAAACCAAACCGTATAATGCCCTAATTGTACCAAAAATAGGGAAAGGAATGCAAACTAAGGAGAAAAGGATAACGGGAGGCGGAAAACTTACAAGACGTCATGAAGAGGGACCTCCTCAAACCGACCATGAACATGGGAGGTCATAGGTAGTCCAACAGCAGCTCATCAGACGGAAAATAGCTGCTGAAACAAGGATCTGCTCGATCGAACAACTCAGAACAGTTCGATCAAGAGGAATGGTGTCAAAAACACTCGATCAAGAGAATATGTTACTCGATTGAGAGAACGTGATTTGTAGCATTTTGATCGAGGATAGCAGTTGCTCGATCGAGTGATAATATTAGCAAAAGTGCTCGATCGAGTAGAAAAACCACTCGATCGAGCTGCTTCACCTGCAAAACGCATATAAGACGCATGGGAAATACAAAGGACGTATAGTTTGGCGTTAAAGTTCAACATACAGCTAAAGGAAAAGAAAGAAGTTAGACGAAAATATAACAAAACAGTCCGGGTTGCCTCCCGGAAAGCGCAGGTTTAAGAGGTCCCGCATGACCTTTCTGGCATCAATTAACTGGCGCGTCAAGCTCGTCGAAGTACAAGACTTCAACACGATTGTTTGCCTCATTTGCTTCGTGATAGTGCTTCACATATTGCCCATTCACCTTGAACCGATTTCTCTCGGGACCTTCTAGCTCAACGGATCCAAATTTAGTGACAGCTGTCACCGTATAAGGACCACTCCACGAACTTCACTTGCCGGGGAAATAATCGCGATCGGGCATTAAACAGCAACACCTTCTGCCCGACATGGAATTCACGAGGTAAAATTCTTTTGTCATGCCATCTCTTCGTCTTCTGCTTGTAAATGCGTGAGCTATCATAGGCGTTGAGCCTAAACTCCTCTAGTTCATCTAGCTTCAAAAGACGGTTCTGACCACACAACTTAGTATCAAAGATAAGTTCAGGAATTGCCCACGAAGCTTTACATTCCAACTCAATAGCTAAATGACATGATCCCATAGACTAACCGATAAGGTGATGCACCAATCGGTGTCTTAAAGGTAGTTCTGTAAGCCCATAATGTGTCTTCTAATTTCAGACTCCAATCCTTCCGTGATTTAGAAACTACTTTAGATAGGATATCTTTAATCTCGCGATAAGAGACCTCAGCCTGACCACTAGTTTGGGGGTGATACCCCAAACCACGCCGGTGTTGAACACCAACCTTAGACAGAATGGAAGTTAGTTTCTTTTCTTTAAAGTGCATTTCCCCATCACTAATGACGACCCTAGGGACACCAAATCGGGGAAATATGATCTTTTTAAACATCTTTATCATGTTCTTGGCATCATAATGAGGTGAGGCAATTGCCTCAACCCACTTAGACACATAATCAACAGCCACTAAAATATACCTGTTACCTTTACTAGATGGGAACGGTCCTTGGAAATCAATGCCCCAAACATCAAAAACCTCAAACTCTAAGATACCATTTTGTGGCATCTCGTGTCTCTTTAAATATTCCCTGATCGTTGGCAGGCATCACAAGCTGAAACAAAAGCCTTAGCATCAGCAAACAAAGTAGGCCAGTAAAAACCAGACTGAAATACCTTAGCCACGGTGCGCGATGGACCATGGTGACCACCATAAGAGGATGAGTGACAGCCCTCCAGGACTATTTTGGTCTCCCACTGCGGAATACACCGCCTGTAGAGACCGTCTGCACATTCCTTAAACAAATAAGGATCATCCCAGAAATACTTCTTAGCGTTATACAGAAAACGCTTCCTCTGCTGATGAGAAAGGTCAGGCGGCAGCTTGCCACTGACAACGTAATTAGCTATATCTTCATACCAAGGTTCTTGGTTAATAATAGAAGACAATACAACAAATAAAGAATCATCAGGAAAAGACTCATCAATAGGTAAAGAATCTTCTCCCTCTTGTCGCGACAGTCGCGACAGATGATCGGCTACAACGTTCTCAGCTCCTCTCTTATCTTTTATCTGCAAATTAAACTCCTGAAGACGGAGTATCCATCTCAATAGCCGTAGTTTAGCCTCCTTCTTAGCAAGGAGGTGCCTTAGCGCTGCATGGTCAGTAAAAACAGTAACATCTGACCCAATCATATAAGAACGAAATTTCTCTACGGCATAAACCACAACTAGCAGCTCTTTCGCAGTAGTGGTGTACTTCACTTGAGCCTCATCCAGAGTTCGGCTCGTATAGTAGATTGCATTTAAAGCTTTGTCTTTCCTTTGGCCTAGCACCGCTCCTAGTGCATAGTGTCACGGTTCGCTCATTTCGAGCTCCCGTAATGCCTTAAGGATGCTTATTGTAGCTCACACAAAGCATACTCGCATATACAAAGCCTACACTAACTCCGGGCAGCTCAACAACAGTTTACTTCAGCTCACGACTAGCTCACTCAAGTTCACTCAGCTCACTCTCAGTAGAGGCAGCTCATTTCAAGTTGAGGTTAGCTGGACAAGCAACTACGGAGTCCACAAGTCCAACCATGCCGAGTAGATGCGAATACGCCAAGGGATGTGTCCTAGGGCCTTGAACCAAGCCCCTTGTCCACATACATCCCCCCTACCTTATCCTTATCCTAATCCATCCTTATCCATTCCCTCTCTCACACACCAAATACACCCCCCCTTATCATCCTTATCCATTATGTCTCTCACACACATATACACCCCCCTTACCCATTCCTTTTGGTGCCAACATGAAGAGCAACGAAGTCACACCCCTTCACGCCCTCCTTTGCCGCCAACCATGAAGAGGAGTGATGGTTCACTCCCTCCCTTGCCGCCAACTCTCAAGAGGAGTGAAGGTCGCACCCCTTCACTCCCTTCTTTTCACTTGGACGCCTATTTGAAGAGGAACAAGGAGATTCCTATCCCCTTGTTCACACCATTTACCAAGAGGAGCGAGCATCGCACCCCTTCACACCAACCACCCCTTTTGGGCATCTATAAATAGGGCATTAAGCCTCACTTTTCATTCATTCAATTTGCATTCAAACTACAACTTTGTAATCATTTAGCAAACACATTGTAATCTTTATTTCCGAATTCAAGCATTGTACAAACTCATATTATTATTAATAATATTCAATCTTTCCGCTGCAACTCTTGTACTTTGCAATTCTCTCTCAAATATTCTCAAGTGATATCATTTCAAAGGCCTGACTCGCACCAAGCCGAGTGTCTTGGCACGAGTGGCGCACGTATTTCTCTTCCAGAAGAATAAGTACGTGACACGTGGTAACCATAGCCAGTTTTCGACCAATTCACGCTTCATCTACATCAAATAAACGAGGTTTTTCCAAACCAAGTTTTTCATCAAAGTAACGTGGTTACAAGACAAAGGTTCACATCCAAATCACATCTCATTTTATTTTCTTCAAGTTATTTTTGATATCACCATCGAAGAATGTCGGGGGCGGAAATAAACACAAACCCAACGGCCGAGAAGGCCAAAAACACAAAGGCAGCAACCGAGGCACGCTTTGGCAAAAAAGAAGGCGATATTGGTGCCTGTCGAGAAGTCATGCAACAAGTCAATGAAAGGCTTGCACTTTTGGAATTCGACAGACCAAATCCCCAATCAACGAACTCGCCCAAGTCGTTGATAATTTGAGGGCCGAGGTCATTTCTCTCGAAAATGGAGAAAATGGCGGAGCGGGCAGGAAAAACACACCCAAGGTGAAAGTTCCTGATCCGCCCAAATATAATGGCGATCGAGACTCCAAGACAATTGACAATTTTCTATGGAGTATGGAACGCTACTTCCAGAATGTCCTCGTGGTGGACGACAAAATGAAAATAAGCACCGCAACTTTATACCTAACCGAAGATGCAATCCTATGGTGGAGAAGAAGAGAAACCGACATCCAAAGGGATGCGTGTACCATAGATACGTGGGACGAGTTCAAGGCCGATTTCAAGAAACTATTTTATCCTGAGAACGCCGGAGAACTCACCTCAAGAAAATTAAGAAATTTGAAGCAATCGGGATCTATTCGGGAGTATATCAAGCAATTCACTACTCTCCTACTTCAGATCGACGGTATGCCCGAATCACTTTCTCTTCTCTATTTCAAGGATGGTCTTCAACGATGGGTCGAAGAAGAAATTAAGCGCAGGAGTGTGAAGACTCTTAGTGACGCTATTGCGGTTGTCGAATCACTATATGAAAGTTCGAGTGAACCAAGCAAGGGTTTCTCGAAGAATTATAAAGGGAACGGAGGAGGAAGATATGCCTCAGACCGTTCAAAGCCAATAGGTGGCAGGACTTCATATGACTCCAAGCTCGACGACAAGAGCAAGTCCAAGGAGAAGTCCAACGAAACTAAGAAACAAATTGAGTGTTTCATATGCGGAGGACCGCATTTCCCTCGTGATTGTCCAAACAAGCAGAGGTTAAGCGCCATGGCCAAGGCGTATGCGGATCAAGATGAATCCGATGAAGAGGAGGCCACCATGAGTACACTTCGTCTACTCAATGTCATGTCCAAAGAATCGAAGAAGAGATCCGGAACGCACAAGGATGCGGGAGATCGCAAAGAAACTTCGTCTAAGAAAGGCCGTATGCCTACAAGGGACAATGACTTAATGTTTGTTGAAGCAAGGGTAAGTGACACACCCATTGTTTCTCTGCTTGACACGGGAGCATCCCACAACTTTATGACCAAGAGCGTCGCCACAAGATTGGGTATCAAGTACGGGCATGGAACCGGCAACCTGAAAGTCGGGAATTCCGCGTCTATACCCATCCATGGAATTGCTTATGAGGTACCAATCCAAGTGGGGGATTGGGAGGGAACGGTGGATTTCACCATCGTGACAATGGATGACCATGCCTGTGTTTTGGGGCTGGAATTCATCCGGGCCGTAGCGCCGGTTACATTTATGGGGAGTAAGGCCGTCATGATAGAAGGCCGAATGTGGGTACCACTAGTACCCAACCCAAAAAGAGGAAGCCAAGATCGTAGTTTGTCTGTAATACACGCAACTGACGATCCTAAAGGCATGAGTTTCACGGAGAACCCCAAGAAAAAAGACAAGGATACATGTGGAAAATGTTGTTTCCTATGTGGCGGGCCTCACTTAATACAGAAGTGCCCCGTGAAGGAAACACTTCGCAAAATGATGGAACAAACCACCATCACCAAGAACTCCAACTTTGGAGACTCGGGTACAAAAGGAGTTGGAAAAGGCAAAGGCCGAATCAATGAGATTCAAGACAACGAATGCCATATCCAACCAGCAAACATCCCAGATTCGACACAAGAACAATTCACCGATGAAACACCAATTCCAGAGAAGCCATAGACGTAAGTGACCTACCATTCAATTCTCTATGGACGACTCAAGGAAAAATTCAAAACGTGGAGGCCAGAATATCAATAGATCCAAGGTCGTTACACAACGTCCTTACCATTAAAAGGGCTGCCCAAGATTGTATTCGCTATTCCTATGTCAAGACTACCGTGAAACCAGAAGGCGATTCCGAGCATCTAGAATGCCGCATGGCCTACAATGTACCTATTCAACTCGGAGATTGGCAAGGAGTGGCTGATTTTATGATCGCTAATGTTGAAAGCGACAAAGTATTACTTGGTGTCGATTTACTACGAACAATGGGATCTTGGATATGGACCCCCGACCTACTCATTCTCAATGCCGAACAACAAGCATTCGACATCAACTTGAAAGTAGAGGAGGTCCAACAAGGCTCCCTTACCGACTTATCCCGACAAGAGACTCGACCAATGGAGGTTATTTTGGGCACATCTCAAGGAGAGATGACCGAGGAATTTCAAGACAAGGTTACGAGAATTCCCAAAGAAAAGAAAACTAAAGGAACGAAAGATCTCCGAACGGGAGGAAAGCCCAAGGAGACAAAGAAACCCGACAAAGAAAAGGGAAAACTCAAGATAAAGAAGCAACCGACGAATGACAACTGTTTCGGATGTGGAGGCAATCACTTTTTAAACGCCTGCCCGAATGCCAACAAGAAAAACGAACGGATCACGACGCCGAGCACAAATCAAGTAAAATTACAAGTGCGTGTCAACGGTCCAAGTTCAAGCACCAACATAAGAATCGAGATAAAAGAAGAAGACATCCCTTGGAAACCCGACAAGAAGATCGTGAACAAAAACCAAGGGACAACCTCAAACAAACCCTAACATTAAAGAAATGGCATGGCCACAAGAAGTCCAAAGGAATATTTTATACGGACATGGTCGTGCCATACTAAAGGTTGACGAGGACGTCAACCATTCTAAGTGGGGGAGAATGTCACGGTTCGCTCATTTCGAGCTCCCGTGATGCCTTAAGGATGCTTATGGTAGCTCACACAAAGCATACTCGCATATGCAAAGCCTACACTAACTCCGTGCAGCTCAACAACAGTTTACTTCAGCTCACGACTAGCTCACTCAAGTTCACTCAGCTCACTCTCAGTAGAGGCAGCTCATTTCAAGTTGACGTTAGCCAGAAAAGCAACTACGGAGTCCACAAGTCCAACCATGCCGAGTAGATGCGAATACACCAAGGGATGTGTCCTAGAGCCTTGAACCAAGCCCCTTGTCCACATACATCCCTCTACCTTATCCTTATCCTAATCCATCCTTATCCATTCCCTCTCTCAGACACCAAATACACCCCCCCTTATCATCCTTATCCATTATGTCTCTCACACACATTTACACCCCCCTTACCCATTCCTTTTGGCGCCAACATAAAGAGCAACGAAGTCACACCCCTTCACGCCCTCCTTTGCCACCAACCATGAAGAGGAGTGATGGTTCACTCCCTCCCTTGCCGCCAACTCTCAAGAGGAGTGAAGGTCGCACCCCTTCACTCCCTTCTTTTCACTTGGACACCTATTTGAAGAGGAACAAGGAGATTCCTATCCCCTTGTTCACACCATTTACCAAGAGGAGCGAGCATCGCACCCCTTCACACCAACCACCCCTTTTGGGCATCTATAAGTAGGGCATTAAGCCTCACTTTTCATTCATTCAATTTGCATTCAAACTACAACTTTGTAATCATTTAGAAAACACATTATAATCTTTATTTCCGCATTCAAGCATTGTACAAACTCATATTATTATTAATAATATTCAATCTTTCCGCTGCAACTCTTGTACTTTGCAATTCTCTCTCAAATATTCTCAAGTGATATCATTTCAAAGGCCTGACTCGCACCAAGCCGAGTGTCTTGGCACGAATGGCGCATGTATTTCTCTTCCAGAAGAATAAGTACGTGACACGTCACTAGCATCACACATTATCTCAAACGGCAAATCCCAGTCGGGATGCTGTATAATCGGCGCAGATATCAAAGCCTGCTTTAACCTATTAAAAGCAGAAAGACACTCATCAGTAAATACAAAAAGGGCATCCTTAAGTAGCAGCTGTGTAAGTGGTTTAGCAATATTTGAAAAATCCTTGATAAACCGGCGGTAAAAGCCGGCGTGACCAAGGAAACTCCTCACTCCTTTAACATCAACAAGAGGAGGTAATTGCTGAATCACTTCCACTTTTGCTTTATCAACTTCTAGTCCCCTGTCAGAAACTAAGTGCCCTAAGACAACTCCCTCGTTGACCATTAAATGACACTTTTCCCGGTTAAGCACAAGATTAACCTCAATGCAGCGCTACAACACTTTATCAAGGTTAGATAGACAATTAGGAAAATCATTTCCATACACTACAAAATAAACGCGGGTTAGTGACGGCCCTACCGATGGAAAAAAGAGGCCGTCAGAAAACACGGGTTACCGACGGATTTGTGACGGAAATTCCCTCAGTAAAGTTTCCTGACGAACAATCCGTCAGTAACTATTGGCACGTTGACTAAGTCAAAGGCGCCAAAAAAGCTGTGACGGAAATTCCGTCAGTAATTCCATAAAACTGACGGAATTTCTGTCATTGCTATTCACATGCAACAGTGGAGGACAGCTGGAAAGAGTTTAGTATACCTGACGGAATATCCGTCAGTATTTTGAAAAAACTGACGGAATATTCGTCAGTTGGTCAATTATTAGTTGATTTCAGTGTGTGACAGGGTGTCACAATAATTGTCCTACTGACGGATATTCCGTCAGAATTTTCAAAATACTGACGGATATTCCGTCAGGATTTCTACTTTGACTGACGTGTACAGTCACTTGCATTATTTTCTGATAAAGTGAACGTATAATGGAATTTCCGTCAGTTAAATATAAAAACTGACGAAATTTTCGTCAGTATTTCTATTTAACCGACGGAATTTCCGTCAGATGTCCCTATAAACTGAACTACGGGAACACTTTCCCCTCACTTTACCAAATTTGCCCCAAATCAATTGAAAATCGTCAACCCTAACCTCCTTAAAATCCGACACCACCACCACCCTCCTCCACTTCCGGAGCCACCACCACCACCAACACCACCACGCCGTCGCCATCACTATAAGGTAATTAACTTTACCTTTTTTTTTGTCCATAGCAGCCCGCCGCCGTCGCCTACCCACGTCAGTCGCCGACCCCACGTCCGCCGACCCCACGTCCGCCGCCTGCCGCCACTGCCCCTTCTTTTTCATTTTTATTTGTCAAGTTAATTAGGTATTACTCCTTTTAATTTTTTTAAATAGTTTAATTAATTTATATTATTAGTTATTGTTTTAATTGTTGTTGAAAAAGGGTTGGTGTTAATGCATGTTGACTTAGGATAGAAGCCAATGTTGTGACGGATGTATGTTGTTAATGTATGTTGTTAATTTAGATTATTAGTTATATTTTTTTTAATGTATGCATGTTGACTTAAGATAGATATTTAATTTTATTGTTAAAAATTAGATTATTGTTAAATGTTAATTAGAATAGATATGAATTAGACTAGATATGTAAAATGAAAGTAAATCATGTTAGTTTATGTTAATTGAAAAAGTAGTCATTGTTGTATGTTTTGTTTTTAATATTGTTAAAATTATTGTTCATAATGACCTAGTACCCGTTCAAAAATTACTCACTAGGAGTAATTTTTGAATAGTCCCCGTTTTGGGACTGTCTTTGTACGTTTTAAGTCACTTAGGTAGTAAACATGTGCTTGTGATTTTTTTATGAGAAAAGAGTTTGGTGACAATTCCTTTAATGTTCTCTAAATGCATATGTAGAGTAATTATTTATTCTATATTATGTATTTGGAGAACGGATGGGAATTGCTGCCGAATTTTTTCTCATTAATAAATCACAAATACATGTTTGCTAGTGACTTAAAACGTACATTGATGGGTTTAGATTGGAGTGATAAGGACCCAATTCAAAGAAATACAATATTTATATTGGTTAAAATATTAAATTATTGTGTATTATGCTTGATTTTGATTGTTGTTAGGTTATTATCTTTTTTAGAGACATATATAAATGTGTAGATATATAATAACATGAAAAGATTAGAACGGCAGTGGATGTATGAAAGATTAGACGAAAAAAAGAAACCCAAGAAAGCATATGCAGAGGGGGTGAAAGAGTTTATTAAATTCGCGGAAGGAAGTAGTGAGTACAAGAATTTAGGTGAAATGAGGTGTCCGTGTAAGAAATGCAAAAACCTAGGTTTTAAAAGGAAAGCAGGTGTTCAAATTCATCTTTGGTCATATGGTTTCGCCGATAATTATTATGTATGGACATATCACGGTGAGAAACTACCTAGTACAAATACTAGTGAAAATCCTTATCGTGAGTTCGTGGAAAATGCATTGCGTGATACTGTTGACCAAATTTTGGAGGATCAACTTAATCCTGATGACCTTAACGATGAACAAGTGCGTTATGAAACCCCGAACCCCCAAGTTTCTTCGTTCTTTAAAATGTTAGAGCAAGCCGAACAACCGGTGTTTGAGGGAAGTGATATGAGTTTGTTGCAAGCAGCTGCTAGGTTGTTATCACTCAAATGTTAGAACAACATATCTCTTAGATGCGCTAATGGTTTTGTATCGTTCGTTGGTGACATAATTCCAAAGGAAAATCAAATGGCGCGCAATTTTAGTGAGATTAAAAAAGTTCTGAAGGGACTCCGACTTCCCCATGAAAAGATTGATGCATGTCTCAATGGATGCATGCTTTTCTGGGAGGAAAATTCTAATCTTGAAGAATGTACAAAGTGTCGTGCATCTCGGTATAAAGGTAAAAAGAATTCAAGTGGGAGGCGAATTCCATGTAAACCAGTAACTTATTTCCCGCTTGCGCCAAGGTTACAACGACTATATGCAACCAAGCACATAACAGGTGAGATGAGTTGGCACTACAAAAACTCTCGATTAAGAGAAAGGGGAACAATGGCACATCCAAGTGATGGAGAAGCGTGAGCATCCATATTTTGCAAGTGAACCCCGGAATGTTAGGCTAGGTTTGTGTACGGATGGATTTCAACCTTTTGGGCAGTTTCGGACGAAATACTCTTGTTGGCCCGTGATTGTGACTCCGTACAACTTACCTCCTTGGTTATGCATGAATAGACAATTTATGTTCTTATCTGTACTAGTTCCCGGTCCTAAGAACCCTAAGTCAAATTTAGATGTTTTCCTCCAACTGTTGATCAAAGAGTTGAAACAACTTTGGGAAACCCGCGTGGACACATACAATGTCTCTAAGAAACAAAATTTCCAATTAAAAGCTGCATTAATGTGGACGATCAACGATTTCCCGGCATATGGCATGCTTTCTGGTTGGTCTACAAGTGGATATCGTGCCTGTCCTTATTGTCTAGAAAATGATCATAGATCTTTTTGGCTTAAAAATAGCAAAAAGGTTTGTTGGTTTGATTGTCACCGTGAGTACTTAAAACCTGATCATCCTTTCCGCGACAATTGTAAGCATTTTCTTAAAAACAGAAAAACTGAGAATCGCATAGCCGCATCGAAACTAACGGGTGATGAAGTGTCGGAATCCGTAAAAGACTTGCCTAAAATAGTTGATGCTTCTGATCAAGAATTGAAAAGATTGAAAGATCAGAATGAAGGTTGGTGGAAACAAAGCATATTCTGGGAACTTCCCTACTGGAAAACGTTGCTGATTCGACACAACTTGGACGTTATGCACATTGAGAAAATTTGTTTTCGAACAACTTATCAACACCATCATGGATGTACCAGGTAAAACTAAATTTGACCCTAAGGGTAAAGAAGACTTTAATGAACTTTTCTATAAACGGCCCACATCATCTAGGTTTGTTTTATCAAACGCGGAGAAAAAGGCTCTATGTGACTGGGTTACTAATTTAAAATTCCCGGATGGTTATGCTTCAGATTTGAGTCGGTGTGTTGACCATAAAAAGATGGTGTTACATTCCATGAGAAGTCATGATTGTCATGTCTTTATGGAACGACTACTCCCCGTTGCCTTGAAAGAGTTGCTCCCGATAGGTCCTTGGAATGCAATAACTGAGATAAGCCAATTTTTTAGAGACCTGTGTGCTTCTACGATTAGAGTTGATTCTATGGAACGTCTGGAGTCAAACATTGCGGAGATAATATGCAAGTTAGAAAAGATATTTACCCCGTCTTTTTTCAATTCCATGGAGCATTTGCCTCTTCACCTACCTTATGAAGCGAAAGTTGGAGGACCTGTTCAATATCGATGGATGTATCCATTTGAGAGATTTCTTAATCATTTAAAAAAAAATATTGGCAACAAAGCTCGGGTGGAGGGTTCAATATGCAACGCTTTTTTGTTAGAGGAAATTTCAAATTTCTGTTCTTTTTATTTCGAAGATCACATTAACACAAAAGCAAAAGACTTAGATGTTGGTGTAAATTCCGATGACCAGTTGAAATCTAAGTTACCTGAGTTATTCAATGATTACATGGGAACTACAACCGGGAAATGTATACAGAGGTACTTAACTGAGAAAGAGTATGAAGAAGCTCAGTTTTATGTGCTAAGCAACTGTGGAGATTTTTTAGAGACTTATGAAAAGTAAGTTAATACTTCATCATTACTCAATTGTTTTTTAATTATCAAATTAGATCGAATTTATAGGTAATTAATATATAACTAAAACATGCTTTCCCTACTTATAGGGAATTTGAGGCACATATCAAAATCAATTTTCCTGATGTCACATCCTCTGATGATGTTTGGGCATCACATAACAAATGTTTTCCGAAATGGTTCCGAAATCAAGTTAGTGATGATACATTTTCCTTGAAATTGAACTACACATTTAGATTTCTTATTAGATATTGAAAAAAATATAACAACTTAATTAACATTTTTTTATTCATAGGTTCATAGATTGAAGGATTGTCTAATAATAGCTTTAGCATTGGGTCCTAGTAACATGGTGAAGTCTTGGAGACGGTATTCCGTCAACGGCTATAAGTTTCGAGCTTTTAAGGAGGGAGTTGATGTTTCAGGACTAGTTGTAATTGTACAATTATTAATACATTTGTAAAAAAGTTTAAAATTTTAAACATTCAATAAAATTTGCCCTCCGTTTTTTATTACTTGTCGTTCTAGCCTATTTGGTTTTTGTTTTATACATGTCGTTTTAGCTTAACATCAATAATGTGTTTCAATTTCCAAGGGTTGGTTATAAGAAACCTCTCAATTCAGCCAATAAAATGCATTAAAGATGAGGAAGTGGTAATTAGTTCACAGTTTTCCGTAGTTAGTGTTTGTTTCAATTGTTTATATATACCCTACAGAAATGGTTGTTTTGAACTAACGATTTTTTCGTTGAACTAACAATTTGAATTGTTTTCATGCAGTGATTATGCCGAACATTTTTCGCCGTGTTTTTGGGAGCAATAATAATGCATCGCAACATAATCGGGAGGAGGAGGAGGTTGAGGATGAGGAGGATCATGAGCCTCCATCACAGAGACAGGAGGAGATGGAGGTGACTCTCTCATCGGCCCGTGCTCGGCATGATCATTATTGGTAAGTTTATGTTAATTTTTTATTTTTAAAACTTAACATTTACAGTTTTAATTTCAAATATTTATGTGTTTTCCATGGACGGTTCACCCATGGACGATTCATGTCAGCCGACCCCAAATCATTTTGGGATTAAGGCTCCGATGTTGTTGTTGTTGTTATGTGTTTTTTAGGTGGGATGACGAACCAATCAAGAAATATGTTACTTGGTCGTTCACCTGTAACACAGGAGATGAGTAATTCACTAGGTGGAGTGAAGCGAGTAACGCACAGCGTCAGAAGATGTAGAATTACTTTGCGGTAATTATGTTTTTCAATAATAATTTTCTTAAGTTAGAATAATTTTCTTAAGTTTATAAGAATTTTCATAAGTTTTATATAACTAATTTCACACTTGTTTTTGAAACAGAGTCATGTAAGATCCATCGATCCTGAGTATGATCCTGTGCCTGAGTGGCAGTCGAGGGTAACGAGGCGGATTACCACTCTTATTAATGGACTAAAATATAACAAGAAACCACCAAAGTGGGTGCCTATTACTTGGTTGGAGAATCTTAGGAATAGGCCAAATGATCCTACTTTTGCCAAACATTCGAAAATCAACACGGCAAATAGGAAGTCGGGTGGGAAAGATGGGAAAGCATTGGGCACCCACACTCTTGGTCGGAAGAGTTGCTTCGATGCTTTCAAGGAATTGGTAAGTATTGTTTATATTGCTTTTAAGAACTAGATCTCACTTCTTGATTTTACTTGTTTCCATACTAATTTCAGGGTCAAGAGGCCACCCCCCACAAGATGTTCTTGAAGACGAAGAAAAATAAGAAGGGGAGTGGGTTAATCCTCGAGCGGCTGATATTGAGGTAAATTCTTGTATTTAATTTAATATTTATTTTTATTACAAAGAACGATAATATCTTTCTTATAAAGATAGGTAAATTCTGACGATTTTCTCTTTTTTCAGCGTGATTTCCAAGCGGAGATGAGTCCACCATTGCCACCTGGACAGTCTCCCGATGAGATTCGGGCCTACTACAAGGCTGGAGGAGGCTTTGACGAGAAGAACCAGATGTTTGGGACCGGAGATACAGGGGCCCAAATATGGTATGATCTTCTTCCTAACAAAGCTGGCCGACGGTCTTTCTCTTATGCTCCTATCATGATTTCACAGCTTTCCACCCAAATGAATGATGAGCGAGCCGCTCAAATTGCTCTTAAAAGACAGGTTCGTGAACATGCTGAACAAATGGCGGCAATGAAAAAGACTTGGGCTGATATGCAAGCATCTCAACCCCCAAACACGTGTTCACAATTACTCCACATAGACGGGATGACTTTGGGGGTGGTGATGACGGGTTTGGAGGTAGTGGTAGTTTTATTGAGCCTATAATAAGTTAGAACCTTTAGGTTAGAACCTTTAGTTTGATTAGTATTGTCGTCTAGTAGGGAGTATGAAAAACATGGTAAGACAATTCTCTTTTGTGTTTAATTTGTAAGACAATGTACAAATTTGACTATCTTTTTATGTAAAACATTTTGCATCCCTTTCTCTTTTGTTGTCTATTGATTCCCGCATTAGCGGTCGGCGTGAAAATGGATTCCCGATTGGCGGTCGACGATTGGATGTGTTTTGCAGGATTTGGTTATATTGGAAACGACGCAAATAGGCATCGTGGCTGTATTTGAAACGATGCAAAAAACGCATCGTGGCTGGGCAGCAGGCTATTGTTTCCATTCCTGTTTTTTAATAAATCTGACGGAAATTCCGTCATTAATTTGCAAAAACTGGCAGAATTTCCGTCACTATTTTTCCCTATCATTTTTCCAGAATTAACAGAAAAGTGCCACGTGTCTAGCAACTGACGGAATTTCCGTCAGTAAAATGGAAAAACTGACGGAAATTCCGTCACGTCCCTCTTTTCAATGTGATTTTATCAACTGGAATGATCTGCCACGTGTCAACCTGCTGACGGAATAACAGTCAGTAAAATACAAAAACTGACGGAAATTCCGTCAGTAAAATGGAAAAGCTGACGGAATAACCGTCACTTTTGTCCTAGAAATAAGGACGGTTTACCCGTCAGTAATCCGTCAGTGATAGCATTACTGACAGAAATTCTGTCAGGACACGTTTTTTAGTGATGAAATAAGCTGACCCCGTTTCCTGACGGAATTTCCCTTAGGAAAATGAAATACCGACGGAAAAGCCGTCAGTATGGCCTTAATTTTTCCGTCAGTTTCCCGCGTTTTCGTTGTAGAGATAAACACTAAAATCGTCCATGAAAACTTCCATAATAGACTCAATATACTCTGAAAATATCCCCATCATGCACCTTTGAAATGTAGCAGGGGCATTACATAAACCAAAAGGCATCCTGCGATAAGCAAACACGCCCTGAGGACAAGTAAAAGTAGTCTTAGCTTGATCATCTGGGTGAATAGGGATCTGAAAGAACCCTGAGTACCCATCCAAATAGTAGAAAAACTTATGGAAGCTAACCTTTCTACCATCTGATCAATAAAAGGAAGGGGAAAGTGATCTTTCTTGGTGGCGGCATTCAGCTGCCTATAGTCTATGCACATCCGCCAACCAGTCACTACTCTAGTACGTATTAACTCGTTTTTGTCATTCCTGACCACAGTGGTCCCTCCTTTCTTAGGGACTACCTGCACTGGACTCACCCACTTGGAATTACCAACAGAATAGATAATACCTGCGTCGAACAGCTTCATTACCTCAGCCACCACAACATATTGAAACTTTTGGTTCAGACGGCGCTGACCATGTCCGCAAGGTTTGTGATCTTCCTCTAGCTCTATCCTGTGCATACAAATATCAGGACTAATTCCCTTGATATCATCCAAAGAATAACCCATAGCTTTCCTGTTTTTTTTAAGCACAGCTAACAAAGCAGCAGTCAGCTGATCATCATCTAGCTTAGCACTAACAATATCTGGATATTGCTCAGTATCATCTAAGAAAACATATTTTAGATGAGAGGGAAGAGGCTTACGCTCGGGTACCCTTACCTCTATAGAGCAAAGAGTACTGATAATTTGTTCCACTTGCTCTCCCTCAGCGTCGGTGAGTTCACGCTCATCTAAAGCTGCTTCAAGGAAATCCAACACGGCGTCATTGTTATCTGGGTTATCTGCACACTCATCCAAAAGCATAAGAAATTATAGTGGGTCCTTTATAAAGGAACCCGACCAGAAGTCATAGACAGACTCGTCAACAATATCAAAAGAATAACATGTATGCTCTATCATTAGCCGAGCCAAAGTGCCAGGCAAACTGAAAGTAATCGCGTCATCCCCTAATGCAAGAGTCAAACGCCCTTGTTTGACAACAATAATGGCCCCGGCTGTACATAGGAACGGTCTTCCTAATATAATTGGGCTCCGGGTGTCCTTAGCTATATCTAAAACAATAAAATCCACTGGTATAAATAACTTGCCTATTTTCAGAGGCACGTCCCCTAGTCGGACTCACTTGGAGGTTTAGTTTTCGGTACTTGTCGTTAGGAGCACCTAGACCAAAACACAATTTATAACTCTACCAACAACTCTACAATTAGTAAAGAGGCAAGTAAAGGTCGGATCCCAAGGGACGGGAATTAAGATATGATTTTCAATTGCAACTAGTGGTGTCTAAGGGTGTCACAATTTGAGTTGTGAAGTAGAAGATCACTAAACTAAATAGCAATAAAAGTAAAAAAGCAAGATGATTAAAAAGGGGTGTAAACAATTGATAAAAGGCACTCAGGTGTTATGGGGTCATAAGGGATTCATGGGAATTGATCATACAAACATATTCTCAAATTATAAGCAAGCAATTATTGTTGTGATGGATCGAGTTGGTTTATATCTTACAATCCTAGGAAAGTTTGGGTCCCGGAGCCGAATCGATTAGATTGTACAATACCTCCAAGTCGACTTAATCTTCCCTACTCAACTATATGCATGGTCTAATGAGACTCGAGTTGGTTTATGTCTTACAAGTCTCATTGAAAAGATAGGTGATGGGTAAAAAATGCAAGGATTCATAGGCTCGCATTTCATCAAACATAACATGTGCGTAAGTTGAGATCACAACAAGCAAGCAAATAAACTATGAAAACATATTAATTTAAGCATGAATCATCCCCCATGTTGGTTTCCCCTAATTACCCATTAACCCTAACTAAGGAAGTACTCACTCATTATCATGTTGAATATGCTAGCAAGGTTGTCAATCACACCAACAAAGTAAAACGTGATGAATAAATGAAGATGATTAACAATAATTAAAAAGGGATTAAGAGAATTATACCTACTAATGATTCCAATAATAAAGCAAAGAATAATAGAAGTACTTGATGATTGATTGGAAGGTTGTCAATCTCCCAATAATAACCCAAATAATCTTCAATTACCCAAAATGAAAGATGAACTAAAAGAGATTAAGGAAATGAAATTTGTACTAAAACTTGATTAAATGTTGATTACCAGATTAAAGAGAGATTTGACTGATATAAACTACACTAAAGATTGCTAAGAAGAACATGATCTTCTAATTAGCCTAATGCGGTATTTATAGTGGGGATTAGTTACATAAATTAGGGTTTACTAAGGGTTTAAATGACGATTAAGTTCTTGAGCAATCGCCGGTCTCAAGGGAGACTCCGGTCTCCTTTTTGCCGGTCATAGAAAAATATGCGCATCCTTCCTTGAAACTTGTAGAAGACGAAATGGCTGACACACAATCCGAGCGTCCAGGGCACGGGACGGGCGAATTGTGGGCATTTTGGACGAGCGGATTGTGGTGGTGGACGGGCGGATTGTGGTGTTTCTGGACGGGCGTCCAGCTGGGGAAGACGCTCGGATTGTCCTTGCTGGACGGGCGGCTTGTGGACAATCCGCTCGGATTGTCTTACAGCTTCTTCCTTTCTTCTTTTCTTCCTTTCTCTTCATAAAATCCTTAAGGATTTCCTCGGGGATGCAAGGATCTTTTCTCATCATTTCCCATCTACTATAGTATGTACAAAGGCCTTCTAGTCTTGTCTTCTTTTTGATGCTTGGTCATTGAATTCAATCAATTTAGCTCTATTTTGCCATGAAAATGCAAGGTTTGCACTCCTTTCCTACCAAGGAAACAAAACCTCAAAGAATATGCAAAACAAAGGACTAAAGACAATAAATGACCCAAATATGCACTAAAAAGCATGGGAACAAGGCTAATTCGGGGACTAAATATGCTCTAATTATGGTCACATCAAATATCCCCAGACCGAACCTTTGCTCGTCCCGAGTAAAGAGGTGACAAAGACTAGGACCGTTATTTAAACTAACCTAATAGCATAGCCGATATGAGACAATTAACGGGTCTCACTCCGCCCCTTCAACTCACAACAAGACAGCCATGAGGTAGGATGCCTTCTTACAAGGCAAGGTGGGTCTTTCCAAAATGGCGACACATCCAAACATTAAAGCACATAAAATCAAGTAATGGATGCATCTACAAAAGAATAGCCACTTTCCTCATCTAAGTGGCGGAAATTATCTACAAGGGAAGCAATTCAAGGGTACACACTCCTTCATAGATGCAATTTCTTCAAATTACTAAGCCTAGAAGGATACCAATAAATCACCTCCAAATTGTGTCAAGCTAGGGTACCTTTGTCCTCAATCGTTAAATGCTTTTGTCATGAGTGGACTCCCTATGGTGTTAGAAACACTGGAGGATCGCGGAATTCCCCCTCTTGCCTAGATAAGAAGAAGGGTCGTCCCCTCTCTACCATGCACAAAAATGGATACGATGGATAAAGGGATCGATAGAATTTGAGTTTCATTTTGGGAGTTTGCTTTTGTTGTTGTTTTTCCCCCCAATTTCTTGTGGCATATAACATTTGAGAATACTTTCTTTTGCCATTTCTTTTGAACATTTGGCTTTTCAATACTTGACACTTTTCAACTTTTCTTTGCATTTCTTTTGAACATTTTCAAAGTCACCCCATATGTAGTGAGGGTGCCTTATATTTGAAGTATTAGGAGTCTATTTTTGCTCGTCTTTTCATTTGATGCATTTTGCAAACTTTCTTTCACTTTTCATTTCATTGAACTCAAATCAATTTCTTTTTGTGCCCATTACCTTTGATGACAAAAATGTGGTAGAACATGGATGATGGATGCATGGTTTCAAGGGTCACCTTGGAATAAACGGTAGCCAAGGAGTTATCACACCATAAGGTACTCTTGACTAGGCCTTAATCCATAGGTCAAAGGATACTAGCATGACACATCCTAGGGTGTTTTACAAGTATTCTAACAAGCAAAGTCTTAAGAAGAAAAAGAATCTACTAGGGCCTATATACACTTGTCAAGCTTCCCAAGTAGATGGTTTCGCAAAAATTTTCTAACATGCAACTACATGCCATGATGCAACTATCATATATACATCCTAATGCAAATGATTCTACCAACTAATATGCCATATAATCTAAATGCAAGTCCTAAATTCACATTGTTATACCGCATCAATTAAAATAAAGCCACATAGTCATTAACATAAAGAGGAAAAAAGAGATTGGAAAGATCATACCATGCGGTCTTCAATATCCTCATGTCTTGGATGTGGCGTAGTCAATCTGTATGAACAAGGATAAAACAAACACAATATTTACAATAGTATATACAAGTCTACACAAAAAAGGAAATGAACTTGTTTTTGGATTTTCAAATTTTTTAATTTTTTTCATTTTTCGAAACTTTTTGATTTTTTTGGGTTTTTGAATAAAAGTTAAGTTAGAATTTTCCATCCCCAAGTAATATGGGCATTGTCCTCAATGGCCCAAATGATAGGAAATTATGCAAGTATGATGCATGAATTCTATACTAAATGCAAGCTATACTAATCTACACTACATGATGCATGGGTTTTTGTTTATGACGGAGAGCGTAATTTAGATCACCTCCCGTTGCGTATGCATGTACTTCCCCAAACCGAGATAGACATTATTTCTAATGTCTTAAATTATGGGGTAGTTCATGCACACAAGATGCAATGCATGAAACTAAATTGTCATTTTGGATTTGCAAATGGGAACAATAAAAATACACCTCAATGGTGCCGAGGTGTTAGTACTCTATGTTGCTAGGACTCTCCAACTATGATCAAGATAAAAATAAATAAAACAAAGAAATAAGTAGACAAACCTCAAGAGGGTAGGAGCCTCCAAAGCTTGCTAGTCCTCCACCATATCATCATTGTCATCATTTTCCTCCATAGAAGCGGACTCATCACCACTTCCCTCTTCACTTCCTTCCTCACTTCCTTCATCATCTTCATTAGCCTCTTCTTCTTCATCATCTACCTCTTCATCAACACCCTCATCATCATCAACCTCATCATTGACATTCCCATCTTCACCCGGTCTTTCACCCCTAGATGTGCTTGGAAAGAAGACTTCCCTATCCGCCCAACTAGGCAAAGGACATGAAGGATCAAGTAGTCCTTGCCCAGCTAAATGAAATAGGGGTGGATATTGGGCCAAGTATGCATCTACTCGATCATTGTAAGCTTGTTTATGCATCTCTTGTATAAGTAGAGTCATGTAGTCATTGCCCGCTTCAACACCTTCGGGTTTGAATTCTTGATATTTAAAAGGATATGGTGGTATGACAATGGAGGAGGAGGGCTCTTCAATCTCGCCCCTTTGTTGACGGATGATGTACTCGGTGCCTTTTGAGAGTGGAAGTAGGTAGTTTGTTCTATGAGCACTCAAGCGGCATATCTTGGAAGGCAAAGTGAAAGATCTAGCATCATTGGTGAGCCACCCATAGTTGGTGTCAAGAGAGTTATGCTTGACCCACTTGTACTTGTTAATCATGGCATCCATGTCAATGAGATGAACCCCTTTGATCGCCACATAGGTGTTATCCTTGTTGAAATTTGGATCAAAGTACTTGGCCAAGAGAGTAACTAGACCTCCATTTACGATAAAAGCGGTGCCTTCCTTACCACAATCAACATTGAGCCATCTTTCCACCAAAAGCCTTAGAGCATTGTAAGGCTTAGTGAATTCCCTTCCAACATTTAAGGCCGACTCAAGTAGAACAAAATCGAGCTTTGTAAAGTGATTTGTGTCTTTTCTTGCAATTATAGTATTTCCGATGACCTTGTGCCACACTCTAATGCCCGGATGGTGGACTAATAGAGCGCGACAAGCATGAAAGTTCTCAAATTTCTTCCCGGAAATCGACACCCAAAGAGGAGCGGGGTCATACTTTTCGGGCATCTTATGATAGTATGGTGTATCACTAAGACCTAATGCTTTACTCAAAACATTAAAGGTGATGCGCCTATTCACATTGGCAAGGCAAAACTCGATGTATGTTCTAGTCTTTACCTTAGTCACTTTCAATGAACTCAAGAATTCCAAGGTAAGGGAGGGGTATGTCAATTCTCTTGTAGTAAACAATTTTCCCAACCCCATGGCTTCAAAGAAGGCTTTTGTTTGTTTAAGGACACCCAATTTGTTCAAGGCATCTTCACATATGAATTTGGTGGGTAGAATGACCTTCTTAGCATACTTGGCAAATGTATCCTTATGGGAGTTAGAAATGAAATCTACCTCCGGATAGTTTGATAATTGAGCAATTTCCGGAGTTGTTGTTGTTGTTGCTTCCAAGGGAGGATCTTGTTGTTGTTGAACTTCCAAGTTTGCATTAGCAACCACCATAGCCATTGAAGCTTTATTTGCTTGAAGGCATTGTTGCCTTTTTGAGAGTGCCTTTGCCCTGAGTGCCTTTGTTGACCCTTTTCTTCTTGCCATTGATGATTATACCAAGCAAAGATTGAAAATCTTCAATTTTCAATTATACCCAAATCGATTTTAAGATGAAAGGATTTGCCTTTGTATTTCAAAAATCGACTCAAAGATTGAAGATTTTGGTGCTTGGATTGAATATTGTTGGAAAAGGAGTGATTAATTGTTGTTGTAAGGAAGTTTGGATTTGATTTTGTTGAATTTGGTTGAGGAAATCTTGTTTTTGGTGATGGAGAGGATTAGGGTTTTGGGGTTTTTGGGGTTTATGGGTAGTGTTTTGAATGTATAAATGAATGAATAATTGTGGGAAGAGGTATTTAAAACCACCCGAAATCTTCAAACTGTAGGGGGAAGACGAGCGGATTTCCTTCGGGACGCTCGGATTCTGCTCATTCTGGGTTCAGTAAATCTCGCCAAAAGACGAGCGTCTTTCAGTGAAGACGGGCGGATTTCTGCAATTCAGGACGAGCAGATTCCTTCAGAGACGAGCGGATTCTGTTACAGGAACTTTTCTTATTCTACACTTGCAAAAAGACGGGCGTCTTCTTGCAAAGACGAGCGGATTCTTCCAGACGAGCGTCTTCTCTGCTGGGACGCTCGGATTCTCTAACAGTCCTAAATTTTCAACTTTGCAGCTCATTTGGACGGACGGATTCTCCAACAGACGCCCGAATTCCCATAAGACGAGCGGATTCCCCATAAGGAAGCTCAGATTCCTCCTGGTCTACCCGGATTCAGTTACATCCGTGCACTTGCATATCCCGTGTCATTTTCATTCTTCAAATCCCGTGTTCTTCATTGTAGGAGCACTACTAAGGCATGAATAGCCTAGGCAATTGCTATCCCCATACTAAGCTAAAGCACTACACATCAATAAAATCATTAGTCCCTCCCTCACTTCTCTAAAAAATGATAAATATCTTGATCAAGGCATAAAAATCAAAAAATGACAAAAAATGCAATGTAAGAATTAAAATGCAAGTTAGGGAGTTAGAAATATTTACAAATGGTGGTTTGGAGAGGACTCCACCAAACTCTCATTCTTAGTGAGATGTCATGGGGGCATGTCCAAAGTGTTGTTCATGTTACTAAACAACTTGAAGAAGTGTCAAAAGCTTGTTCATTATCATGACAAAGATCTTCAATAGATCTTTGCTCTTGTTGTCCTTCATGTTGGTCTTTACCGATAGCATTACCAATGTAGGGATTGAAAATCCCTTCAAACTCATCGTCCCAAAGACTACAAACTTCATCTACTTGGTAACTAAAGATCTCTTGAGTTGATAGAGACAACTCTCCCACTTTCTTGTCTTGGCGAATGAGGCCATCTTCTTCATTGCTTGACTTTGGTGAGCTTTTCAAGCTCTCTTTGTTACAATTTCCTTGCTCTTTGAATGGAGCATCATCGACTTTCTTCTTCCATTAGAATTCCGACTTCTTCCTATCATCCTTCCGGCTATAATGATCAACCATAAAACATGGTTCATGCAAACAGGGAGCTCTCATGGTCTTGTCAAGATTGAAAGTTATGCTTTCATCTCCCACTTCTAGAGTGAGCTCTCCATGCTTCACATCTATCACCGCACCCGCGGTGTATAATAAAGGTCTACCTAGAATGATTGGAATGTTGGAGTCTTCTTCCTTGTCAACAATGACAAAGTCCACCGGGATGAAAAATTTCCCAACTCTTACGGGAACATCTTCCCATATCCCCAATGGTGTCTTCATCAATCTATCGGCCATTTGGAGTGTGATATTGGTGCATTTAAGCTCTCCCATCCCTAACCTTTTACTCACCGAGTACGGCATAATACTCACACTAGCCCCTACATCACATAAGGCTTTGTTGATCGTGGTGTCGCCAATGGTACACGGTATTGAGAAGCTTCCCGGATCTTTATGTTTTAGAGGTGAACTCCCTTGAAGTATTGCACTACTCACCTTAGTGAAGGCGATAGTCTCAAGCTTCCAGATCGACTTCTTCTTCGTAAGGATGTCTTTCATGTACTTTTCATAGGCCGGCACGTGATTGATTAATTCCGTGAAAGGAATTGAGACTTCCAAATTCTTCACAATCTCCATAAATTTTCCAAGTTGGTCATCAAATTTGGTCTTGGCTTGACGACTCGGAAAAGGAAGTCTAATCACAATGGGCTCCTTCTCCTTGGCCTTGTCCTCATTTTTCTTTGAAACTTCTTCTTTTGATGGTTCTCCATCCTTGGAGTTTTGCACAACTTCTTCTTTGTCACTAGCTTCCACAACTTTATCCTCAACTTGCTTCTCTGGTGCTTCATACCTCGTACCACTTCTCAAGTGAATGGCACTAACCGTTTCATGTCTTGGGGAATTACTTTGAGGTGATAATTGCCCCTTTTTCTCTTTGTGAGCTTGAAGATGCTAGTTGAGTCAATTGGGTTTCCAACATTTTGGTGTGGGCTAGGATGTTGTTGATGGTGATTTCCTTTGCTTGACTATGTGGGAAATAAATCTGTATACTTCCCTTAAACTTGAAGGATTATAACGATTTAATAAAGATGATCAAAGGTCATAAAATAAAATACATAAACAAAGGTAAAAGATTCAGAAATAACCTTTGGTCCTAGCAAATATGGCCTAAGAACAATATCAAAATTGATATTCGCCTATTAGTTGCACCCAAGACGATCTGAGATATGCCCTTTGATTATGCTAGAAATCAATCTAAAATTTTCTGTAAAATTTAATTGTCTTTGTGTTCTTGTGATGAGAAAGAGGAGGCAAGGTTAAGAAAAAGCATTAGGGTAGAAATAAATCTCTACCTTTCTTTTTATACAGACCAAAACTTGGAGTCAATTAGGAAAAGAAAAAACTTTCCCTAATTTCGGCCAAGTGAACCGAAATAAGGAGTATTTTTCTCCTTATTTTGGTCTTTCCAAAAATATATAAAGTGTGTTAAATTGTCATATAGTGAGGATCGAACCCATGACATCTTGGCTTGTGTACCCTCACTATTACCACTATGACACATTCAACTTGTTGATATTAAATACAACTGATTATATTTAACTACGAATTAACAGATTAATTCGTTCAAACTAACCTTATATATATTTAATTTAAATATAACTTATTATATTTAATTTACGAATTGACAGTTAATTCGTCTCAACTTTATATTATTTAATTTTCATTAAATAATTATCTCATCAACACATTGACTAACTTTTTAGTCATTTTGGGCATCAATGTGATTATATTTCTATAACCACATTTCTCAAACACGTCCTATAGGTGTGACCTTTAGGAACCAGTTGATCACCGCCATCTGTATGATAATAACGTCAAACTTTCTAGCAAGCCAACCGTTATTAGGTAAACGTTAATCAACTGATTAAATATACGAAGTATACCCTTGTGAACCTGTAAGAGATTTACAAATATTATCACACTAATTTGTGGAGGACACAAGCTCCAACAAACTCCCACTTGTCCTCACAAGTGTATGTGCGATAACCGATTCTCATATCCTATAAAATTTCTCCCACTCAATGTAAAACAATTTGCAAATCTGAATTCACAAAGGTCGTATTTTACAAGCGATCAGTATCAAGAGTGGTTTTCCAACAAACTCCCACTTGTCCTCACAAGAGTCGACTTAATGTTCCCTACTCAACTATATGCATGGTCTAATGAGACTCGAGTTGGTTTATGTCTCACAAGTCTCATTGAAAAGATAGGTGATAGGTAAAAAATGCAAGGATTCATAGGCTCGCATTTCATCAAACATAACATGTGCATAAGTTGAGATCACAACAAGCAAGCAAATAAACTATAAAAACATATTAATTTAAGCATGAATCATCCCCCATGTTGGTTTTCCCTAATTACCCATTAACCCTAGCTAAGGAACTACTCACTCATTATCATGTTGAATATGCTAGCAAGGTTGTCAATCACACCAACAAAGTAAAACATGATGAATAAATGAAGATGATTAACAGTAATTAAAAAGGGATTAAGAGAATTATACCTACTAATGATTCCAATAATAAAGTCTTAATAATAGAAGTACTTGATGATTGATTGGAAGGTTGTCAATCTCCCAATAATAACCCAAATAATCTTCAATTACCCAAAATGAAAGATGAACTAAAAGAGATTAAGGAAATGAAATTTGTATTAAAACTTGATTAAATGTTGATTACCAGATTAAAGAGAGATTTAATTGTGTAGATACCCGTATCCGTCGATATTGGAATTTATAGAGAACCCGACAAACACCCGATGATGATAGGACACATGTATTCTTTAGTTGTCATTGTCATTATTTGGGCTCATTTTACGATGTAGAATGAGCGTTGTCGACGAAGTATTTTATTAATTTAAATGATATTTAAATTAAATGTTTTTTTAAAAAAAGTGAATTCATTTTATTGTTTTAATTTGAATTTATTTTCTTAAATTTATTTTATTGAAAATAAAATATATTTTTGATTTGAAAAATCATTCATTTTAATGTGTTATTTGATTTGAAAAATCGAATTTGAAAGTTGAAAACTCGTTTTAATCACACGTTTTGGAGCTCGATTATAGCTCGGTTGTTGAGCCCGTTTTCTTTACGAGTTGGCACAAATCTTGAGTACACTAACCAACCTAGGCTTCTACCCATCCAACCCCAGTTCGAACCCTCATACCCACGTCCCAAATCACGACCAAAACAGCCCATACAAACACCCCAACCCACGTTAGCTCTTCCCCTCCTTCAACCCGTTTTGTGTGCTTTAAAGCTTGACCCAAACCCGCCACAACCAACCCAATTCCTGCTCCTCATTACCCACAACAACCCATCACTAAACCCACCACGAAACCCATCCAATTCCCGTCCCAAATACTCCATAAACAGCCCGCAAATAACACAAGCAGCCCCCCCTGTTTTGCGTGCTCAAACCCGAGTCCAAAACCCGCTCCAAACACCACTTAAACCCATGCCCATTAACCCTAAACCATACCCTAGTATCCTACCCATATTACCTTAGCTTAAACACCAAGCAAACCCCCCATACAAACCCTAAAAACCCCACGAAATAGCTGATGGACAGCAGCTATGCAAACCGAGCCCGACTGCTTGTTGCTCTCTTAAACCCTATTCTAACTCCCTATAAATACCCCTCCTATGCCATAATTTCAATCCTCTAAGTTCTCCATACATACTACCGTCACTTACAAGCATTAAGCTCCAGAAACAAACCCTAATTGCCTCTCAAAACCCTCGACAAAACCGAGACATCCAAACTTAAACAGTTTGTGTCTCTCTCGAAATACCATTCGTTTCCCCTTCAAATCTCCATTAAAATTCGAGTTTCTTGTTCATAATTAACCACATAACATCCATATACATCTTAGACAAATATTCACGAGCCAAATTGACCTTGAGAGTACACGAATCCTCTCGAAAAACAGAGTGTCATACACTCTGTTTTCGCGGCTTTTCCTGTCTGTCCAGTTCTGTTTGTGCTCGTTTTTCGTGCCCAATAACTCAGAATGAGCATGGTTTGTTTTAAGATATTTGTTCTACTCTCTTTCTAGTTTTCAAAACATCTTTTAAATCTAATTTTTACCGTGAAACGAGTGAGAAATTGCAGTTTGAAAGTTGCTGTCCAGATTTGCAAAAAAACGTGTTGTTGCTTTGTTCCTTCGTCGACGACGGCCTCTCGAGATAAAATCTACGATCGATTACGACCCAAGAAGGTGTCAACGATACATGTAGGTTGAGGGTGCATCAAATCCTCCTATTCTCCCTTTTATTTCGTTCTTTTTATGTTTGTTTTTTTCATTGTTCGTTTTACATTGTTTATCGTTTTGTTTATCGTTTGACATCGTTAATTATGAAACTAGTTTAGTCCGAGTATGAGTTAAAGTACTACCATGAACACCCGCGTTGACTTGAGATGGGAAAGAAATCCGCCACATCGGTCGGTCGTATCCCCATCTCATTTACATATCCTCGTGTTCAAGGTAGGGCATTAATAAAACGAATCCTAACTTTGTTCCTCGCTTTTGACCCCTTGCTTGTTTCGTTCAAATCGACCTACCCTAGGACCCTTCGCATGTTAGTTCGACCTCTGATTGTTAACATATGACTTAATTAGACGACTTTAGATCGATTAAATAACCTAATTAGACATGTTAGGGTGCTTCGACACAAGCATTAAAATTGATCAACAATTCTATAACTTAATTGAATGCATCTCTCTTTTCACTCGATTTCTTGCTAGCATAGGAGTGCGTGATTAGCACCTTCCTATTAACACTCGATGAGTAAGCGTTAATATTGTAATATTGTGACCTAATTGGACCCTTTAGGCCGTGTAGAATACACATTCGCGTGACATCTTCTCAATCGATCAACGTCGTGTCTAACTTGTTTTCTAACTCGTTTCCTAACTCGTTTCGCAATCATTTGATCTAACTAATGAATCTAACCTAGGAACTAGGGTGGACGTGGCTTGGCCGTGTGCTTGGCCGTGCCTTTTTGTCATTTTTGCTTCATCTTTATATCGTTTATGTATCGTTGTTTTGTATTTTGTAATTACGTTTTTGCTTATCGAGTCGTCTCTTGTAATTCACTTGTAATTAGTTTTGTTTTGGGTTTAGTCAATCGATTTATAAAAACCCTAGTCTTATTTGGTTAGATAGTTGTGCTCCAATTCATGTAAGAGCGTAGTAAATCGCATGTTGTTCAAAGCAACATGGCCCAATTTATGCTAATGCAAGCTTTGGTGTGTGACCCTATGTCTAATTCGATGAGATTAAGCGAAAGCACGCATTACGAGGAGTGACCCAAGGCCGTGGGTTATGTAAACCGTGGGCCACCCCTTTGTGCACGTTTTCCTAGGCCGAATAGCCATGTGTCGTGTGTGGTGTCGTATATAGCAATTGTATTTAGATCGAGTTGTATCCCTAATTTCTCGTTGTGTCGGCATGAAATGCCTGGGTTGTAATAGGGTAGATCCCAACGGCTCCCCCATTCCCCTTAAGCCTTGTTTGCTTTGTATGTTGTTAGATAAATCAACCCACATGCTAAATTACAACTTTGAGAAAGTTAGTTTAGTTGCATCTAAATCGACATAGAAACTTCACATGTTAGGGTTTTAAAACGATGTTTGCATATCATATATCGCAGTAGCTACGACCTTGTTTGAAATCCGATACTTGACTTAGTAGAGGCCATCATTGACGGGCGGGGTTAGGTGTCCTTATGGGCTTCCTAACACGTACCCTCACCCCTTACTCAAAATCTATGGTTTGTGGATCCGTCTAAATACCATTGGATTACGAGAGTTATTCAAATCGAGTGATATAGGGTACAAGTCTTTATCTTTAATCACTCGTAGTCGATTGGCTTTATGCTTTTCGACGAAAGGTGTAAAGTTGACTTGAACGGTTCCAAGTTCCCAAAAAACTTGGTGGCGACTCTAATTTGTCTTAATTCGATTCGAAAGAACCTCGAGTCGATTATGCTTAGTGTGGATCTCGCGGGCGTTGTCCATAGTTTGGCGACTCCGCTGGGGAAAAGAGGACTAGTTACACTTTGTTTCTAGGGTCTTTTCCTCCGAGGTGAAACTTGAAAAGAAAGTATTGGAAAGTAAAAAATTACTCGTAGTGCTACGATTCATGCATAAACCCTTAAGGACTTTCCCGGGCCGTCCCAGCGCTTCTTTGTGACGCGTGGGGGGCGACGTCCCACTATGCCAGGAACTTGTACATTGCTTGCTTTCGCTCCGCCTCGTCGTGGTTCTTGATGGTGGGGATGCTCTTCTAGGTACTCTACCTAAAGGCCCTTGCTCTATAAGTCCCAAAAAGGATGGAGGGCATAGACCTTCTTGTAGAAGACTTGCCGAGACTTAGAGATGTCTAGGAGCATACATCCTTATGACATGAGAATGACAATGTGCGAAATGAATTTCCCGAGTCTTTTCAAGTTTTCCGTATCGATTTCAAAACCGAACTTTTGAACAACTAACTTTCAAAATAGCATGGTTTTAAAAACGCGGAATGCTGCCCAAGTAGGACTAGATTTTTCGGCCCAAAATAAGCTTTTATTGCCGGCATGCTGTCCATTTTAAATCTCATTTTCAAATCGATTATTCGTTTTTTTCAAATTCAATCCAAAATATTTCTCGAACCTTAACCAAGCATGAAATGCGTCGAGTCATGTCCGGGTCTTGGCCGTGTTAGGCTAGGCGTGTTTTGCCCCGAGAGTCTAGAACACGACCTTGTTGGGTCACCCAAGCTCACCTCTTGGGCTTCGAGTCATGTGGGTCGACCAATTGGTCTAGGATAGTCCACAGAAACGTCCAAGCTAGGCCATTTAGGGCGTTTCACTTAAACCTATGGGCTATGTTAGTCCAATCACGGGTTTAGTCACACCGAGTCCAATTTAGAATCGAGCTATGACAACTTGAGTCATGTCGTCTTGTCGAGTCTGAAATGAATCGAGGTCTAAATCCAACCGTGAGTCGAACCTTTTGGTTAATCTGTCTTAAGTCGAGTCATGACTTGAGTCAAGTTAGTGTCGTGTCCTTAAGTGTGCAGGGGCTCTTACATTTGAATATTGACTCGGTTCGGGGTTTTCTTGTAGAAAGGCCGCCAAAAACCCGACTTCAAGCAATGGAAGATGCTGTTAACAAACTCAATGAGGCCGTGAACCTCATGATGACCAGAATGGATGCGATCGAATCCAAGCTGGGTGAAGATTCCTCTTCATCTACCCCACCTCTGACTGATCTGGAGAAATGGTTCAAGTTCATTGAGGACCGTCTGAAACTGTCCCAGGGGAAGAACATCCATTACGAAAATGCTAGGGCCTATGCCCCAGTTCAGGATAAGTTTCCCACGAACATGGTACTCACTGATATCCCAAAGTTTAAGGGCACATAAGATCCAGTCCACCATGTTAAGGCCTATAAGGGGTACTTAGCACTGAAGGGAGTACCTGCTGACATGCTCTCTGAAATTTTCGCCCAATCTCTGGATGAACACCCGAAGGCATGGTTCTACAATCTGGACCTTAAGAACTTCCCCACTTTCGAAGATATTACGGTGGAGTTCTGCAAGCACTATTCTGATAATGTCGAAATTCGGACCAATATAAGAACGCTAGAGGTTATGACACAGAAAGAAAAGGAAGGCTTTACTGAGTTCCTTACAAGATGGCGCGCTGAAAGCGTGAAGTTAGCCAAGAAGCCTGACGAAGTTGAAATGGTAGATAAGTTCGTAAAGAATCTACGACCCATTTACCGCAATGCTCTGAAATACCAGAATTTTGGCTCTTTCAAAGAATTGAAAAGAATCGGGATAAAGGTAGAAGATGATGTCATAAGGGCAGAGGCTGAAAAGCTGAAAGGATACCAAGGGGCCTCGTCGTCTAAGGCCAAGGCCCCAGCAACGACCCATATTGATGAAGCCATCAATCTCTTAGAAGGGCAATCGAAGAAACCGCAGCGCCAAGCTCCGAGGGCATTCACCGATATCGGATGCACTTATACATACGCTCTCCAAAGGCTCGTAGCCCAAGGAAAGCTGAAGCCTATTGGTCCAACTCCGGACCCTCCCGCTGATCAACAAGGTAAATGGTATAAACCAAATGCCTACTGTGCCTTTCATCAAGGGAAAGGCCATGATACTGAAAGGTGCTATCGACTGAAGCACGAAATTCAAGACATGATCGAGAATGGAACACTCCCGATCCCAACTGTTAAACCCAATAACATCACCAATCAATTTGGCGATCACGCCAACTTTTTTTCTGTCGAAGAAAATGTCGATTATTCCCATCTTATCCACCCATGTCACTTGAAAGGGGTATTTATCGGGAAAATATTTATGGATTGCTTTGAATTCTTGCCAAACCCGAAGAATAAAATTCAAGTCGGGAGTCTTGCTCTAGAATGTACTCCTCTCATTAACGAAGTTAATAAAAGACAATTCGATTCACCAACCTTCATCACTGGCGTAGATCCTCAGAGGACTACCTCGGGATGGAGGCAGACCATCAAACGGATCAAGGACCAGAGCCGAGCATCTAAGCTGAAAGCTGAACACGAGAAAGCTCAAGACCAGATTTGAAAATTATGAGTCGGGATCTGTTTTCTTATCTTAGTCGAGTCGAGTACAGGACTTTCTTTTCTTGAAGTTGAGTCGTTTGTTCCACGATGACCTAGGGTGTGTCCTAGGAATCGTTCCTTTGAGTCTGTTACGCATGTGTCATTCCAATAAAAGTTGTAGTTCCATTTCCAAATATGTCTTGTTTCCAATCCTCAATCATTCCGAAAGCATGATAAAATGCACAACACGCTCAAAGGCATCCCTGGGGTAGAAATATGTCATGTTTCAAAATGTAAGGTATACTAGGATCCCGTGTTTGATTCCTTTACCTATTCCATGTCTGGTGGTAGAAAACCTCCATCAAAACCATTGCTTAACACAAGCCTTTAGATGATTCTATGATGAACCCGGACTAGATCCTGGTTTCCCTCGATGATGGAAGGCAAGCCCATCCCCACAAAATCATCCCCTCTCGAAGAGAGAAGAAACCAACCCGTTCTAACAAGGAACTGTTCGTTCTGACCCAAATTAGTTGGCGAAGCCATGTTTTCAAGGTGTATCCATTTGTAACTAGGAGAATGAGGGAAGACTTTTTTTTTCAAAAAGTATGAAAAAATGAGAAAAAGAGAAAAATTGGAAAAATGAAAAAAATAAAAAAAGAAAAGAGATGAAAAAGAAAAGAAAAGAAAAAAAGAAAAAGAAATGTCAAAATGTTGATCGAAGTTCAAAGGCGAAGCCAAAATGGTCAGGTAGTGCCATCAGCAGTCATCCATACCTCTAATTCCTTCCCGAGGCATTTACGAGGGAATAGTTAGGGATTCTGAGAATCAGTCATCTTGTGTTAGTACATCCAAGCCTTTAGGGTCCAGACATGGAAATTTGAACCCACATCAATTCCCAACCTATTTGTACTCGGGTTTCATCAAGCCTGAGACACCATTTCCAACCACGTTATAAGCCATAGCCCTTGGCCTTAGCACCACAAAACGAACCTTCAGAATGATAGTTTACCTTGCAAACTTATTTTTACCAAGCTCCACATCCCAAAGAACCACAGCCTTTTGTACCAACCCTAGACACGGGATTTAACAGTACCTTACAGGCTAGAATGGGATACAGCAATGATACCTTAGGTGAAACCTTCGATTGTGTACACACGAAAAACAATGCCAGTTTTATGCACCTTGATCGAACTACGTCGGATTTGATTTTGCTCCACTCGAATACGTGGGCAGTCCTTCAGAATAAGGGATTCAATCCACTCATCAACTAAGTTGTCATCTTGTTGGTTCCTTACGGGTCCTAACCAAGTCCAAATGAAGCCACCTTTGTTTGAGTCGGTCTTAGCACTCGATGTAGGCTAGGATGAGGATATAGGTTCGGATGAATAGTATCGAATCTCAGAATGAGCTTTATCTAATGGTTTAGGCAAAGATGCTGAGTCACATAGATGTGGGTTTGTATTGGGAACAGAAAATATGAAAAACCCGCTAAAAAGAAAGAAGGCGTGGAGGAAAAAATAGTAAAAACCCGCTGAAAAGAAAGAAGGCGTGGAACAAAAAATAGTAAAAGCCAGCTGAAAAGAAAGAAGGCGGTGACAAGAAATGATGAAACTCGCTAAAAAGAAAGGAGGCGAGGAGAAGAGTGACAGAATGTTCCCGACAAAAGTCATGTGTGATGTCTAAGTATTCTCATAAAATCAGTCTGTGTTTAGTGTCTGGGCGAAGCCAACGTTATCGCTCCGTGAGTTTAATCCACCTTGTCATTGTCAAGTGATCTTGATTCCCATGTGCCCTCGGGAGCACGCCCATGCCATACGAAATCTTCGTCCCAAGTCCGACGACCCTGTTTGAAATCCGATACTTGACTTAGTAGAGGCCGTTATCGACGGGCGGGGTTAGGTGTCCTTATGGGCTTCCTAACACGTACCCTCACCCCTTACTCAAGATCTATGGTTCGTGGATCCGTCTAAATACCATTGGATTATGAGAGTCATTCAAAGCGAGTGATATAGGGTACAAGTCTTTATCTTTAATCACTCGTAGTCGTTTGGCTTTATGCTTTTCGATGAAAGGTGTAAAGTTGACTTGAACGGTTCCAAGTTCCCAAAAAACTTGGTGGCGACTCTAATTTGTCTTAATTCGATTCGAAAGAACCTCGAGTCGATTATGCCTAGTGTGGATCCCGCGGACGCAGTTCCCGAGGGCCTTGTCCACAGTTTGGTGACTCCGCTGGGGATATCTCTGTCTCAAGTCCGACGACCTTGTGATTCCCATTTGCCATCTTTTGGTGCGCCGGATTGGCCAATTTACCTTTCTACCCCCAATAAGTCAATAATTGAATTAAAACCCGTGCACACTTACGGTTTTATTTTCCTTTTTTGTTTTACGGTAGCGGGCTACGCCCACGTTGTTTACAAGTCATACAGAGTGTCTGAGTCGTATTTCATGCTCACCCATCAAAGTTCGATTTCAAAAAATTTCAAAAAATTTCAAAATTCCAAAAAACTTTTTGCGAATTGTGGATAGATGATCCAAGTAGTGGAATCTTTTTGGGTCGATGATCCAATCCTTCGAATTTCAAAAATTCAAATTTCAATTTTTGAAGGGCCGATGGCCCAATATTCTAAATGATGACAAATTCGAAATTCGGGTCGATGACCCAATTATTCAAAGTTTTCAAAGTTCAATCTTCGGGTCGATGAACCAATCTTTCAAATGATCCAATTTCAAGATCGATGATCCAAATGTGCTTAAGTGATGATTATTGCTCGTACATTTTCTATGTTTCAAATATAGCAGGATATGCTTCAACTGGGGGCTCTAAAGTCTTCGACTTTGGAGCCATCACAAACTGGGGGCTCTAAAGCCGTTGGCTTCAGAGACCATTATCAAGATGTAAAGGATGACATCCACCAATAATTCAATTCAATACAAGAGTATGAAGTGAAAGAATTCCGTAGCTGAAAGCAAATGATGAAAGCGGCGGCAACCTCCTTGGAAAGTCCCGTCCCATTCGGACAAGCGCCAGCAGATGATAAATTTTGGGCAAATGTCAGCAGATGATGAATTTTGGACATACGCCAGCAGATGATAAACTTTGGGCATGTGTCAGCAGTTGCCAAACTACGACGCGGGTTTGATTCCGTCAGAAACGGATACGTAGGCGCCCGAGGATAAGGCTCAACCCACCATTTATGCAATTTATGGGTCGATGACCAACGATGATAATTCGACGCAACAGAAGCAAGAGTTAATCCCCGACGAAGTTTCAGGTATTATCTCTTCTTATGGCTGGCGAGCTTATATACGCAAGTCTAATGGACTATAAACAACCCGCGGAATCCTCAGGTCGAAAGGGACCTGGGGTATACTTTGACTTTCGCCTTGTCCAAGCCTCATTCAAAGTGGGGGCTCTCTAGATACCCGTATCCGTCGATATTGGAATTTATAGAGAACCCGACAAACACCCGATGATGATAGGACACATGTATTCTTTAGTTGTCATTGTCATTATTTGGGCTCGTTTTACGATGTAGAATGAGCGTTGTCGACGAAGTATTTTATTAATTTAAATGATATTTAAATTAAATGTTTTTTAAAAAAAAGTGAATTCATTTTATTGTTTTAATTTGAATTTATTTTCTTAAATTTATTTTATTGAAAATAAAATATATTTTTGATTTGAAAAATCATTCATTTTAATGTGTTATTTGATTTGAAAAATCGAATTTGAAAGTTGAAAACTCGTTTTAATCACACGTTTTGGAGCTCGATTATAGCTCGGTTGTTGAGCCCATTTTCTTTACGAGTTGGCACGAATCTCGAGTACACTAACCAACCTAGGCTTCTACCCATCCAACCCCAGTTCGAACCCTCATACCCACGTCCCAAATCACGACCAAAACAGCCCATACAAACACCTCAACCCGCGTTAGCTCTTCCCCTCCTTCAACCCGTTTTGTGTGCTTTAAAGCTTGACCCAAACCCGCCACAACCAACCCAATTCCTGCTCCTCATTACCCACAACAACCCATCACTAAACCCACCACGAAATCCATCCAATTCCCGTCCCAAATACTCCATAAACAGCCTGCAAATAACACAAGCAGCCCCCCTGTTTTGCGTGCTCAAACCCAAGTCCAAAACCCGCTCCAAACACCACTTAAACCCGTGCCCATTAACCCGAAAGCATACCCTAGTATCCTAACCATATTACCTTAGCTTAACCACCAAGCAAACCCCCAATACAAACCATAAAAACCCCACGAAATAGCTGATGGACAGCAGCTATGCAAACCGAGCCCGACTGCTTGTTGCTCTCTTAAACCCTATTCTAACTCCCTATAAATACCCCTCCTATGCCATACTTTAATTCCTCTAAGTTCTCCATACATAATGCCGTCACTTAAAAGCATTAAGCTCCAGAAACAAACCCTAATTGCCTCTCAAAACCCTCGACAAAACCGAGACATCCAAACTGAAACAGTTTGTGTCTCTCTCGAAATACCATTCTTTTCCCCTTCAAATCTCCATTAAAATTCGCGTTTCTTGTTCCTAATTAACCATATAACATCCATATACATCTTATACAAAGATTCACGAGCCAAATTGACCTTGAGAGTACACGAATCCCCTCGAAAAACAGAGTGTCATACACTCTGTTTTCGCGGCTTTTCCTGTCTGTCCAGTTCTGTTTGTGCTCGTTTTTCGTGCCAAATAACTCAGAATGAGCGTGGTTTGTTTTAAGATATTTGTTATACTCTCTTACTAGTTTTCAAAACATCTTTTAAATCTAATTTTCACCGTGAAACGAGTGAGAAATTGCAGTTTGAAAGTTGCTGTCCAGATTTGCAAAAAAACGTGTTGTTGCTTTGTTCCTTCGTCGACGACGGCCTCTCGAGATAAAATCTACGATCGATTACGACCCAAGACGGTGTCAACGATACATGTAGGTTGAGGTTGCATCAAATCCTCCTCTTCTCCCTTTTATTTCGTTCTTTTTATGTTTGTTTTTTTCATTATTCGTTTTACATTGTTTATCGTTTTGTTTATCGTTTGACATCGTTAACTATGAAACTAGTTTAGTCCGAGTATTAGTTAAAGTACCACCATGAACACCCGCGTTAACTTGAGATGGGAAAGAAATCTGCCACATCGGTCGGTCGTATCCCTCGTCTCATTTACATATCCTCGTGTTCAAGGTAGGGCATTAATAAAACGAATCCTAACTTTGTTCCTCGTTTTTGACCCATTGCCTGTTTCGTTCAAATCGACCTACCCTAGGACCCTTCGCATGTTAGTTCGACCTCTGATTGTTAACATATGACTTAATTAGACGACTTTAGATCGATTAAATAACCTAATTAGACATGTTAGGGTGCTTCGACACAAGCATTAAAATTGATCAACAATTCTATAACTTAATTGAATGCATCTCTCTTTTCACTCGATTTCTCGCTAGCATAGGAGTGCGTGATTAGCACCTTCCTATTAACACTCGATGAGTAAGCGCTAATCTTGTAATATTGTGACCTAATTGGACCCTTTAGGCCGTGTAGAATACACATTCGCGTGACATCTTCTCAATCGATCAACGTCGTTTCTAATTTGTTTTCTAACTCGTTTCCTAACTCGTTTCGCAATCATTTGATCTAACTAATGAATCTAACCTAGGAACTAGGGTGGACGTGGCTTGGCCGTGTGCTTGGCCGTGCCTTTTTGTCATTTTTACTTCATCTTTATATCGTTTATGTATCGTTGTTTTGTATTTTGTAATTACCTTTTTGCTTATCGAGTCGTCTCTTGTAATTCACTTGTAATTAGTTTTCTTTTGGGTCTAGTCAATCGATTTATAAAAACCTTAGTCTTATTTGGTTAGATAGTTGTGCTCCAATTCATGTAAGAGCGTAGTAAATCGCATGTTGTTCAAAGCAACATGGCCCAATTTATGCTAATGCAAGCTTTGGTGTGTGACCCTATGTCTAATTCGATGAGATTAAGCGAAAGCACGCATTACGAGGAGTGACCCAAGGCCGTGGGTTATGTAAACCGTGGGCCACCCCTTTGTGCACGTTTTCCTAGGCCGAATGGCCATGTGTCGTGTGTGGTGTCGTATATAGCAATTGTAATTAGATCGAGTTGTATCCCTAATTTCTCGTTGTGTCGGCATGAAATGCCTGGGTTGTAATAGGGTAGATCCCAACGGCTCCCCCATTCCCCTTAAGCCTTGTTTGCTTTGTATGTTGTTAGATCAATCAACCCACATGCTAAATTACAACTTTGAGAAAGTTAGTTTAGTTGCATCTAAATCGACATAGAAACTTCACATGTTAGGGTTTTAAAACGATGTTTGCATATCATATATCGCAGTAGCTACGACCTTGTTTGAAATCCGATACTTGACTTAGTAGAGGCCGTCATTGACGGGCGGGGTTAGGTGTCCTTATGGACTTCCTAACATGTACCCTCACCCCTTACTCAAAATTTATGGTTTGTGGATCCGTCTAAATACCATTGGATTACGAGAGTCATTCAAATCGAGTGATATAGGGTATAAGTCTTTATCTTTAATCACTCGTAGTCGATTGGCTTTATGCTTTTCGACGAAAGGTGTAAAGTTGACTTGAACGGTTCCAAGGTGTAACATCCCCTCATACCAAGGTGCCTTACCAGGACCACCCTACCATGAAAGTGTGTTACCATCTCGGTTGCCCGAGGTTAGTACATATCAATAAGCGTCTGAATTGAGCACATTTATTAAAAATCTTTGTAAAATGTAAAGTTTACATCAACCAAACTCAAATACTGTTTTAATAAAATACAACTTTAAAGTCTGATAATAAAAGAAATCCCACTAAGACTCAGACGGTGATGCTATGACTCGTGATGGCACTTCTCCCAAGACAGTCCCCAAGCTCACACTAGCAATACCTGTCAAGCCTGCTCACCATCCCCAAATGGATCACCGCAGATTCCACAAACAACACGGGGTCAGTATTACACAAATAAGTAAGACAAACAAACGGAATAAATTAACTGATCATCGTCAGTTCCCCAATCCTTCATTCACACACAGTAACCGACTACACACTGAAGTGTGTAGCCCTGCCAGATTACCCATCGCAACAGGTAATCCTCGCTGCCAGTGGATGACCGCAACCGATCCCACCTAGTCCAGCTCCTCACGAGCGACAATCATCCCTGTCCCTTAATGTGCACATCCCCTCCCGTGGCGGGTTCCACGGAGGGCTAACTAGGGTGTGAAGCCACTCCCGCAAGTGACTCCACCACAATCATAAACACAAGATATCGCAGCCATCTCAACACCCTCACACCAACATCATCACCACAACTCCATATTCCGATGATCAACATATAACAATAAACACAACCACATGTCTTACAATAACAGTAAACTGAGTAGGAAACCTTACCTTAGAAATCAACAGAGGATATGAACTTGCACACTCAGACAGGCTCCTCTACGAAGTCTTCTCCTATAACATAATCATATCACACAATTACACATTGCACAACCCCCATATTCCCAATTCCATAATTATACAGTAACCCCAACAAATACAACAACATAGGATAAAACATACCAACAGTGGGATGAGGGTTGTACGGAAGGACTCCGAAGGTTTCGCAAACAATAAGGCAATTGGGTGATTAAGGAGTGATTAGGGAGAGATTAGGGTTAACGTAAAATGATGAAGTAGAAATGATGTTTTTGAAAACCGACGCGGGATATAAAATATATCTTAAACTCTCCCTAATCAAACCGTCAAATCATACTCGCCAGACCGAATACTCGGTCGAGTAAATTTATACTCGACCGAGTATCCTCTACTCGGTCGAGTATTCACTATACTCGGCCGAGTATTCATCGGCAGAACCAAAACAACTCCTAACAATAGCACTACTCGGCCGAGTAGGCTCTACTCGGTCGAGTAGTCCCCAAAGAAAAATCCGTTGTGTTACAATCTTCCCCCCTTAAAAAGAACTTCGTCCCGAAGTTCACACTGTACTATCAAACAAAACACAACACTACTCCACAAGACTATACTAACCACATATAACAATTCCAAGGAACTATATAAGTCACCACCAAAAGTCATTACTCCAACTCAAAGCAAAACAACAAACAAAACAAAACGCAACAAAGCAAAACAACAAACAAAACAAAACACGACCGCGACCATCTCCTACCCCCCTAAAAGGACAACGGTTACGTCCCCGTAACCAAACATACCTGATCGAAAAGTTTAGGAAAACGTTCTCGCATAGCTTCCTCGGGTTCCCATGTGGCTTCCTCCACATTATGATTAGACCAAAGGACCTTGAGTAAGACCGTTTCACCATTCCGGGTCTTACGAACCTTGCGATCAAGAATCTCCTTAGGAATCTCGGCGTAGGACAAGGATTCATCAAGCTCGATGTTCTCCATCTCAAGGACATGCGGCGGATCGCTCACATACTTTCGAAGTTGGGATACATGAAAAATATTGTGTACTCTATCCAAAGCTGGTGGTAACGCTAATCTGTAGGCCACCTCGCCAACACGGTCTAAAACCTCATAAGGACCTATAAACTTTTGGCTTAGCTTACCCTTTTTCCCAAACCTCATAACACCTCGCATAGGTGACACTTTTAAAAGAACCATGTCACCAACCATAAACTCAATATCCTTGCGGTGCAAGTCGGCGTAGCTCTTCTGACGATCTTGAGCTGCTCTCATCCTTTGCCGAATCAACTGGATTTGCTCAACCATATCTTGAACTAGCTGTGGCCCTAAAACCACTATCTCAGAACTATCATCCCAACAAACTGGACTTCGGCATTTCCGGCCATACAAAGCTTCAAAAGGTGCCATCCCAATGCTTGTATGATAACTGTTATTGTATGAAAACTCGATCAGATCAAGCCTGTCTTCCCAACTGCCCCCAAAGTCCATAACACATGCCCTCAACATGTCTTCTAAGGTCTTGATGGTCCGCTCTGTCTGACCATCGGTTGCCGGATGAAAGGCTGTACTCATCTTTAAAGTCGTACCCATCAACTCTTGCAGCTCTTGCCAAAATTTGGATATGAACCTCGCATCACGATCAGAAACGATATCCTTAGGTATACCATGTAACCGAACCACATGCCTCCTGTAACCCAATGCCAGCTGCATCTTAGACCAAGTATCCTTCATGGGAACGAAATGGGCCGACTTGGTCAACCTATCAACAATCACCCAAATCATGTTGTTACCTTGTTGTGACCTAGGTAACCGCACAATGAAATCCATGGAGATCGACTCCCACTTCCACTCTGGTACATCCAAAGACTGAATCTTACCTTGTGGTCTCCTTTGTTCACCCTTGACCTTTTGGCAGGTCAAACATCTGGCTACAAACTCAGCTACATCTCTCTTCATGTTTGGCCACCAAAAAGTCTTCTTAAGGTCTCTATAAAGCTTGTCACCACCCGGGTGAACTGAATAAGGAGTGCAATGAGCCTCCGTCAAGATCACTCTCCGCAACTCTGCATCCTCAGGAACACACCATCTCCCATCAAAACGGACACTCCCATCTGGATGAATAGAGAACCGGAAGTCGCTCCACTCTCTACCTTTGACTTCCACTCCTGGATCTTAGGATCAAGCTCTTGCTTACTTTTGATGTTCTCATACAACTCTGGCTCGATCGTCAAATCCCCGATGGTATCCCCCTCTCGAATCATTAAGATCCCCAAACTAGACATCTCATCTCTCAACTTCAGCAAGGACATAGCTGTACATAGCGAATGAACGCTCTTCCTACTCAATGCATCTGCAACAACATTAGCCTTACCCTCGTGATAGATGATCTCCATATCATAATCTCCAATCAGCTCCATCCACCGTCTCTGTCGCATGTTAAGCTCCTTCTGAGTGTAGATATACTTTAGACTCTTATGATCAGAGAACACCTTAAAAGTTGCCCCATAAAGGTAGTGCCTCCAAATCTTAAGAGCGAACACAACTGCACCCTGCTCCAGATCATGAGTAGGGTAATTCTCCTCATATTGCTTCAGCTGCCTTGAAGCATAGGCTATGACTTTCCCTCCCTGCATCAAGACAAAACCAAGACCATTCTTTGAAGCGTCGGTATATACCTCAAAGTTCTCATAACCCTCTGGCAAGGCTAGGATAGGAGCTGTGGTCAAGCGTTCTTTTAGGGTCTGAAACGCCGTCTCACAACTCTCATCCCAAACAAATCTGACTTCCTTTCTCATCAAGGATGTCATAGGCCGCGCTATGGTAGAGAAATCTTTCACAAATCTTCTGTAGTAGCCGGCAAGACCTAAGAAACTGCGAATCTCAGCTACATTCTTCGGCGATTCCCACTTGGTAACGGCCTCAATCTTAGTAGGATCCACGGCTACCCCTTTCTTAGATATTACATGGCCCAGAAAAGCCACTTCCTCTAACCAAAATTCACACTTGGATAGCTTGGCATAAAGCTGATTATCCCTTAAGGTCTGCAGAACTATCCTCAAGTGCTCCTCATGCTCTTCCTTAGTCTTAGAATAGACTAAGATATCGTCGATGAAAACAACCACAAACCTATCCAAAAACGGTGCGAAAATTCGATTCATCAAATCCATAAAAGCTGCTGGCGCATTGGTCAACCCAAAAGGCATCACTACATACTCATAATGACCATATCGAGATCGGAACGCTGTCTTAGGAATATCCTCATCTGCTATCCTCAGCTGGTGATACCCTGACCTCATATCAATTTTGGAAAATACACCTGCTCTACTAAGCTGATCAAACAAGTCATCAATCCTCGGCAACGGATACTTGTTCTTCACCGTGACACGATTGAGCTCTCGTAATCAATGCATGACCTCATACTCCCATCTTTCTTCTTTACAAAAAGAACTGGAGCTCCCCACGGTGACACACTAGGCCTGATATAACCCTTGCCTAGCAACTCATGTATCTGCTTTTTCAGCTCTGCCAACTCTTTAGGTGCCATACGATAAGGTGCTTTAGATATAAAACCCGTTCCCGGCTTAAGCTCCACGCTGAAATCAACATCTCTCTTGGGAGGCAAACTTGGTATCTCCTCAGGAAAAACATCGTCGAACTCTTTAACCACAACTATCTCAGAAGATGTAGGTGCCTCTACTCGGTGATCTCTCACATGACAAAGAATCAAAGGACACTTCTTCCTCAAACATGACTTTAAAGTCATCACAGCTATGAACCGACACTTAGGCTTTATCAAAAATCCTCTATAGCACACTCTAACACCCTTGGGACCCTTTAAAGACACTCTCTTTTGACGGCAATCTATCCTGACATCATACTTACCTAACCAATCCATCCCGACAATCACCTCGAACCCATCCATAGGAAACTCTAACAGGTCTACTGGTAGGTCTATCCCTCCAACTACCATGGATACTCCCCTATACAGCTTGAGACATGGCACAGACTCCCCTGAAGGTATGAATACATCATCTTTAACAACCTCAAACTTTCCCAAACCCATAGACATAGCATGACTCTTGGACACAAAAGAATGCGTAGCCTCGGAATCAAACAAAACAAAGGACGGTACATTATGAACAAGAAAGGTACCGGTAACTACATGAGCATCATCTTGTGCTTCCTCCTTATCCATCATGAAGAGCTTTCCACTGTGTTTCTGTCCTCCACCCTGAACTGAAGCATTGGAGGTACTTGGCTTAGCTGCCGAATCCTGAGTGACGCTGTTCTTCTGGCGCTGATAAGATCCACCACCACCGCGGTTGTAACCGCCCTGGTTACCCTGTCCAGCTCTGTTGCCCCATGAACCTCCCGTTCGGTTACTAGCAAAACTCTGACTCGGCCCCTGAGAAAAATTCCCTGATCGAGCTCCTGAACCATTGCCGGGCTTGTAGCTCGTGCATTCCCGTCTTTTGTGGCCTATCCCACCACAGTTGAAGCACGTAAGGTGGGTGTTGTCACTTACAGCCCGACCCCCATTCTTTCCCCAGCCACGAGAACCTCCAGATAAACCAGCTCCACTAGAAAAAGCCTTAGCATGGTTGAAATTCCCTTTCTTGTTGGTTGGCTGACTGTTGTTTCCGCCGTCAGCCTTCCTCTTTTCTGTAACAGTCCTCTCCTCGATCTCTTTTGAGAGATCTACCATTCTCTCAGCTTGACCCGCTCTCAAGTACACTTCCTTGAGGTCAGTAGCAACCCCGGCTGGCATACGACTCACGATCTTAGCAGATAAACCCCTCTCAAAATGAAGAGCCAAACCTCTTTGTCCTAGCTACATATCTTCAACATAACGGGATAGCTCCAAAAACCGATGATAGTAATCAGTGACTGTCATCTCCTCGGTCATGGTGAAGGAATCAAAGTCGGATCTCATCTTGTGTCGGATATGCTCCGGCACAAACTACTCTCTCATAGCACTCTTCAACCCAGACCACGGAATAACCCCTTCCGCCTGGTAGTAAGCTCTAACATCATCCTTGACATTCTGCCACCAAACTGCACCTTCACCTCTTAGGTAGTACACTACCTGCTCAACAATCATGTCCTCGGGGCACTTAACCATTTCCATGAGAGCTTCAATCTCACGGTGCCACTTCTTGAGCAGCTTTGGTTCACCTACCCCGTCATATGTGGGAGGGTGGAAACGAGCAATGTTGATGCTAAGCTGGGTTGAATCCATCGACTTCTCGTTCCCTTTTCCCACTTTTTTGAGAGCTTCAAGGAGAGCCTCTTGTTGCTCAATCATGCGAGCAACCTCATCAAGAGTTATCTCTGAAGCTTGGATCTGCGCGGGAGTTCTTTTGGGCGGCATTTTGAGCTGATAAGACATAAGGAAACGTAAGCACAAAAGCCTACGGCTCAAAATATAACGATCTTCCGCCATAAGAACACTCGGCCGAGTATAAAACACACTCGATCGAGTAACGACTACTCGGTCGAGTATCTTTGATACTCGGTCGAGTATTCGACTCCAGAAGCGAATGTCAAAAACTCAAAAACACATCACTCGGTCGAGCAAAACAACACTCGGCCGAGTATACACTACTCGGTCGAGTATGCTTTCTTACTCGGTCGAGTTACCACATACAGTAGCCACTGCTACTCACTGTAAATCAATACTCGGTCGAGCTCTTGGTTACTCGGCCGAGTGCTCCCTACTCGGTCGAGTACCTGCCCTGCTCGGCCGAGTTACAAGATAGACGGGTATACAGTATAAAGTTCCCCTAGCATGCTCACTATTCCCCGCAGCAAACGCATACTATTACGAGTTTAAATGCCATGTTATAATCACATCAGCATGCAATTCATACATCAAGAACTTTAATGCCACATTAGAATCATATCAGCATACAATTTGTACATATGCTAAATCCAACATGACTAACATTCACAACCCGTTTCATCTACCATTCCTCCCATCACAACATTTAAGAACTTCAACACACATATTTGCAACTATCAACTTTTACCAACATGCATCTTCATATACATGCACATACAAAACCTAGCTCTCATCACACTCCCCCATGTTACCGGCTCGAGTTAGTGAGGGCCAATTTGCGACTCCGGGACGTCTCCCGAGTCTTTGCGGTAGCTCCAGACAACTCTCCCCGGGTTCATTTTACTTAGACTCCCTAGGTTCATTATATTCATTTGTTTAGGTGCCGGAATCTTCGGCTCTGATACCACTTTGTAATACCCCCTCATACCAAGGTGCCTTACCAGGACCACCCTACCATGAAAGTGTGTTACCATCTCGGTTGCCCGAAGTTAGTACATATCAATAAGCGTCTGAATTGAGCACATTTATTAAAGTACTGTAAAATGTAAAGTTTACATCAACCAAACTCAAATACTGTTTTAATAAAATACAACTTTAAAGTCTGATAATAAAAGAAATCCCACTAAGACTCAGACGGTGATGCTATGACTCGTGATGGCACTTCTCCCAAGACAGTCCCCAAGCTCACACTAGCAATACCTGTCAAGCCTGCTCACCATCCCCGAATGGATCACCGCAGATTCCACAAACAACACGGGGTCAGTATTACACAAATAAGTAAGACAAACAAACGGAATAAATTAACTGATCATCGTCAGTTCCCCAATCCTTCATTCACACACAGTAACCGACTACACACTGAAGTGTGTAGCTCTGCCAGATTACCCATCGCAACAGGTAATCCTCGCCGTCAGTGGGTGACCGCAGCCGATCCCACCTAGTCCAGCTCCTCACGAGCGACAATCATCCCTGTCCCTTAATGTGCACATCCCCTCCCGTGGCGGGTTCCACGGAGGGCGAACTAGGGTGTGAAGCCACTCCCGCAAGTGACTCCACCACAATCATAAACACAAGATATCGCAGCCATCTCAACACCCTCACACCAACATCATCACCACAACTCCATACTCCGATGATCAACAGATAACAATAAACACAACCTCAGGTCTTAAAATAACAGTAAACTGAGTAGGAAACCCTACCTTAGAAATCAACAGAGGAAATGAACTTGCACACTCAGAAAGGCTCCTCTACGAAGTCTTCTCCTATAACATAATCATATCACACAATTACACATTGCACAACCCCCATATTCCCAATTCCATAATTATACAGTAACCCCAACAAATACAACAACATAGGATAAAACTTACCAACAGTGGGATGAGGGTTGTACGGAAGGACTCCGAAGGTTTCGCAAACAACAAGGCAATTGGGTGATTAAGGAGTGATTAGGGAGAGATTAGGGTTAACGTAAAATGATTAAGTAGAAATGATGTTTTTGAAAACCGACGCGGGTTATAAAATATATCTTAAACGCTCCCTAATCAAACCGTCAAATTATACTCGCCAGACCGAATACTCGGTCGAGTAAAGTTATACTCGACCGAGTATCCTCTACTCGGTCGAGTATTCACTATACTCGGCCGAGTATTCATCGGCAAAACCAAAACAACTCCTAACAATAGCACTACTCGGCCGAGTAGGCTCTACTCGGTCGAGTAGTCCCCAAAGAAAAATCCGTAGTGTTACGCAAGTTCCCAAAAAAATTGGTGGCGACTCTAATTTGTCTTAATTCTATTCGAAAGAACCTCGAGTCGATTATGCCTAGTGTGGATCCCGCGGACGCAGTTATCGCGGGCGTTGTCCACAAATTGATATAAACTACACTAAAGATTGCTAAGAAGAACATGATCTTCTAATTAGCCTAACGGGGTATTTATAGTGGGGATTAGTTATATAAATTAGGGTTTACTAAGGGCTTAAATGACGATTAAGTCCTTGAGGAATCGCCGGTCTCCTTTTTGCCGGTCTTAGAAAAATATGCGCATCCTTCCTTGAAACTTGTAGAAGACGAAATGGCTGACACACAATCCGAGCGTCCACGGCACGGGACGGGCGGATTGTGGGCGTTTTGGACGAGCGGATTGTGGTGGTGGACGGGCAGATTGTGGTGGTTCTGGGGAAGATGCTCGGATTGCCCTTGCTGGACGGGCGGCTTGTGGACAATCCACTCGGATTGTCTTACTGCTTCTTCCTTTCTTCTTTTCTTCCTTTCTCTTCATACAATCCTTGAGGATTTCCTCGGGGATGCAAGGATCTTTTCTCATCATTGCCCATCTACTATAGTATGTACAAAGGCCTTCTAGTCTTGTCTTCTCTTTGATGCTTGGTCATTGAATTCAATCAATTTAGCTCTATTTTGCCATGAAAATGCAAGGTTTGCACTCCTTTCCTACCAAGGAAACAAAACCTCAAAGAATATGCAAAACAAAGGACTAAAGACAATAAATGACCCAAATATGCACTAAAAAGCATGGGAACAAGGCTAATTCGGGGACTAAATATGCTCTAATTATGGTCACATTATCCCCTAAGACACCCAAGGGTCATCTTACAGATCTATCAGCCATCTGTAATGTACATTTAGTCATTTTAAGGTGACCCATTTTTAATTTTTTGCAGACAGACAGAGGCATGACACTGACACTGGCTCCTAAATCATAAAGAGCCTTATCTATTACTTCATTGCCTATAACACAGGTAATAAAGAAACTACCCGGGTCCTTCATTTTAGGTGGAGCCTTATTTAAAAGTAAAATTACTTGACTCTGTTGGAGCTAGTGTCCTCCACAGTTAGTCTGATAACATATATAAATCTCTTATAGGTTCACAGGGTATACTTAGTATTTTATTAGTTGATTAACGTTTATTAATAACGGTTGGCTTGCTAGAAGTTTTACGTTATTATCATACTGATGGCGGTGATCAACTGGTCCCTAAAAGTCACACTTAAAGGACGTGTTTGAGAGATGTGATTATATGAAAATATAATCACATTGATGCCTTATTTGACTAAAAGGTTAGTCCATGTATTTGACTAAAAGGTTAGTCAATGTGATGATGAGACGATTATTTAATACAATTAAATAATATTAGCTGAGACGAATTAATTGTTAATTCGTAAATTGAATATAAACTGTTATATTTAATTAATGTATATAATGTTAGCTTAAACGAATTAAGATGTTAATTCGTAATTAAACGTAACCAGTTATATTTAATTAGCAAATTATAAATATGTTATATTTATAGTTAATGCATATATTATGCGAAATTGTCATAATAAAATGTTGACAGACCGGTATTAATAAATCGGCTACAAACTGTTGTGTGTGGACTTATTAATACGTGACGACATATATGACGATTCATAAATATACACATTTTATACAAGATAATAACAACCAAAAATAAGAAGATTTTTCTCCTTATTTGCTTTGGTTGTTACGCGGTTTTAAGGAAGAAAAATAAGAAAAAAAATCTTCCCTTATTTCTCTCTTTTACACGGTTAAGAGGAGATAAAAGGGGATCATTTTTCTCACTTAATTTTTTGACCTAATACTCTCCTCAAAACCATAAAAATAATTAACAATTTTAGGGATCTCTTTCTAGCAAGAACAAGGACATTTCTCAAAGCATTTTGGCTGCAACGATTAGGAGAATATTGATCTCGATATTTGTTCTTAGGCCAAATTGCTAGGACCAAAGGTTAATTCTAAATCTCTATTCTTTTGTTTATGCAATTCGTTTATGACTAGGAATTTCATATTTCATAATTTCGTTATAATCCGAAATTTTCTTGATGAAATATACCGATATTTCCTACAGACTCTTCCATGAAAGCCACAGTCTCAAATTCACTTAGCTCTCTCTTACGCGTCACAATAACTTTCATAAATTTAGCGTAAGTAGGTACCTGGGTAATAAGTTCGGTAAAAGGAACAGTTACCTGAAGGTTCTTGGCAACGTCCACAAACTTACCGTAGTGTCGCTCAACCTTTGCGTCCTTCAGACGTCCTGGAAAGGGTACTCTGGTAGCAATGAGTGGACCCGCGACTTTCTCTTTACCTTTATCAGCACGTGACGTCTTCACAGCAGGGCAAGATGACACGATAGCGGAATTAGATGTTAAGATAGGATCTCCACTGGTTCTGGCACTCGATCGAACACTTTCCTCACTCGATCGAGTGGTTTTGTCTTTAGAATTACTCGATCGAGGTAAATGAAGCTCTCGATCGAGCTCTTGTATTTCAGGTTCTCTCGATCGAGTACCATTGTCACTCGATCGAGTGGTTTCTTCTGCCAAAGCATTCGATCGAGAGGAATTAGTTGCCCGATCGAATTCTGTAAATTGAGCACCTCTCGATCGAGTAGGATTTATACTCGATCGAGTATCTGAATGGATTATTTCACTCGATCGAGTAGTAGTTTCACTCGATCGAGTGCCTGGACAATATGCAGCAGGGATATCGCCCGTAAAATCGTCCAACTCATCCTCCGGGGCATTATCAGCTGTCACAACCCCGTCTTCTGGCATTTTTGGCCCCTCATAAGCAAGGCCACTTCGGATATTGATGGCATTAACTTGATCGCACTTGGGTGGATGATGAATTTGGTTTTGCGCGAGCATTAACTACGCAACTTGCTCTCTTAACTCCACAGCGGTATTATCCTTGTTACTTTTCTCCCCAAGCTGTTGCATTAAGTTCAAAACTAAGGATCGAAGTTTGGCATACCTCCTATTTGTAGAAGGGGAACTTGGCTGCAGCATTGGCGTAGAAGAAGTAGAAGCACTCGTCAAGTCTTAATATAATTGAGAAAAAGGAACTCCCAGCCTGAATTTCTAATAAGCAAGAACATGCTCTACACTCGCCAGATAACAAAAAGGGTCATGCCCCTCCATGCCGCATCTACCGCATAGTATCTCATGCTCAGTAATAGCACAAACTTGTGCATGCTAACCCACAGTCTCTACAATCTCCGGACTACCTAGACTTCTGCTAGGACCCTCCATCTCAGCTACTACCAACTCGTTTGCATTCCTACCTCCTCGGAGATTTCCATACTCAGCAACATGAATGTCCATCTCCTCAATAAGATGCCACCCTTTACTATCCTTTACATTCTTCTGAAATCTCCCTTTGGCTGCACTATCGAGAATGGCTCTCTGGTCTGGATGCAACTCATTGTAGAATTAGGTACACAAGAACCAACGCTTGAAACCGTGACGTGGCACAGAACGGACAAGCTTCTTGAACCTAGTCCAAGCCCTATTCAAGTCTTCTGTAGGTACTTGCTCAAATGCAGTAATCTGAGCTCTCAACGCATTAGTGCACTTTGGTGGAAAATATCGCCTGTAAAAGGCCAAGGCAAGAGAATTCCAGTCGGTTACACCGGCTGCTTCCCTGTCTAAATCCCTCAACCATTCACGGGCATCATCAGCTAAAGAGAAGGGAAAGAGAACTCCCTCCACTCTGTCCTGTGTCACCCTAGCAGCATGAGGAATGGTGGAGTAGAACTCTGTAAATAGCTCTATGTGCTTGCACGGATCTTCTCCAGTTACCCCACCCCCCCCCCCCCCCCTTTGAAGAGATTTATCTCGACCAGCTGTATGTAAGATGGGTGGATTCCAAAGGTTCCCGAGTCAGTAGTGGGTAATAGTAAACCTTTTGGGAGGGAATCCACCGCCGGCTCCGAATGGCTGGCTATATTCGGCATCCTGGTAGATAGAATTTACAGACTTGAGCAGGTATGACAATTTTCTCTTCTAGAACAAATATCCTGCAAACTAATCAAAAACTTGCAAAAATATGAGATCAGTCTCAAAGAATAAATTCCTTGAGACGAGAGACAAACTTAAATAAAGCAACGAAATTGTGCTACCTCCTCGGCAACGGCACCAAAATTTGATAGGCTAGTCGTATACCGATCAAAATTAACCAACTGGCTCTAACTAATATAGCTAGGGAAGTCGGGTCGATCTCCACAGGGAGATGGGAAAATGTCAGCTTTAACTAAGTCTGTCACGGTAACCAATTTGGGGGTTTAAATTAGTTTGTTGTAAACTAATAAGATTAAGGAAGAGGGGAAAGGCAAGAGAATAAGGATTAAGCAAATAAGGAGAAAATAGCTAAGACAGTCGGTTCACCATGGTCATTCAGTCAATCAATCTAGGTCTCAAGTCAATGTAAGTATGGTCTATGGGACAATGAATATCTCCTTCCGGACTCAATTCGCCCTAAAGTAGAAATAGCTTAGCTTCCGCCCTCACTACGGTGCCCTAATGTTCGCTACGAGTCTCACCCTTTACAACCTTCCGGTCCAGGTCAAGGTTTACTAAGATTAAATGACTAATTGCGTCGACTCAATTAGACAGAACAATTAAATGTAGCGATTAACAACATAAACTACACAAGCATTAAACCTAATATATCAATTTACAATTCCTTCATAATCATGGATTCCCTAAGTCTTAGCAAAAAGAATTAGCTATGCATCATCATCGGATTAACAACAATCGTACATATATAATAGAAATTAAACATCGTAATAATGCAAATAGAAAGATCGAACAAGAGCAATAAAGAGTAATAAGGAAAAGAAATAATAAACAGCAATAAAAGAGATTATAATTAAGAAATAAAAAGGAGTAATGTACCGATTACAAGTTCCGAATCCGAGTAGTAGTCTAGAGTAAGTGTAGAAGAGAGAAAAAGGAAGAGAGGAGAAGAGTAATGCAGTCTGCAGTGTAAATAGCACACAAAAATCTCACTGCTAAACCTAATCCAATAGCCTAATTACAAAACCCATACGAAATAAGGTAAAAACTCAGCTACGGGATAAAACCTCTCGATCGAGAGGAATTAAACCACTCGATCAAGGAACTAAGCAGCAATTCCACTCGATCGAATGGAAAAAACGTTCGATCGAGGGCTTCTTATAATGGCCTTCTCGATCGAGTATGAAAACAACTCGATCGAGTGAAACTTCAAGAGATAAAGCATTCGATCGACTGAAAAGAGGTCGATCGAGCTATATTAGCGCATAAGGCACTTTGACACCTTCTGAAATCAGCTTACGCGTCTTCAAAGTGATGGATTCCGAGCTCTGATTCCTTGTTCTCCATTAATGTATGCAAATTGGAGGAGTTTAGGCTTGATTTATCTTCTTTCCGGTCCGTACCTGCAATATTTACAAGACAAACCAAAGTAGACTATTCGGGGGTATTTGTAGCTAGATGCCACATAAAATAGTACAGAAATGCGTGTAAAAATGAGGTAAAAACCCTATATAAAATACACGCATCAGAAGGACCTTTTCATTACCCCTTAGACCGACGCATGCGACTAATCTGCGACCTAGACTACGACCATAGGATATTCATTGGTGACCCGACAATCCTAGTTCCCTTTCTCTCTATTGTTAGATTTATTTACTTCTCATTGTTTAGTTAGATTAGTTAGTTATAAATTCAACCAAAAACCCCCAATTGTGACATCTGACAGACTTAGTTGAGCAAGTAGACACAATAGCCTCCATGTGGATTCGACCCCGACTTCCCTAGCTGCATTAGTTAGAGACCTTTCGGGTTTATCTTTGATATGGTTGCGACTGCCGTGTCAGCATTCAACCCGAGAATAGGGGTCGACAATCAGTTGGGAGTAACTAGATGCTCTCCCAGTCATGTTTACAACAATTGAATATAACCAACAACCATTAACAATTGAAATGCAAAACCAGTAAACATGCGAGATCATCTAAACTCATGAAAATCAAGCTCGGACATACTACTCATGATATCATCAACACTAGACGATTGAGATTATATGAACTTAGACCATATGAAACCACTAGACCATGACTCACAAACTAAAGTAGACACGATCCACAGCACATAAGGCACAAAGCTAGCAACAAAGCATAGCAAGTAGAGTGAACGCCGCTAGAACATTTAACTGATGAACTAGCAGATAGAACGTTTAACTGACGAACCATCGGTTGTGAAGTATTTAACTGATACTCCACGGTACTATGTATAGCGTATCATCACTGCCTATATGCCTAAGACCTGACTAGACCTCTCGATGTATTAAATGTACATCGAACGACACTCGGGACCCAGACATTTAACTGACGAATCTAGCCACCCCCGAACATAAACCAATAAACCTCCGAAGAGCAGCTCTTGATTCATTCCAATAGTATTTAATTGATACTACCGTCATCTATTCGACTATCCAACAAACAAATGTACTGTTTAACTGACTGCACACAACATGCGTGAACCACATCACGATTTAACTCAGAAGAACAATTTAACTGACTGTCCAAATCATGCAAATGCACCGTTTAACTGACTGTACACTCATGCGTGAATAACATCACAACTAAACATAGTATAACAGTTTAACTGACTGTCCTACCTGTTGGAGCTGGTGTCCTCTACAGTTAGTGCAATAACATTTAAATCTCTAAAAGAATCAAAGGGTATACTTTTGTATTATTATCAGTTGGTCCACGTTTATCAATAACGGTTGGCTTGCTAGATAAGTTTGACGTTATTGTCATACAGATGGCGGTGATCAACTGGTCCCTAAAAGTCACACCTATAGGATACGTTTGAGAGATGTGACGGTATGAAAATACAGTCATGTTGATGCCAAAGTTGACTAAGCAGTTAGTCGGAGTCATTGACTAATAATTAGTCAAACGCGATGTTGAGATGATTATTTAATACGGATTAAATAATAATGGCTAAGACGAATTAAGCGGTCAATTCGTAAATTAAATATAAACGATTATATTTAATTGATGTATATTGAATTAATTATACAATATTGTCTTTGTCGGACATGTATTAATATTTCAACTAATCCGTGTTATTAGTTAATGTTTTAATAACCGATAACCGATGACGATTTATAATAAAATCGCGTCATATACATTTAGCATTTTCAAGCCGGACCACGAGTTAAAATTAAGAGGAAATGAAAGCCCATTTTCCCCCCATGGCTCACGGCTGGCCGAATGAACAAACAAAAGAGAGGCTCTCTCTCTTTTGTAACCTAAGCATTTCATTTGCAAATAAACTAGGGTTTTTGAGAGCATTTTTCTCTGAAAAACCTAGATCTCACATCTAGCAAAACTCACAACAATTCTCTCAATATTGCAAGGCAATTAGAGAATACATTCTCGCACAAGGATATAGTCTCAGACGGTCTTGGGTGCAACGATTAGGAGGAAATCTACGTTGATTTCTATCTTAGGCCGCATTTCAAAGGACCCGAGGTTAATTCTTATGCTTTATCGTTTTTCTCTTGTAATTTTGTTTTATGACAATAATCACATATAAAATTTGCGTTATAGTCCTAAATTTTAAGGGTATTATACGGATATTACCCCACACTACCAACATTCACACATTGTCATATAATAACTGAACACAACACAACATGTGAAGCAAGCATAAATAACCAAGGTTATAGTAACCTTAGTCATAACATTAACTCTGGATGTGAGGTTATACTAACCTCGACTATAACTTCAATATATATAACTTGAAGTTATACTTACCTCAACTTTAACCTTGACACGAAACTCAAAGTTATACTAGTTCCAACCAAAACCTTGAGCCATAAATCTCAGGGTACGTTAGTTCCAGCTATAACCTTAACTCGCACTTTAATGTTATAGTAGATTCACCTATAACTTTGAATTCATATTTCCATGGTTATAACTCAAACAGCCATAACTAGAGAAACAACCCTAATTGCGCTCATGACACCCATATTTAACGCATAAACCACATATGATATATAATTAATACATTAAAACATATACAAACATGCGAAAACATAATCAATATATATATATATATATATATATATATATATATATATATATATATATATATATATATATATATATATATATATATATATATAGAGAGAGAGAGAGAGAGAGAGAGAGAGAGAGAGAGAGAGAGATTGGATTTGGTGAGTTGGTTCTTATGGTGAGTTGTGAGTTGGGAAATCTCAACCATTAGATTACATTAGAGATGAATGACCAAGATCTAATCTTACATGTCATATAAAAACACTGTCATTTACTTTTTTTCTCTTTTTTCTAGTGCTACTCTTTTTTTTTACTTTTTTTTCTCCTTTTTTTACCTCTTGTTATTATGCTTTTTTCTTACAAGATCTAATCTTACCTTTTTTTTCTTTTTCTTTTTGTACCAGATTTTTTTTTACTTGAATTTTTTTTACTCTTATTATTTTTACCTCGTGTTATTATGCTGTTATTGTGTTTTTTGTTACTTTGATTTTTTAACGACTTTGATTTTTTAACGACTTTGATTTTTTTCTCTTTTTTTAGCACATGTTATTGTGCTGTTATTGTTATTCCGCTATTATTCTGCTGTTACTTTGATTTTTTTTACGACTTTGATTTTTTTTCTTTTTTACCACGTGTTATTGTGCTTTTATTGTACTGTTATTGTGCTTTTTTTTTACTTTGATTTTTTTTCCACTTTTTTTACCACATGTTATTGTGCTGTTATTATGCTGTTATTGTTACTTCGCTGTTATTGTGATGTTATTCTGCTGTTACTTTGATTTTTTTACGACTTTGATTTTTTTCCTTTTTTTTACCACGTGTTATTGTGCTGTAATTCTACTGTTATTCTGCTATTATTGTGATGTTATTTCGGTGTCACTTTTGATTTTTTTTATTACTTTGATTTTTTTACTCTTTTTTTTTACCGCATGTTATTGTGTTGTTATTCTGGTGTTATTGTGATGTTATTCCAGTGTCACTTTGATTTTTTTTTACTACTTTGATTTTTTACTTTTTTCTACCACATGTTATTTTGCTATTATTCTGGTGTTATTGTGATGTCGATGTCATTTTGATTTTTTTTACTACTTTGTTTTTTACTCTTTTTTAATACGTGTTATTGTGCTGTTATTGTGATGTTATTTCGGTTTTATTTTAATTTTTTTTACTACTTTCATTTTTTTTTACTCTTTTATTTTCCCGTGTTATGGTGCTGTAATTGTAGAGCAAATTGGACAGAGGATTTGCACTCATATGAAATTGCGTACGTTTGACCCTGCCCTCCTCATCCTTGACTAGAGTCGTTGACACATTGGGGTAATATTGGGCTATTCGGAATAATTTGCATCTTTTTACAAGAAAGATGGGATCTGGACAAAGGCATAACTTTTCAATTTTCATTCCTATTGATCTTCCTACATAAGCGGACGAACAAGCTAAATACTCTACACGCTTCTATAAAGGGCCATGCTTACAGTGGAGGACAAGGTAATTGTGAGTATGTAGTATAATGCCGGCTAAATTGATGGACAGATATATTGTTTCCTTTTTAATCATTGACTAGAAAAACCACTGTGTAATCTAATCATTCAAATAAACTAAGAGTAAATGTGATGCTGTATTTAGTCAATTTTACTTTATGAATTTTAAAACGGGCCATCATTACTGTGTAATGAGCTGTGTCGTCACATATTCCCTTACACCGTAACGATCTCCAATCTTAGAATATTATAGTTGCATTTAACCATGTAAAACTATGAATGTCATTCTCCAAAGTAGAGACTTCAATGAGATGAATGTAACACATTAGTTCTGCATTTAACTTATTTATCTGCAGACTTGTAGAATAAACACTCATTGAACATCCTATGTTTCTCACCAATGATGAGGAGGGCAGGGTCAAATGTAGTCAATTAATGCCTGCACACGGTTCTTCATTCGCTGCAGCTCCGAACTGTCCTCTGGCAAATGGCATACTACGACTTCTATATTCTTGACACGAGATAGCAGGCTCGGAGATGGCAAGTCGGATGGGAACGAATCCAGGCCATCAGCTCAACTACCAAATCGCAACTTGTCGCTTTCAGTACCCAATTGCAAGTTCAATTCTATAGGAAGTGTTGCAGGAAAGTTCTTACCGTTTTCTGGCCAGTAAGCTCAGTACCCAATTGCAACTTGTCGCTTTCATTACCCATATCAAACCATCAATTTACTCAGAGTAGTTCTCCAGTAAGCTCTTACCATTTTCTGGCCACCCACATCCTATAATATGTAAGAGTCGTGAGCATACCCGAACATGAAAACGAGTTGATGAAGTTGCTTGCCCAATTCTAGACATTCAAGCTCGGAACAAGCTTGTATAACGGTCAACAATGTCACCTTATCACACTTAAACTCTTTCACAAGCATTTGTACAAAAAGATTCAATGCTTGGAATTGGTAACCAGCACTAAAGTACCCTTTAATCATTGCATTCAAACTAACAACATTTTTCACACCCATTGATTCAAACACGACCCGAGAATCCCCCACATCAAATTTCGCATAAAACCCGACTAGGGCAGTCCCAAGATAACAACTTGAATCCAATAATCCACTTCTCAAGCAATATCCCTGAACCTCTTTCCCGAACAACTACTTTCCTGAACTTTCCTGCAACACTTCCTATATAATTTATAACTTCTTTATCAAAGTCGTAACAATTGGTGTGTAATAATCAGGCTACACCAACTAAACTATTATAAGTTAATTTTTTAATTTTTCATTTTGTGGGTTACTACAGCCCGATTAAACCCTTTCTCAACAAAACTCAACCCCTTAAAATCCTCATACGCCTCAATCCCAAATCCCATCATCCACAAATTCCCTAGTTTTACCGTCGGTTGCAGAAATTGTTGTTTCAACCTCAATTGATCGATGTCGAGATGAATTGGAGCTCACTGGAGTAATCAGAAGACGGAAATTATCCAGAATTTCCGTCGTTTTTTATTAGGGTTACAAAGAGAGTTGCAGCGAAGGCGGCGGCGGTGAGGGGAGAAGGAAAGGGATATTAACAAAGAGGTTTCGCGACAGGATTAAGGGGTTTTAGGGTAGAGGTGTGAAATAGAGTTTGTGAAATATGAGTCGCCATTGATGGAACTTGGTGAGGTAGCCAGGTAGGTGAGTATAATAAATTAAGGATATGGAAGCGAATGTCGGACGGAAGGTTTAATAAAAAAATTCACTCCCAGCCGTTAGATTTCCCTTAATCTATTAATGGCAGATTTTCCAAACTCACAACTCACCATAAGAACCAAACTCACGAGATCCTGCCTATATATATATATATATATATATATATATATATATATATATATATATATATATATATATATATATATATATATATATATATATATATATATATATATATATATAAGATGCTTTTTTGAGCGTAATTCTTGAGTCTCCAACTATTCTAAAATACCTAAATAATTTTAAATTAAATTAATAAATTAATATTATTAAAACTAAATCTTAAAATTATTTTTAAAGTTAAAAATAAATCTTAAAATATAGAGAATTTGATAAGATGTCAAATTTTAGTAAGATAGAATTCTACATTAACTTAAATTGGCTATATGCGTAAGACTAAAGAGTCGTCCCTATTATATAAACCCATCATTGGTTATGCAAGATAACGCCCTATGGCTTTAATTTTCCCTAATGCATTAATTTTTTTTTTGTGTTGATCTTATTAACTGAGTAATATATCCCTATTTGATTATGCATCGGTTTTCGTAGATTCTAAAATTAATTATCTACTCTTATGCAGGAGTAGAGATTCAAGTAGAGGTAGATTGAAGATTTGTCAAATCCTCACCCGTCTCTGTATGTTGTGCCAAAATTAAACCATGTTGCATGCGTTCAGCATTGGACATTCATTTGAATTTATGATTTCTAATTACTTTGATTTTATGTTATATCTGTAGAAAATTAACCATCGAAGAACACAAGGATTTATATAGTTGTCAATTTAAGAAAATATGAGAGGTATTCGTTTTCCATTATTTGTGTTGTCAGTTTATATGTTCCCTATTATTATTTCTTATCTATTTCCCGGTTGAACTAACAAGCTTTTTTTGTATTCAGATGTAATGAACTTGATGTAAGCCATGACTGGTAACAAGTATTCAAAGTTTGGTTATTATACATAAATTTGGTCTTAAACCTCTCATCAAACATTTATTATTGTGTGAGGAGGTCTCATATTATAAGACGATTTAATAATTTAAAAAATAATTTTTTTGTACAGAATATTATGAGACGGTCTTAGTCTATAATTTTTGTTCATCTAATACAAGAATAGAGTAAGAGGACAAGGACGCAGAAATATGGTGATACGGAAACCCGGTGTTGGAAAAACGCTAGGGGAGCTGGTATCCCGCCAGTTAACTCAACACAAAAGAAGCAATAGTTATAATTGTTTTCTTCCATCCTTCTTGGGAAGGGACAAAAGCCGAGATTAACTCGAGATTAACTAAGACAAAGGGAACAAACTTTTTATATTTTTCGGCAGATTTGATATGAATACTTCCATTTCTCAGAAACTAATGGAAATATACAAGGTATTGCAGCAAAAAAGGTGAAGAGCATGGTAGTCGATGCGATCGCCTTTCCCCATTGGAGCATCTTCCACATTCATGTTTTCCGTTCGTTGAAGCTTGATGGATTACTTAGCTTCATGTTTTAAGATCCATCGTTAATCCACTATAACGTTTTGTGGATCGAAACCCAATTATATAAGGGGTACTGTGTTGCATGTTAATTATTAGATGTAAACTCGTGTAAGATTGAAGTGTGTTTTTATAAGCTATATATGGTATTTCCATGATATATTGGTTACACTTAGGAGTGATTTGTCACAAGTAACAAAATAACTTGCTCTGTTATATATAGTAGATGGAGCCTATATATATAAGGTGTATATATAATAAAATAATGTTATAGTGTTTGGGTTGGTTTCAATTATACATTATTTATATTTATTTTGAGTTTTTTACCCGCTAAAACTCAAACGAAGTATTTGCATTTTTTTTTAAACCTTGAGGGTAAAATCATTAATATTAACCAACAAGACAATCAGCTATCTCGGGCAACAACTACTATCAATATAATATTATATAATTAATATCTATAACTGTGAACACCGCTTGAAATGGTAAAAAAGTTCCCCAACAATTAAAGGAGAATCAAATTTGAAACTCGTGCAACGCAGGGCACAAAATCTAGTTAACATGATAATAAACAATCAAACATGTACCAATCATACAAAAAATCATTAAATCACATTAATTACATCAATTGGCATAAACACAATTAAAAGAGAAACACCTAGTTACGTGTTTAGCAATCAATGATGCAAATTAATGAAAACCTCCATGAAAGACACGACCAAAAAAATCCTTGACTCCAAGACGTGACAACATCCCCAAAATTGACTTTAAAGAATGGCCAAACCCATGGGCTAGAAATTGTGCTACACAAATCCTCTTTCAAAAAGGGCAAAGGAATGACATCTTCTTCTTTATCCATTAAAAAAAGAGACCTTAAAGGTAGGTCTCAAGGCTCACACAAATAATCCCCATAAAATTATTTGGAGATAAATATGATGTAGAGGTAAGAGCTCAGATTATGAAAAATATAATTTTCTTTTGAATTGGGAAGAAGGAAAGATGCACAACAATGGAGTCAAAGGGAGAAAAGAGAACAAAAGAGAGAAATAGAGGTGGGAGGCGTGCGGCACTTTCACGTGTGAAACAAATGAATTGACCTAGTTGCTTGCTAGGTTAATTCTATTTAGAAGGAGATTAACTAATGGGTTTTGGGTCCATTAGCTCATACAATGGATTATCTGATTATAAATCAGGTTGGACCTTATTAAAACATAAGGAGAGCTTATATTAGAAAAGTAGCTATTACATTAAAATAATCAAATCGTGCCCGGACATTTTAACCCTTCTAAAAATATATTAAAATGACAAATAATAAATAGAGAATGAAGACGATAAATATAAATATTTCCAGAATACATTATTAACCTCCGAAATAATAAATTTAATAAAATACTTTTATAATAAAATATTACTATAAAATACGGGGTGTTACAAGACTAGATGCTCATGTCCCGTGCGTTGCAAGCATTCGAGTGACATTGTCCGCATCTCGCGCACCATGCCTACATGAGATAGTGGAACATCCTCTGACATGTTAATAAGCATAGTAGTAGAATGGTTATAGTTGTATAAATGACCCTCCGTCTGCAAAATTTAACAAGTACAATTTTGTTAAAATTAAACTAATACTAAACAAATTACATTATACAAAGGTTGTTAAAATTAAGGAAATACTTACAAGTAGCATATTGTCCGCCGTATTTGGATAGAAATTGTGTTTCTTCTCATATAAGTCTTTGCTTTGTGTTTCGGTACTGATATTGCTAACTACTAGACTAGTGATGGCACGATACCATTGTAGGTATGGATCAGTGTAGTCAAGGTAACCATTGTATGGAACTCCGCGAGGAGTTAATCTTGCTTTGCGATTATGCCACTTCTCAATTCCTTCTTTATGCATTTCCTCATAATTAGTGGCATTTCCCAGACGATCAGTTTTAGTAACTTCTTAGATGTCTTGCATATAGGGGGTACTACTAGATGCCAACCAAATTGCCTAACAGCCCTATTAGCAAAATGCCACTCAACGCCCTCAAAGCAAATGAGTGGTGTATTTACAATCCACTTGATACCTGTCGAAGTGAGTACCAAAAATAATATTTATAAAACCAAACTACTACTAGCAAGCGGTAGTAAGGGTCGATCCGCAGGGAGGTAGGGAGATAATAGTTGTTATTAATTCTAGTCTAAGGGTAACAGTTGTGGGGGGTTTTGGAGTGGATTATTTCTAAGTCTAAATGCATAAATAAAAGGCAAGTAATAAAAAGAGATGTAAACAATAATAAAAAGAATGCTAAGACGGTCGGTTCCCGGTAAAATGCTGCGACGACGGTATCTAAGTAAGTCTGATAGATCACGATAGGTGGGCAAATAAGAAGTCCTCTCGGTCCATTCTTAACTAGTAGCGCCTCTCAGCCTATGCTACTGGTCCCTAGGTCTCACTAATACTAGCTCTCGCCCTGAAAAGTGATTCCTAATGCCTAAATTACTTATCTTTCGATCTTAGCAATTTAGTCGTCTCAATTTATTAATCTATTTTCCCTCCCCTATCTCTCGATCTTGTGGGTCGGTCAAATACTAAGCATTTAACAAGTCTCCTCTCGATCTCGTTGTCAAATATTGCAATTAAAACATTGAAACGGTGCTAATCTATCGCGCGCCAGTCGATCGACCAACAGGTCCAGTCGATCGACTGACTAATCCAGTCGATCGACCAAAGGCCGACATCAGGTTTACTAATCTACGTCGTCTTCACCGCAGGTCCCCTCACATCTTAGCACGGGGTTTCTAGCTACGCATGATAGAATTGATAACAACAACTAAATTAAAAATTAACGGAAACGAATACATAATTAAACTAACTAAGCAATAGAGATGCAAAGGACGAAATATTGATGGCTTTGGGAACTAATCTAATCAATTCTAAACTAACAAAATAATAAACTTAAAGACTGAAATTATGATTGAGCAATACCGAAACTGAAGGCAAAAAGGAAATCCAGATGCAAAATAGCGAACATTATTGAGAAACTAAAATATTTGAATTGAATGTAAACTATGCTAAAATCGAGACCTAATGCCTCTCCTAAAAACTGATGATTATTCTGAAAACATAGGTTAGTTTATATAGGAAAAATCCTGCGTAACCTTTATTCCTAACCTAATCACAATGGGCTTTGGAATTCTCGATCTTTTAATTTGCGCATCAGACCGTTGTTGATCGATCGACCATAAGCATCGATCGATCGACTAAGTAGCGAGCGAACGTAGCTCTGGAACCGTGGGGTGGTCGATCGACCACTTTGACCGATCGATCGACCACGGACATGCACTGCATTCGACGAATTCTGCATCGCGCACCGATCTTAAAACAGCTGCCATTTGTTCGTTCCTTGGTCAAATCAGGCGTTCTACGCGGAGTTGGAAAGCTAAGAGGATAAGCTTTCACCTCCAATTGGAATCACTCGATTATCTGGTTTAGAACTCAAGATATAGCCATCTGAAGCAGGCTGCAATGTCGAGAAGCACTTCTTTGCTTGTTAAACTCGTACGCACCCATGCTTTTGCTATCTTTAGGCCTTGAAACGCGCACCAAGCTCATTCCTCGAGTCAATACTTCATGTCAAATGCAATGTCCATTACTTAGGGATGGATTCGGCTCGATTTCCGCTCAATTCTTCATATTTCTGCAATAATAGACAAAAAACACGAAAGTAGAGGAAAATAGGGAAATAATGGCATATATTGCACATTTGAGCTCTGAAATGCGTGTAGAATAAAGTGTGAAACATCATATTTTAGACACGCATCAAATCTCCCCAAACCAAACCTTGCTTGTCCCCAAGCAAGAACTAGACTCGATCTAATGACCTAATGGAACGAGTTCAATCTCAGAGCGAATTGCAAACTGTAAAGCCTAAACCGATTTAATGGAATAACCAACAATCAATTAGCAAATGAATCATGCAAACGAGTTATGGAGTCGTTAGAAATATTGCTGAATCGTTAACTATAGAGACTTATCAAATTGGACTCTCACGGGTCGCTCAAATCACTCATAAGCATAGGTGAATATATGTAAGAAAGAAAGAATTCATTTTGTAGTGACTCTCACCTAACTACGACCTATGAAAACATGCTAGCAATAAAATATGAAAATTACCTCTACGACCGTACATATGCATTCCAACCAAACAAATGACCAATGACACATGCCGAGGTATATATGGGATATGTGAGGTATGGGTAAGAAGAGGCAAAAAATTTTATGGTAAAGTGGAGGTACAGGTGATCAAGCTAGTACCAAAACGGAACCAAGTGGCAACATCCAACTTCTTGCTCATAATCAAATAGAACGGTGCTATAGCAAGCACAAATCTCACAAATCTCCAAACTAACAAATCAATAAACTACCCATAGGATATTAATGAATCATGGGAGCAAAAATCGCCAAAAGATAAGGATTAAATTATGCGAATTGACTTCTTCTTTTCCTCTTTCTTTCGAACTTGATCGATCGACTATATTAGGCGATCGATCGACCGCTTTGAACAATGAGAACTTCTTTTTTTTTTTTTCTTTTTGAAACATTTTTCATCTTTTTTTTTTTTCTTTGTTTTTTTCAACTTTTCTTTTCCTCCTTCATTCTTGTTATCCAACTAAATCTCAATAAGAGCATATGCCACCAAAAACTAAGTAACAATCCCAAGAACATAAACTACTAGCTTGACAAGGGCAGGCTAATTGTAGGATGTAGTAAATGGGACAAAAAAGGATATTTTTGGCAGTGTGAAGCTTATGGGTAAAATGAGAAAAGGAAACCTCTTCCACATGTGTCAACAAACCACAAACCGAATGCATACAGGTATTAAGCAGATCAAGTTCATATTTATGCACATTAAGGAAACATGTCTCATAAGGAGTACTACTCACATTCCTAAATGAACCGGTCATGAATGTCACCAGTTATAAAGCTCTAAACCTCAGAAATATGATGTAGCTTGCCAAATTATTAAAGTCAAGTCTCAAGTTCAGCAAATAAATTAACGAAAACTCGTAGATATGCATTTACGATTCTACTAATAACATGTTAATCAAGCAAGGCTTAGGCATAAACACATTTGAAAATGCAATGTCATCATGGAAATACTACCGTTCCGACTCAACCTATATGCTAAAATAAACGTGCATTTTATGGAAATTTTTGAAAATTTTCAATTTTTTTGGAATTTTGTATATATAAGAGAAATGAAATGAAACAATGCAAAACAAACTTAAACGTGAATGCAAGCAAATGATATGCGACGCAAAACCCTTCCCCAAACCAAATCGCACAATGTCCCCATTGTGCAAAATCATGTAATGAAGAAAAGAGAAATGGGAATTTGCGAGAAAATGAAGTAAATAAGACATGAAGTAAAGAAATCAGGAACTCACAAGACTTTAAGCGCAGCAAAAAGGAAACCTCCCCAAACCAGCGTGAGTGGAGGAGGTTTGAGAGCGCAGATGCTACTAAAAAGTACCGAAAAGACAAACAAAACCACGCATAAAATCGAGAAAACAATTTTGGGACGGTAAAATTATGTGCAAAATGAAGAATATGGAAGAAATCAGAAATAAGACGGAAAATAAAGTGGAGGGAAGACTCCCTCAATTCCGCAAAACGATCAAACTCAAGAGGGGAATGATCGCGAGCAGCAAAGAGCGAACTTGGTCGATCGACCACATCACCCTGATCGATCGACCAAGGTGAAAGGAACGATAGCTCCTGGAAGCTGAGACAGTCGATCGACCATAGAAGGCGATCGATCGACCGGGAAAACCATTGTAACCAGATTTCTTCGAATTAGCTCAATTACTCGAGCTAATGAGGTCTACAAGCCTGCAAATACACAATAATACGCGCCCAAAATTGCGCAAAACCCAAAGTAAAAGTCTATAGACGGAAACTAAACTAAGCACACACTAAGAGTTTTTATTTCTAAACAACTATGAGTTTTTATTCAAAACAAATACAAAACACATCCGGGTTGCCTCCGGCTAGCTGGTTTCAGATAGGTCCCGCTCGACCTCTTTTTCTTCAGCAGCTCACTCTAATTGAGCCCAATCAAAACAACTCAAGGCTCTTAGCAACCTATCATACATCTGCGCATGTGCTACACAAAACTGTAAGTAGCACCATAGGATAGAAATAACATAGGAAATCAAAATGTAAAAGCATTTAAGCCTAACAAATTTCCTATGGCAGTTCCTAAAATTGTCCACAAAGTTATTCTGCCCTCCAGCTAAGGGCGGAATATAAAAGCTCAAGTTAACCGCAGGTGGAGAATTAACGAACTCAGGTGCATTCGACTCAATAATAACGCGAGTAGAATTAAAGTACTCTGACGGGTATGAAATGTGAGGTAGAGGAGTCTGGTCAACTAAGGGAGAAGGTGGATAATCGTCCCAAATGCATGGGATAGTAAAGTCAAATGGGTCAATGGGGTCTCCTAAAATAGGCTCATCATCGATATCATCATAAGTATCCCATTTAACCTCTAGACTATCACTCTCCTTATCGCTAGACTCGTCAAGATGGAGGTTCTCAAAGAGAGCCTCCAAATCATCCTCACTATCTGTGTAAGAATCATAAAGGGGTTGTTGACTATCCCTAAAAAGGATTGTCAACCACGCTAATGGTCTCCTCTATGTCTCCGTCAGCATTTCCTAGATCGGTTTCTAAGGTCTCACCCACCCCCTCATCTGAGTCAACATGAAGAGAAAAAGTAGGTTTAAGAGATTCAGTAGCAAACCAATTAAAGAATTCTAATACCTCAATTACGGGGATTCCTTCGAAATCCCACTTACCTATAGACTCGAGGTATGCTCGCGTAGGGTCATTCATATGCCGGAAAATAGTGCAGCATATTTGGAGATCAGAAAAGGCATCTCGTCTGGGCTCAATAAAATCCCAAAGTCTGGCTAAATAAGCACCAAAGATTTCGTTCTCTTCCTGCGGAAAACTCAGAAGGAACGACATGAGAACGGTCTCAAGGAACCGAAGTTCCCTGAGACTAAAGAAAGAAAGACTAAAATTAAAGACAACTAAAACTAGCGTTGCCTCCCCGGCAACGGCGCCAAAATTTGATACCAGTCGAAGTGAGTACCAAAAATAATATTTATAAAACCAAACTACTACTAGCAAGCGGTAGTAAGGGTCGATCCATGAGGAGGTAGGGAGATAATAGTTGTTATTAATTCTAGTCTAAGGGTAGATTGTGGGGGGTTTTGGAGTGGATTATTTCTAAGTCTAAATGCATAAATAAAAGGCAAGTAATAAAAAGAGATGTAAACAATAATAAAAAGAATGCTAAGACGGTCGGTTCATGTGCGTGACGACGGTATCTAAGTAAGTCGATAGATCACGATAGGTGGGCAAATAAGAAGTCCTCTCGGTCCATTCTTAACTAGTAGCGCCTCTCAGCCTATGCTACTGGTCCCTAGGTCTCACTAATACTAGCTCTCGCCCTGAAAAGTGATTCCTAATGCCTAAATTACTTATCTTTCGATCTTAGCAATTTAGTCGTCTCAATTTATTAATCTATTTTCCCTCCCCTATCTCTCGATCTTGTGGGTCGGTCAAATACTAAGCATTTAACAAGTCTCCTCTCGATCTCGTTGTCAAATATTGCAATTAAAACATTGAAACGGTGCTAATCTATCGCGCGCCCGATCGATCGATCACCAGGTCGATCGATCGCCCGACTAATCGATCGATCGACCAAAGGCCGACATCGGGTTTACTAATCTACGTCGTCTTCACCGCAGGTCCCCTCACATCTTAGCACGGGGTTTCTAGCTACGCATGATAGAATTGATAACAACAACTAAATTAAAAATTAACGGAAACGAAAACATAATTAAACTAACTAAGCAATAGAAATGCAAAGGACGAAATATTGATGGCTTTGGGAACTAATCTAATCAATTCTAAACTAACAAAATAATAAACTTAAAGACTGAAATTATGATTGAGCAATACCTAAATCAAGGCGAAGGAAATCCGGATGCAAAATAGCGAACATTATTGAGAAACTAAAATATTTGAATTGAATGTAAACTATGCTAAAATCGAGACCTAATGCCTCTCCTAAAAAGCGATGATTATTTGAAAACATAGGTTAGTTTATATAGGAAAAATCTGCGTAACCTTTATTCCTAACCTAATCACAATGGGCTTTGGAATTCTCGATGTTTTAATTTGCGCATCGGACCGTTGTTGATCGATCGACCATAAGCATCAGTCGATCGACTAAGTAGCAGCGAACAGTAGCTACTGGAACCCGTGGGGTGGTCGATCGACCACTTTGACCAGTCGATCGACCAACAAAACAGTATGTGCATTGCATTCTGACGAATTCTGCACCGCGCACCGATCTTAAAACAGCTGCTATTTCTTCGTTCCTTGGTCAAATCAGGCGTTCTATGCGGCGTTGGAAAGCTAAGAGGATAAGCTTTCACCTCCAATTGGAATCACTCGATTATCTGGTCTAGAACTCAAGATATAGCCATCTGAAGCAGGCTGCAATGTCGAGAAGCACTTCTTTGCTTGTTAAACTCGTACGCACCCATGCTTTTGCTATCTTTAGGCCTTGAAACGCGCACCAAGCTCATTCCTCGAGTCAATACTTCATGTCAAATGCAATGTCAATTACTTAGGGATGGATTCGGCTCGATTTCCGCTCAATTCTTCATATTTCTGCAATAATAGACAAAAAACACGAAAGTAGAGGAAAATAGGGAAATAATGGCATATATTGCACATTTGAGCTCTGAAATGCGTGTAGAATAAAGTGTGAAACATCATATTTTAGACACGCATCACCACTCACTAGGGTCCTCGGTACAAATGGCGGGGAGAAGGGAAAGGACTTCCGTAGTGCAGGGTTTCCAAGTGAACATGGTGTCGGTCAGGGTATCAAGAGCATGCCTACATGTAACTAATCCAATTAAGTGATCCTTGTAAGCGCGGTCTACTCTTAACCACCTACAACCAAGAGGGTCAACACCCGGCACTACTTACGAACCAAGAGGGTATTCGACACCGGCTTCCCCGTCTATTTGTGGTCTCATGATGGTAGGTCGACCAATAGAGATACGTTCCCAAGACCAAAGTTGCAAAAGAAGAAGACAATCACCAATCTCAATGCTTCCTTTCTTAGAAGTTGTACACAAGTTTCTATAAAAATACGCAAGTGTGGAACTCCCCCAACTATATATTCATTCAATCTTTCCAAATTTGCCAAAAAGGGGAAGTAAATTAATTGTACTCTATTCCCACTTTTATCCGGAAAGAGCACGGTACCGGCCAAATATAACAAATAATCTCTTACATGTGCAGGAAGTTGTTGCTCAGTTGCCTCTTGTGGTAGGTTTTGAAAATGTGCTCTTAACAAAGATAGTTTCAAAGTTTTACTTTAAATGCTTCTTGAGGTGGCCTAATACCTAAGTTATGCTCCAATAACTCAGCCCACTAGTAATCAGTTTTACCAGTTATAGGTAATCCACCGACCTTTAGACCTAACAAAACATTTACATCTTGGAAAGTGATGGTGTTTTCTCCAACCGTTAAATGAAAAGTATGGGTTTCTTGTCTTCAACGCTCAACTAATGCAGTTATCATATCAGGACGAGCTACAGCATAAGCTAACCTATTAATGCCATGAAACTGGGTTCCACTAATATAATTCTCGACAGCTGGGGCTACGGTGAATTTAGCTTTGGAATATAGATGATTTCTACATTTTAGCAATGTTTCTAAGAACGTTGTAGGATGTGACAACTTGTCGCAAAACCTCTTTGCTTGCAAATTCTTGCCCAACAATAAATTCCTCTCCATTCTTAAATGGAGCCACACTTGATTTATACCAACTATTTCATAATCAACATCTAAAGCATGAACCTTGATGAATTGGGTGTTAGTACATGTTTGAGAAACAAGGTCTATCATATCATCCTCATCAACAACATTAAATCCTCCTCTTCAATCCCATTTTCAATTTCATCTCCAAAAATATTACCATCAATGGCACTTCAGCAACATTATTAGTTGACAAAGACAAACACCAATTTGGATCCTCAACTTGACTAAGCATATTTGTGAATGACAAATTAGAGGGTTGTAAAGTTGTTTTAGTTATTTCAAGAGGCATCAACTCAATAAACAAATCCATCGATGCGTCTTTCGATTGACACACACTTGCCCACATAACTTTGAAACTACGATCATTACTCAAGGATAGTACTTTGTAACCTCTAACACTTGGGAATTTCATTTTGATATTAATCTTATATTTTGTTTTATCTACCTTTAAAAACTCATATATTTCACTCTTGAGCTCATTAAGACTAATATTACTATTAACAATAACAAAGCTTTCACAACCACCCTTATAACTAATATCTTCACCATTTACCACTACTTCACCATTCCACCAACAAGTCAATGGGTAATTATTTATCTCCATTGTAAATAATCAAACTAAATACAAAGTAGAACAACCAAGCTACTAATTTGAACAATCAAAGTTCTAAACTAAGCTAAAAACAATTACTAAACTAAGTGATGCATGCATTTAATATAGACTTTTTGTACCGTATTTGCGCGCATCTCTATGCATTATGTGTAGTGTTTAACTACAAATGTCCCCCGAATTGTCTACTTTTGTTTGTCTTGTATTATTTGCAGGTATAAACCAGAGAGGAGCATAATCAAGCTTAAAACCTGTCCCTATGCATACATTTTGGAGATGAGTTGAGTCGGAGCTTGGAAACTACAAATTGTGATGCGCGTAGAAGTAAGGTATCTAGGCAAGTAAAGGAAGAGCTTCAAATTACTAGTACCTACTTTGAAGAGCCATATCTCGAGTTTTACAACTTATATTCAGTTTATTACAATTGGATATGAAAGCTTATTCTCTTAACTTTCCAACGCCATGAAAATCGCTTGATTCGGACAAGTAACGACGAAATGGCGGCCGTTTGAAGTTCAGTGTGCGAAGCAGGAATTACGCGCTGAAAACCACTTGATTGAGTACTTTAGTGCTCGATCGAGTACTTTTTGTGTTCGATCGAGTACTTTGATTCTCTCGATCGACTACCTTGATTCTTACTGTACTCGATCGAGTGCTTTTATGATCGATCGAGAGCATTTGAGGAAGAAATACTCGATCAACCAACTTTATGTTACTCAATCGAGTAAAACCAAGTCTAACGCGCAGGATTTATGTCGAGACTTATTATATTTAGCTATATTATATAATTAGATAATAAAATCTCTTACTGTATAAGAGAAAATCATTCATTAGGTTAAGGGTTTGGAACTTTTCACTGCTTGAACCTCTATTACGTTGCTTTGTTCTCCTATTTTCTGGATCTTAAACTCTGTAATTTCTCTTCCTTTAATCTCTTTGTTAATTTAGTTTATGTTATTTAATTTCTTCCCTCTTATCATTATGTTATTATTGATTATTGCTTTAGTTGTTATTAGTTTCGTAAATTTCATTATGCATAGCTAATTCCCTTACTAGGATTTAGGGGAACCATGAATGAATGATGGTAGTTAAATAGGTTTGCAGATCTGATGCTTGTTTCATGTCTATGTTGTTATTAGTACTATTTAATGGTAATTAGACAGTTAATACGCATAGCTGTTTTAATTAATTGGGTAAACTCTGACCTAGATCGGAAGATTGGAAGGAGTGAGACCTGCTAAAATTCTTTAGATACTCTAATGAGCGCGGAAGCTAAGCTAGTAGTATTTTAGGGTGAATAGCAGACCGGAAGGACCTTTTCATCACCCCTTAGACCGACGCATGTGACTAATCTGCGACCTAGACTACGACCATAGGATATTCATTGGTGACCCGACAATCCTAGTTCCCTTTCTCTCTTTTGTTAGATTTATTTACTTCTCGTTGTTTAGTTAGATTAGTTAGTTATAAATTCAACAAAAAACCCCCAATTGTGACATCTGACAGACTTAGTTGAGCAAGTAGATACAATAGCCTCCCTGTGGATTCGACCCCGACTTCCCTAGCTGAATTAGTTAGAGACCCCTCGGGTTTTATTTTTGATAGGTTTCGACAGCCTCATCAAATTTTGGCACCGTTGCCGGGGAGGCGACGCTTTTTACTTGTTTTATTTGAGCTTGTCTTTAGCCTCAAGGAATTTATTCCTTTAGGCAGTTCTTATCTTCTTTTCTAGTGCTGTTTTGATAGGTCCTATAGGTCTAGCTAAACAAAATTATTGGGAGAAGATTATCAAAGGGAAGGCTTGAGTACCTTGATCTTCCACCTATGTTCCATCCCATGGCGCAGCAGGTGGCATTTTGTGAGAGATGTGGTTCTGCGGGGCACGATGCTGTTACTTGTTATGTGGAGAATGACCGAGTCTATGCCTATCAGCAGTGTAGACAAGGTCGTTATGGTTCTCAAAGTGGGGGTTACCCAAACTATTCTCCACTTCTGCCACATAATTACTATGTACCGCCACATCCGTTTCAGCAACAAGGCCATCAAAAGCATCCATTTGTTTGGCCACCGCAACAACAAATCCCTTCCCCTGCTAAAAATAATGGAGAGATTGCTGAATTGACATCTATAGTGAAGGCACTTGTACTGCAAGCGCAAGAGATTATGCAATCTAAAGAAGTTTATTTCAGCTTATTTAAGTCTGGAATAGCTCAAGTAGCTGCCGAGTTGGATTTTAGGCAATCAGAGACGGTATATGCTATCTGTACCGAAAGCGGTCTTTCCTATGAAGGACCTGAGTTGCCTATTGACGATGATGACATGTATGACTCGGATGCTGGCTTTGTTGTGCAAACTGACTCGTCTTTCGAAGACTCAAGTGCTGCCACACGAGAGAAACTCGATCGAGTACATAAGGATGGTCGATCGAACATTACAGCCGCAAAAACACTCGATCGAGTGGAAATTGGTGCTCGATCGAGCACTTTGCACGAGGAGCAACTCGATCGAGCAGCTATGTTTGATCGATCGACTAGTATTCACAAGGAAAGAATTCGATCGAGTGCCATTGTTGCTCGATCGAATACAATGGACACGGAGAGCAATGCTACGTCATCTAGGTCCATTTCGGATGACGATATGAAGGAAGACAATGGTTATGGTGAATCTCCCATTTGGAAAGCCGAGCTGGATGATTTAGAGGCTACAATATATGGGACAGAACCCATAAAAGAGGGGAACGAGAAGGTAGATAAGTCAGTAAATGCACCTAGCACGAAAGACGTAATATCATCTTTTGCCACTAATTTTGACATTAGGAGTAGTAGATCTCCCGACCGATCTGAGGTAATTACTGAAGATAACTTCATAATTATTGGTATAGCGGATAGTAAACTACCTCATGTGACTTCTACTTTATGTTTTGATGCTCCACCCTCTCCCGGTTGGACGAATAATTTAATAATGTTTCACCATACTTGTCATCGGCAATTTGTTAAGCTGAGACGGTATTTCATATTGCTTTTATATGCTCCATTTGTATTTTGGTGCTACTTATGCTTTTGTGTAGCACATGAGCAGATTTATGATCGATTGCTAAGAGCTTTGAGTTGCTTTGATTGTGACCAACTGGAGTAATTGAGATGAAGACAAAAAAAGGTCGAGCTGGGACCTATCTGAAACCAGCGCTGACCGGGAGGCAATCCGAATTTTCATGTTTTGTTTGGATTTCATAGAGATTCTTTTATTAAGTTTCGTGTGCTTAATAATTAGTTTTCTCGACTATAGATTGCAGAACATTTTAGATTTGGTTTTGGTAGTATTTTTGGGGCGCTATTTGCGAAATTGCAGGTACACCTGCATTCTTTTCGCGAATTGAGTTGATCAGGTGCTGCTAGCTACGACCTCCCATGTTGTTGGCTGGTTTGGGGAGGTCTCTCCCTATTTCATGCTATCCTGTGAGTTTCTTGCTCTTTACCTTCTTTATTTCCTTTCCCCATATAATTGATGCTGTTGCTAGCTATTGAGTACAATGAGGGCATTGTACAGTTTGGTTTGGGGAGGGTATATGCATCAATATCTGTGTCTGCATATTGTTTTTATTGCATTTCTGTTATCACGTTTAATATTTGTATGCATTGTTATTTATTTTAAAAAAAATAAAAAAAATTCGAAAAATCAAAAAATTTCACGTTTATTTTTGCATATAGGTTGAGTCGGAACGGAAGATTTCAATGATGAAATTGCACTACACTTAGTCACTTTTCTTAAGCCTTGGATTTTGATATCTTTTAGCATAGTCATTTGCATAATCTATGAGTTTATAATTAAATTTAGCTAAACGAATAGACTTGAACTGAAATTTTGGCAACCTACTCATTGTAATACTACGGTTTTCTATATCTATGGGTACTCTATCGAGTGGGGCTTACTTGTTAGGTTCATATACCTATTATTAGACTTTTCTAATGGTGAACTAATTAATATTTTAATATGAGTTCTTAAGATCTAGTGTATGCATAACTAAAATAGAGATAAAATAAGAAAACAATGGTTCTTACATTGTATTTTGGTTCGAAATAAGGGCACAAATAAGGACACCTTCCTTATTTGTTCTTGAGCTTAAATGTAATGGATGATCCTCCAAAATCCAAAATATAGAGATGCTCCTTAACAATTGTACCCAAGACTATTTCCCTTAAAACTAATATATGAATTAACTTGATTTATATATTAGTGATGCGTGCATTTTATATAGGTATTTCATACTTCATTTCCACGCATTTCTATGCATTTTGTGTAGTATTTAGCTACAAATGTCCCCCGAATTGGCTACGTTGGTTTGTCTTGTATTATTTGCAGGTATGAACCGGAAAGGAGCGTAATCAAGCCTAAAATATGTCCCTATGCATGCATTTAGGAGATGAGTTGAGTCGGAGCCTTAAGACTACTATTTTGAGATGCGCAAAGAAGTAAGATAGCTAGGCGAGCAAAGGAAGAACTTCAAATTACTAGTGCCTATTTTGAAGAGCCATATCTCGAGTTCTGCGACTTATTCTCAGGTGATTCCAATTGGAGATGAAATCCTGTCCACTTAGCTTTCCAACGCCACCAAAAACGCCCTGTTTACCCAAGTAACGAAGAAATCGCTGCCATTTAAAGTTCAGTGCGCGAAGCAGGAATTGTGCGCTGGAAAGTACTCGATCGAGTACAATTGTGTTCGATCGACTCCTTTTTCTACTCGATCGAGTAGTGCCTATTTAATAAGTGTTCGATCGAGTACCTAAAGTACTCGATCAAGAGGTTTTAGCTTGGTGTTTCTCGATCGAGTGATATAAAGTTGTTCGATCGAGTATTTAGCTATTATACTCGGGTTTTTTAACCCGTGTTAGGTTTATTTTATGTTAATAATGACTTCCCTATATAAAGGAAGTCGGGATTAGGTCATAAACACACTTTTTTACATACGCTTCTCTCATTTTCTGAATCTCTCTAATCTCTCTCCACTTTAACTTTGCTCGTCCTTTAATCTCTTGCTAGTGGATTTGTTCTTTACGCCGGAATTCTTGCGATTGTAATCTTTCTTCCCTTATTAATCATAATCTATTATTTCCTTTCTTTAATCCTGGTTTCTCTATATATTAATTTCTGCCCTATTTCATCTTATGCATAATTATTGTTGTTCTATCATGCCTTTAATTAGTTTATTCATTATTATTAGTATTGACAACATTAGTAATATGAATAGCTAAATTCTCTTATGTCGGGATTAGGGAATCCATGGTAGGATTGTGACGATGTAGCGAATAGACTAGATAATTTATATGTGAGAATCTGTCCCCATAGCAATATAACTGTACACCAATTTAGTTGAATGCATGCTTCTAAATTACATTAATCTGGTTAATTTCGTTCCTGGATCGGAAGATTGGAATGAACATACCTGCTATGAATAGTAGACTACCCTAATGAGGACGGAAGTTAAGTTAGTGGAATTCTAGGATAGAAAGTGGGCCGGAAGGACCTTTCCGTTATCCTTCTCACACTACATTTTCTAGTCTATTTGCAACTGAGTCGATTGACTACCATGGTGAACCGAAATCCTGACATATTCTCTCTTATCTGTTATCTTTATCACATTTTCTGCCTTTATTTCTCTTTCCGTTAATCTTCAGTAGTTTAGAAATCAATTAAAACCCCCACTGTGACCTTAGACAGACCGAGTAGACAAGTGGATAGTGACCGCCTTCCTGTGGAGATCGACACTACTTACTGCTACCTTCTGTTAGTGTAACTAGGTATTTTATTTTTGGTACCTGACGACGGTATCAATTAGTATCCTTAAATGTTTCTAATAGTATTCATAATTACTACACTAATAAGATTATGTTGCAATATTAGAATGTGGATGAACAACCTTATAAAATTTAAAACAATTTTAGAGAGAGTTGAGAGAGAAAGATAAGAATGTAAGCCTTAGAATAAGAATGGAAAAAAATGAGAAAAAAGTTTCTCACAATAAAGAGGAGAGGCCGGGTGGGATGAAGGCCATAAGCCAATGCATGGCCTCCTTGTAACACCCGCGAATTTCCCCTTTTGACATTTAAAATTTATTAAACCGTTTAATCACTTTATTATATATTTTTGAATTATTAAATTTAATTAATTTTATGTCAAACACGATTTTTATAAACGTATTATATAAAAGCTCATTTTTTTTATATAAAAGTACGTATTATTAAATCATATTTTTAAGGCATGATTTATTATAATATATGTATACGTATTTTTGGTCGGATAAAAATAGTGACAGTAATAATAATAATAATCTTTGTCTTAATTTCCCGTTTAGTAAGACCGTCACATTTTCATATGTGAGGCTATTTTAATCTCGACCAATCATAAATCGACAACACTCACCTATTCTCTTATCCTCTTACTCAAACATTCCTTATTATTATTATTATTGTTATTGTTATTATTATTATAATAATAATAATAATAATAATAATAATTATTATTATTATTATTATTATTATTATTATTATTGTTATTATTATTATTATTATTATTATTATTATTATTATTATTATTATTATTATTATTATTATTATTATTATTATTATAATTATTATTATCATTAGGGTAAATTGATAACTTATACCTCCAATAACACACTTTTTCAAATTTTATACCTAGAATACTTTTTTTTCAAAACTTATACCAAGACTTTCTATTTCATTCATACCTAATACTAAATCACTAAAATTGACCAATTTACCCTTAGTTTCAGCTTATCACCAATAATTCTCATCCACGTTGCTCTCTTTCCCACCAGAATAGACCCACTCCACCCTCAACCACCTCCTCTCCTAAAAACACCACCACCACCACCACCACCAGTGTCGACATCGCCACATCGCCTCACCCTATCCAACCCTCTATCACCCTTAACATCAAGACCGCCATCGCTACCCATTATCGCTATCCCGCCCTCCATCACCGTTATTTTTATTCCTTTTATCACAACTCCGCCATCGCTACTCACTATCTTCTATTACCATAATACCGCCACTCACAGTCACCACTTCCATCAACCACAACCACTGCACCCAACACCACACCTTATAAAACCAAATAAATAATTAAAATCTAAAAAATAAAATAAATTAATCTGAGGAAATACGGAGATTAGGGTGACTAAACTTGCATTGATACCAATAACCCAATATACACATCCCAATTTCGTGAAAAATGAAATAAAATAATCTCAGGAAATGGGGAGGGATAAAGTATGACGCACATTATTCAATATTCATTGACATCACTTTTTGCAAGGGAGAATTCTATGATGTGAGCAACATGGCAAAGTTATAGCAGTGGGAAATTCAAGTCCTCCGGCAAGGCCAAGGCTCGTGCAAGATTTAGAGTTTTTGTACGATTAGATTACGTAATTGTAATCGTTTCTGAATGAAAATTTGATTGTGGTGGAGATGAATTAGGGATTGAAGTGAAAGTTGTGTTTCTCTGAGTGGAGAAAAGGATAAGCGAGATCGTCTTTAATGAAATTAGGGAAATTTGATTGTGGTGGAGGCGACTTAGGAATGGGAGTGACCGCCATTGTTGATGGCTAGATGTCGAGCAGTAGAGGTGTTATAAGATGGCACGAATGGTTTGGGTGAGTGTTAGCGCGGATGACGTAGCAAGGTGGTACGTTCGGCGGCGAATTTTGGTGGTGATGAAGGGAGAATAGGTGGTTTGTAGTAGATGTGGTGTTATTTTGGTGAGCACAGGGGTTTAATGGGGTTAGGAATGGGTGGTTGATATGTTAATAGTAATAGTAAGGGTAAAATAGTCTATTTCAGAAATTTGGTATGAAGTATAAAAGAAATAGAGATTTTCGGTATAAGTTTTGAAAAAAAATTATTCTAGGTATAAAATTTGAAAAATGGTGTTATAATAGGTATAAGTTATCAATTTACCCTTATCATTATCATTATCATTATCATTATCATTATTATTATTATTATTATTATTATTATTATTATTATTATTATTATTATTATTATTATTATTTTTATTATTATTATTATTATTATTATTATTAATATTATTATTATTATTATTATACACTACCCGTCCCCACCCCCTGCACCTTCCCTTCTTTCTTTTGTTTTGAAATGTAATACTCCGTATTTATGGTCTTGGGGGTACTCTATCGAGTAGCCCTTACTCTGTCGAGTAAGGGTATGTTGCAGAATAAAATAGTTTCTGACCTGTTGGGCACTCGATCGAGTAGCTCGGGCACTCGATCGAGTAGGGGGGTACTCGATCGAGTACCTTGGGTACTCGATCGAGCGCCCGGTTTTACGGGGGAGTTTTCGCGGGTTTTGTTAATTATGCGATTAGGGTATTTAAACCAATTCGTCTTTGTTTTAAAACACTTTTACCAAAACCTAAAACCTGTTTAAGAGAGAAAGCAGCAGTTCTTCTTCCTAATCGCATCCTTAACGATTCCCGGAGTTCAGACGGTCGATTCTCGTTGTTTTTAGTGTTGTTGGATTCCTTGCGTCGAGGGTAAGCTTCTAGCATAATTTTTATAATGTTTTACTAGTTTTGGTCAAACCCTAATTTAGGGTTTGGGGATTTTATGAGTAGGAATTGAATGGTAGTCTTTATGTGTTATGTATGATAGGAGGAGAATTCGTAGAGGAGCCGTTTTGAGACAGCTGTTTAGATCGTCTGCGTGTTTGCTTTCCAGGTAGGATTTCCTACTCAGTATTAGTCCCATAATGGGATATTGGTGATGTGCTGTAATTAGCTGATTGATATGATGATGGTAATTGTGTTTGTGTTTGTGGTTGTGTTCGTTGATGGCTCTCGAGATGCGTTCTCGGCTGAGTGGGGTCACTTGCGGGAGTGATCTCACGCCCTAGTTTCGCCTTCTGTGGAACCCGCCACAGAAGGGATGTGCACATTAATGATACAGGGTTATCGCTCGTACGATGAGCGGGGCTTAGGTGGGAACGGCTGCGGTCCCCCACTGGCAGGACTGGTCCAGTGGACAGTCAGTGATTGAGACGGTTGGTTGGTTGGTGTGTGTGTGTGTGTGTGTGTGGCAGTTCAAATTGTCTATTTGTCTTATCGTTGTTATGTATATTGATTGTGTGATTATCCGACCCCGGTGTTGTTTTGTAAAACTGCGGGGATCCATTCGGGATGGTGAGCAGATATTGAGCGGTATAGAGATGGTATCTTGGATAGTGGGGATGGCCACGACATGACGATAGAGTCTTCCGCTGTAGTTTAGCTTTTATTTACATTTCAGTTGAGAACAGACAGTTTGAATAATGTATTACACTTTTAGTTTGGTTTCGAGGATTGTAACTTTTCATTAAAGCACTTATAATAAATGTTGTTTCTATTTTGTCTATTTGATTATCATACCTCGGGCAACCGAGATGGTGACGTCTCCATACCTGAGTGGTCCTGGTAAGGCACTTGGAGTATGGGGGTGTTACAAATGGTATCAGAGCGACGATCCTGAAACCTGTAAGCAATGAACTTAATGAACATAGGGAGTCAATTAAAATGAACCCGGGGTAAAAGTCGTAGGAGCTAGTGCAAAGGCTTGGGAGACGTCCTAAAGTCGCAAGGGGTCGCCCCGACTTTGAACCGGTCACGTGGGGTAAATATGTGTTGAGTCATGTGTGTGCTTAGTAACTTGTGTAACAATGTGATGGAATGTGATGATGGATGGATGTTTAAATTGAAAGTTGATGAGATGAAAGGAAGATGATGATATATATATAAACATTGTTGATAGCATGATGGAATGTTTTATAACGTGGCAATTAATAGCATGAATGTTATGATGTAATGTGATTTTATAAAGTTATCATGTTAGTGTATGACGTAATATGCGGGTAGCTTTTACGTATTAGTGATACTTGATCGAGTAAGACTGACTCGATCGGATAGGTTTTTAGCAAACCGAGTCGTAATCGCGTTTTGGGGCACTCGATCGAGTAACTAGGGGTACTCGATCGAGTAGGGTGTCACTCGATCGAGTAGCCTATATACTCGATCGAGTGGGTTAGTGACCAGAAGGTCCGTTTGGTTCGGAGTTTGGGTACTCGATCGAGTACATAGGGGCACTCGATCGAGTAGCCCGTCACTCGATCGAGTGGGTTTGGGTACTCGATCGAGTGGGTTCTGGGCATCGTGTTTTCGTGTTTTGAAGTTTAGTACGTATGTTCATATCTACCCTTTCTTATATACGTTTAGTTTCAAGATGCCGCCCAAGAAAAATGCCTTGTACGCTAGAGCAGAGCTTATGACTACGGATGACATCGTTAAGATGTTAGAGCACCGGGACGCTCTCATCGAGACCCCGAAGAGAGTGAATGAGGACAAGGATAAGAGTAAGGAGAAGGAGGTTGACCATGCTAAAGTCAGCCTCTATATTGCGAGGTTTAACCCGAAGGAGTACAAGGGAGTTGAGGAGCCTAACCGTCTTGATAGTTGGTCGAGGGAGATGGAGAACATACTAGATTTAGTCCATTGTCCGGATGAGATGAGAGTGGATCGAGACGCATTCTATCCGAGGGAGGCGGTGGCAAGTGGTGGGATTCGGTGAAAGTAAGTGCCAAGGAGATATATACCAACCAGGGGTTACCTGCTATACCTTGGGAGGAGTTTCGTAGGGTGTGAGGAAGGAGTTTGTCGGAACATGTGAGGAGTAAGTTGAGGGAGGAGTTTGATAAGTTTAAGATGATCGCCGAGATGTCCGTGGCTGAGTACTACAGCAGTTCAATGAGAAATCTAGATATGCAGAGGACATGGGTTTGAGTGATGAGAATTTGGCTTTGAGGTTTGAGAGTGGGCTAACCACGAAGATTATGGACAAGTTACCCGTGGGAGTCCTCACTGATGTGAAGGAAGCATATGAGAGGGTGGGAGAGCGAGAGACTGGTGGAGATGGCTCGGAGAGGTCTGGTGGTGAGAAGAGGAAGTCGGAGAGCGAGGGTGGTGGCCAATCTAATTACAAGAAAGGCAACCACAATCAATCTAAGGGGTTTTCTTCTGGGTCGGGGTTTAGTGCTGGAACTTCCTTTGGGAGAGGTCGTGGGAATGTGAGCAACAGTGGGAGTGACTCGCTTTAGTTGTGGTGGCGTAGGCCCAAGAGACATGAGTGCACGAGTGCACCGGATCCTTTCGAGACCGCGCACGAGCTTTGCGAGCAATGGACCGGCGGGATCATGGCCAAACCGGGGAGGTCAGAGCTACCAGAGTGGAGGCAACCGCAACGGCGGTAATTCTTATCAGAAGACACCGATGAACAACAACAACAACAATCAAGGGTCGGGTGCTAAGCCGACTGCATCAGCTAGTACCGTCCAGGGAGGTGGGCAGAAGACCAGTGGCAAGTTGTTCATGATGGAGAAGAAGGCAATGAGGAGGATGCGCATGTTATCACCGGTACATTCCTTGTTAATGGTATTCCTACGTTTGTTTTGTTTGATTCGGGGCTTCTCAATCGTTTGTGTCTTGAGTCATGTAAAGCGATTGGTCCGAGAGTATATGAGTCTGTTAAGGAGCAAGTTTTCATACCTTCAGGTGAGTCTGTATCGTGTGGGAGGTTGTTTAGAGATGTATCTTTAATAGTTGGGCAAGTCGATTTCCCTGTAGACTTGCTAGAGTTTCCTTTTAATGGTTTTGAGATGATAGTTGGGATGGATTGGTTAGGAAAGTATAAGGCTAAGATAGACTGTCATCAAAAGAAAGTGTCTCTAAGAGGTCCTAAGGGTGTTAGTGTGTCTTACCGTGGGTTTTTAGTCAAACCCAAGGTTAAGTTGATTGCAGCTGTTACCTTGAAGTCTTATCTAAGGAAGGGATGTCCTTTGATCCTGTGCCATGTGAGAGATGATCGGATAGCGAGTCCAACAGTTGATGAGATACCCGTGGTGGGAGAGTTTGCGGATGTCTTTCCAGAGGAGATTCCGGGGTTGCCACCGAAGAGGGAGATAGATTTCACCGTTGAGTTGAAGCCAGGGACGGGGCCAATCTCTAAGGCACCGTACCGTATGGGTCCTAAGGAGATGGAGGAACTTAGGAAACAGTTGGATGATTTGATAGAAAAGGGGTACATTAGACCGAGTGTATCGCCTTGGGGAGCACCAGTTCTGTTCGTAAAGAAGAAAGATGGGAGTATGAGGCTGTGCATAGATTACCGGGAGTTGAACCGTGTGACGATAAAGAACAAGTATCCTTTGCCAAGGATAGATGACCTGTTTGATCAGTTGAGTGGTGCAACGGTCTTCTCTAAGATCGATTTAAGGTCGGGGTACCATCAGGTGAAGATTAGAGATGTGGACATACCGAAGACAGCTTTCACGTCGAGGTATGGCCATTATGAGTATGTGGTGATGCCGTTTGGGTTGTCTAATGCGCCGGCAGTGTTTATGGATTTGATGAATAGGATCTTCAGACAGTTCTTGGATCAGTTCGTAGTAGTGTTTATCGATGACATCTTAGTCTACTCTAAGACTAAGGAAGAGCATGAGGAGCATCTGAGGATCGTGTTGCAGACTTTGAGAGATCATGAGTTATATGCTAAGCTGTCCAAGTGCGAGTTCTGGTTAGAGGAAGTTGCTTTTCTGGGGCATGTAATCTCTAAAGATGGAGTAGCTGTGGATCCGGCAAAGATTGAAGCTGTGACAAAATGGGAAGCACCGAAGAATGTCGCTGAGGTTAGGAGTTTCTTGGGTTTAGCTGGATATTACAGACGGTTCGTGAAAGATTTCTCCAAGATAGCTAGACCGATGACGGCATTGATGAGGAAAGAGAACAGGTTTCGTTGGGATGAGAGTTGTGAGACGGCGTTCCAAACCTTAAAGGAGCGTTTGACCACGGCTCCTGTCTTGGCATTGCCTGAAGGGAGCGAGAATTTTGAGGTTTATACAGATGCTTCGAAGAATGGGTTGGGATGTGTGTTGATGCAGAATGGTAAAGTGATTGCCTATGCTTCTAGGCAGTTGAAGCCTTATGAGGAGAACTACCCTACTCATGATCTGGAGTTGGGTGCAGTGGTGTTTGCTCTCAAGATTTGGAGACATTACCTTTATGGAGCAATCTTTAAGGTATTTTCTGATCACAAGAGTCTCAAGTACATCTTCACGCAGAAGGAATTGAACATGAGACAGAGGAGGTGGATGGAGTTGATTGGCGACTACGACATGGAAATCATCTACCATGAAGGGAAGGCCAATGTAGTTGCTGATGCTTTGAGTAGAAAGAGTGTACATTCCTTGTGTACAGCTCTATCTTTGATGAGGCTGAGGGATGAGGTAGCGAGCTTCGGGATTCATATGATGCAGAAAGGAGATGCTATGGGTGATATGACAGTACATATGGAGTTTTATGATGACATTCGGGATAAGCAGGCTTTGGATCCTAAGATAGTTGAGTGGAGAGCTGGAGTAGAGAAAGGGACAGTGTCCCGATTTTCCATTCATACAGATGGTAGTTTGAGGTTTGATGGTAGGTGGTGTGTGCCTAATGACGAGGAGTTGAAAAGGACAATCATGACAGAGGCTCATTGCACACCATATTCAGTTCATCCAGGTGGGGACAAGCTATATAAGGACTTGAAGAACACGTTTTGGTGGCCTGGGATGAAGAAAGAGACAGCTGAGTTTGTGTCCCGTTGTTTGACATGCCAGAGAGTTAAAGGGGAACAGAGAAGACCACAAGGTAAGGTTCAGTCTTTGGAGGTGCCTGAGTGGAAGTGGGAATCCATTTCCATGGATTTCATTGTGGGTTTACCTAAGAGTCAACAAGGTAACAATATGATTTGGGTAATAGTGGATCGGTTGACCAAGTCAGCTCACTTTGTCCCAATGAAAGATACATGGACTAAGGCACAATTGGCTATGGCCTATCGAAAGAACGTGCTTAAGTTACATGGAGTCCCTAAGGACATAGTGTCCCAGACAGAGATGCGAGGTTTATATCGAAGTTTTGGAAAGAGTTGCAGGAAGCGTTGGGAGCGACTTTGAAGATGAGTACTGACATTTCATCCTGCGACAGATGGGCAGACAGAGAGAACAATCAAGACCCTTGAGGATATGTTGCGAGCTTGTGTGATGGATTTTGGTGGTAGCTGGGAGCAGAGGTTGGATTTGATAGAGTTTTCGTACAACAACAGCTATCACACCAGCATAGGTATGGCACCGTTTGAGGCTTTGTATGGGAGGAGATGTAGGAGTCCGATCTGTTGGGACGATAGTGCTGAGGCAGTGGTTTTAGGACCAGAGATGGTACATGAGATGGTAGAACAGATTAAGATGATCAGAGAACGGATGAGAGCAGCCCAGGATCGATGTAAGAGTTATGCAGATCTACATCGTCGGGACATAGAGTTTCAGGTTGGGGACAAGGTTCTTCTGAAGGTATCTCCGATGCGTGGAGTTATGAGATTTGGGAAGAAAGGCAAGTTAAGTCAGAAGTTTATAGGGCCTTATGAGATCTTAGAGCGAGTTGGGGAAGTGGCTTATCGGTTGGCTTTACCGGCTGCTTTGGAGAGAGTGCATAATGTGTTTCATGTATCGCAGCTGCGGAAGTATGTGAGTGACCCGTCACATGTGTTGGAGGCAGAGAGCTTAGAGCTGGATGAGTCTTTATCGTACCTTGAGGTGCCTAAGCAGATTCTAGACCGAAAGGTTAGAAAGACCAGGGGTGGTGAGACCGTCTTGCTTAAGATCCTTTGGTCTAACCACGAGACTGAGGAAGCTACATGGGAGGCGGAGGATATAATGAAAGAGCGCTACCCTTTCCTTTTTGATCAGGTATGTATGGTTACGGGGACGTAACCTTGTTTCTTTTAGGGGGGTAGGAGATGATCGCGAGAGTTTTTAGGAGTTTTATACACCTTTTATATGTTGTGTCGGGATGTTTGTCTTGGGTTTGTATCATGTTTTTGTTTGATGGTTGAGTCGGGTATGTTGAGGGAGTACCTTTGTTTTTGTTGTGGTTTGAACTTCGGGGACGAAGTTCTTTTTAAGGAGGGAAGACCGTAATACTCCGTATTTATGAGTCTTGGGGTACTCTATCGAGTAGCCCTTACTCTGTCGAGTAAGGGTATGTTGCGAGAATAAAATAGTTTCGACTGTTGGGCACTCGATCGAGTAGCTCGGGCACTCGATCGAGTAGAAATACTCGATCGAGTACCTTGGGTACTCGATCGAGCGCCCGGTTTTACGGGGGAGTTTTCGCGGGTTTTGTTAATTATGCGATTAGGGTATTTAAACCAATTCGTCTTTGTTTTAAAACACTTTTACCAAAACCTAAAACCTGTTTAAGAGAGAAAAGCGAGTTCTTCTTCCTAATCGCATCCTTAACGATTCCCGGAGTTGGACGGTCGATTCTCGTTGTTTTTAGTGTTGTTGGATTCCTTGCGTCGAGGGTAAGCTTCTAGCATAATTTTTATAATGTTTTACTAGTTTTGGTCAAACCCTAATTTAGGGTTTGGGGATTTTATGAGTAGGAATTGAATGGTAGTCTTTATGTGTTATGTATGATAGGAGGAGAATTCGTAGAGGAGCCGTTTTGAGACAGCTGTTTAGATCGTCTGCGTGTTTGCTTTCCAGGTAGGATTTCCTACTCAGTATTAGTCCCATAATGGGATATTGGTGATGTGCTGTAATTAGCTGATTGATATGATGATGGTAATTGTGTTTGTGTTTGTGGTTGTGTTCGTTGATGGCTCTCGAGATGCGTTCTCGGCTGAGTGGGGTCACTTGCAGGAGTGATCTCACGCCCTAGTTTCGCCTTCTGTGGAACCCGCCACGGAAGGGATGTGCACATTAATGATACGGGTTATCGCTCGTACGATGAGCGGGGCTTAGGTGGGAACGGCTGCGGTCCCCATTGGCAGGACCGGTCCAAAGTGGACGATCGATGATTGAGACGGTTGGTTGGTTGGTGTGTGTGTGTGTGTGTGTGTGGCGGTTCAAATTGTCTATTTGTCTTCTTGTTGTTATGTATATTGATTGTGTGATTAGTACCGACCCGGTGTTGTTTTGTAAAACCTGCGGTGATCCATTCGGGGATGGTGAGCGAGATATTGAGCGGTATAGAGATGGTAATCTGGATAGTGGGGATGGCCACGACATGACGATAGAGTCTTCCGCGTAGTTTAGCTTTTATTTACATTTCGGGATTGAGAACAGACAGTTTGAATAATGTATTACACTTTTAGTTTGGTTTCGAGGATTGTAACTTTTCATTAAAGCACTTATAATAAATGTTGTTTCTATTTTGTCTATTTGATTATCATACCTCGGGCAACCGAGATGGTGACGTCTCCATACCTGAGTGGTCCTGGTAAGGCACTTGGAGTATGGGGGTGTTACATGAAATACAATGCATCGTACAAACTCCATTTTTCGACCTTTCAAACCGAGATCCCTCCCGTATTTCTCAATCAAACTCCATTATTTTTATACCATTAGCTTCCTCGTCCCTTCCTCGTTCTTTTAAGGTAAGAAAGCTTTGATTTTGTTGAATTTTCGAAATGGGAATCTTATGACAAACTCGGTTTTGGTGACTCAAACAACTCGTTTTTCCTCCCTTTTTAGTTGAATACCTCGAATACTGAAGAAAAGCTTGTGCTTTGGACGTTTTCACTCGGGAATTCGAGAGTTAAAGGTAACGGTGATAGGTTACTTGACAAAATGTCGAACTTTCGTCTTATGGGTCATTTTATATGCTTTTATTCAGTAAAGTTTAGTTCTTGTGTCCTTTCTCCTTCATATGTAAAGTTCCGTCTCGAATTGTTGTTGGTAAAGGCTGTTTTGGGATGGTTCGTCCTCTAATTTAGGGACCGTCGCAATAATGGTAGCGGAACTAGTGTTGCGGGTTCTGGGCAGTCAGGATAGGAGTTGTGAACCACGATCATGGTCACTGTTGGATCAAGCTTTTATGGTTTTGCAGGTTACCCGACATGACCGTGCTTGGCGTGATTAGAGAGTTGTTTTGTGGACCGTTTTGGGTGGGTCGTGGGTGGTTTTGGGTAGTATGCGTAAACAATTTGAATAGGGTCAGGCTCGTCTAAATTCTAGTTCCGCAGGAGTGTTTGAGTCGGGTTGAGCGACCCCAGGAATGGACTATCTTGCTTGATGGGTACCCTAGTGCGGGGGACTGCCTATGGTCTGTTCTAAGCAGGATTGGTAGCGGTGTCGTACGGCTGTTGTGGCTGACTTGACTGGTTATAGTGACTGGGTTGGGTGGTCAATTGGGTGGAGTAATGGCGGGTTGTTTGGTGACGGGCATGGGGTTGTGCAACAGCCTCTATGTCGTGGTATATTGCCCTTGGCGCAAATTTGGTCATTTGGAATTATTAAATTTCCGTCTCGTATTTTATATAACGATAATTCGTTAATATTGTTCTTTCACATTGACAGGGCTGTCGTGTACCTATCAAATTTAAACAAACTATATAGCTAGGGAAGTCAGGTCGATCTCCTCATGGTGAACCGTCTGTCTTAGCTGCTTCCTTTATCTGCTTAATCCTTTTTCTCTGCCTTTTTCTCTTTCTCATTCTCATTAGTTTAGAACAACAACCCAATTAAAACCACCAATTTGGTTACCGTGACGAACTTAGACAAAGCTGAAATTTTCCCATCTCCCTGTGGAGATCGACCCGACTTCCCTAGCTATATTAGTTAGAGTCAGTTGGTTATTTTTTATAGGTATACGACTGCCCTGTCAATTATTATTATTACTATTATTATTATTATTATTATTATTATTATTATTATTATTATTATTATTATTATTATTATTATTATTATTATTATTATTTTTATTATTATTATTATTATTATTATTATTATTATTATTATTATTATTATTATTATTATTATTATTATTATTATTATTATAATTATTATTATTATTATTATTATTGTTATTATTATTATTATTATTATTATTTTTTTTTTTTTTTTTTATTATAAAGGGATGCGCGCAGCTTTCATTAAGAAAAAAAAAAAGAATAAAAGTTTACATGAAATTGGTGGGGAGCCGAGAGACAATCTGGGCTCCCACACCCTTAGCAATAGCAAAGCTAAGTCTAGTAAAAATGTAAGCGACCACCCGAGCCCCGCATCCCGAGATACCGAGAATTTCGGATCCGCTGAGCAAGGCAACCGCATCCGAACCCAACTCCCCAAGTGATGAGAAAGAGAAAGGTAGGAAACCATGCAGTTTCGCTACCGCGCACAAATCCCCATACTTAGCACACTTTCGCCGAGCAAAGATCGGGCCGACAACCCGGCCCGCACAAAATCGCCAACCCGCCCGAGTCAAAGGTGAAGAACCCGTCGGTCGACACACACATCACGCCCCGTCCCATAAATAAAGCAAGAACCGCAGACGAAGAGAGCCACCATGCACATCAACCAAACCGATATCAACCTCCTTCCCGCAAAGTAATACGGATCTATAGCAGATGTCGAAAAGAGTGTCCCGGACAAGGTTATGCCGATGTTTAACGCCCACAGACCAGACAAGAAACAGCGTGGTCCCCAAAAACATCCCCAAAGAAAAACCCGAGAGCAAGCGGCAGACGGGGCCTAGATACCGTGAATAACGGAACACCAGACGATACCCCAAAGACACACTACGGTAAGTCCTCCCGTTCATAGTCCGCCCCAACCCCGAGATAGGAACCGCACGTAACCAATCGGAGGAGTGAGAACCCGCCGAGATCGCCATAAAGCAAGCCGGCGCGGTGTCAAAGAGAAAACAGACTACGAGGCAAGAAAGAACCGTCGTGAAATAAATGTCCGCCAATTTCTTCATAAGTTTGGGGGCAGCAATTTCACTAGGGTGACCTAATATACGTAACCCGTAGTCGCAGTAAACACTGCGCGGCATCATCAAAAGGGGCCGGCAGCCTACAATACCGGAAGGGCCGAGGAGCTTAGCTCGCAAACCAGCAGACTGCAAGCGGGACGCAATAAAAGCATAAAATAAAACATCTCCCGCCGCATAGACACCAAGACCGCCGAGATGAAAAGGGAAAGTAGCAAGGCGCCACTGCCAATCCCCAAAGCCCGGCCCCGACGCGGTGACAATACGTTCCAAGCTAGAACGCAGAGCGGCATCAAAAGGAAGATGGACAGACCCAAAAACACTAGGGGAGCAAGTACGAAGGGAGAAGTAAATCTTAGAAATACCAGTACAAGCTCGAAGAAGAAGCAACTCACATTGCGGGTCCTCAATCCTCGCAACCAAGTCCATTAAAGCAATGGTCTTAGTTACTCTCGTCGCCACAATCTCACTGCTAAAACCAGGACAAGTATCTTGTGGTCCTCCAAAAGCGTAACACCGCGCAAAGGCCGAGAAATAGAAGTGGGGAAAACCCCAGGAAGCCGACTCCGTGGATCCTCAACAGGCCAAAAGAGCTCCGTCTTGGAGACATTAAGATGTAATCCAAAACTAGGGCCATCCAACATAATCAAGTCCAAAACCTTCCCCACCTCCAAAGTATCACCCACGATGGTGCCATCATCTAAGTACCAAGCCTGCAAAGTAAGGTCAAAAGTGTCCCGGATCTTGCAAACCAAGGGATGCAAAACCAACGCGAAAAGCAAAGGCCCCAACGGATCGCCCTGCTGAACACCCTGACAAGACCACAAACAGTGCTCCCCATAAAAAAGGCGGGCCGGGCTGGAATAACAAAACTCCACCCAACGGGAGAGAGCCGGGCAACGACGGCGGACCTCCTGAATCATGGTCGAACGATCAACAAGGTTGAACGCATTCTGGAAATCAACCAGCAACATAGAAAGCCCCACTTGAGTCCCCCGATCCTCAACAAGCCGGTTCAAGGCATGCAAGATAGCCTCTCCTCCACCAGACACCCCAACCCCGAACTGAAGCCCATCAAAATAAGAAGATAAGGACGGACCAACCATAGAAGCACCAACCTTGGAGACAAGCCGTCTCCAAACCGTACCAACAGCAATAGGACGAACCCCACCACCCGGTTTAACGAGTGGCGTGAGAGGAGCGCTAGCAATGTACTCACCCAGAGGAAGAGGACAACGGCCCTCAAGAAAAAGATTAACCACCCTAGTAATAGAAGTGATCAAATCATCTGAAATAGCCACAGCAGCGCCACTCAAACAATCCATAAGGTGCTGGGCACGAAAACCATCCCTCCCACAGGAAGTGCCACGAGGGAAGCTCCTAATCATATCCAATACCACGGCCGAAGAGGCAACCAGAGGATGATGATCCCCAGACAGAGGAGGCAAAGAAGGAGGCGGGGCAACAGGATGCTTCTCACGCAAGGCCACGAGAGTGGCATCGGAGTAGGGGGCGACCCCAGAGGAAGAAAGCACTCGTACAGCAGCAGTATAATGGCCATCAGAAATCTTCCGCCGACATTGGCGGAGGTTAAGCTCACTCAAATCCAGCTCCTCATCCACAGAAAAGGAAGAAGGACCCTCATCAAAACACTCCTGTAACAACTGCAAACCCCCCCGGTGTCCCCCAAGCAAGTATAGCCCTGGCAATACACTCCTCCTGATGCTGACGCCGAATAGCTGTCCGACACTCATGATTACTCCGAGGAGCAAAAGTCCTGAGCAAACAAAGGGGTAGAACAAGCAACCGAACCCAGCGGGAGAGATCACTAGGTGCATCAAACACCTCATCCAAGGCCCCTTTCAAAGCCCGAGCAAACCCAAGACGGCACTTAGGAGGAATAGATTTGACGGTGCGAAGGCCTAAAGATAGCAAACGATCCAGCGAAGATATAGACCACTGAATGAGCTCTACACTATCATTAGAAGAAACCGAAGTAGATGGAGCCAAAGGTCTCGGAATACCATGAATATGGAAGGTGTAAATGCCATCAACACACCCCGGATGCTCCACAATATCACCCCGATTATGCCGACATCTAGCTCTAACAGTACGGGTCATAAAACACACCCCACACAACCAGAGCCCCATCCGTCTCAAAGAACTCTCGGCATTGGAATAAACAGCCAAACTATCAGAAAGAGTCTGCCGCGTAGGGTCCAACGCCCCGTCATGACAATGTCGGACCCGAAAATGTTTCTGCCAAGCCGCCTTTGTAAGGCCGTTACCGAAACCATCCCGACACCCATGAAGACCCAAAAAAGGACAGTGGTACCTCACAAGCTCGGGCATGAAGGAAAAAGCAAAGCCCCACACCCGTCCTGCATTAAAGAAAAAGATATAGCCACCAAACTACCACCCGAACGAAAATCACCACACAGACAACCGCACAAGCAGCAAGAGGCTCAAAGCAGACAAGACACCCGTATAGAACAGCGGCCCAACTGACCACCAACACACCTCCCACTCCGGCGGTGGTTAACAACTTGATGTAAAAGCCGAATACCTCCACGCCACCAAAAACCGCAACACCCACCAAAGCCACAACCTACACGACAGGCGGGCGGCAAAGAAAGATAGGACACCGGCAGCAGGAGAACAATTCCACGGCAGGCAAAACCAGCAACAGAGACGGTGGAGAAAAGTAAAGGAAATAAAGGAAAAACCCGAATGCGGAAAAACAACGAGAAAAAAGAACAAACTCACCGGAGAATAAAAAAGGCAACGCCGTCAGCCACCACAGCAATGACCGGCGACGGGAGGTCGATGGTCAAAGGGTGGTGACGCTGGAAAACACCACCGCAGGCAGGCGGTGAGTAACCCAGAACGTGGCAGCCGTTAACCCAAAAAGACGCACACACCACTCTCCCTCAACTCACGACAACCGCAGAAACCACCAACACAACCCACCTAAGACCGGCGACGTGAGGTCTAATGGTCGTCGAGAAGTGGTTGTTGGCAGACGACGGCGGCAGGGCGACTGAAAAGTAATCTGCGTATATGCCCTAATTCGCGAAAAAAAACAAGACGCCGATCCGACTAAACACCCAACGCCGATGATCCGACGGTGTGAAGGGGCCGACGGTGATGACAGCCGACGTGTTGTGGTAGCAGAACGCCGGTTGGTGGCCGAAGTAGGGTTAGGATGCAGAATCACCAAAATCGCCCTCTCCCTCTCCTCTCTCCAATATTATTATTATTATTATTATTATTATTATTATTATTATTATTATTATTATTATTATTATTATTATTATTATTATTATTATTATTATTATTATTATTATTATTATTATTATTATTATTATTATTATTATTATTATTATTATTATTATTATTATTATTATTATTATTATTATTATTTATGCGTGTATTTTATATAATGTTTTTACCTCATTTTTACACGCATTTCTGTACTATTTACGTGGCATCTAGCTACAAATACCAACGAATATTCTACTTTGGGTTGTTTTCTGTAAATTGCAGGAATAAACCAAAGAGGAGATAAATCGAGCCTAAAGTCGTCCTATTTGCATGCATTTATGGAGAACAAGGAGCCGGAGCTTGGAATCTATCACTTTGAAGACGCGTGAGCTAGTTTCGGAAGGTGTCTAGTGCCTAAACGTGCCAAAATAGCTCGATTGACTACTTTTCTAGTCGATCGAATGCTTTATATACTGAAGGTTACTCGATCGAGCAGTCCCAGTATTCAATCGAGAAGACATTACAAGGAGTTACTCGATCGAGTGGTTTATTTCCACTTGATCGAGGGGTTTGAAGCTTAGTTGCTCGATCGAGTGGTTTATTTCCACTCGATCGAGTGGTTTGGCCTGTAATAGAGTTTTTCCGCCTAATTTCGTATGGCCTTTTGTAATTAAGTTTAGGATTAGGTATAAGGGGAAGATTTTCGGATACTACAAAATATAGTAGACTGCGTAACTCTTCCTGATCCTATTCACTACTACTTGACCGACTTCTACTGCTTATTCATCTGTGACCTTTCTTCTATACTTTGCTACTCATATTCGGATTTGTAATTGGTATTATTTCTCCTTTTATCTCTTAATCGTATTTATCATTTTATTTCTATCTTCTTCTCACTGTTTCCATTATTGTTTTATTTAATCTTTCATTCTTATTATTCTTATGTTTAATTCTTGTTATCTACATATTATTGTTGTGAACTCGGTAGTAATGTGTAGCTAATTCCCTTTTGCTAAGACTAGGGAATCCATGATTATGAAGGGATAACGATTGAATTATTAGGATAATGCTTGTATTGTCCTTGCTGTTAATCGCTGCACTTTTTTGTATCTGTCTAATTGAGTCGACGCAATTAGGCATTTAAATCATAGTAAACCTCAACCTGGACCGGAAGGTTGGAAAGGGTGAGAATCGTAGCGAACATTAGGGCACTATAGTGAGGGCGGAAGCTAAGCTATTTGTGCTTTAGGGCGAATTGAGACCGGAAGGAGATATTCACTACTCCTCGGACCATACTTGCATTGACCTGAGACCTATATTACTTGACCGAATGATCATGGTTAACCATCTATCTTAGCTGCTTCCTTTATCTGCTTAATCCTTTTTCTCTTCCTTTTTCTCTTTCTCATTCTCATTAGTTTAGAACAACAACCCAATTAAAACCCCCAATTTGGTTACCGTGACGAACTTAGACAAAGCTGACATTTTCCCATCTCCCTGTGGAGATCGACCCGAATTCCCTAGCTATATTAGTTAGATCCAGTTGGTTATTTTTGATAGGTATACAACTGCCCTGTCAAATTTTGGCGCCGTTGCCGAGGAGGTGGCGCAATTTTGTTGCTTTATTTGAGTTTGTCTCTCGTCTCAAGGAATTTATTCCTTGAGACTGATCTCACTTTTGCGAAGTTTTTCATTAGTTTTGCAGGTTATCTGTTCTATAAGAGAACATCGTCACACATGTTCCGCTTTGTAAACTCTATTTGCCAGGATGCCTAATATAGCCAGCCATTCGGAGCCTAATGTGGATTCCCTTCCAAAAAGTGTCTTACTACCCACTACTGAGTCCGGAACCTTTGGAATCCACCCATCATACATACAGTTGGTCGAGAGAAATATCTTTAGGGGGGGTACCTGAAGAAGATCCATGCAGGCATATAGAGCTGTTTACAGAGTATTGCTCTACTATTCCTCTTGCTGCTGGGGTGACAGAGGACAAAGTGAAGGGAGCTCTTTTTCCCTTTTCTTTAGCTGATGATGCCCGGGAATGGTTGAGGGATCTAGATATGGAGGCAGCTGGTGTAACCGACTGGAGTTCCCTTGCTTTGGCCTTTTACAGGCGATATTTCCCACCGCAGCGCACTAATGCCTTGAGAGCTCAGATTACTTCTTTTGCGCAACTGCCTACTGAAGATTTGGATGGGGCGTGGGCAAGGTTCAAGAAGCTCGTCCGTTCTGTGCCTCACCATAGTTTCAAGCGTTGGTTCCTTTGCACCCAGTTTTACAACGGGTTATATCGAAACCAAAGAGCTATTCTTGATAGTGTAGCTAAGGGGAGATTCACTAAAAACATGGAAGATGACCAAGGGTGGCGTCTTATTGAAGAGATGGTTATCCATGTTGCAGAATATGGAAATCCCCGAGGTAGTGAGCAAGTTAACGAGTTGGTAACAGCTGCAGTGGAAAATCCTAGCAAAAGTCTAGGTAATGTGGAGATTACGGAGGCTGTGAGTTAGAGCGCACAGGTTTGTTCAATTACTGAGCATGTGGAGATATGTGGTAGATGTGGCATGGAGGGGCATGACCCTATTGATTATCTGGAAAGTATAGAGCGCGTCCTTACTTACCAGAAATACAAGCAAGGAGTCCCTTTTTCTCAATTATATGAAGAAATGAAGAATGTTTATACTCCTTCTACGCCAGCTCCGCAACCGGTCTCTCCTTCTTCAAACGAGGAAATTGCCGAACTGATATCCTTGATGTTGAACTTAACACAACAGTTTGGGGAGAAATTTAGCAAGAATGAAACTATTATTGTGGAATTAAGAGAACAAGTCGCCCAATTGACACTCGCGAGAGACCAAGCCAAGCTTCTACCGACATGCGATCCGGTTAATGTAACGAATCTCCAAAGTGGCCTTATTCATGAGGGGCTAAAAATACCAGAAGACGGGGTTGTGACAGCTGATAATACCCCGAATGATTATTTGGATGAATTTCTAAACGATATCCTTGCTGCGTGTTGTCTAGACACTCGATCGAGTGAAAATTCTACTCGGTCGAGTGAAATTCTTCATCCAATCACTCGATCGAGTGGCAAAAGTGGTCGATAGAGTATTGCCCAAATTACAGATGGTCGACCGAGTGATAATCTTACTCGATCGAATGAAATAGTTAGAGAAATCACTCGATCGAGTGAACAAAGTGATCGATCGATTAAGCCTGAAAAAAGAGATCACTCGATCGAGTGAAGAAAATGGTCGATCGAGTAAATGCCAATATGAAACCACTCGATCGAGTGAGGAAAGTACTCGATCGAGTACCAGAAGCAGAGGAGATCCTATTTTGATATCTAATTCCGCTACCGTGTCATCTTCCCCTGCTGTGGAGATGTCACGCACTGATAAAGGTAAAGAGAAAGTCGCGGGTCCACTCATTGCTACCAGAGTACCCTTCCCGAGTCGTCTGAAAGACGAGAAGGTGGAGCGACAGTACGGTAAGTTTGTGGACGTTATGAAGAACCTCCAGGTAACTGTCCCTTTTACCAAACTTGTTACCCAGGTACCCACTTACGCTAAATTCATGAAAGATATTGTGACGCGTAAGAGAGAGCTAAGTGAATTTGAGACGGTTTCATTTATGGAAGAGTCTAGTAATTTACTTTTAAATAAGGCTCCACCTAAAATGAAAGACCCGGGTAGCTTTTCTATTACCTATGTTATAGGCAATGTGGTTATTGATAAGGCTCTTTGTGATTTAGTAGCCAGCGTCAGCGTCATGCCCATATCTGTCTGCAAGAAATTGAATATGGGTCATCTTAAATTGACTAACATTACCCTACAGATAGCTGATAGATCTGTTAGGAGACCCTTATGTGTCTTGGAGGACGTGCCTGTGAAAATAGGCAAGTTCTTTATACCAGTCGATTTCATTGTTTTAGACATAGCTGAGGACACCCGGACCCCAATTATCTTAGGAAGACCATTCCTTTGTACAGCTGGAGCCATTATTGATGTCAATCAAGGGCGTTTGACTCTTACAGTAGGGGATGACGCGATCACTTTTAGCCTGCCTAGCACTTGTTAGAGGATACTTGTTATTCGGTTGATATTATTGACGAGCCTATTTATGACTTCTGGTCGGGTTCTTTTATGAGGACCCACTAGAAGCTCTTATGCTTTTGGATGAGTGTGCAGATAACCCAGATGACGATGATGCTGTTATGGATTTGCTTATAGATGATTTAGATGAGCGTGAACTCACCGACGCTGAGGGAGAGCAAGTGGAACAGATGATTAGCACTCTTTGCTCCATTTAGGTAAAGGTACCGGAGCATAAGCCTCTCCCCTCTCATCTAAAATATGCTTTATTAGATGATACTGAGCGATATCCAGTCATCGTTAGTGCTAAGCTTGATAATGATCAGTTGACTTCCTTGTTAGCTGTGCTTAAGAAAAACAGGAAAGCTTTGGGTTATTCTTTAGACGATATCAAGGGGATTAGTCCCGATATTTGTATGCACAAGATAGAGTTGGAGGAAGATCACAAACCTTAGGACAGATGGTCGGCCAGGTGAACCAGAAGATGCCAGATGTTGTGGTGGCTGAGGTAATGAAGCTGCTCGATGCAGGTATTATCTATTCTGTTGGTCATTCTAAATGGGTGAGTCCAGTGCAGGTGGTCCCGAAGAAAGGAGGGACTACCGTGGTTAGGAATGATAAGAATGAGTGGGTGAGTCCAGTGCAGGTGGTCCCGAAGAAAGAAGGGACTACCGTGGTTAGGAATGACAAAAATGAGTTAATACCCACTCGAGTAGTGACTGGTTGGCGAATGTGTATAGATTACAGACAGCTTAATGCCGCCACCAAGAAAGATCACTTTCCTCTTCCTTTTATTGATCAAATGGTAGAAAGGTTAGCTTCTCATAAGTTTTTCTGCTATTTAGACGGGTATTCAGGGTTCTTTCAGATCCCTATCCACCCAAGCGATCAAGCTAAGACTACATTTACTTATCCTCAAGGCGTGTTTGCTTATCGCAGGATGCCTTTTGGTTTATGTAATGCCCCTGCCACCTTCCAAAGGTGCATGATGGGGATATTTTCAAAGTATATCGAGTCTATTATGGAAGTTTTCATGGACGATTTCAGTGTTTTTGGAAGTGATTTTTCTAATTGTCTGTCTAACCTTGATAAAGTGTTGAAGTGCTACATTGAGGTTAATCTCGTGCTTAACTGGGAGAAGTGCCATTTCATGGTCAACGAGGGAGTTGTCTTAGGGCACTTAGTTTCTGATAGGGGAATAGAAGTCGATAAAGCAAAGGTGGAAGTGATTCAGCAATTACCACCTCCTGTTAATGTTAAGGGGGTGAGGAGCTTCCTTGGCCACGCCGGCTTCTATCGCCGGTTTATCAAGGATTTCTCAAAAATTGCTAAACCACTTACACAGCTGCTACTTAAGGATGCCCCTTTTGTGTTTACTGATGAGTGTCTTTCTGCTTTTCACAGGTTAAAGCAGGCTTTGGTCTCTGCGCCGACCATACAGCCTCCCGTCTGGGACTTGCAGTTTGAGATAATGTGTGATGCCAGTGACTATGCACTAGGAGCGGTGCTAGGCCAACGAAAAGACAAATCTCTAAATGCAATCTACTATGCGAGCCGAAATCTGGATGAGGCTCAAGTTAAATACACTACCATTGGAAAAGAGCTGCTAGCTGTAGTTTATGCCTTAGAGAAATTTCGTTCTTATTTGATTGGGTCAAAAGTAACTGTTTTTACTGACCATGAAGCTTTGAGGCATCTCCTTGCTAGGAAGGAGGCTAAACCACGGTTATTGAGATGGATACTCCTTCTCCAGGAGTTTGATTTGCAGATTAAAGATAAGAAAGGAGTTGAGAACGTTGTAGCTGATCATCTGTCGCGACAAGAAGGGGAAGACTCTTTACCTATTGATGATTCTTTCCCTGACGATACTTTATTTGCTGTATTATCGTCTGTTGTTAACCAAGAGCCTTGGTATGCAGATATAGCTAACTACGTTGTTAGTGGCAAGCTGCCGCCTGACCTTCCTCATCAGTAGAGGAAGCGTTTTCTGTATAACACTAAGCAGTATTTTTGGGATGATCCTTATTTATTTAAGGAATGTGCAGACGGTCTCTACAGATGGTGTATTCCGCAGTGGGAGACCAAAGTAGTCCTGGAAGGCTGCCAATCCTCCTCCTATGGTGGTCACCACGGTCCATCGCGCACCGTGGCTAAGGTACTTCAGTCTGGTTTTTACTGGCCTTCTTTGTTTGCTGATGCTAAGTCTTTTTTTTCAGCTTGTGATGCTTGCCAACGATCAGGGAACATTTCAAAGAGACATGAGATGCCACAAAATGGTATCTTAGAGGTTGAGGTTTTCGATGTCTGGGGCATTGATTTCCAAGGACCGTTCCCGTCTAGTAAAGGTAACAGGTACATTTTAGTGGCTGTAGATTATGTGTCGAAATGGGTTGAGGCAATTGCCTCACCTCATTGTGATTCCAAGACCGTGATAAAAATGTTTAAAAAGGTCATATTTCCCCGATTTGGTGTCCCTAGGGTCGTCATTAGTGATGGGGGAATGCACTTTAAAGAAAATAAACTAACTTCCATTCTGTCTAAAGTTGGTGTCCAACACCTGCGTGGTTTGAGGTATCATCCCCAAACTAGTGGTCAGGTTGAGGTCTCTAATCGCGAGTTGAAAGAGATCTTGTCTAAGGTAATTTCTAAATCACGGAAGGACTGGAGTCTTAAATTAGAAGACTTATTATGGGCCTACAGAACTGCCTTTAAGACACCAATTGGTGCGTCACCTTATAGGTTAGTTTATGGGAAATCATGTCACTTACCTGTTGAGTTGGAATGTAAGGCTTGGTGGGAAATTCGTGAGCTAAACTTTGATCCTAAGTTGTGTGGTCAGAATCGTCTTTTACAGCTAGATGAGTTGGAAGAATTTAGGTTTAATGCATATGATAGCTCGCGCATTTATAAAGAAGACGAAGAGATGGCATGACAAAAGAATTCTACCTCGAGAGTTTCATGTTGGGCAGAAGGTGTTGTTGTTTAATGCCCGACTGCGATTATTTCCTGGCAAGCTGAAGTCCAGGTGGAGTGGTCCTTATACGGTGACAGCTGCTACTAGATATGGATCCGTTGAGCTAGAAGGTCCCGAGGGAAATCGGTTCAAGGTGAATGGGCAATATGTGAAGCATTCTCACGAGGCAAATCAAGCAGATAATCATGTTGAAGTCCTATACTTCGACGAGCTTGATGCGCCAGTTATATGATGCCAGAAAGGTCGTGCAGGACCTCTTAAACCTGCGCTCTCCGGGAGGCAACCCGGACTATTTAGTTGTATTTTTGTTGAACTATTTCCTTGCCTTTAGCTTTTTGTTGAACTTTAGATGCTGTTTTACGCACCCTATGTATTCTCCTTGTTTTTTATGCGTGTTTTTCAGGTGTATCCGCTCGATCGAGTAGTTTCTCTACTCGATCGAGCACTTTTGGGATAATATTCACTCGATCGAGTAGTTAAAGTACTCGATCGACAAGCTGCATAACCAAGATCACTCGATCGAGTAACAATTTGCTCGATCGAGCACTTTTTTGACACCAATTCACTCGATCAAGCTATTCCACCCCACTCGATCGAGTAGTTTCGTCTTCCAGCTGCTACATTTCCTCTGTTGAGCTACCGCTTGACTTCCTTTGACCTCCCATGTTCATGGTCGGTTTGGGGAGGTCCCTCTTCATGACGTTTTGTAAGTCTTCCGACTCCACTTAACCTTTTCTCCTCAGTTTGCATTTCTTTCCCTATTTTTGGTACAATGAGGGCATTGTACGGTTTGGTTTGGGGAGGTATGCATCCATATCTGTGTCTGCATGTTTTCTTGCATTTTTGTTTGCACGTTTATTTATTTTCGCATGCATTGTCGTTTTTAATTCAACAATCACATAAATTTCAAAAAATTTCACGTTTAATTTGAGTCGAAACGTTTGAACTTTGACGCTACATTGAATTTTACCTTAGCCCTGCATTTTCGTGACATATAGTTGGCATGATTATGTGCATGATCTACGAGTTTTTGTTTCTCTCTTATCTGAACGAAGAGATTTGACTCACATATTGGCAAGCTATATTACATTCTGAGGTTAGAGCTTTATAAACTGGTGACATTCATGACCGGTTTCATTTAGGATGTGAGTAGTACTCTCTGTAAGACATGTAACATCAATTTGCATAAGCATGAGTCTAGTCTTTTTAATACCTGTATGCATTCGGTCTGTGGATGGTGACATGTGTTTGGAGAGACAGTTCCCTTTTATTTCATTCTACCCATGAGCCCCACATAGCCAAATTGCCCTTTTGTCCTTTTAGCTACATACTATAATTTTTCCTACCCTAGCCGAGCTAATAATGAGTAGCTGTTTGGAATGCTTTACTGCAGTTTGGTTATTTTTATCTGAATTCAGAAAATGGTGGAAGAATTGAAGGTAATGAAAAAAAATGATGGATGAAAAAGAAAATAAAAGAATGAACAAAAATGGAAATATGAAAAAGAAAAGAAAGAAAAATCATGTGCAGAGAATTGAGAAACTGTATAATGATTTTCACTCCCATGTTTTACTTATATTTCATGGGGAGTTGACAAGTTTTTGGTGTATTGTGAGTTGAGTGCATGGAATTTGCACCGTTTTGTTTTGTTATTTTGAGTACGGAGTTGGGATGCAGTTCAATATTTGGATTGGTTGTTGCTAGCCTGGCTATTAACCCCGCATATCCAAATTCATCTTAGCCCCTTCTTACCCATTACCTCACTTACCCAAATGTAAGTCCTCGGCATGTGTCTTGGTCATTAGTATGGTTGGAATGCGTATGTACGGTTGTAGAGACTTTATTCATGTTAACTGCATTTGAGTGATGAGCGTCCCGTGAGAGTCCGATACTTTTGAGTCTTGCAAGGTCGACGGTTCAGTAAGTTTGAAACATTGATTTAATTCGTTTGCACTTATCATTTGCCACTTTGTTAGTTGTTGCATTAAACTGGTTTTGGTGGGTGATTTGTAGCTGATGCGTTGGTCCCGTTCCACTGTTTATTCTTAGTTGCATTCATAGTCTGCTTGGGGACAAGAAAAGGTTTGGTTTGGGGAGATTTGATGCGTGTATTTTATATAAGGTTTTTACCTCATTTTTACACGCATTTCTATACTATTTACGTGGCATCTAGCTACAAATACCCCCGAATATTCTACTTTGGTTCGTTTTATGTAACTTGCAGGAATAAACCAAAGAGGAGATAAATCGAGCCTAAACTCGTCCCATTTGCATGCATTTATGGAAAACAAGGAGCCGGAGCTTGGAATCTATCACTTTGAAGACGCGTGAGCTGGTTTCGGAAGGTGTCTAGTGCCTAAACGTGCCAAAATAGCTCGATCGACTACTTTTCTAGTCGACCGAATGCTTTATATACTGAAGGTTACTCGATCGAGCAGTCCCAGTATTCAATCGAGAAGACATTACAAGGAGTTACTCGATCGAGTGGCTTATTTTCACTCGATCGAGGGGTTTGAAGCTTAGTTGCTCGATCGAGTGGTTTATTTCCACTCGATCGAGTGGTTTGGCCTGTAATAGAGTTTTTCCGCCTAATTTCGTATGGGCTTTTGTAATTAAGTTTAGGATTTGGTTTAAGGGGAAGATTTTCGGATACTACAAAATACAGTAGACTGCGTAACTCTTCCTGATCCTATTCACTACTATTTGATCGACTTCTACTGCTTATTCATCTTTGACCTTTCTTCTATACTTTTCTACTCAGATTCGGATTTGTAATTGGTATTATTTCTCCTTTTATCTCTTAATCGTATTTATCATTTTATTTCTATCTTCTTCTCACTATTTCCATTATTGTTTTATTTAATCTTTCATTCTTATTATTATTATGTTTAATTCTTGTTATCGACATATTATTGTTGTGAACTCGGTAGTAATGTGTAGCTAATTCCCTTTTGCTAAGGCTAGGGGATCCATGATTATGAAGGGATAGCGATTGAATTATTAGGGTAATGCTTGTGTAGTCCTTGCTGTTAATCGTTGCACATTTTTGTATCTATCTAATTGAGTCGACGCAATTAGGCATTTAAATCATAGTAAACCTTGACCTGGACCAGAAGGTTGGAAAGGGTGAGACTCGTAGAGAACATTAGGGCACTATAGTGAGGGCGGAAGCTAGGCTATTTGTGCTTTAGGGCGAATTGAGACCGGAAGGAGATATTCACTGCTCCTCGCACCATACTTGCATTGACCTGAGACCTAGATTACTTGACCGAATGATCATGGTGAACCGTCTGTCTTAGCTGCTTCCTTTATCTGCTTAATCCTTTTTCTCTGCCTTTTTCTCTTTCTCATTCTCATTAGTTTAGAACAACAACCCAATTAAAACCCCCAATTTGGTTACCGTGACGAACTTAGACAAAGCTGACATTTTCCCATCTCCCTGTGGAGATTGACCCGACTTCCCTAGCTATATTAGTTAGAGTCAGTTGGTTATTTTTGATAGGTATACGACTGCCCTGTCAATTATTATTATTATTATTATTATTATTATTATTATTATTATTATTATTATTATTATTATTATTATTATTATTATTATTATTATTATTATTATTATTATTATTATTATTATTATTATTATTATTATTGGTCCCCACCCTCAGCACCTTCCCTTCTTTCTTTGTCTTGAAATCCCCTGCAACCTTCCTCTTTTTCGAATATACTAGCAGCAACAATAAAACACAATGCACCGTACAAACTCCATTTTTCGACCTTTCAAACCGAGATCCCTCCCGTATTTCTCAACCAAACTCCATTATTTTTGTACCATTAGCTTCCTCGTCCCTTCCTCGTTCTTTTAAGGTAAGAAAGCTTTGATTTTGTTGAATTTTCGAAATGGGCATCTTATGACAAACTCGGTTTTGGTGACTCAAACAACTCGTTTTTCCTCCCTTTTTAGTTGAAGACCTCGAATACTGAAGAAAAACTCGTGCTTTGGACGCTTTCACTCGGGAATTCAAGAGTTAAAGGTAACGGTGATAGGTTACTCGACAAAATGTCGAACTTTCGTCTTATCGGTCGTTTTATATGCTTTTATTCAGTAAAGTTTGGTTCGTGTGTCCTTTCTCCTTCATATGTAAAGTTCCGTCTCGAATTGTTGTTGGTAAAGGCTATTTTGGGATGGTTAGTCCTCTGATTTTGGGACCGTCGCAATAATGGTAGCGGGACTAGTGTTGCGGGTTTGGGGCAGTCAGGATAGGAGTTGTGAACCACGGTCATGGTCACTGTTGGATCAAGCTTTTATGGTTTTGCAGGTTACCCGACATGACCGTGCTTGGCGTGCTTAGAGGGTTGTTTTGTGGACCGTTTTTGGTGTGTCGTGGGTGGTTTTGGGTAGTATGCGTAAACAATTTGAATAGGGTCAGGCCCGTCTAAATTCTGGTTCCGCAGGAGTGTTTGAGTCGTGTTGAGCGACCCCAGGAATGGACTATCTTGCTTGGTGGGTACCCTAGTGCGGCGGACTGCCTATGGTCTGTTCTAAGCAGGATTGGTGGCGGTGTTGTACGATTGTTGTGGCTGACTTGACTGGTTATAGTGACTGGGTTGGGTGGTTAATTGAGTGGAGTAATGGCGGGTTGTTTGGTGACGGGCATGAGGTAGTGGAACAGCCTTTGTGTCGTGGTATATTGCCCTTGGCACAAATTTGGTCATTTGGAATTATTTAATTTCCGTCTCGTATTTTATATAACGACAATTCGTTAATATTGTTCTTTCACATAATTATTTGGTTGGGCTCATTTGATTTAGTTTGTTGGGCTCATTTGATTTTAGTAAATGGGCTAGCTATATTTGGTAATTTAGGCTAGTCATGTTTATAAACTGTTTTGGCGCTAAATTGGTTTATTTAAAATATGATTAAATAACCGTCTCGCATTTTTATATAACTTAATTCGTTAAATATCGTCCGTTCATATACTTTTCTCGCACTAATCATAAAAGTGGAATTTATGATTTATTCAAGTCAAAATTCGATGAAATGTCTCACTTACCTATAATATGAATTTTTATCCGTTCATTCTCTTTTATTTATCGTATCTCAAATACGAGTTAATTATTCTACTTATTTAATTAAATTGAGTCATTTATAATTGGATGATAGTTTTGCTTATTATAAATGGTTCATTTCCGTTTGTTTACATTTTTATTCAAGTGACAAATATTGAAGAAATGAATTACTTATTCATATTCATGATTATGATTTGGAATGAAATGTCTCACTTGGATTACATCGGTTCGTCTATGTAGTAGTCTCTTTCCAAGTTTATTCGTATTGCTTGGTTAAGTCGTATTCTTATGATATATCTTTACGCCTTACTTGTGCCGTTCTGCCAAGTATTGGTTTACGCCGCTCTCGTGCCGTTCTGCCGGGAGTTGGTTGATTTATGTTTACCCGCCCCTTTCGGACTGTTCTGCCGATTGTGGGCTAGCTCATATCGTATTCTGGTGACAATGCCTTTATGCTATACATTTTGCTTGACTTGTCTTTACGCCCCTTTCGGACTGTCCTGCCGATTGTGGGTTTAGCTCATATTTTCCGCCTCTTTCGGACTGTTCTGCTGATTGTGGGTTCTCGACTTTCGTTCTGTCGATCGAGTCTTGGATGCGGACTGTTCTGATGCATGTCGAATCGGGGACCGTTCTGCCCCGAGAGTCTGGCCAGATTTAGACTAGGACTGAGTCTTGGGAGTACCATAGTCGTCCTACCAGGGATATTATATTTTGATAAATGAGTAGTAAAGGTCTTGCTTGGTTATAGATATTGGTATTTGTTTTTCAAGGCAAGAGTTATGCCTTGTGTTGTTTGTCTTGGTCCTATCCGATACTAGAGGTGAGCTATAAGCCCTCTAGTTGCGATATGATCATCGAGATTGATGCTCCCATCCGTTCTTATGGTGATATGCAAGCCATAAGTATGAATGTGACATTAGTAACTACGTCCCGTGCAATGTTTTCTAAGTGGTTTTCTAAATAATGGCTACGGTTTCTGTTCTTGTAACTTGCATTGGTTGATCCCTTACTTAACAGCTTTACATGATTCGAATTCTAATCTCATATCTATGTTGTATTTCCTTGAAATGCATGCTTTTGTATAAATGACCGTATTCTTGTCTTTCGTATTATTTAATTGTCTCACATGATTAGTTGAATCCCTATCATGCTAATGTTGATCTATCTTGTTCCATCTCATTTAATTGCCATGTTTAAATATAACTTGATATTCACATCTTTTGTAAGTATCTTACATGACTTACCTATTTTAGTTCTTTGTTATGTTCGTTTCGACATTTTCTGGCTGGGAGAACCTTGAGTTACTCCCCACTGACTGTGGCGTTCATGTTTACATGAATGACAGGTACTAGTTGGTGCATTTATGGGGTGAAGACATGTGTGAGCTAGCGAGCACTTTGGCCTTATAGTCGGTTTATTAGGATTGATTAAACCCACCTTTCATTGTATTGTCATTCGAGGGATATATTTTCCCTCACCTTGACTATCACGTTTGTATAATTTAAACTTTATTTCCGCATTCTTTATTTATGTTTTGGATTTTAATGAACCCGCGCTTTAAATTTTTAAAAGTTCAAAAATTTCCTAATTTTCCGCTTTAATTTATAAGTTATACTTTCCGCTTTATCGCGGGGTGTCACACTCCTCTTTATCCTTTTTCTCTTCTCCAAAAATAGATGTGTAACGCTAGGTAGCGTAGCTATGATTATGTCAATTTTAACCATTAAAATAAATCAACCATAATCCACTAATCCCTCCATAATTTCGGTCCACACATAAAATGGACTTCTATTTTATTTTGTCAATTTGTCAATTTGTCACACAATATGTCACATGTAGTGTGTAAAATGTTACTAATTAATTTAATGCATATTTATCAAACAAATATCATTATATACATTAATTAAATTACATATAACAAATTGTCTAGTAATTCTAGATCACATAAATAAAATGGATCATGTTAATATAATTCACAACATATTTTAATTATATTTAACTATTCATTCTTATCATACTTGTTTCATAAGCAATAATTAATTTTAGTAATAAAATCTTTTAATTACTAAAATAAATCTTATTTAATCAAATTACAATAAGATATAAAAATTCTCACTCACAAATGAATTGTTCAATTTTAAGGAATTGATTAACTTGTATCGATATACAATCAATCAACTAATCTATTAAGGGAATTGTCCTATAGGTGTGACCTTAAGGGATCAACTGATCACCACCGTCAAACGACGGTAATGTCAAACTCTAGTTAGCCAATCATTACTGATTAATTTTTATCAGTTAACTATATAAATGAATCATCCCTTACGTATTCTTAATTTGAGATTTAAACATGTGATCGCACTATTATTGAAGACACATACTCCAACAATCTCCCACTTGTCTGAGACAAGTGTGCGTCACCAATTCTCATGTCCTATTACAATCTCCCACTCAATGCAAGGTGTCTTGTAGGTCGTACTTGCATTTGATCATATCTTGAGTGGTTTCCTCGATCTGGTGAGTAACTGTCTGATCGAAATTATCTACCGTAGATACCTTCCGAGCGTGGCCACGCATTTCAGTTCACTACTCCTCGAGTGGCCCGGCCCTGACAAGGGTTAGACAATTCTTATCGCACTATTCCCTTCATATAGCCACAGTTCATCATGACCCAAAATATGCTCATTTGACTTCAGTTACGACAGTCGTAGAGTATAAATCAAAGCCATTCAGAAATTTGTGCCAACTTGGGCGAATAGTCTCTAGTCAAAAGAATTGACTTATAAGAATACTATAGTTGCTTTTGGCACGACCAGGCTTTATGAATTTCCAGAACTCTATATGCGGTCACTGCCCGATAGAGTGTCCCATACAGTCTGTCTATGTGATTGACCAGTCATCCCATATGACCCTATGGCACTTGAACTTGCCATCAATCGCATCACACTCTAGTCACTTCGAGACGTCACCTCCTTTAAGTAACAAGGGGTGAATACTATGTTAATCCAGTTCACTTCAATGGGGTTCAATACTGTCTCAACAACCCATTTGGATATAACAAAGTAATGGATGAGTTTAAAGAAACTCAAACGATAAATGCGACTATCATATACGAATAGTCAATACTTTATTAATACTTCATATCTCATAATATATAGTGTACATTTTACACTAGTTAAGTTGCAATAAAAGCTTGGTAAGTGGATATATAATGTATCCATACATTCCAACTTTATGAATTGTTATTTCCTCCCATTCAATGTTATTTCCAATGACATGAATTTATCTAAGTAGATGTCTAGTCTTCTTACTAAACTTGGGCTCTTATACTTGGAATATGATCCCACTGTTATCTTATAACTTGTGATAAAGTTTTTGGTTGAGGGATCTACTCTCATTCCCTACATTGACCATCTTATCACAATGTACTTAGATTCTGTTTGTAGAACTTGCAATGGTTGAAACTAAAACATCTCTCTAGTCACTTACTCCTAAGTCAATAAAATCAGCCTAGGATTTCGACAAATCCTTATAGGTTTGGAAACTAGAGTTTGTGCAACCTTTCAACACACAACTTATTATATCATCCAAACATAAGAACAAACCCCCAATTCTCCTCAAAAATCATAAGGGATGTTCCTTAAGGCTTTCAAAAGACCTTCATTCGAATTAACTTGTTATTGACTTATTATGCTCCAAGAATTTGATTCATCACGGCATGTGCATTTAATGGCATACATAATCGTTCTAATGGCAGAAACATTAGCAATCGATTTCATGTGATCAACAACTTATTAGGTTCAGTGAATGAATATGACTTTATCATAGTAATTCGACTTTCTTTAATATGAATAACCTACTCAACCTTGTTGATGTTAAACAGATAAGGAATCTTATCAATATAGGATACTTATCTAAGTGCCAATCTAAAATTCACTATGTCATAATAGATTTGGAATTTTGGAATGCAATATGTCATCTTTATTGAGTGATATGACGTCAATATGGAAGATAATCTCTCCCACTGAATTTTATGTCTGAACACGGCAATTTTGACTCCCACTCAAATCCATGTATACATATGGCTTCTCAACGAATCAAGTAAAAACTATCTTCTTATCATATGATTTAAAAGATCATTGCAATCTCAAGTGTTAATTAAAACCTTGTGCTTATGTCACACACACACACCCCTTTCTAAATACCTATTTAGAAATTGGTTTTAACATATAACTTGATCATACACACTATGAGGTGTAGCAACGATAACATGGATCTTATCATAGTTATATGTTAACTTAGCTTTGTAGACATCTCTTATGTGTATCTATGCAACTCTAAACAAATTTATCCTTTTGCATAGATTTTACTTTGGTTCATCCGGCTCTTATATAAAATAGAATTTAATTTACTTGATTTAACCACTTCATAATCTTATTATCTATAGAACATTTTCTTTTGGTCTCCTCACTAGTCTAAAGATTTACCTAAGAAAACTTTCTTTTGGTCTCCTCATATGTCATGAGTTTGACATAAGAATGCTTTATTTTGGTCTCCTCACTAGTTCCCAACAAGTCGTATGTTTGTTGCTAATTTTCTCCCACTCTATTTTTTGAAAAATACATCTATTTTTCTCGAAAGATAGTCTTATAAGCAACAAACAATTTTAGACTTATGATTATGAAGGAAGAAGATATCGTATATTATAACCTTAATTGACGACTCTTTTGTAAAGACATTATGATCTAGCTACAAAGTAGACTAATCCTTATTAAGTAAAGGATTTGACTCATATCCATGTCATATACAAACTTAAGGTCTTAAGCCCTCCCATAGCTCGTATGGAGTCTTATAAGTCGTGTAGCCAATTGGTTTACAAAATTTCTCCTTTTAGAGTTCAAATAACTCTTTTTGACTATATAAATATTCTTTCTTATATCAAATAAGATGCGGTATTAAGTCACAAAAGCATAAGTGAGAATTAAATTCACGGCTTATGAACTAATTACAATGATCCCATCGTTGTAATTCTTTTATGATTAGTTTAAGTCAACATATTTTATGTTTTGATATGAAAGGTGTATAATGACAAGTTTTAGAATGAAAATTTCCATAAACCGAGTGACTTGGGTTGCAAACCAAGCCACTAAAATTCAAATACAACTTCTTGTTCTTAAAAACAAAAGGAAATAAACTAATTTCTATGTCCAACTAGGAAATTAAAAGAGTTCTAAAACAACAAGTTCAAAATACAACAATAAAACGAAGACTATTAGTTATAAAGGCCAAGCTTCCATAGGTCTTCTACTATGGGTGGCTACATTAGCTTCCCTTGAAGAGCCTCCTTGGGCTTGCTTGTCTTTGCCTTTGTTTTTGCTCGGATGCCCTTAAAAAACAAGTTAAAAGGGGTAAGAATCACAACTTGTATCTAAATACCAAAGTTGAGATTGTAATTCAAAACAAAAATGATAGGGAGAATTTTATTTATTACCTAATGGAATAATCTTTCCAGCTTTGATATCTCCAAGATACTTTGGGCAATTCCTCTTCCAATGTCCTATGCCATTACAATAATGACATTTGTCTTCGGAAGTAGCACCCTTTTTAGAAGAGCTTTTTTCAATTGTTTTTCCTTTTCCCTTGAAGGGAGTGGGTTTCTTGCTCTTATTAGCACTCCTCTTAAATTTCCCTTTGCTTTTGTTGTTAATGGCAAGCACATCCTTGGTTGACCTAACATCAAGCCCCATATCTCTCTCGGCTTGCACAAGAAATTTGTGCAATTCATGGAGAGAAGTCTTCATATTTTCCATATTTTAGTTTACCCTAAACTGCACATATGCCTTGACTTTGTTCAAGTAATGTAAAACTCGGTCTATAACGAGTTATTCGGGAATGTTGGCCCCTTGGATCTTAAGAGTCTCAACAAGCTCAATCAATTTGAGCACATGAGGTCTAACCTTTTGGCCCTCTTTGATGTTGATTTCGAAAAATGCGGAAGCCGACTCATATTGGATTATCCTAGGAGCTTGCGAAAACATGGTCACAATCTTGGTGTAGATCTCATAGGCCGTGCTCATTTTGATAGCACTCCTTTGGAGATTTGGCTCCATAGAGAAAATCAAGACATTCTTGATAGCGGCCGACTCTTTTAGGTAGGCCTCATAGGCTTTCCTTGCGGCGGAGGTTGACCTAGTAGTAGGAGTGGTGGGAGCAGCTTCGGTAAGGTAACGAAGCTTGTCGTCAACTTCCGCAGCCAAACGGAGTAGCGCATCCCAATCAGCGAAGTTAGAACCATTATTTTCAAGTTTACATCGATCCATAAAGGATCGGAGCCAAGAAGCATTGGGGAGTGGTGGAGCGTTTGCGCTAGTTGATGCGGATGAAATTGGAGTCGACATTGCAAACTAATCAAATTGACTACAAAATAGAAAATGAAGGAATTATAACTATTTATCGTCATAAAGCTTGTAAATATTTTTAAACAAGTTTAGCATTTTTATAGTGACCTCTACCCAACTATAATAAATGATTCCGAGATCCATCTTTATACAAATATGGGTACGGGGAAACCGATACATCCCATACTTTATACAAATTTGGTGAATTAACTCTTTAATTTATTCTACTTTAGAACTCTCGGTCGATGTTTTTCATAAAACTCATCTCTAGCCCCGGAACATAAGATTAGTCATAATATCCCTTTGAGACCAACCAAATTTTGCGTGTAATAACTTTTTATTACCCCACTTACCCAATGATAAACGAAAGCACCTCGGGAAAACCGAACCTACCCCTAATGTTATGGGGAGTCATGAGTCCTACTATTTGGTAAGGCTAATCTCAATTTTAAAATTAGTGAGAGGTCATGTCAATTTATTATCTATCAACTTTAAGTGAGCTAAAAGGTCGAATTATTGATAATGTTAATTGACACGGTCGAAAACTCGATATGATAAGCATGTGTTGTTATGGCGATTTGACAATGCATGCAACATATTAAAAGAAATGAAATGCAAATAATAAATTCCTAGTATGTCCATCCTAAAATACAAAATCAAATAATCTATTACAAATTCGGAAACCAACTCCTTTGGTCCCTTGAATCTTCAAGTAGCACGCCTCCCAAGAACACCGTCTTTGTCGGAATGCCTTTCCGAATGGCACCGTCTTGAAGGAACTCTGGGATTACAAATAATAATAAAAATATATAGATATTCCTATTATTCACTTTTAATATGAAAAACTAGTAAAAATAAAAGTGATACGAGATCACATTAAATTACAACCGAATCAATATCCCCTTACATTAAAGGGTAATATTGATTAAAACTAAGGCTATACTAAGATAAAATTACATAATTCAAAATTACATAAATAAAATATGACATTCAACAATGAAATATGCAGCATTATAACATGTGTCTACCATGCCAAATTATGTGCCAAATCGCCCAATTTAACTTATATCGGTCATATAACCCGGTTTTATGGAAATGCACGATTTTAACTTATTAAAATCGTAAATTAATACTAAAATCTAATTTTAGTCCAAGTTAATTATCCTAACACTCTTAGGACTCAAAAATTATTCATTAATCAATTTTTGATAATAATTCAACTGGACATGATTTTATGCTCATTTTGACCCTAAAATCATAACATTTATGAAATAAATCCAAATTAAATTAAAATAATTTTAAAATTTGAATTTTAAATTTTGGAACATTCTGGAATATATCCATGACACTCATAATATCAAAAATCATGCTTAAAATTTTCGAATTTATTTCGAGAAAAAAATAGTTGCAATTTATCGGTTTTATCAAATAAAACATCTAAAGCATACAAAACTTAATCTAATTAATTTTACAACTTTAGATATGATAAGTGGGATATAAATGAAACCTAAAATAATTTTCTCATGCCATTTAATTTATTTTAGCTATTTTTGCTAAAATAGTCACTATTTATGTTATTTTTAGTCTAAAAATTCATAAATCATGCAAAATGAATCAAGTTTATATTAAATTTTACACACAGTGAGTTAAATATGCATGTGACAACATATTAAAATTTTATGGCCTATTTCGAAGTTTAACTATATTTAACCATTTTACCTCCATTTAACTCATTTTTATCTCATAAAAATCATAAATCATGCAAAATAAATCAAATTTATACGAAATTTTATATACAATAATTAAAATATGCATGTGAGGTAATATAAAAAATTCAAGGTCAGAAACTATGTTTAGCATTTTAATCATAAAAATGTAATAAAATTACTAAAAATCATTAAAATGAGCAATAAAATAGCATAAATCATAACAATGACCTAAATAAATTTTAGGACCAGAATATACAACATGCATCAATATTTCGTGGTTTTATCTAATAAATCACAAAATTTTTGTTTTAATTAAGTTACTAATAACTCGAAAAAACTATAAATCGATTATGCATGCAACATCTTCTACTCTGATACCGATTTTTAGGTTCATATACCTATTATTAGACTTTTCTAATGGTAAACTAATTAAAATTTTAATATGAGTTCTTAAGATGTAGTGCATGCATAACTAAAATAGAGATAAAAGAAGAAAATAATGGTTCTTACGTTGTATTTTGGTTCGAAATAAGGGCACAAATAAGGACACCTTCCTTATTTATTCTTGAGCTTAAATGTAATGGATGATCCTCCAAAATCCCAAATATAGAGATGCTCCATAACAATTGCACCCAAGACTATTTCCCTTAAAACTAATATATGAATTAACTAGATTTATATATTAGTATCCTTAAATGTTTCTAATAGTATTCATATTACTGCACTAGTAATATTATGTTGCAATATTAGAATGTGGATGAACAACTTTATAAAATCTAAAACAATTTTAGAGAGATTTGAGAGAGAAGGATAAGAATGTAAGCCTTAGAATAAGAATGAAAAAAAAAATGAGAAAACAATTTCTCACAATAAAGAGGAGAGGTCGGGTGGGATGAAGGCCATAAGCCAATGCATGGCCTCCTCTTTATCCTTTTTCTCTTCTCCAAAAATAGATGTCTAAGGCTAGGTAGAGTAGGTATGATTATGTCAATTTTAACCATTAATATAAATCACTCATAATCCACTAATCCCTCCATCATTTCGGTCCACACATAAAATGGACTTTCATTTTATTTTGTCAATTTGTCATTTGTCACACAATATGTCACATGTAGTATGTAACATGTTATTAATTAATTTAATGCATATTTATCAAATAAATATCATTTTATACATTAATTAAATTACATATAACAAATTGTCTAGTAATTCTAGATCACATAAATAAAATGGGTCATGTTAATATAATTCACAACATATTGTAATTATATTTAACTATTCATTCTTATTATAATTGTTTCATAAGCAATAATGAATTTTAGTAATACAATATTTTAATTACTAAAATAAATCTTATTTAATCAAATTACAATAATATATAAAAATTCTCACTCACAAATGAATTGTTCAAATATAAGGAAGTGATTAACTTGTATCGATATACAATTAATCAACTAGTCTATTAAGGGAATTGTCCTATAGGTGTGACCTTAAGAGTTCAACTGATCACCACCGTCAAACGACAGTAATGTCAAACTCTAGTTAGCCAATCATTACTGATTAATGTTGATCAGTTGACTATATAAATGAATCATCCCTTACGTATTCTTAATTTGAGATTTAAACATGTGATCGCACTATTATTGAGGACACATACTCCAACATTACTTTGTCGAGTAAGTATGTTTTTATACGAAATAGTAGGTGACCTGATGGGTACTCGATCGAGTACGTGTGACACTCGATCGATTAAGGGTCACTCGATCGAGTAAGTCACTTACTCGATCAAGTAAGTGAGTCTTACGGGTTATTTTAGCCAGGTTTTGTTAATAATGTGTGATTAATATGAAAGGTTTACGTCATTCTTCCTAATCACTTTTTCACCTTTCTAAAACCTTTCAAAAGAAAAAGAAGTTACGTAGTTCACTTTCTTAGCGTTGTTAACAAATCCCAAGGCTAGGATCGTCGGATTGTCTTGTTTTGTACGCCGTTGAGTTCGTCGCGTCAAGGGTAAGATTCTTGTATAGTTTTTATAATGTTTTGATAAGTTTTTTTGAAACCCTAATTGTGTAGAATTTGGGGTTTTGGGAGGATTATATTGATTAGGTGATAATTATGTGAATATATGTTATAGGAGGAGGATTCGTAGAGGAACATTATTGATTAGCTACTGTGACGGTCTTGCGGTTGCTCTTCCAGGTAGGGTTTCCCTACTCAGTATTGTTTACATGGCATTGTTGATGATTAATCGTTGTTGTTGATTTATATCATATCGGATTTGGAATTGGTTATTGTTGATTGTATAATGTAGTTGTTGTATAATTGTATGTGGTTTGCGAGGTGCGTCCTCCGCTGAGTGGAGTTACTTGCGGGAGTGGCTTCACGCCCTTGATTCGCCTTCTGTAGAACCCGCCACAAAAGGCATGTGCACATTTAGGAACTTGGGTTTAACGCTCGGATAAGATGAGCGGGGCTTAGGTGGGAACGGCTGCGGTCCCCCACTGGGTGTGTGGAATACTTGTAGCGATGAGTATTCTGGCAGGACTACACACTTTAGTGTGGAGTCAGGTGTGTTGAGTTATGATGGAGATTGGTTGATTAGTTTGGATTGTTTATTGTTTCAGCTGTATTGTTTTATGTAATCAGTACTGACCCCGGTTTAAATATTTTGAAAACTGTGTTGATCCATTCGGGGATGGTTAGCAGTTATTGAGCATGTATGAGTTGATGCGCATGGGATAGCTGGGTTGAGTCACCCGAGCTGTTTAGAAGTCTTCCACTATGTCATAAACATTATTTTACATTATTTCAGTTGGTTTGACAGTTTTGAGAAACAGTTGTATTTACTTTATCAGTTTTGGAATTTGGACTTATATCGCTTTAAACTCATTTATTAAAGTATGTTTCTTTATTGTCTATTTGATATACATTGCCTCGGGTAACCGAGATGGTAGCATTCTCATGCCTTAAGTTGTCCTGGTAAGGCACTTGGAGTATGGGGGTGTTATAAAGTGGTATCAGAGCGACGCTTTTGGAACCTGTAAGAAATGAACCCAATGAACTTAGGGAGTCAAAATAAAATGAAACCGGGTAGGAGTTGTTAGGAGCTAATGCAAAGACTTGGGAGATGTCCTAAAGTCGCGATCTTGCCCTACAACTTTGAACCGGTCACTATGGGGTGTGTCTTGGGATTGTTATGTGTTTATCTATGTAAATTGAATATCTATATAGAAGTGTGTTGTGTGAATCGGTGGATGAATGCATGTGGAGGATAGAGGATGTTGTGGTGAAAGATGATGAGTAATATGAATATGTATGTTGATTGAATAACGGAATTGCATGATAGATGATTTCTAATGTGTCTTCTTAGAAACATGTGAAGTAGGATGTCATTTGTTGTATATATATAGTATATATATATATATATATATATATATATATATATATATATATATATATATATATATATATATATATATATATATATATATATATATATATAGTTGGTTGGAAAGTGTTGAGTTGAGCATGCGGGTAGTGTACGAGTTAGCATGGTTCGATCGAGTGAGGGGCACTCGATCGAGTAGGTGAGTGACTCGATCGAGTGGTTTGTTTTTCGTTTCTGGGCAGTTTACAGTTTTTGGGCACTCGATCGAGTAGGTAAGGACACTCGATCGAGTGGGGTCAACTCGATCGAGTATGTCGGAGGCTCGAACGAGTGAGTTTTGAGAGGCTTTCTGGTCAGGTTCTGGAGTTGAGGCACTCAATCGAGTAAGTGGGCAACTCAATCGAGTGGCCTCAACTCAATCGAGTAGGTCGTGATGCTCGATCGATTAGGTTCTGCTCAGGTCATATACGTGTTTGAGTTGTGGGATGTGTGTTTATGTTTACCTTTTCTCTTATATAGTTTCAAGATGCCGCCAAAGAGAAATGCGTTGTATACCAGGGCTGAGAATATGAGCATTGATGAGATAGTTAAGATGCTAGAGCACCAAGATGCGCTCGCTGATGCTTTAAAGAAATTTGGGAAGGATAAGGAGGCTGGGGTGGATTTTGATAAAATGAGTATCAACATCGCTCGTTTCAACCCGAAAGAGTACATGGGTACAGGTGCGCCAATCTTGCTTGATAGCATTGAAAGGTGGAGAATATACTTAATGTGGTTCATTGCCCTGAGGACTTTATAGTGGAACAAGCTGCGTTCTACTTGAGAGATGCGGTCGGAGAGTGGTGGGATAAGGTTAGAGAGAGTGCTTTAGACCTATATGTGAAATAAGGGATGTCTGATATACCTTGGAGTGAGTTCAAGAGGGCGATGCGTCGAGAGTTTATGCCCGAACATGTTCGTAGTAATTTGAGGGAGGAGTTTGATGACTTCAAGATGGCTCCGGATATGACAGTAGTTGAGTACTATCACAAGTTTAATAAGAATTCTAGGTACGCAGAGGATATGGGGCTGAGTTAGGAGAACTTGGCATTGAGGTTTGAGAAGGGTTTGACACCCAAGATCATGGAGAAGCTGCCTGTAGGAGTCCTTACTGATGTTAAGGAGGTATATGAGCGTGCCGGGAGAGCTGAGAGGTTGGTAGAGATGGCTAAGGAGAATAGGGAGAGAGCTTCTGAGAAGAGGAAGGGTGAGAGCTAGGGTGGTGGTCAGTCTAGTTACAATAGGGGTAACCATAACCAGGTGAGGGCTTACTCTTCGGGATCGGGGTTCAGTGGTGGAGCTTCTTATGGGCGTGGCCGCGGTGGTGGTAGTAGCAGATGAGGGTTATCTTACTTTAACTGTGACGGTATGGGCCACAAGAGACATGAGTGTACCAGTGCTGTGGGCAGGAGTTTCCAGAGACCATCACAGGGGCGTTTCTCTCAGGGTCCATCTCGGAGTTATGCTTGTAACAGGCCGGCTGGGTCATTGAACAATCAGGGTGGTCAGAACAACAACAACAACAGTGGGGCTAACCGCAATGGCGGTAATTCATATCAGAGACCAGCGACAAACAACAATCATGGGTCGGCTCTTAAGCCGTCTACTTCTGCCAGTAATGTCCAGGGAGGTGGACAGAAGACCAGTGACAAGCTTTTCATGATGGAGAAGAAAGCAGCTGAGGATGATGCTCACGTAATCACGAGTACTTTTCTTGTTAATGGTGTCTTTACCTTTGTTTTATTTGATTTGGGGGCATCATAATCGTTTGTATCATCGAATCATCCAAATCTTTTGGGTTTGAGAGAGTTTGAGTTTGTAAAAGAGGGGGTTTTTATACCGTCGGGTGAGTCTGTATCTTGTGGGAGGTTGTATAAGGGTGTGTCTATGATAGTTGGGCAGGTTGACCTACCAGTGGACTTGTTAGAGTTTCCTATGGATGGTTTTGAGATAATAGTTGGCATGGATTGGTTGGGTAAGTATAAAGCTAGAATAAACTATCACCAAAAGAGAGTCTCTTTGAGAGGTCCTAAGGGAGTTAGTGTGTCTTATCATGGGTTTGTTGTCAAACCCACAGTCAAGTTGATTGCAGCGGTGACATTGAAGTCTTATCTCAGGAAGGGGTGTCCGTTGATCTTAAGCCATGTGAGAGACCATAGTATGGTGAGTTGGACAGTTGATCAGATACTAGTGGTGGGAGAGTTTCCAGATGTTTTTCCGGAGGAGATACCAGGTTTACCACCATAGAGGTAGATAGATTTCAGTGTGGAGTTGAAACCAGAAACGGGATCAATCTCTAAGGCCCCATACCGCATGGGTCCTAAGGAGTTGGAGGAGCTGAAGAAACAGCTGGATGATTTAATTGATAAGGGATACATTAGACCTAGCTTATCACCGTGGGGAGCACCAGTTTTATTTGTGAAAAAGAAAGATGGGAGTTTGAGGTTATGCATCGACTACAGAGAGTTAAACAGAGTTACAGTGAAGAACAAGTATCCTTTGCCAAGGATAGATGATTTGTTTGATCAGTTGAATGGGGCAGCAGTCTTTTCTAAGATTGATTTAAGGTCAGGTTACCATCAGGTGAAGATTCGGGATGAGGACATACCGAAGATAACTTTTACATCGAGGTATGGTCACTATGAGTATGTTGTGATTCCGTTTGGGTTATCTAATGCACCTGCAGTGTTTATGGATTTGATGAACCGGGTCTTCAGTCAGTTTTTGGATCGGTTTATGGTGCTCTTCATTGATGATATCTTAGTCTATTCTAACACTAAGGAGGAGCATGAGGAGCACTTGAGGTTGGTGTAGCAGACTTTACGTGACAATCAGCTATATGCAAAATTGTCTAAGTGTGAGTTCTGGCTAGAGAAGGTTGCCTTTCTGGGGCATGTGATTTCAAAGAAGGGTGTAGCTGTGGATCCGGCAAAGATAGAGGGAGTCACTCGGTGGGAAGTACCGAAGAATGTGGCAGAGATCAGGAGTTTCTTGGGTTTGGCAGGGTACTACCGTCTGTTTGTGAAGGACTTTTCCAAAATAGCCAGACCTATGACAACGTTGATAAGGAAAGAGAACAGGTTTCGTTGGGATGAAAGTTGTGAGATGGTGTTCCAAACATTAAAGGAACGTTTGACCACAGCTCTAGTCTTGGAATTACCTGAAGGGTGTGAGAACTTTGAAGTGTATATATAGATACTTCAAAGAATGGGTTGGGATGTGTGTTGATGCAGAATGGGAAAGTAATTGCCCATGCTTCTAGACAATTGAAGCCTTATGAGGAGAAATATCCGACACATGATCTGGAGTTGGGTGCAGTTATATTTGCTCTCAATATTTGAAGGCACTATCTTTATGGGGGCGACCTTTAAGGTGTTTTCAGATCACAAGAGTCTCAAGTACATCTTCACTTAAAAGGAGCTGAACATGAGATAGAGGAGATGGATGAAGCTGATTAGGGACTATGACATAGTTATTATATACCATAAAGGGAAGGCAAACGTGGTTGCTGATGCGCTGAGCAAGAAGAGTGTGCATTCTCTATGCAGAGCTATGTCTTTGATGAGATTGAGAGATGAGGTGGGGAAGATGGGGATACATATGATACAGAAAGGGGATGCTAGAGGGTACTTGACAGTGGAGCCAGATCTTTATGATGACATTCGCAGGAAACAGGCTTTGGATCCTAAGATCGAGGAGTGGAGAGCTGGAGTAGAGAAAGGGACAGTGTCTAGGTTCTCTATTCATACAGATGGCAGTGTGAGATTTGATGGCAGGTGGTTTGTTCCCAATAATGAGGAATTGAGGAAGATGATCATGATAGAGGCTCATTACACACCATATTCAGTACATCCAGGTGGTGACATGTTGTATATGAATTTGAAGAAGACTTTCTGGTGGCCTGGGATGAAAAAGGAAATAGCTAAGTTCGTGGCTCAATGTTTGACATGTCAGAGGGTTAAGGGAGAGCAGCGACGACCACAAGGTAAGATTCAGTCTCTGGAGGTGCCTGAGTGGAAATAGGATTCTCTCTCAATGGATTCTATAGTGGGTTTGCCGAGTCGTCAACAGGGTAACAACATGATATGGGTAATAGTTGATCGTTTGACCAAGTCAGCTCACTTTGTTCCGATGAAAGATACTTGGAACAAGATACAGTTAGCTTGGCATATAGAAAGCATGTGGTTCGTTTGCATGGGGTTCCTAAGGATATAGTGTCAGATAGGGATGCGAGGTTCATATCACGATTTAGGAGAAAGTTGGAGGAGTTGATGGGAACTACTTTGAAAATGAATACTGCTTTTCGTCCTGCGACAGATAGACAGACAGAGAGGACCATCAAGACTTTAGAGGATATCCTGCGAGCTTGTGTGATGGAGTTTGGTGGTAGCTGGGAGGACAGATTGGATCTTATTGAGTTTTCTTATAACAACAACTATCACACGAGTATTAGGATGGACCCGTTTGACGCTTTGTATGGGAGGAGGTGTAGGAGTCCAATTTGCTAGGATGATAGAGCTGAGGCAGTGGTTTTAGGACCACGGATAGTATAGGAGATGAAAGAATAGGTTCACCTGATTAGGCAAAAGATGAAAGCGGCCCAGAATCGACAAAAGAGTTATGTAGATTTACATCATCGTGACATAGATTTTCAGGTTGGGGACAAGGTTCTTTTGAAAGTGTCTCCTATGCGTGGGGTCATGAGGTTTGGTAAGAAAGGAAAGCTGAGCCAGAAGTTTACCGGACCATATGAGATTTTGGATCGTGTGGGTGAGGTTGCTTACCAGTTAGCGTTACCAGCGGCTTTGGATAGGGTGCATAATGTGTTTCATGTATCTCAGCTACGGAAGTATGTGAGCGATCCTTCACATGTGTTAGAGGTGGAGAATTAGGAATGGGGAAACGGTGTTGCTTAAAGTTATTTGGTCTAACCATGAGGTTGAGGAGGCTACTTGGGAGGCGGAAGAGGCTATGAGGGAGCGGTATCCGTCTCTTTTTGATCAGGTATGTGTGGTTACGGGGACGTAACCATGTTTCTTTTAGGGGAGCAGGAGATGGTCGCATAAGGTTTTTGTATGCTTTATGTTGGTTTTAGTACAGTTAGTAGTTGCTTTGAGTCGGTTTGAGTGTTGGTTGGGAGTTTTGTTTTGAGTTTTGGTTACGTTGTTGTGTCGGAGTTGAGATAGTATGTTTTGTTTTTGTGTATGTGTTGAACTTCGGGGACGAAGTTGTTTTTAAGGAGGGAAGACTGCAATACTATGGTTTTCTATGTCTATGGGTACTCTATCGAGTGGGGCTTAATCTGTCGAGTAAGTATGTTTTTAAACGAAACAGTAGGTGACCTGATGAGTACTCGATCGAGTACGTGTGACACTCGATCGAGTAAGGGGCACTCGATCGAGTAAGTGAGTCTTACGGGTTATTTTAGCCGAGTTTTATTAATAACGCGTGATTAATATAAAAGGTTTCCGTCATTCTTCCTAATCACTTTTTCACCTTTCTAAAACCTTTCAAAAGAAAAAGAAGTTACGTAGTTCGCTTTCTTCGCGTTGTTAACAAATCCCAAGGCTAGGATCGTCGGATTGTCTTGTTCTTTACGCCGTTGAGTTCATCGCATCAAGAGTAAGATTCTTGTATAATTTTTATAATGTTTTGATAAGTTTGTTTGAAACACTAATTGGGTATAATTGGGGGTTTTGGGAGGATTATATTGATTAGGTGACAATTATGTGAATATATGTTATAGGAGGAGGATTCGTAGAGGAATATTATTGATTAGCTGCTGTGACGGTCTTGTGGTTGCTATTCCAGGTAGGGTTTCCCTACTTAGTATTGTTTACATGGCATTGTTGATGATTAATAGTTTTTGTTGATTTATATCATATCGGATTGTGAATTGGTGATTGTTGATTGTATAATGTGATTCATAATGTTGATTTAAGATGGGGCATTGGTAGGCATAGTAATGGCAAGTGAATGGTGGGACATCTGTTGTACTGATCTGAAAACTGCAAGTGGTTTATAATGTTTTCTTAAGACAGTGAGTATAGGGTGTTGGACATTAGTATCATGGGAAGTTGTGGATGAATTTGTGGTAATAAAAGGGAGAACTTGAGGGCATAGTGTGAGTGTGTGTAATAATTGTGGATTGTGAGTTCTGAGTATGGATATAGGTGCATGTATAGAGGACTATATCGTTTTGGCGGTAATAAGGAACAGTTGATGTTTTGGTTAAGCTAAAGATTTTGTGGTATAGGTTAGGTGGTGTGCCGAGTGAATTGAGGTATGAGAACTGTTTTAGTAAGAGAGCCTTGGATATAGGAATGGTGAGTGTTTAGATTATAGGCGGTTATCATTGACATGCGGTGGTAATGAGGATAATGAGAAGATATAGCTAGGATTTGGTATTAGTGAGTTACGAGGACGTAACATTTGGCTTAAGAGGAGTAGGATGCGATAAAAGAGAGTTTCATGGTTGTGCATGTTGTAGTATATTTGGAAGTAGAGTGTTGGTGTAGCATAAAGAATGGATCTTTATTGTGGTTGATTTTGTTAAAAGGCCATAGCCGTGCTTGTAGTAGTTCGATGTTTAGGAGTGGGAGAATATTTCGATAGTGCTGACAGTTGGATGATGATGTTTATGAGTTCAATAGTTTTGGCAGTTGGATGATGAAGTTTATGAGTGAGAGTAAACTTCGAGGACGAAGTTTCTTTTAAGGGTGGTAGAATATAACACTCCGTTTGATGTTACGAGTGTCTTTATATCGCATTTTCTAGTGGATAATATGTTACGGAGCTAGCAGCGTTTGTGGATAGTAGTTGGTAGTGTTTGGAGTTGGTGTTGAGAGAGACTATGATGTAGTTGATACGATATCGTGAGCCGTGTTGTGGAGGTAGGCATAGTTGATGGTGTTGGTGTTAAGAGTTCATATTTTATAGGTTGGGGTTTTGTTTTCAGTTCTTAGTTGCGTTGTTGTGTCTTGATCGAGTTAGTATGTTAGTTTTGAGTATGGGTTGAACTTTGGGGACGAAGTTCCTTTTAAGGAGGGAAGACTATAATACTACGGTTTTCTATGTTTTTCGGTACTCTGTCGAGTAAGTAAGTTGTTTTACGAAACAGTGTTTTGTCTGATGGGTACTCGATCGAGTAAGTGTGGCACTCGATCGAGTAAGGGTCACTCGATCGAGTAAGTTATTACTCGATCAAGTAAGTTACTTTTACGCCTGTTTTGACGGGATTTGTTAATAACGCGTGATTCATATTTAAAGGTTTCCGTCACTTTATTAATCACTTTTACTTTTTCTAAAAACCCTTCAAAGAGAAAAGAAGTTATGTTGTTTCCGTCGTCACGTTACTATCAAATCCCAAGGGCTAAGGTTGTCGGATCGTCGTGTTCTTTACGCCGTTGAGTTCGTCGTGTCGAGGGTAAGATCCTTATATAGTTTTTACGTTGTTTAATTGCTTTTAGTGGAAACCCTAATTGGGTAATTTGGGGGTTTTGGGGAGTATTGTTCATGTTTGATTGTGATTGTATGATTGTATGTTTGATATGAAGTAATTTCAGTGAAGGATGATGTTGATTAGCTGATTGTGACGATCTTGGTGATTGCTGTTTCAGGTAGGGTTTTCTCTACTCAGTATTGGTTACATAATTGTGGTTGGTAATTGCTATTGTTGTATATCGTATGGGCATTGGATTCTGATTTGGTGATTGTTGGTAGTGTAGTGTAATTATTGTGTATAATTGTCTGTGATCTTCGGGGCGCGTCCCTGGCTGAGTGGAGTCACTTGCGGGAGTGGCTTCACGCCCTTGGTTCGCCCTCTGTGGAACCCGCCACAAGAGGGGATGTGCACATTATATAAACTTGGGTTTATCGCTCAGTGGATGTTGAGCGAGGATTTGGTGGGTACGACTGCGGTCCTTCACTGGCGGTGTGGAGTACTTGTTGCGATGGGTACTCTGGCAGGGCTAAACACTTTAGTGTGTAGTCAGTTGTGTGGAGATTGGAGATGGAGACTGGGGTTGTGTTGAGCTGTTTTTGTACTTATTTCATTGTGGCATTATTTTTGTGTAATTAGTACTGACCCAGTTTAAATGTTTTAAAAACTGTGGTGATCCATTCGGGGGTGGTGAGCAGTTATTGAGCAGGTATGAGACGATGCGCATGGGATAGCTGGGATGAGTCATCACATTGCAGTTTTAGAAGTCTTCCGCTGTGTCGAACCTTTTGTAGTTGTTTGGTAGTTGTCAGTTTTAAGAACCTTGTATTTCCTTTTAACAGTTTTTGGAGTTTGGCTTGTATCACTTAAACTTTATTATGTTTTAAATACGTTTCGTTATTGTCTATTTGAGTATCATTGCCTCGGGTAACCGAGATGGTGACGTTCTCATACCAAAAGTGGTCCTGGTAAGGCACTTGGAGTATGGGGGTGTCACACCTCGGCTGAGTGGAGTCACTTGCGGGAGTGGCTTCACGCCCTTGATTCGCCTTTTGTGGAACCCGTCACAGAAGCGGTGTGCACATTTAGGAACTTGGGTTTATCGTTCGGGTTAGATGAGTGGGGCTTAAGTGGGAACGGTTGCGGTCCCCCACTGGGTATGTGGAATACTTGTTGCAATGAGTATTCTGGCAGGACTACACACTTTACTGTGTAGTCAGGTGTGTGGAGTTATGATGGAGATTGGTTGATTAGTTTGGATTGTTTATTGTTTCAGCTGTATTGTTTTATGTAATCAGTACTGACCCCGGTTTAAATGTTTTGAAAACTGTGGTGATCCATTCGGGGATGGTCAGCAGGTATGAGTTGATGCGCATGGGATAGCTGGGTTGAGTCGACATGAGCTGTTTAGAAGTCTTCTGATGTGTCATAAACATTATTTTACATTATTTCAGTTGGTTTGACAATTTTGAGAAACAGTTGTATTTAATTTATCAGTTTTGGGATTTGGACTTGTATCGCTTTAAACTCATTTAATAAATTATGTTTCTTTATTGTCTATTTGATATACATTGTCTCGGGTAACCGAGATGGTAGCATTCTCATGCCTTTAGTGGTCCTGGTAAGTTACTTGGATTACGGGGGTGTTACACTCATAATTTCTAAGTTTTAGAGCCTTAAAACGGGTGTCATTCATGACCAGTTCATGTAGGATTGTGAGTAGTTACTCCTTGCATAACATGTATTATTAATTTGCACAAGTATGAAATTCAATTGCTTATTGCCTGCATACATTCGGGTTAGCGGTTGGTGTCACATGCAGGGAGGTGCTTATATTCCCTTTTCTTCCGTGTTTACCCATTAAATCCGCATTTAGCCAAATTTGCCTTTTGACCCCTTAACTACACCCAAACTTAGTCTGCCTTGTCGAGCTAGTTTAGTTTGTTTTTGCGGGTCTATTGTTTATCATGCCAAATTTGGTTTGTATTGAAAGTTGGGAGTTGGTATTTTGAAAGTTGAGAAATGAAAAAATAAAAAAAAATAAAAAAAAAATAAAAGAAAATAAAAGAAAATAGAAAACCGAAGAAAAAGAAAGAAAAAAAAATGAAACAGAGTTTGAATGATATCGGTTTTACTCCTATGCAAACATTTTACCTTATGAGGAGTTGTTGATATTTTGTTTAGTGAGTTTTTATGCCGAATTAAGGGCATTGTGTTCAGTTTTGGAGTTGGTTTAGAAGTGGATGCTGTAATATTGGTTTGTTTAGGTGCTAGCTTGGCTTTACCTCCACATTCCCAAAATGTATTGCCCCTTCTTTCCCATTACCTCACTTTCCAAATCTATGTAAGCACTCGGCATGTGGTAGGACCTCGTTGGATGGAGTGTATGTGTACGGTAGCTAGAATTGTTTATCATATTAGATTGCATGCATGTTTATGTAGGTCGGAGTTTAGGTTAGTGACTATATTTCTTTCTCTCTTACATCTATATGTTTACCCTTTGCTTCATTGAGAGAGAGTGACTCGTGAGAGTCCAATTTTGAAGGTCTTGCAAGGTCGACGGTTCAGCTATTTTCATAAACATCTTCATAACTCATTTGCATCTGACATCGTTGCTATTTTGTTAATTTATTGCATTAAATTGGTTTAGGTGGACGATTTGTAGATAGCTCTGAGTTTTTACTACGTTCCATTAGTTAGTTGCATATAGTTTGCTTGGAGACAAGCACTAAGCACAAAATAATTAGTAAATTGGGGAAGAATTACTAAAGTATGCACGAAATGTAGGAAATATCGGTATACTTCATCAAGAATTCGGATTATAACGAATTTATAATTATGAAAATACGAGTCATAAATGAAATTGCATAAACAAAAGTAGAGATTAGAATTAACCTTTGGTCTTAGCAATATGGCCTAAAAACAATATCGAGATCGATATTCTCCTAATCCTTTCACCCAAAATGTTTTGAGAAATGCCTCTCCTCTTTGCTAGAATAGATCCCTAATTTCTTATGAATTTTTAGGGTTTGTTTGATGTGAGAGTTAGGTCAAAAATTAGGTTATAAAAATGATTCCCCTCCTCCCCTTTAAACCGTGTAAATGGGAGAGTCAAAGGGAAGAAATTTTCTTTCCTTTTTCTTTTTCCAAACCGAAAATTCCACTAAAAATAAGGAGAAAAATATCATCTTCTTTTTGGTTGGTTTTCAAAATGTATAAATGTGTATATCTTTCAATTGTCATTAATGTCGTCCTGTATTAATAAGTCCACACACTTAATACCGGTCCGTCATCATTTATTATGACAATATCGTATAATATATACATTAACTATAAATATCGCATATTTATAATTTGGTTATTAAATATAACCATTTACGTTTAGTTACGAATTACATCTTAATTCGTTTTAGCCAACATTATATACATTAATTAAATATAACAGTTTATATTCAATATATGAATTAACAATTAATTCGTCTCAGCTAATATTATTTAAATGAATTAAATAATCGTCTCATCATCACATTGACTAACTGTTTAGTCAAATACATGGACTAACCTTTTAGTCATATAAGGCATCAATGTGATTATATTTTCATACAATCACATCTCTCAAACACATCCTCTAGGTGTGACTTTTAGGGACCAGTTGATCACCGCCATCAGTATGATAATAACGTCAAACTTCTAGCTAGCCAACCGTTATTAAGTAAACGTTAATCAACTGATAAAATACTAAGTATACCCTTGTAAACCTATAAGAGATTTATATATGTTATCACACTAACTGTGGAGGACACAAGCTCCAAAAACTCCCACTTGTCCTCACAAGTGTATGTGCGATAACCGATTCTCATATCCTAAAATTTCTCCCACTTAATGTAAAACAATTTGCAAAATCCGTATTCACAAAGGTCGTATTTTACAAGTGATCAATATCAAGAGTGGTTTTCCCGACTAGAGAGTAACTTAACTGATAAACGAATCATCATTCGAGCATGGCCATGCATTTCAGTTACAACTCCTCGAGTGGCCCTGAGAAATAACTAAACCTGATAAAGGTTGGATATTTTCTTCAACTCAAATCCTGTAGATATAAGCACAGTATGAAATGACCCAGTGAAAATCTGCTTAGCCTCCTGTTACTGTCGACCATGAGAAAGAAACCAAAGTCACCCAAAAACTGTCTTAATCTCAAGAGACAGTCGATAGTAAAAAGAATCGACTCTTGGAACACAATGGACGTCCAATCCACGACCTGACACCGAATGTTTTTAAACATTTAGGACTCCATTACGTTGTCACAATTGTCCTACGAGGTATCGTAATAACTCGCATCTGTGGTCGATCAGCCAACTGTTTGACTTATGGCTCGTTGAACCCACCATCAATCAACTTCATAATATAATAGCCGGAGTTATCAGCTCATGTAGGCGATTACGAACCTAAACAAATATAATGTAATTCAGTTCACTTTGTGGCGTTCAATGTTGTCGTACAATCCACATGAAAAACAAAATATGAAATAATACAATGAAGTTATAAATAGCATATGAAAAGAAAATGTATCGAATCCATAATCAGCTAGTACAACTCAGGAACACGTTTAATTCCCATGGAAATAACGTGCCCTTCATGCTTATCATATTTCAATGGTTTAGTGAGAGGGTCCGTGATGTTGTCATCTGAAGCAATCTTGTCAATCACTATCTCCTCTTGCTCTACGTAATCACGGATCAGGTGAGCTTTCCGATGTACATGTCTAGACTTGTTGCTAGACTTAGGCTCCTTAGCCTGGACGATGGCACCTCTATTATCACAATAGATGGTGATTGGGTTATTTGAACTAGGAACTATGGTTAGTCCTTGTAAGAATTGACGCATCCATATATCTTCCTTTGCTGCATCTGAAGCGGCATAGTACTCGGATTCAGTAGTAGAATCTGCTACAACTTCCTATTTGGAACTCTTCCAGCTGACCGCAGCACCATTAAGAGTAAAGACGAATCCAGACTGAGATTTCAAATCATCTCGATCTGTTTGGAAGCTAGCATCTGCGTAACCGATTGCACATAGCTTAGTATCTCCTCCATAAGTCAATACCCAATCCTTAGTCCTCCGTAGGTACTTAAGGATGTTTTTAATAGCCATCTAGTGTGTTTCACCTGGATTGCCTTGGTACCGACTCGTCATACTCAATGCATATGCTACGTCTGGACGTGTGCATATCATGGCATACATGATTGATCCTATGGCTGATGCATAAGGAACACGACTCATGCGTTCAACCTCTTCAGGTGTCTTGGGTGACTGAGACTTGCTCAAATACATCCCAGACGTCATTGGAAGGTTCCCCTTCTTGGAGTTGGTCATGCTGAACCTTTCAATAATCTTATCTAAATAAGACTCCTGACTCAATGATAACATCCGTCATGATCTATCTCGATAGATACGGATTCCCAATATGCGATGTGCCTCACCCAGATCTTTCATCTGGAAATGGTTCTTCAACAATCCTTTTACCGAAGATAAGAGTGGAATGTCATTCCCAATCAAGAGTATGTCATCGACATATAATATCAAGAAAACAATCTTGCTCCCACTCGACTTGATATATAAGAATGGTTCCTCGACCGATCGAGTGAAACCATACTCTTTTATCACCTGGTCGAAATGATGATTCCAACTCCGAGAAGCTTGCTTAAGTCCATAAATGGAACGCTTAAGCTTGCACACTTTCTTAGGATTTTCAGGATCTATGAAACCTTCGGGTTGTACCATGTACAACTCCTAAACCAAATAACCGATTAATAAGGCGGTTTTCACATTCATTTGCCAAATTTCATAGTCATGAAAAGCGGCAATCGCTAAGATTATCCAAATGGAACGCAGCATAACTACGGGTGCAAAAATTTCATCATAATGCAATCTGTGCACTTGAGTGAAACCTTTTTCCACTAGTCGTGCCTTATAGGTATCTGGTTGCCCGTCTACAGAATGCTTTATTTTGTAAAGCTATTTGCACTGCAGAGGCGTACCTTGTTAGGTAAATCAACAAGATCCCATACGTCATTCTCATACATGGAGTCCATCTCGGATTGCATGGCTTCAAGCCATAGCTTGGAGTCGGAACAGGTCATGGCACCTTTATACGTAGCGGGTTCATTACTCTCTAGGAGTAAAACGTCATTTTCCTCGACCATACCAGTGTATCTTTCTGGAGGATTAGAGACTCTACCTGACCTCCTAGGTTCCTAAGGAATGTTAACCGTATCATTATTTGAAGGAACATCTTCCACCAAGCGTTCCTCAGTTGTTGGTTCTTGAATCTCCGACAGCTCGAAGGTTCTATTACTTGACTTGTTCTCGAGAAATTCTTTCCCTAAGAAATTGGCACTAGCCGCAACAAAAACTTGATGTTCGGTAGGCGAATAGAAGTAATGACCAAACATTCCTTTTGGATAACCAATAAAGTATGTCTTGACTGATCGCGGGCCGTGCTTATCCTCGTGTCTCCACTTGACATAAGCCTCGCAGCCCCAAACCCGAATAAAGGACAAGTTAGGGACCGTTCCCTTCCACATTTCATATGGAGTCTTGTCGACAGCTTTAGACGGACTTCGGTTAAGTATAAGAGCAGCTGAAAAAAGAGCAAAACCCCATAATGAATCAGGTACTACCGTGTGACTCATCATGGATCGAACCATAGCAAGTAGTGTTCGATTTCTCCATTCAGAAACACCATTTAATTGAGGTGTTCCAGGTGGAGTTAACTGTAAAACTATTCCACAGTCTTTAAGGTGTTGATCAAACTCATTTGAAAGATATTTGCCACCCCTTTCTTCCCAGTTGGTTCTCAACCTAATTCTGGTATTCTTTGAATTTTTCAAAGGACTCACTTTTATGCTTCATTAAGTAGACATATCCGTATCTACTCAAATCATCCGTGAAAGTGATAAAATATCTATAGCCGTCTCTTGCGGTGATTGACATAGGTCCACATACATCAGTATGTATGAGTCCTAATAGGTCATTAGCGTGCATTCCAACACCTTTGAAGGAAATTCGAGTCATTTTGCCGATAAGACATGATTCACATGTGCCAAATGAAGAAAAATCAAATGTGGGAATAGTCCCATTCTCGATGAGTTTCTTTACACGTTTTTCATTTATGTGTCCCATTCGACAATGTCATAGATAAGTTTGATCTTTGTCATCAACCTTTAATTTCTTATTATTCACATGTAATATATCTGTGGTTTGATCTAAGATATAAATTCTATTCATGGAAACTGCTTTGCCATAAACCATTTCATTAAAAGAGAAAATACAGCTATTGTCCTTTATTGAAAATGAAAAACCGTCTTTATCAAGTACGGAAACAGATATAATATTCTTAGATAAACTGGTACATAGTGTGATTATATAAATATAACTCAAAACCACTAGGGAGCTGGATTACATATGTTCCCATTGAGACTGCAGCAACTCGTGCTCCATTCCCGACTCGTAGGTCCACATCACCCTTTGCGAGGGGTTTGATGTGTTTTAGGCCCTGCAAATGATTACACAGATGAGAACCACAACCAGTATCAAGTACCCAAGTTCCAAAACTTGCATGGTTAATCTCAATCATATGAATATAAGATGACATACCAACAGGAGTTACGCGGCCTGGTTTTGTGTCCTCACGGTACACGGGACAGTTCCTCCTTCAATGCCCAGTATTGTGACAATGGTGGCACTTAATGTCACTGCCCTTTCTCTTTGCCTAGCCTTGTGAGCCACTAGTCTCACCAGGCCCACTCTTACCGTTTCCTGACTTCTTAAACTTTGGCTTTCCTACAGTTAGGTCGCCGTGAGCTTTGCCCTTACCCTTATTCTTGTTGGAAATCATGAGAACATCTTGCTTCATGCTCCCACTCAATTTCATATCCTTCTCGGTTTGTACGAGAAGTGAGTGTAGCTCATGAGGACTTTTATTCATGTCATTCATGTAGTAATTTGCCCTGAATAGGGCAAAACCATCATGAAGTGAATGAAGCATACGGTCAATGACTATGCTCTCACTGATTTTGCAATCAAGTGCCTCCAGTTTCTCGATAGTCTTAATCATGTTAAGAATGTGTGGGCTAACCGGTTGGCCCTTCTAGAGTTTCGCATCAAAGAAGCGACAGGTATGCTCATAAGTAATGATTCTCGGTGATTTTGAGAACTCATTAGTGAGCGTGGTGAAAATCTTGTTTGCACCTTGGGCTATGAAGCGTCTTTGCAAATTGGTTTCCATTGCAAAAATGAGTATGTTGTTTATCGCACCCGCTTCCATGACGAAGTCACTATAAGCAAGTGACTCGTTAGCTCTTGCATTGGGGCCTGGGTTTGGCGGTATTGGCTCAGTTAAGTACTTGAGCTTACCGTCAGCAATGGCAGCATTCCGTAATGATGCCTCCCAGTCCGCAAAGTTGGACCCGTCATTCTTTAGTCGTGTGAACTGATTCATGTTGTCCATGAAAGCTTTGAGACAGGACTCGCGTCCAAGTGTGGCACTTGGCATAGGGATATCATTATTTCCAGCCATTTGTTGTAAGCAGTACTATCAATATAAAACGAATTCTACACTGCGAAAAGGAAAAAAAATATAATAAGCATACTCACCGTTATGATTTAAGTCTAATGCAATACTGTTATAACGCGAAGACTCAAGCATTTATACAATTGACCTTCCTCATGAATTATATAAATGATCCCAAGACTCAATTATCTGTAAATTGATAAGCTAACCTTTTGGCTAATTCTACTTTTAGAATTCTTGGTTGATAAATTTCTGTAAATTCTATCTATATTCCATCATAATCTCGACAAACTCTTCGGATTATAATGTTGAGGTAAACTAAGTCAACACAAACTACTTACCCAACGTAGAAGGGGTCATATGGAGAGTAAGCTCCTATATGCCTACCGACGAAGAAGGGATTCATAGCTGTTTGGCCTATAAAGACCAGTCTCAATTTCAGTTTTAGAAGAATATCCCATCAACTTTATTTTAATTCATTTTAAGGGAACTAATATCTAGCATGCGAGAATGAATAAACTAAGATGATGGCTTAAAATTGTGTGACATCTTTATGTCCATGATGACTAATATCAAACTATATGAGTCAATTTTCATGCATTTATGTAGGTGATTTGGTTTAGGCGGAATATGATGCACTAACTATGAAGCGAAGAAAAGCAATAAGAATGGAAAACGTAAAACAAAATAAAGTCCTAGTGTGGCCTATCTACCAAAATGAACATAAATACAACTTTGGAATCCTTCCTAGGACCCGAGAAGCTTGTCTTGATGTTCCATCTTGGTCCATGTAGCTGGAGTGAGCAATCCAATCTCTATCTTTAGTCTTCTCAAAATTACAATTAATAAATTACAAAATAAACCTATTTACATACTAATTTCAAAAACATAATACTAAAGAAAACCAAAAGGAGATTCGAGATCTCAAAATTACATAAAAATTATGTTTCCATCATTACGAAAACATAATTAACTAAGGCCACACTAGGTAATACAAATTACAACCGATTGCAAAAATACGTAAATAAACCATTCAACAAAACATTCAACTAAATAAAAAAGCATCAACTATAAATTAATCATTCAAGACATAATTCCTTAATTATGTAGAGTAATTTATCCAAACCACCTATTTAAAATTATCAGAATTATGTGACAATTCCTCAATTACTCACAATAATTCCAATCTTAATTCACATTAACCTATAATATGAATTAATCTAACATTATTTTAAACCTCTTTAAAATAATATGGGTATCTCAAATTTGTGAACCTTTTCACAACAAATAATCATACATTATAAATTTAATGTATAATCAATATTTGCCAAAACAAAACACAAAAAAAAAAAACAAAAACGAAATCCTTTTTTTTTTGTTCTCGGCATAATCACACAAAAAAAAAAATTCTTTCTTGCTCTCGGCATTTTGAAAAAAAAAACAGTTTTTTTATTTTATTTTAAATGCCCTCGGCAATTTTCCCTAAAAACCAAAAAAACATATTTTTTTTTTTTAATAATAGCACAAGGCATTCAGCCGTATTTTTATTCTTTTCTCGGAAAAAAAACTTTTAATGTGGACAAAAAGTTTAATGTTGCTAATATAACAAGATCGGCATAAACATCATCTTTTAATTTAAACATAGATTCAAACTTGATGATTCAATTTAACCTCTTAAAATGAATATCTAAATTATGATTAAATCGATTATTCGTATAATTGATTCATCACAATTGATTTGAACATGATTAAATTAACTTGTATGCCAAAACTATAGAGCAAAAATAAATCATCAACAATTAAAACAATTTCCATTTACATTTTAATTTAATTCTCATTAAATCAAAACATCTACAAATTTATCATATTATCATCTTAACTAATTAAAACAACAATAAGAATAAATCAAAATGGAAATAAAACACAAAAACAAAAAAAATTGGCTCGGCAAAAAAAAATTTATTCGGCCGAAACCCTATTTTATTTTTCTTCTTCAAATTTTTGTTTAAATCCATTTCTGAAAATCATATAAAATAATTTCGTGGCCTATGCTCTGATACCACTTGTAGGAAGTATCGGTATACTTCATCAAGAATTCGGATTATAACGAAATTATAATTATGAGTCATAAATGAAATTACATAAACAAAAGTAGAGATTAGAATTAACCTTTGATCCTAACAATATGGCCTAAGAACAATATCGAGATCGATATTCTCCTAATCGTTGCACCCAAAATGTTTTGATAAATGCCTCTCTTCTTTGCTAGAATAGATCCGTAATTTCTTATGAATTTTTAGGGTTAGTGTGATGTGAGAATTAGGTCAAAAATTAGGTTAGAAAAATGATTCCCCTCCTCCCCTTTAAACAGTGTAAATGGGAGAGTCAAAGGGAATAAATTTTCTTTCCTTTTTCTTTTTCCAAACCGAAAATTCCACCAAAAATAAGAAGAAAAATATCTTCTTCTTTTTAGTTGGTTTTCAAAATGTATAAATATGTATATCTTTCAATTGTCATTAATTTCGTCCTTTATTAATAAGTCCACACACTTAATACTGGTGATACGTGTCCTAAATATGTTGTTTTACACCCTATTTTACACGCATTTCAGAGCTCAAATATGTAGTTTATGCTACTATTTTCCCATTTCCGTCTACTTTCGTGTTTTTGTACAATATTGTAGAAATGAGAAGAATTCAGCGAAAATCAAGCCGAATCCGTCCCCGAGTACTTAGCATTGCATTTGACATGGAGTAAAGACTCGAGAAGCAAACTTGGTGCGCGTATCGAGGCCTGAAAGACGAATTCAAGAAGCTTTTGGAGCCAAGTACATGTTGAAGTGGTCGATAGACTGGTGCTTTCAGTCGATCGACCAGCGTGCGATTTACAGAAGCTACTGTTCAGCACATCTCAGTCGATCGACCGGTCCCATTGGTCGATCGAGCAAACCGCTAATCTGACGGGAATTAAAAGACGAGAAAGCCCAATGTAATTAGGTTTTAGGAAATAAGAATCACGCTATATTCCTATATAACGTAACCCTATTAGGAAGTCATTATCATCGAATTTTAGGGAAAGATCTAGGGTTCAATATCAAGTTTAGTTTAGAATTCTTAATCATCGAATACAATTTATTTTCGTTCGTGCTTTGGATCCTTCTTCCTGCTTTCAACTGGTAATTTTAATTCCATAATTTCAGTTTACTATTTATTTCGTTCATAGTTAGAATTGCTAGTTTAGAATTCCCAAAGCCGAGTTATCGTTTTATGTTAGTTAAATATTTAGTTATTTCTATCATGAATTCAGTAGCTTTGTTTGTTAACCTTATTGCTGTTTCTAATATAATCATGAGTAGCTAAATCATTCGTGCTAGGATGTAGGGAATCTGTAGTGTAGGCGGCATAATCTTCATAGACCTGAATCGCGCCATGGTCGATCGACTGGCTTACCTGGTCGATCGACCGGCTCATGTGAGATTAACCTCGTTTTAATTAATTTAATTGCTAAATTTGACGAATCGAGTGCACGCGACTAGTTGAATGCTTAGGAATTGACCGACCCGATAAGATCGAAAGATAGGGGAGGGAAATAGACTACCTAATTAAGACGACTAAATTAATAAGGACGAGAGATACGTTAATTTAGACTTTTAAATCACATTTCAGGACGAGAGTCGGCACTAGTGATATTAGGGACCCGTAGCTAGATCGAAAGATGCTACCTGTTAAGGGTGGACTGAGAGGACCTTTTATTTTCCCGTCTCACCTGATTATTTCAGACTTACCTAGTATTCTGCCGCCGAAACTACAGTGAACCGACCATCTTAGCATCCCTTTAAATATTTGATTTCATCCAGTTTCTTTTATCACTCGTTTATTTACTTTAGTTATAGAACAATTCAAAACAAACCCCCACACATTTGTTACCTTAGACTAAAATCGATGACTATTAATTGCATCGCCTCTCGTGGTTCGACCCCGATTTGCCGCTATCTATAGTAGTAGTTTGAAAATTATAAATCTATCTTTGGTACTCTACGACGGTATCAAATTTTGGCGCCGTTGCCGGGGAGGAAGTTGTTTAATTTTTAGTAGTTTTTATTTTAGTCTCTATCTTAGTTGAAGGGACATATGTTCCTTAAACTTCTCTCATATTCTACTTGTAGTTTTCTCTTATGCGCAGGTCACAGGCTGGTAAATTGAGACCATTAGATCCTGAGATCGAAAGGACTTTGCGCGAGTTGAGACGATCATCTAGAGTATTGGCGACAGAGGAAGAGCTGAGTACTCTGTCCAGTTACTACGAGAACGAGCTATTTGAGGAGGATCCACCTTCATCTCCTGTTTCTACTTCCTCAGCTGAGACAGTTACATCTCCAGATATAGCTGAAGAAGCAAGTATAGCCAGTCACTCCGAGCCAAAAGCTGAGAATCTCTATAAGGGATTCGCGTTGCCAGCCGGGACGGAAAGGAAATTCGAGCCAAAACCGTCTTACATTAACTTGGTTGAGAGAAACCAACTGGGGGAGCGCAAATGAAGATGCGGCTAAACATATGGAGACATTCATTGACTACTACATTCCATACCCCCACCAAAGAAAGTGTGACCCAGGACCAGGTGAAGGAGACGATGTTCATATTCTCGCTTCGTGATCTTTGCAAGGGAATGGTACCGAGATTTGGATCGAGCATTAACGGATTGCGATTGGAATTCGCTGGCCCTAGCATTTTACAAGAAATATTTCCGCCTCGAAGACCAATGCGATTAGAGCTCGGATCACGAGCTTTAAAATGGTCTGATGAAGATTTTCATGAGGTATGGGTCCGTTTCAAGAGACTAGTGCGAACCATTCCGCACCATGGGTTTGAGAAATGGTTTTTGTGCAACCAATTCTACAATGGTCTTTATGACGATCAAAGAGCTATCCTAGATGCTTCAGCTAATGGGAGATTTCAAGAAAATAGCGGTGAGACAAAGGGGTGGAAAATCATTGATTACATTGCCATCCATAAAGCTGAGCATGGAAATTCAAGAGGAAATCAGAGAAGATCGGCCGAATCTCCTGTTGTAGCTGCAATAGAAGCCCTTACTGGGAGATTTGACAAGATAGATTTTGGGAGATCTCAAAAGGGAGGTATATATAAAGTTAATACAGCTTCAGACGGTCCCTTTACATGCAAAAGATGTGGTGTAGAGGGACATGTTTCAGAATTTTGTACCAGCTCGAATGAAATATGTGATGCCTTTCAACATTATAGGCAAACTGGCACTTATCCCGATCCCTCTAATGTCCACCCCAATTTGAGGTGGACTAACCAGAATGTCCTTAATCCCGGTCCACAGCATCAGCAGCAGCAGAGTTATGTGCCCCCTCATAAACAGCAGCAATTTCAAAGGCCTCCCTATGTGCCGCAGTAGCAGCAATTTCAAAGTTCTGACATTTCTGAGTTGAAAAACATGGTTCAAAATCTGTCGGGTTTGCTGCAAAAGGAGTCTTAACCTAGAGAGACTTCTACAAAAATGTTAGAGAGTAAAATTGCCCAACTGGCAAGCAAAACTGCAACTCGAGTTCTGGGGCAATTACCGTCGCAGCCGGATCAAAAAGAGACCCTAAATGCTATCACTTTGAGGAGTGGGTCTACCCTTGATGGGCCCACTATGGTCGAAGATGTCACTGAAAAATATGAGGCAAAACCGAGCAAGAAAAAGGTCGTAGTGAACAGAAGCAAGAAAAAGACGATCAACATGTATATCAGTCGATCGACTGCCATACCCGCCGGTCGATCGACCCGTCCGCAAACAAGATGACTTCTGGTTCTGAGGAAGTCAGTCGATCAACTGACCAACCTGGTCGATCGACTGAGGATGCTGCTGATCGTGAACCTTTTCGTCCTCCAATGCCAGATAAATTGAGGGACCACTTGTTTCGGGGTACGACAACTCCGAAATTATTAAGGAAAGATCCAAATGTTGATGGGTCTGTTCCGGTTCCAAAGTATGACCCAATGACGATTAATGGTTCATTCTTGAGACGGTCTGAAGAAGTTCGAGATACAACAAGGACAAAGTAGTGGATTTTCAGCCTAAGTCCACTGATGCTGGTATGAGAGACCTAGAGGAGAGGGCTAAGTTGCTTCTTATAGCCCCTTATCCATAGAGATTGGTGCCGACAAAGGAATAGGTATCGTTTAACAAATTTGAAAATGTTATTCGTAGTTTAAATGTGCAAGTTCCTTTCCTTGAATTAGTTAATCAAGTGCCTGCTTACGCGAAATTTCTGAAGCAGCTTTTGTCTAAAAAGAAGTCACTTGATCTTGTGCAACTGTCGCACTAATCGAGGAGTCATATTCTTATTTGACTCATACGCACCTCATAAGCTAGCGAGACCGGGTAGTTTTTCAGTCTCATGTAATATTGGCACCTTTTCTATTGAGAAGGCCTTGTGTGATCTAGGGGCCAGTATTAGTGTTATGCCTTTGAGTCTTGCTAAGAAATTGAAATTGACTAGGTTTGCAGTCACTAACATGACAGTACATATGGCTGATCGTTCTGCGGTCCAGCCTATAGGAGTCTTAGAGGATATTCCTGTGCAAATAGGAAAGTTCTTTTTCCCAGTTGACTTCGTTGTACTAGATATACCCGAGGATGCTCACATTCCTATCATTTTGGGTAGACCATTTCTGCACACTGCTGGTGCAGTTATTGATGTTGGCTCAGAAACATTGACCTTTAAAGTAGGGAAACAGTCCATTGTTTTGCCCAGACAGCTAAGAAGAAAGATCCTATGTGGCCAGTCACTTGTAATACGATTTCTGAGAAGAAATCTTATTTTGTGCTTTCTGATATGCCTGCCCCTATGCCTACTCCTGTGATAACACCTCCGCCCCTGACTGGGAGCAAATTAGAGGAAGATTCTTCTGTTTTAGATATTACAGGAAATGGTTTGGGGAAGTTAGAGCCGTTTATTGCTCCAGTTGTGAAAGAGCCAATCGTTCAAAGAGGCGGCCCAGGATGTCTTAGCTATAGTACAGATGAGGAGCCTGATGAGGAGTCAGTCAAGGTGACGGAGTCCGATTTGGATGTCGATGAGCCAGACGGGGTTATTGATTGGGAAGATGTTAGAGAAGTTGATCCGTTGAGTTCTGCGGATATTGGGATTGATAGGAGTGCAGCTGAGAAGATGAGCACTGTAGAGGCTACTTCTTGTAGTCAGAAGCTGAGCAAGTGGGCCATTCCGTGGCCATTCTTGATAAACTATTAGTTGATTAAGGCTTTTCTAAAAATACATTTCATTGCTTTTGTTAGACTTTTTATTGTTTTGGTTTGCGCGAGACTTCGCTTTAATAAGTTTGCTTAGGATTTTAAAGACTTTAGACTTTTACTTTGGGCTTTGCGCAATTTTAGGCGCGTTATTATGTGCATTTGCAGGTTCATAGATCACATTAGCTCAATTTATTGAGCTAATTAGACGAAATCAGAAACTTACAAAGAGGTTTCTCGGTCGATCGATCGTCCGAGTGGTCGATCGACTGACTGCTACAGCTACAAGAGCTTATGTTCATGTCATCCTGGTCGATCGACTGGATGCTATGGTCGATCGACCATGTTCGCTGCTGTACCTGTTATCGATCATTCCCCTACTGTGTTTGGTCGATTTGCGGAGTTGAGGGAGTCTTTTCTCCACTTTATTCTCCGATTTATTTCTGTTTTCTTCCGTTTTCTTATTTTGCACATAATTTTGCGTTTCGTAAATTGCTTTCTCGGAATTACGCGCGGTACTTTTATCTCTTTTCAGGTACCTATGGTAGCACTGCTGGCTACTGAAACTTCCTAGCTCACGCTGGTTTGGGGAGGTTTCCTTTTGCTGCGCTTAAAGTCTTGTGAGTTTCCGAGTTCCTCTTCATGTCTTATTTAGTTAATTTATCGCAAATTCCCGTTTCTCTTTTATTTCATTACATGATTTTGCACAATGGGGACATTGTGTGATTTGGTTTGGGGAAGGGTTTTGTGTTGCATTCACATGTTTTATTGCATTTCTGTTTCACGTTTATTGCACTTCAGTTTGCATTTGTTATTTATTTCCTATATATTTATTTCCTATATAAATACAAAATTCAAAAAAAAATTGAAAATATTTCAAAAAATTCAAAAATTGCACGTTTATTTTTGTTAGAAATCTATATCTCTTTACTCAACATATTCATAATGTTATAATTTTAATTTAGTCATAAAATTAAAAGATGATCTTATGCATGCAAACAATAATATAATTAAAGAAGAAATCATCATCTCACATTGATATTTCGGTTTATATGGGCACAAGTGAGTTCACCTACTCACTTGTTCTTGAGCTTCCTTAAGTGGATGAACAAGGATTCAAGTAGAGAATCCCTCCCAAGGTTTTATACCCAAAGTAACAACTTAATAAAATTAATATTATTATTACTAGAACAATATTAATTTTGTATAAAAATTGACCCAAAATATTATTTGGTCTCTCAATAATTCGGTTAAGAGAGAGGGAGGAGGAGGAAGATATTATCTCACTAAAACTCTTATTTTAGATGATGAATGAATAATGAATACACAAGTGTTTTGATGTAGTGTATAAGATAAATTATAGAGCAAAAGACCATTGACCTTGCTCTTTGAAAAACCGGGTAAGGGGGAAGGAAAGGGACCAATGCATGCACAACGTGGTCTTCACTAGAGCAAGTAGGGTTGCATGGCTAGGTTTAGAAGGAAATTATTATGTTTACCACTAACATAATCAACACAATATATTCCTAATACTCCCCTTAATTTCGGTCATTAGAGATAAAATGGACTCCATTTTATCTTTGTCAATTTGTCATATGTCACATGTCACATGTCACATAAAATTGTTATGTATTTTTAACATATTAAAAATCAACGCATTAATAAAAATACGTCATATACAAAAATCGACTTAGTAATTCATAATTACTTGTACCAAAATATTTTACCAATTATAAATCACAACATCTTGTATTTATAATAATTTATTCATTCAAATGCAATTGTTTCCTTAAACAATAATTTCATCTAAGTAATAAAACAATTCGATTACTTAGACCGTATCTAATTTAATCAAATTACAATGAGACACGTAAATTTTACTTCCAAAATCGTCCGTCAATTTTAAGTAATTTAATTAACCCGTATCGTCATACGATCAATTAAATGATCAATTAAGAGTGTTATCCTTTAGGTATGACCTAAGGGGATCAACTGGTCACCACCGTCGCACGACAGTAATGTCAAACTCTAGTTAGCCAATCATTACCGATATGTGTGGACCAGTTGACAGTAAAATATTACTTCCCAATTGTATTCTTTAAAATGAGACTTAAACATGTGATCATCATGATCAACAGTTGTGATCGCATTATTGTCGGAGGACACATATTCCAACAATCTCCCACTTGTCCTCGACAAGTGTGCGTCACCAATTATCTTGTCCTATTAATATCTCTCACTCAATGCAAGGTGTCTTTCAGGTCGTACTTCCAAGTGATGATATGGAGAGTGGTTTCCTCGATCTTGGAGAATAACTGATTGGCCGGATTTATCTACCATAGATATCTACCGAGCGTGGCCACGCATTTCCAGTTCATTACTCCTCGAGTGGCCCTGAGATATTGTTATAACCCTGACTAGGGGTGGACAATTCCTATCGCACTCATTCCCTTCGACTAGCCACAACCATCATAACCCAAAATATGCCCATTTGACCCCATTTAAGAAGGTCGTAGTAACACAAATCAAAGTTAATCTGAAACTGTGCCTGTTGGGAAATGTGTCCTCAACAATAATGCGATCACATGATTTAAATATCATTATTAAATCTCATTTTTAGAATACATGTGGGATGTAATATTTACAGTCAACTGGTCCACATATATCGGTAATGATTGGCTGACTAGAGTTTGACATTACTGTCGTACGACGGTGGTGATCAGATGATCCCCTTAGGTCATACCTAAAGGGTAACACTCTTAATTGATTATTTAATTGATCGTATGACGATACGAGTTAATTAAATTACTTAAAATTGACGGACGATTTTTGGAAGTAATATTTACGTGTCTTATTATATTTGATTATAATAAGATACGGTCTAAGTAATCGAATTGTTTTATTACTTAGATGAAATTATTGTTTACTGAAACAATTGATACTGAGAATGAATAATTTATTATAAATACAAGATATTGTGATTTATAATTGGAAAACCATTTTGGTACAAGTAATTGTGAATTACCATGTTATTTTTATAAATGACATATTTTATTAATATGTTGATTTTTAATTGTTAAAAATACATTTTATATATAAGATGTCTTGTAATGTGTCACATGTGACATATTGACAAAATCACAAATAAAATGGACTCATCCATTTTATGTGAGTGTACCGAAATGGAGGGAGCATGAGGATAAAATTGTGTTGATTATTTATAAGTGGAAAAGACAATTATGAATACTACTCATAGCCTTGCATACATAGCCTTCTCTTGGGAACAAAAGGAGGGCATGCATTGGGCTCTCTCTCCTTCCCTTTTTTGGTTTTCCCATATGAAGATGAGCAAATATTTTTGCTTATTTGACACACTAACACACTACATGCAAAAGCTAGTGTGTAATAATTCATTCACAACTTCAACAAAAATTTCTAGTCTAAGAAATTTAATTTCCTCTCTACATTTTAATGAGAAATTAGAGAGATAAAATACTCCAAAAATTCATCTACTCTTGACCGAAATATTCAAGAGGACAAACAGTAGTTTTGGGTCAAATTTTAGTAAGATTAATATTCTTCTAGTTCAAATAATATTAGTCTTTAAGAGGTTACCTTGGGTATTCATCTTTGGGAGAGATTCTACCTTTGAATCTTGTTCATCCATAAGGAAAGCTCAAGAACTAAGTAAGGTAGGTGACCTTACTAGTGCCCAAATATTCGAAACATGCAATGTAAGGAACCGATTTCTTCTTTTAACTCTTGATGTTTGCATGCATAAGATCATTTATTTATTTTATGACAAATTAAAATAAAACATATATGAATATGTTAGTATATAGATCTACTTTTCCTTCAAACGGTATCAAGAGCCATGGTTGTTTGCATGCAAATCGGTTAAAAGTTTTTCCGAGTTATAAGAATAACATATAAAACTTGTAAATTTGTGTTATTATGAAATATCACGAAATAAATTCATGCATGTTAAGTTTCTGGTCCTAAAATGTTTTTAGGATATTTTGGTTAATTTATGGATTTTTATTGTTCATATTATACAATAATGGCATTAAAATATGATTTTATGAGTAAAAATGTCATTTTCGGACTAAAATTAGCAAAACTTCGAATTTTCCAATGATTTTTGGATATGTTGTCACATATCTTATTTTGAGATGACCTGCAAATTTTCATAATTTTTGGACTTATGCTCGAAAAATGGATTTTTCATTATTAAAATCGGATTTAAGTGAAAAATAAATTAATATGAGATAAATTTCGAATCTGGTCATAGAAATTTATTATGTTGTTACATGCAATTTTACAAGATGTGTGTAAAATAATAGGCTATAGTGAAGTCTTTTTGCATGATTTATGGATTTTTGAAGAAAAATAGCATGAATAGTGACTTTATTAGTGAAATATTAATAAAACATACTCTATGACTAAGGAAAAACATTGTATGTTGCATTTTATTATCTTTTTCAGATCTAAAATTGAAAAGTTGATGTATATAATTTTTCACATGTTTTTATGACTATTTTTGTTAAAACCGATAAACCGCAACATTGTTTTTTCCGGATAAATTTAGAAATTTTTAACCTAAGTTTTTGAACATTATGAGTGTCATGTTATTTTTCCAGAATGTTCATGAGTTTAAATTTCAAATTTCAAATTTATTTGAAATTTTGTGATTTATTTGAAGTTTATAGCATTTTATTATAATTTTAAGTCCATTAATGAACAAATTTTAGTAATATGAGTTAATTATGGTCAAATAATTAGTGAAGACTAAATTTTGAGTCCTAAGAGGTTAGGGTAATTAACTTATGCATAAATATGAATTTATGTAATTTTTGTGATTATAAAATGTTGAATCACGCAAATCCGTAAAAACCGAGTAATATACGATATTGGCTAATTAAAGGCGATTTAGCATAAAATTGGGCATGTTCATACATATTTTAATGCTGCATTTTATTTATGATTGTCATAATTTTATTTTATGTAATTTTTACTTAGTATGGCCTTAGTTATAATTGGTATTACCCGAAATGTATGGGAACATCGATTCGGTTGTAATTTATTGTGATCTCGTATCACCGTTTTGTAATTTAATAGATTTATTTTATTTTAATTACAAATGTATAATAGGAAATTATGTAATTTGTTATGTAATTTTATTATTTCGGAGTTCCTTGAAGACGGTGTCACTCAAGGAAGACGATACATAAAGACGGTGTTACCTCGAGATGCGTGCCAAGAACCGAAGTTCAAGGGACCAATGGAGTTGGTTTCCGAATATGTAATAGTTAAATAGTTTTTCTGTTTTAGGAAGGCCATACTAGGATTTATTTTTATGCTTTGCATTTTATTTATATGTCGCATGCATCGCTAAATCGCCATAACTAAAACATGCATCATCTATTAATCGAGTATATCGACCGTGTCAATTAGAATTATCGTAGTTCACCGCTTTAGTTCACTTAAAACGTGATAGATAATAAATTGACATGACCTCTCGCTAAAACAATCAATTGAGACATAGCCTTACCAAGTAGTAGAAACCATGAAAATCTATTTCGCGAGGGAGTGCACTCGGCCCTACCGGGGTACAAACCTTGTTACGTAGGGGAAGTGGGTGATAAATGTCCATCTACCGAGTTCATGTTGATGAGGGTTTCATCGGCCATACCGTGCCCAAGTTGATGTGGATTTGGATCATGGACACATTTATTCGAAATTTGGATTGAGCTCAACGGAAGTATTCGCGACCGTAGCCGCATGTGTTCCGGGCTATAGATAAATATTAATGTAATTTTATCGACCAAGAGTTCTAGAAGTAGAATCAATTAAAGCGTTAATCCACCGAGTTATATTGATGAGGGTTTCATCGGCCCTACCATGCCCAAGTTAATATGAATTTGGATCTTGGAATCATTTATCATAGTTGGGTAGAGGTCACTATGTAAAGGCTATACTTGTTTACAAGTATTATTATAATGATAAATGTTTTGTTTTCATTATTCCGTTATCATATTGTTCTATTTCTTCACCACAATTCATATACGATATCATTTCGATTTTTGATTCAAATCTCCATTAAAACATCGTAACTTAAGACAAAATTTGATTTTTCTTCTAAAACCTCAAATGAACCATTGCTAAGGATCTCTTGTAAAGAGTATAGATTAAAGTTATTCATTATCAAACAGGTTTTTGATTCTTGACTAACACTTCTACTTACAATGGATTATGTTTCATATACTTAATTGAATTAAGTACCTTGAAGCGATAAATTGTTTTGGTAATTAGTTTTGTCAAGAATTCGTAATTGACCAAAATAACGCAACCACTTCAATGAAAGTTTTAAGACTAAAACGAACAAATGAAGAGTGATGCATGAATTCAATTTTGCTTCTCAAAGTGAAGACTTTGATATAAGTGGGAGCATTCTCTTAAACCGTTAAGATGAGGACGAGGTTCAAGAAGTAAAGATTATAATGGAATTGATACAAGGTAATGTTAAAGGTAAAGTTGTTGAGAATGACGATACTAAACCTATCAATCCCGACCGATAAGTTTCCATTGTCTTAAATGTTGGACACGAGAAAGGAGACTACCCCAAATTATTGAAGAATCAACAAGTTAGTTTTGGGACATCTAATTGGACCTTCTTCTTTAAATGTTTATTTGATTAACATAAAATTTTGCTAGTACTACTTCGTCAATATTGGAAACCGGTGGTGATTTTCATCATTATGTTTGATACATAGGATGATTAGAATATGACGACTAGCAACAATGAAGTCGAGAGATAGAGTCATTGTGTACTAAATCTAGTTTTCGGGTTTGGAGTTGTACTTAATTGTGAATATTAAGTACATAAACTCTAAATAAGAATACAAACTTGTTAAGATACAAAAGAGGTTTCACTTTTATGACCCTATACACCACGATTTGATGTATGGCTAGCCCATTATCAAGGTGATTATATTCTAAACCAAACTAGAATGATATATCATGAAGATGATGCAAGACTCAAATTGGTAACCCAAGATTAAACCTTAAATTCTGGAATGATTAACGCAAAGAGTTATCGAATACTCTTGGAACCATTAGATTGTTAATGGTTTATGCGTATCTTGTATTCAAAGCAAGATATCTCGTGCCTTTTGGTTAAAAAGGAGATTGAGGTTGTAAATCATCAATCCAAAATAGGTTGATCATTTTCTTTTACCAACGATTTAAGTTGACGCTAATGTGTTCGCTTAATAAGGTAAATAGAGAAATCTTTGAAGAAGTTCAAAAGTTCAAAGAATCATGATTTAATCATGATGGGATTATCAAAGTGAAGACTTTGATATAAGCCAAATGAAATGTGATATAATATCACAAGTTAATCTCTTTTGACACACATTATGGGATAATGTGTGGTTGGATAAGAAATCAAACGCTAATTCGATATGATTTGAACTTCAATCAAGTTACTTTGAGTTACTAGATCCTTTTGGGGATTTTATCATTTTTGTCTAAATTATTTTTCCACTAAATCTAAAACGAATCATATGAGATATGAAATGGTAGGTTACCATGTTTGTAAGTTTACAAAAGAAACAAATGCTCATTTTTCCTTTTCAATTATCACGAGTTCGACGGGTTTGCGGCTCGTGAAGCTGTCTTTCTAAAATACAAGGTTATTTCTAGAAGACAGAGTGGGAGAAATTTTATTCAAGAGCCACAAAGAATGTCATGTCGCAAGAAACTGGTCTTTCTTGGCTACATGAGACGTTTTGTGTAAAACGTTGTTTCTTCAAAACCTAGGAGGTTAAAATTCATCACTTGTTGAAAATGATGAATTCATGCTACTTTTAAGAAAGTAAAGAGCTTATAACTTACAAAAGAAATCATTTGATTCAAGTTGATTACTTCGAGAAAGTAATGAACATATGACTTAAATAAGAGTGATTAAGTCACAACTCAATACAAGGCTTAGAGCCATGAGAATCCAAAATAAAAGGCTTGATTAGTGACAAAAGGGTTTTGCACTAATAAAGACAGATTTCAAGGTTTGATTGGTTGCAAAGGGTTTTGCACCAGTTGAGATGCTTAAGTCTATTTGGATCTTCTTAGGGATTGTGTTTCATAATTATGAAATACATAGCGAGTGAATCTAAAACCAACTTCTTCAATTAGAAGGAATGTATTCAATACATGTCTCGAGTTTAGTATATTCTTGCAATCCTAAGATAATGTGAAACTTAAGAGAGAATCTTAAGTAGGACATCAATGAGTTGGAATCAATGTTTTGATCATGTTATAAAACTTTTCTCGATAAGTCGAGAAGTTGTGTTTATACATGGAGTTTAGTGGGAGTTACGGAAATTTTAATAGTCTTATATGTGGATGACATATTGATCATTGGAAATGATTTAAGGCTTTTGGAGTATTATAATACATCTTGAATATCCGGATTTATGTAGATAAATCAACATGATATTAGTGTAAATAAGAAGTCTTATGTAGATAAGATTCATGATTAGTTCAATTAAATTGAACATATTTGATTGATTCCATTTGCTTCCGCTGCCAAATCAATTAAATAGAAAATGATGTATAACACTTCATATACTTGGAGTATGATGAATTGTTTTTTCAAAATCGAATTTAAGTAATCTTTACCAAGTAAGCTATAAAGATTACACTTAAGTGCTTGCAGAAGCATTAAGGAAGTAAAGCAAAGTGTTTATGATGCAATTTTGTGTAAAGGTGTTACACAAGTGACAATTGACAATTGAGATTGCACATGGTTTCTGACAAAACCATAATCAAAACACATTAGGATGGTTAAGATAGCATTGTGGTTATGTTAATTAAGAAGTAGATTTTCTAGAATCGTTCTAGGCAATAAAGAACAATGAGAGATATTTATAACGGAAATTGAGTACACTTGCAATCATGATATGTGCAAGAGGATGAGTCCCACTTAATTGTGAAAACAGTGGGAGCTATTCTTAGGCTAGAGGACCTATGTCTTGATTGGATATCGAGACGTACTCAGAAAGTGTTGTGATGCAAATGTATACATTACAAAGGAAAACGAGTATGTAGTAAGGTTGAGTAAGGTACAAGAAGTTGATAAAACCTACTAACCAAAGCCTTCTCAAAGGCTAAACATGATGAGTCATGTCATTTCAATTGAATTGAAATGAACAACTACATACAAGATCAAATTAGATTATAAAACATGAAATAGTAATCAGGCATTGACTATTCATATGTGATAATCGCATTTGTCGTTCGAGTTTTTTCTTTAAAACTCTTTTATTATACTTTGTTACATCCAAACGGGTTGTAGAGACAACATTGAACCCCGTTAAAGTGAACACGGATTAGCATTGTATTCGCCCATAGTCACTTATATGAGGTGACGTCTCGAAGTGACTAGAGTGTGATGCGATTGATGGCAAGTTCAAGTGCCATAGAGTCATGTGGGATGACTAGTCGATCACATAGGCAGACTGTTAGGAACATTTTGTCGGGCCTTATGACCGCTTATAGAGTTCCGGCAATTTATATAGCCTGGTCGTGGCGAGAGCTGCTATAGTATTCTAATGAGTCGATTCTTTTGACTAAAGACTACTCGCCTAAGATGGCACGAGTTTTGATTAACTTTGATTTGTGTTACTACGACCTTCGTAAATGGGGTCAAATGGGCATATTTTGGGTTATGATGGCTGTGGCTAGTCGAAGGGAATACGTGCGAAAGGAATTGTCAACCCCCTTGTCAGGGTTAAAACAATATCTCAGGGCCACTCGAGGAGTAATGAACTGGAAATGCGTGGCCACGCTCGGAAGGTATCTATGATAGATAAATCTGGTCAATCAGTTATTCTCCAGATCGAAGAAGCCACTCTCGATATGATCACTTGCAAGTACGACCCGAAAGACACCTTGCATTGAGTGGGAGATAGTAATAGGACAAGAGAATTGGTGACGCACACTTGTCGAGGACAAGTGGGAGATTATTGGGAAATGTGTCCTCAACAATAGTGCGATCACATGATTTAAATATCATTATTAAATCTCATTTTTAGAATACATGTGGGATGTAATATTTACAGTCAACTGGTCCACATATATCGGTAATGATTGGCTGACTAGAGTTTAACATTACTGTCGTGCGACGGTGGTGATCAGTTGATCCCCTTAGGTCATACCTAAAGGGTAACACTCTTAATTGATTATTTAATTGATCGTATGACGATACGAGTTAATTAAATTACTTAAAATTGACGGACGATTTTTGGAAGTAATATTTACGTGTCTTATTATATTTGATTATAATAAGATACGGTCTAAGTAATCGAATTGTTTTATTACTTAGATGAAATTATTGTTTACGGAAACAATTGATACAGAATGAATAATTTATTATAAATACAAGATATTGTGATTTATAATTGGAAAACCATTTTGGTACAAGTAATTGTGAATTACCATGTTATTTTTATAAATGACATATTTTATTAATATGTTGATTTTTAATTGTTAAAAATACATTTTATATATAAGATGTCTTGTAATGTGTCACATGTGACATATTGACAAAATCACAAATAAAATGGACTCATCCATTTTATGTGAGTGTACCGAAATGGAGGGAGCATGAGGATAAAATTATGTTGATTATTTATAAGTGGAAAACACAATTATGAATACTACTCATAGCCTTGCATACATAGCCTTCTCTTGGGAAGAAAAGGAGAGCATGCATTGGGCTCTCTCTCCTTCCCTTTTTCGGTTTTCCTATATGAAGATGAGCAAATGTTTTTGCTTATTTGACACACTAACACACTACATGCAAAAGCTAGTGTGTAATAATTCATTCACAACTTCACCAAGAATTTCTAGTGTAAGAAATTTAATTTCCTCTCTACATTTTAATGAGAAATTAGAGAGATAAAATACTCCAAAAATTCATCTACTCTTGACCGAAATATTCAAGAGGACAAACAATAGTTTTGTGTCAAATTTTAGTAAGATTAATATTCTTCTAGTTCAAATAATATTAGTCTTTAAGAGGTTACCTTGGGTATTCATCTTTGGGAGAGATTCTACCTTTGAATCTTGTTCATCCATAAGGAAAGCTCAAGAACTAAGTAAGGTAGGTGACCTTACTAGTGCCCAAATATCCGAAACATGCAATGTAAGGAACCGATTTCTTCTCTTAACTCTTGATGTTTGCATGCATAAGATCATTTATTTATTTTATGACAAATTAAAATAAAACATATATGAATATGTTAGTATATAGATCTACTTTTCCTTCATTGCCACCTTAGGCGAATAGTCTTTAGTCAAAAAGAATCGACTCATTAGAATACTATAGTAGCTCTCGCCACGACCAGGCTATATAAATTTGCCAGAACTCTATAAGCGGTCATAAGGCCCGACAAAATGCTAACAGTCTGCCTATATGATCGACTAGTCATTCTCATATGACTCCATGGCACTTGAACTTGCCATCAATCGCATCACATTCTAGTCACTTCGAGACGTCACCTCATGTAAGTAACTATGGGCGAATACAATGCTAATCCGTGTTCACTTAAACGGGGTTCAATTATCTCTACAACCCGTTGGATGTAACAAAGTATAAGGTGCGTTAATAATAACTCAAACAACAAATGTCGACATCATATTCGGGTAGTCAATACCATATTACAACCTTGTGATGCATATCGTATGTGTGTAAACACTTGTTGATTGCAATAGAAGTTTAACATACCATGTGTCCATGTGTTCAAACTTCTTATAATCGCATTTTCCTTTACGTTCATGTTATCTATAATAGCATGAACCTTACCAAGTACACATATAGGTTTCCAACCTTGGTTTGGGTTCTTTATCTTGAAAGAACTTCTCTGTCGATTATCACATAACCAATGAATTTGCGGTGAATGATATAACTTGCACTGATCAAGTACTCCACCCACTCATAATGCACTAGGTAAATGTTTTGCAGAGTCTTGCAACAATTGTCAAGATGATTAGCCTAGCACTTCTCACAAGTCCTAGCATATTAGGAAATATTAGTTTTTGAGTAACTTCTTACTTCAACTAAGTACATTTCCAAACCTTTTATTTCTCTTTTTAGCTTGAAAGGCTTAGGATTTTCATAAATCCTTACGTGTTGTTCGAACTTTAATATGTGCAACCTCTTGACACATAACAGAGTGTTCTGTCCAACACTAAAATCGCTCATCGAATTCTCCTCGAGAATTCATGACGTTTCTTCTATGGCTTGCCACTTATGCATATGATTCATTATTGGACATGTGCATGATTATTCTAATGGCGGAAACATTAGTAACTAATAATCATGAGATCAACCATTCTTAGGTTCAATGAACGACCATGACTGCTAATGGCAATTCCATTTTCATTGACATGAATAACCTATGTTTCTCCTTGATTCGATGTGTATATCTCAATACTTATCCAACATCTCGTGATGTAATTGGATTCATCATAGTCCATTTTCATCCAGAATTGAAAACTCAAATACTTCTTTGTGAAAGAAGGTATTAGCTCGTCATTCTCAATGAGTTAGTGAGTTATAAATTTTACAAGATGATTGCTCCCACTAAATCTCATGTCTTCACATGATAATTTCTAAACACCCACTTAATTCCACATGTTTCGTAATTGACTACTCAATCGAAATATTTTCAAGAATTGAAATATATTTTGCTTTACCAAGTTATTAAGATAAAAACCATATATGTTCCCATCATATCCTTTCAAAATACCTATTTTGAAGAGGTTTCATCTTAACCTTATGAAAAGAGATTCTAATCTCTTAACTCATTCATATTGTGATGATGCGTAGCAATGTCATTATTCAAATGTGAATTATATCTAATACACGTCCTTCAAGATACCCTTTCGGAAGGAGATTTAATCATTTCATTTTCATAATGAGGTTAAGTAATGACATTAGTGAGGCTAATACTTAACTCAACTTTTGTGGATATCGGCATATCAACATTTTCAACCTTTTGGTCATAAATCTCACTTATTTTCGAGGATGCAACTTTGTTTCATTTAGGCTCTTAAGTAAATATCAATATTGAAACTATTGGTCAAAAGTTGTTCATAAACTTAGTCATAACTTTTTGTTAAGACTTTAAATTAGTCATTTTTCTTCCAAAACTTTCTTTTGGTCTCCTCGTGTAGTTATCTTGAGAACATATTCTTTTGATTACTTCACTTGGTCTCTTTTGTCATATAGATCTATTCGAGACCATAGATCTCATCTATTGGGTATACTATATAAATAGATATACCTTTATTCAAATCATTCTCCCTTGCGTAGATCTCATTTACACAAGTACACAAATTGGTGTTGTGTCCTCATTTTTCTCCCACTCTATCTTTAGAATGAATACACTAGAGATTCAAAGATAGCTTATGAGACACAAATAATGATTTTGAGGTATAAGGAGGACTATCTCATAGGTTGACTAATTGTTTTAAATTTGATGAGTGTACTTGGTGATTGACATTCCTTTAAGAGAGTTCATCAACTCAATTTGACTTTATAATTGATCATATACAAGCCTTAAGCTTGTGGACATGTAATGAATCCCATCATTATAGTTGTCAATTAGATCACTTTAAGTGAATGGTCATATGTTTATATGAGCAAGCGGATAAAGACGAATTTTAGAACAAGGATAAAATACGATAAAACGGGTGACTTGGGTTGCAAACCAAGCCACCATTATCCAAAATACAACCAATATCCAAAATACATTTCCATGTCAAACACGGAAATCAAAAGGTTCTAAAATCCGAAACATAGATTAAAATAAGACTATAAAAAGACAAGCTTCATGGAAGCTACTCCTAGCTTCTCAATGGTTTCTCAAGCTTGCTTTTCTTTTCCCTTGTCCTTGCTTGGTGGAGGCCCTATTTACAATAAAAAGGGGATATATTATCACAACTTTGTATCACAGTACCATAGTTGAATTAGAAACATAAAAGAAAGGATAGTCATTTACCTACTGGAGTGATCTTTCCAGCTTTGATGTCACCAAGATATTTGGAACAATTTCTTTTCCAATGTCCAACACCATTACAATAATGGCATTTATCAAGAGGACCCTTCTTGATTTTGGAAGTGCTAGTTTCATAAGTCTTAGCTTTGGTGAAAGTGGGAGCTTGCTTCTTACCTTTCTTCCCATTCTTTTTGATCTTCCCCTTACTCTTGGTGCTTATGTTAAGCACATCCTTGGGTGGGTTGACATTTAACCCCATGTCTCTTTCGGCTTGCACAAGTAACTTGTGCATTTCTTTAAGAGACATGTCCTTGTCTTGCATGTTAAAATTCACCCGGAATTGAACATATGCCTTGACTTTGGATAAGAAGTGTAGAATCCTATCTACAATGAGTTCTTTAGGGATTTCAACTTTTTGAATCTTCAAAGTCTCGACTAGCTCCATTAATTTGAGCACATGAGGGCTAACCTTTTGGCCCTCTTTGAAGTCGAGATCAAAGAATGCCGCGGCCGCCTCATATTGGACGATCCGCGGAGTTTGTGAAAACATTGTCACAAGCTTGGAGTAGATTTCATTAGCGGTGCCCATCTTAAAGGCTCTCTTTTGGAGATCCGCCTCCATCGCAAAGATCAACACATTTTTCATTGCGGCGGACTCCTTATGGTAAGCCTCATATGCTTCCCTAGTGGCGGCGGTTGACCTAGTGTTAGGTTCGGGTGGAGAGGCCTCGGTAAGGTAACGAAGCTTGTCGTCACCTTGGGCGGCTAGTTTGAGTTGGGCATCCCAATCGGAGAAATTTGATCCATTCTTTTCAAGTTTACAACGATCCATGAAGGATCGGAGCCATGAAGTATTAGTGAGAGGCGTGGCGTTGGTGTTTGGATTGGCCATTTGTTATGAGAAATAAAAGCGGTCTACAAAACAAAATAGAAGGAATAAAACATATGTCGTTTTCAAAATAATACTCGTAAAAAAAATTTAAACAAGTTTTATTGCATTTATCTAGTGATCTCTACCCAACTTAGATAAATGATTCCAAGACCCAAATTCATATCAACTTAGGCACGGGATAGCCGATGAAACCCTTATTAATATAACTCGGGGGATTAACTTTTAATCGATTATACTTTTAGAACTCTTGGTCGATAAAATTACTATAATGTTTATCTATAGCCTGGAACACATGCGACTACGGTCACGAATACTTCCGTTGAGGTCAATCCAAATTTCGAATAAATGTGTCCATGATCCAAATTCACATTAACTTGGGCACGGGATGGCCGATGAAACCCTCATCAACATGAATTCGGTGGATAGACATTTATCACCCACTTCCCCTACGTAACAAGGTTTGTACCCCGGGATGGCCGAGTGCACTCCCTCGCGAAATAGGTTTTCATTGTTTCTACTTTTTGGTAAGGCTGTCTCAATTGTTTATTTTTAGCGAGAGGTCATGTCAATTTATTATCTATCACGTTTTAAGTGAACTAAAGCGGTGAACTACGATAATTCTAATTGACACGGTCGATAAACTCGATTAAGAGATGATGCATGTTTTAGTTATGGCGATTTAGCAATGCATGCAACATATAAATAAAAATGCAAAGCATAAAATAAATCCTAGTATGGCCTTCCTAAAAATATAAAATCTAATTAACTATTACATATTCGGAAACCAACTCCATTGGTCCCTTGAACTTCGGTTTTGGCACGCATCTCGAGGTAACACCGTCTTTATGTATTGCCTTCTTGTGTGACACCGTCTTCAAGGAACTCCGGAACAAATAAATTACATAACAAATTACATAATTTCCTATTATACATTTTTAATAAAAATAAAAATAAATCTATTAAATTACAAAACGGTGATACGAGATCACAATAAATTACAACCGAATCGATATTCCCATACATTTCGGGTAATACCAATTAAAAACTAAGGCCATACTAAGTAAATTACATAATTCAAAAATTACATAAAATAAAATTATGACAATCATAAATAAAATGCAGCATTATAATATGTATATGAACATGCCCAATTTTATGCTAAATCGCCTTTTAGGAACCAATATCGTATATTTAACGGTTTTTACGGATTTGCGTGATTCAACCTTTTAAATTCACAATAAATTACATAAATTCATATTTATGCACAAGTTAATTACCCTAACCACTTAGGACCCAAAATTTAGTCTCCACTAACTATTTGACTATAATTAACTTGTATTTCTTCAAATAAATCACCAAAAATTGAAATAAATTTGAAATTTGAAATTTAAACTCTTGAACATTCTGGAAAAATACCATGACACTCATAAAGTTCAAAAACTTTAGGTTATAATTTCAAAATATTTATCGGAAAAACTATGTTGCGGTTTATCGGATTTATCAATTATAATCATAAAAACATGGGAAAAATTATACTCATCAACTTTTCAATTTTATATCTGAAATAGGTAATAAAATGCAACATGTGACGTTTTTCCTTAGTCATGGAGTATGTTTTAGCAATAATTCACTAATTAAGTCACTATTTATGCTATTTTTCATCAAAAATTCATAAATCATGCATAAAGACTTCAATATAGCCTATTATTTTACACACATCTTGTAAAATTGCATGTGACAACATACTCAATTTATATGACCAGATTCAAAATTTATCTCATATTAACCTATTTTTCATTTAAATTCGATTTTTATCATGAAAAATCCATATTTCGAGCATAGGAACTCCAAAAATTATGAACATTTACAGGTAATCTAAAAATAATATATGTGAAAACATATCCAAAAACCACTGGAAAATTCAAAGTTTAGCTAATTTTAGTCCGAAAATGACATTTTAATCATAAAATCACATTTTTAATGCCATTATTATATAAGATGAACAATAAAAATTCATAAATTAACCAAAATATCCTAAATAAATTTTAGGATCAAAAACTTTTAACATGCATAATTTATTTTTTAATATATCATAATAACACAAATTTACAAGTTTTATATGTTAATCGTATAACTCGGAAAAACTATAACCGATTTGCATGCAAACAACCAAGGCTCTTGATACTGTTTGTTACAAAACTATATCTCTTTACTCAACATATTCATAATGTTATAATTTTAATTTAGTCATAAAATTAAAAGATGATCTTATGCATGCAAACATTAATATAATTAAAGAAGAAATCATCATCTCACATTGATGTTTCGGTATATATGGGCACAAGTGAGTAGGTCACCTACTCACTTGTTCTTGAGCTTCCTTAAGTGGATGAACAAGGATTCAAGTAGAGAATCCCTCCCAAGGTTTTATACCCAAAGTAACAACTTAATAAAATTAATATTATTATTACTAGAATAATATTAATTTTGTATAAAAATTGACTCAAAATATTATTTGGTCTCTCAATAATTCGGTTAAGAGAGAGGGGGGAGGAGGAAGATATTATCTCACTAAAACTCTTATTTTAGATGATGAATGAATAATGAATACACAAGTGTTTTGATGTAGTGTATAAGATAAATTATAGAGCAAAAGACCATTGGCCTTGCTCTTTGAAAAATCAGGTAAGGGGGAAGGAAAGGGACCAATGCACGCCCAAGGTGGTCTTCACAAGAGCAAGTAGGGTTGCATGGCTAGGTTTAGAAGGAAATGATTATGTTTACCATTAACATAATCAACACAATATATTCCTAATACTCCCCTTAATTTTGGTCATTAGAGATAAAATGGACTCCATTTTATCTTTGTCAATTTGTCAATTTTTCATATGTCACATGTCACATAAAATTGTTATATATTTTTAACATATTAAAAATCAACGCATTAATAAAAATAACTCATATACAAAAATCGACTTAGTAATTCATAATTACTTGTACCAAAATATTTTACCAATTATAAATCACAACATCTTGTATTTATAATAATTTATTCATTCAAATGCAATTGTTTCCTTAAACAATAATTTCATCTAAGTAATAAAACAATTCAATTACTTAGACCGTAGCTAATTTAATCAAACTACAATGGGACATGTAAATTTTACTTCCAAAATCGTCCGTCAATTTTAAGTAATTTAATTAACCCGTATCGTCATACGATCAATTAAATGATCAATTAAGAGTGTTACCCTTTAGGTATGACCTAAGGGAATCAACTGGTCACCACCGTCGCACGACAGTAATGTCAAACTCTAGTCAGCCAATCATTACCGATATGTGTGGACCAGTTGACAGTAAAATATTACTTCCCAATTGTATTCTTTAAAATGAGACTTAAACATGTGATCATCATGATCAACAGTTGTGATCGCATTATTGTCGGATGACACATATTGCAACAATTTTAGCATGTAGGTCGAGTCAGAACGGTAGTATTTCAATGATGACATTGCATTTTCATCTGTTTATGCCTAAGCCGTGCTTAATTGACATGTTATTAGTAGAATGATTTGCATAGTCTACGAGTTTTCGTTAAATTTCTTGCTGACTTTAGACTTGACTTGGATTTATGGCAAACTACATCATTTTCAGAGGTTTAGAGCCGTATAACTGGTGTCATTCATGACCGGTTTATCTAGGAATGTGAGTAGTTACTCCTTGTGAGACATGTTATATCAATTTGCATAAATATGAACTTAATCTACTTAATACCTGTATGCATTCGGGTTCGTGGTTAGTTGATACATGTGGAAGAGGTCGCCCCCTTATTCATTTTGCCCATAAGCTCCACACTGCCAAAAATAGCCTTTTTTGTCCCGTTACTACATCCTACATTTAGCCTGCCCTTGGCAAGCTTGTAGTTTATGTCTCAGGATTGTTATTTCGTTTTTGGTAGCTAATGCACTTTATGATAATGATGTTGGGAAGATGAAAAGGACAGGAAAAGGTCATGAAAAGGACAAGAAAAGAAAAAAGAAAAGAAAAAAGAAAAAAAAAAAAAAGAAAAAAAATGATTCGAAAAAAAAGGAGAATCAGTCGGTCGACCGTCCCACTTGGTCGATCGACTGCTTGCTGCAGTAGCGGAAAAAAATCAAAATTGCATAATTCAAGGTCTTGTTAAATGGCGATTTTTGCTCCCATGTTATATTTGTATCTTATGGGGAGTTGACTATTTATGGAAATTGTGAGATTCGTGCTTACTGTTAGCACCGTTTCATCGATTTAATCTTGAGCAAGAAGTTGGATGTTGTTATTAATTTGGTTCCCTTAGTTACTAGCTTGTCTTTTAACTCTGTTTTAATCCAAATTTATCTTAGCCCTTCCTGCCCATAGCCTCACATATCCATATTTACCTCGGCATGTGTCATGGTCATTTGTTTGGTTGGAATGCATATATACGGTTGTAGAGATTATTTTCATATTAGATTGCAGGCATGTTCTTATAGGTCGTAGTTAGGTGAGTGTCACTACAAAATGAATTCTTTCTATCTTTTACATATATTCACCTGTGCTTATGTGTGATATGAGCGACCCGTAAGAGTCTGTAATGATGAGTCTCTAAAGTTGATGGTTCAGCAGTTTTTAACGACTACATAACTCGTTTGCATGATTCACATCGCTAATTGATTGTTGATTTCTAGCATTAAACTAGTTTAGGCTTTACAGTTTTCATTTCGCTCTGAGATTGAAATCGTTCCATTAGGTTTTAGGATCGAGTCTAGTTCTTGCTTGGGGACAAGCAAGGGTTTGGTTTGGGGAAGTTTGATGCGTGTCCTAAATATGTTGTTTTACACCCTATTTTACACGCATTTCAGAGCTCAAATATGTAGTTTATGCTACTATTTTCCCATTTCCGTCTACTTTCGTGTTTTTGTACAATATTGCCGAAATGAGAAGAATTCAGCGGAAATCACGCCGAATCCGTCCCCGAGTACTTGGCATTGCATTTGACATGGAGTAAAGACTCGGGATGCAAACTTGGTGCGCATATCGAGGCCTGAAAGACGAATTCACGAAGCTTTTGGAGCCAAGTACCTGTTGAAGTGGTCGATAGACTGGTGCTTTCAGTCGATCGACCAGCGTGCGATTTACAGAAGCTATTGTTCAGCACATCTTAGTCGATCGACCGGTCCCATTGGTCGATCGACCAAACCGCTAATCTGACGGGAATTAAAAGACGAGAAAGCCCAATGTAATTAGGTTTTAGGAAATAAGAATCACGTTATATTCCTATATAATGTAACCCTATTATGAAGTCATTATCACCGAATTTTAGGGAAAGATCTAGGGTTCAATATCAAGTTTAGTTTAGAATTCTTAATCATCGAATACAATTTATTTTCGTTCGTGCTTTGGATCCTTCTTCCTGCTTTCAACTGGTAATTTTAATTCCATAATTTCAGTTTACTCTTTATTTCGTTCATAGTTAGAATTGCTAGTTTAGAATTCCCAAAGCCGAGTTATCGTTTTATGTTAGTTAAATATTTAGTCATTTCTATCATGAATTCAGTAGCTTTGTTTGTTAACCTTATTGCTGTTTCTATTATAATCATGAGTAGCTAAATCATTCGTGCTAGGATGTAGGGAATCTTTAGTGTAGGCGGCATAATATTCATAGACCTGAATCGCGCCATGGTCGATCGACTGGCTTACCGTTCGATCGACCGGCTCATGTGAGATTAACCTCGTTTTAATTAATTTGATTGCTAAATTTGACGAATCGAGTGCACGCGACTAGTTGAATGCTTAGGAATTGACCGACCCGATAAGATCGAAAGATAGGGGAGGGAAATAGACTACCTAATTAAGACGACTAAATTAATAAGGTCGAGAGATAAGTTAATTAGACTTTTAAATCACTTTTCAAGACGAGAGTCAACACTAGTGATATTAGGGACCCGTAGCTAGATCGAAAGATGCTACCTGTTAAGGGTGGACCGAGAGAACCTTTTATTTTCCCGTCTCACGTGATTATTTCAGACTTACCTAGTCCGAAACTACAGTGAACCGACCATCTTAGCATCCCTTTAAATATTTGATTTCATCGAGTTTATTTTATCACTCGTTTATTTACTTTAGTTATAGAACAATTCAAAACAAACCCCCACACATTTGTTACCTTAGACTAAAATCAGACAGCTATTAATTGCATCGCCTCTCTGTGGTTCGACCCTGACTGCCGCTATCTATAGTAGTAGTTTTGAAATTATAAATCTATCTTTGGTACTCTACGACGGTATCAACCGGTCCGTCATCATTTATTATGAAAATATCGTATAATATATACATTAACTATAAATATCGCATATTTATAATTTGCTTATTAAATATAACCGTTTACGTTTAATTACGAATTAACATCTTAATTCGTTTAAGCCAACATTATATACATTAATTAATTATAACAGTTTATATTCAATATACGAATTAACAATTAATTCGTCTAAGCTAATATTATTTAATTGAATTAAATAATAGTCTCATCATCACATTGAGTAACTGTTTAGTCAAATACATGGACTAACCTTTTAGTCATATAGGGCATCAATGTGATTATATTTTCATACAATCACATCTCTCAAACACATCCTCTAGGTGTGACTTTTATGGACCAGTTGATCACTGCCATCAGTATGATAATAACGTCAAACTTCTAGCAAGCCAACCGTTATTAAGTAAACGTTAATCAACTGATAAAATACTAAGTATACCCTTGTGAACCTATAAGAGATTTATATATGTTATCACACTAACCGTGGAGGACACAAGCTCCAACACGAAATTAGTAAATTAGGGTTGAATTATTACCTTTAGATGAATATAGGATGAATTAGGTTGATGGAGAGGAATTGATTGAAAGAAATTTGATAGATTTTGAGTGAGATATTGGGGTTTTCGACTAGTTAGGGTTCCGGGTTTAAATTGGGGATTTTTGTGTGCAATGGAAATGTATGTGTGATTCGCGTTTTTTTTATATAAATAGCAAAGCCGCTCTACTTCTTAGCGGCTTCTATTGCCAACAAGCGTAAAATCAAACATTGTCTTAATAATTTGCTAACAGAGGAAGCCGCTATGATTCTCAGCGGCTTTCCTGAAAAATACGATTTTCCATACTCCAGTAGCTACTGGATATGGTTAGTGTGAATTTTTTATGAAGATTTGGCAAAGCTGCTAAGAAGATTAGCGGCTTTGTTGAAAGTCTGGGGAAAAAAGAGTGATAACGTAAACACCATAAATGTAAATAGTTTCAATTAAATGCTAATTACCTAATTAATTTGGTAATTAACGCTAATTAACCAAAAATTCTTAAAATCCAGCTTGAAATCTAGAGAAGAGCAAGATTGGACCACTTAACTTTTCCAATTAACCAAAAAGTTCTTAAAATCCAGCTTGAAATCTAGAGAAGAGCAAGACTGGACCACTTTTTTTTTTTTTTTTTTTTTTTTTGATTAGGTAAGAAAACGCAAGACTGGACCACTTAACTTTTCCAAAAGGTACGCATATATTTCCGAAATTAGAGATGAGATGATATGACATTATAATATCACCTAACTTTGTTGGATCATAATCTGCCTTTCTTATTTGATTATGCTCATTGAGGATAAAATGTTTGATTTATTTCACTGATTCTGAGTTGTTACTGCGATATACTCGTACGGGAGAGTATGTGTGTCAGCACCATCTTGTGTGAAACCATACCTTTGTATGCCTGGATCATAGGGCTTGGTTTGGTTTGTCACACGATGTAACATTGGTGTTAGTTAGGGGTGTTAACGAGCAGTGCGAGCCTAGGGTTGCTCGGCTCGAGCTTTTCTAGCTTGAAAAGCTCGAAGGCCTGCTCGGCTTGAGCTCGAGCTTGACGAGCTCGACATTGGAGGTGTGCCAAAAATGATTATAGCAGGGTTTGAACTCTGGTCATTTACTTCGAATTCGAATAGAAAGTTAGAACCAACTCACCCACATAGTAGATAATTTATTGTTAAGTGTTATTTATCTTATTGAATTGAGGGTTTACGACCCCACTCTACTAGACATGGCCATGCCACTAGACTCTATACTCAATTTTTTTTTGTTAGATTATTTTATTTTCATGAATTAATTGTACTCATTTAAAAAAAATTGTAAAAAAGTAAACTATAGCATTAATAAAAATAACGAGCTGCTTATAAGCTTTTCGAGCCGAGCTTGGCCCTACCTGGCTTAACTCGCAAAGTACGCAAGCCGAATCGAACTTTGACCGAGCCGATCTCGAGTTGCTTGCGAGCTGTCTCGTCTCATTAGCACTCCTATTGTTGGTAGTATATGTTCGTTTGAAGAGATGACTTTTGATAAGGGACATTCATTACATTATTCATTTTTGCAACCTTAGTGACTGGCCTTTTCATTTAGAATTGTCCATTAAAGGTAAGTGCAACTTCCCACATGAATTTACTTCCCACATGACAACCAAACAACATTTTTACAATTCACATGAATTGCAAATTTACATGAACTTAACTTCTTAGAAACTTCATCTTCCCATGCTGAACCAAACAACCTCATAGAATCCAAGGAGGTGAAATGCTATGCTGGTTATCAAAGTGTAATTGTTACACTATTTTCCTCCCTCTCCTCTCTCCATCACCACCACAGCCACGACCTAAGCTATTTAAAATCAAATTACCCCTCAATAGTATCTCTTAATCCAAGCAGGCTTTTGTTATGTTTGGTAGTGGGATGTGTTACGACTTACAATTGCCATAAAAGAACATAGTATGCGCTTTGTATTTGTAGATACTATCTTTTAGTTTTGTCTGATGGAAGAAAAAAAACGTCGTAGTTAAACTATTGCAGTTAACATCGATAACACTCCCACCCCACCCCTCTTTCACTCCTAGTTTACATCACTCATTTCGCCCGCCACCCCTTCTCCCCCACCCACACCCACTTCGCCTCCAAACTCCATATCCTTGCTACCCACACCTTCGAATTTTAAATTTATTTAACAGAAACCGGCCTTAAGTATTACATGAAAGATTTTTTGTGAAGAGATACTTAATATACAAATCATCTACAAATCTAGTACCTGATTTTTTTAATTTGTCCAAAGGTATCAATCACCTTCTTTCCTCTCAGGGCCGGCTGATTGGGTGTTAACCCGTTCAACGGAACAGGGCCCCCGATTTTTTAGGGCCCCGTAATCTGAAATTTTGTTTAGTTTGTATATGTATACTATATAGCGCAAAGTAATATCACAAATTGAAGAGTGTTGCAATGGTAGTTGTGCTTAGTGTCAGTCCCGACTCAGTGTTCGATTTGTTGGAGCTTGTGTCCTCCACAATTAGTGTGATAACATTTATAAATCTCTTATAGGTTCAAAAGGATATACTTCGTATTTTATCAGTTGATTAACGATTACTTAATAACTGTTGGCTTGCTAGAAAGTTTGACGTTATTATCATACTGATGGCGGTGATCAACTGGTCCCTAAAAGTCACACCTAAAGGATGTGTTTGAGAGATGTGATTATGGAAATGTAATCACATTGATGCCTTATATGACTAAAAGGTTAGTTCATGTATTTGACTAAACAGTTAGTCAATGTGGTTATAAGACGATTATTTAATCTAATTAAATAATATTAGCTGAGACGAATTAACTGTCAATTCGTAAATTGAATATAATATGTTATATTTAATTATTGTATATAATGTTAGCTTAAACGAATTAAGTTGTTAATTTGTAATTAAACATAAACGGTTATATTTAATAAGCAAATTATAAATATGCGATATTTATAGTTAATGTATATATTATACAATATTGTCATAATAAATGTTGACAGACTGGTATTGATAAATCAACTGCAAACTGTTATAAGTGGACTTATTAATACATGTCGATATATATATGACAATTGATAAATAATACACATAATATACAATTATACAACCAAAAATAAGAAGATTATATTCTCATTTGGTTGTTGGGAGGACTCGGTCAAACCGAGTAAGAGGAAAGAAAAAAAGAAAAAAATCTTTCCCTAATTCTCTCTTAACCTACACGGTTTAAGTAGGGAGAATGGGATTCATTTTTTGACTTACTTTTTTTCTTAACCTAATTCTCTCATCAAAATATAAAACCTAAAATTAATTAGAAAATTTTAGGGATCACATTCAAGCAATTTGAGGGGAATTTCTCGGAGCATCTTTGGTGCAACTAATAGGCGAATATCATTTTGATATTGTTCTTAGGCCATTATTGCTAGGACCGAAGGTTGAATCTTCATCTCTTTTCTATTTTGTTTATGTAATTTCTTTTATGACTAGTATTCATAAACATAATTTCGTTATAATCCTTCTAATTTAAAGGGAAGTATACCGATATTCTCACAAGTGGTATCAGAGCCAAGGCCACAAAATTATTTTTGATGATTTTCATAATTGAATTAAACAAATTTCGAGAAAAAGAAAAAAAATCGGTCGTGTAAAAATTTTTTTTGCCGTGTACAAATTTTTTTGCCGATTGTTTTTTTTTTTGTTTTTTGATGATTATTTCCATTTTGATTCATTCATTTTGTTGTTTTAATAAGTTAAAATGATTATATGATGAATTTGTAGATGTTTGATTTAATGAGAATTAAATTAAAATGTAAATGGGAATTGGTTTTATTGGTTGTTCAATTGTTTTTTGCTATATGGTTTTTTGCAAACAAGTTAATTTAACATTCAAATCAATTGTGATGATCGGTTTTATCATGATTTAGATGTTCCTTTTAATAGGTTAAATTGGATCATCAAGTTTGAATATATGTTTAAATTAAAAAGATGTTTAAGCCAATCTTGTTCTAATAGCAACTATAAACAAATTGTTCATCTTTATGTTTTTTGTTTTGATAAAATGAAAAAAAAATTTGGGCTGTTTCGTTTTAATTCGGCCGAGAAAAAAAAGTTTTTTTGGTGTTTTTATTGCTGAAATGCCGAGAAAAAAAAGAAAAAAAATCTGTTTTTTTTGTTCTTGCAATTATGCCGCAAAAGAAAAAAAAGGTTGTTTTCTGTTTTTTTTTTAATTGCCGAATGCACAAGAGAAAAAAAAACGGTGTTTTTTTCGTTTTTGCTGTTTGCCGTGGGCAATTATTAAAAAAAAATTCGTTGATTTTGGCCAATTATTATTATTATTATCTATAATGAATAATAATTTTTGTGAAAAGGTTCACAAATTTGAGATACCCATATTATTTTAAAGAGGTTTAAAATATTGGTGAATTAATTCATATTATAGGTCAATATGAGTTAAGATTGAAATTAATGTGAGTAATTGAGGAATTATCACTTAATTTGATCATTTAAATAGGTGGTTTGGATAAATTAATCTACATAATTAAGGAATTATGTCTTGCATGTTTAATTTTTAGTTGATGCATTTTTTTGTTAAATGAATCGTTGAATGGATTTATTTACGTATTTTTGCAATCGGTTGTAATTTGTAATACCTAGTGTGGCCTTAGTTAAATTATGTTTTCGTAATGATAGAAACATAATTTTTAATGTAATTTGAGAGCTCGAATCTCCTTTTATTTTATTTAAGTATTATGTTTTAAAATTAGAATGTAAATAGGTTTATTTTGTAATTTTAATTGTAATTTTAAAGAAGACTAAAGATGGAGATTGGAGCTCACTCCCGCTACATGGACCAAGATGGAACATCAAGACAAGCTTCTCGGGTCCAAGGATGGATTCCAAAATTGTATTTAATGTTCATTTTGGTAGATAGGCCACACTAGGACTTTATTTTTGTTTTACGTTTTACCGTTCTTATTGCTTTTCATTCACATGATAGTTAGTGCATCATATTCCGCCTAAACCAAACCACCTACTAAAATGCATGAAAATTGACTCATATAGAATGTATGTTAGTTTTCATAGACATACAGATGTCACACAATTTTTTAAGCCATCACCTTAGTTTATTCATTCTCGCATGCTAGATATTAGTTCACTTAAAATGAATTAAAATAAAGTTGATGGGATCTTCCTCTAAAACTGAAATTGAGACTAGTCTTTATAAGGGCAAACAACTATGAATCCCTTCTTCGTCGGTAGGCATATAGGACCTTACTCTCCATATAACCCCTTCTACGTTGGGTAAGTAGTTTGTGTTGACTTAGTTTACCTCAACATTATAGTCCGAAGAGTTTCTCGTGATTATGATGGACTAAAGATAGAATTTACAGAAATTTATCGACCAAGAATTCAAACAGTAGAATTAGCCAAAAGGTTGGCTTATCAATTTACAGATAATTGAGTCTTGGGATCATTTATATAGTTCTTGAGGGAGGTCAATTGTATAAATGCTTGAGTCTTCGCGTTATAACAGTATTGCATTAGACTTAAATCATAACGATGAGTATGCTTATTATATTTATTCTTCTTTTCGCAGTGTAGAATACGTTTATTTTGATAATACTGTTACAAAAAATGGCTGGAAATAACGAAATCCCAATGCCTAGTGCCACACTTGGACGCGAGTCCTGGCTGAAAGCTTTCATGGACCACATGAATCAGTTCACACGTCTGAAAAATGATGGGTCCAACTTTGCGGACTGGGAGGCATCATTGCGGAATGCTGCCATTGCTAACGGTAAGCTCAAGTACATAACTGAGCCAATACCGCCAAACCCAGGCCCCAATACAAGAGCTAACGAGTCACTTGCTTATAGTGACTTCGTCATGGAAGTGGGTGCGATAAAGAACGTACTCATCTTTGCAATGGAAACCAATTTGCAGAGACGCTTCATTGCCCAAGGTGCAAACAATATTTTCACCACGCTTACTAACGAGTTCTCAAAAGCACCGAGAATCGTTACTTATGAGCATACCTGTCGCTTCTTTGATCCGAAACTCCAGAAAGGCCAACCGGTTAGCCCACACATTCTTAACATGATTGAGAATGTCGAGAAATTGGAGGCACTTGATTGCAAAATCATTGAGAGCATAGTCATTGACCGTATGCTTCATTCACTTCATGATGGTTTTACCCTTTTCAGGGCAAATTACTACATGAATGACATGAAGAAAAGTCCTCATGAGCTACACTCACTTCTCGTACAGACCGAGAAGGATATGAAATTGAGTGGGAGCATGAAGCAAGATGTTCTCATGATTTCCAACAACAATAAGGGTAAGGGCAAAGCTCCCGGCGACCTAACTGTAGGCAAGCAAAAGTTTAAGAAGCCAGGAAACGATAAGAGTGGGCCTGGTGAGACTAGGGGCTCACAAGGCAAGGCAAAGAGCAAGGGAGGTGACATTGAGTGCCACCATTGTCACAAGACTGGACATTGGAGGAGGAACTGTCCCGTGTACCGTGAGGACATAAAAGCAGGCCGCGTCACTCCTGTTGGTATGTCATCTTATATTCATATGATTGAGATTAACCATGCAAGTTTCGGAACTTGGATACTTGATACTGGTTGTGGTTCTCATCTGTGTAATCATTTGCAGGGCCTAAGTAACATCAAACCCCTCGCAAAGGGTGATGTGGATCTGCGAGTCGGAAATGGAGCACGAGTTGCTGCAGTCTCCATAGGAGCATATGTAATCCAGCTCCCTAGTGGGTTTGAGTTATATTTATATAACTATTACTATGTACCTAGTTTATCTAAGAACATTATTTCTGTTTCCGTACTCGATAAAGACGGTTTTTCATTTTCAATAAAGGATAATAGATGTATTTTCTCTTTCAATGAAATGATTTATGGCAAAGCAGCTTCCATGAATGGAATTTACATCTTAGATCACACTACATATATATTACACGTGCATAATAAGAAATTAAAGGTTGGTGACAAAGATCAAACCTATCTATGGCATTGTCGAATGGGACACATAAATGAAAAACGTGTAAAGAAACTCGTCGAGAATGGGACTATTCCCGCATTCGATTTTTCTACATTTGGCACGTGTGAATCATGTCTCATTGGCAAAATGACTCGAATTTCCTTCAAAGGTGTTAGAATGCGCACTAGTGACCTATTAGGACTCATACATACTGACGTATGTGGACCTATGTCAATTACCGCTAGAGATGGCTATAGATATTTTATCACTTTCACGGATGATTTGAGTAGATACGGATATGTCTACTTAATGAAGCATAAAAGTGAGTCATTTGAGAAATTCAAGGAATACCAGAACAAGGTTGAGAACCAACTGGGTAGAAAGGTTAAAGCACTCTGTTCAGATCAGGGTGGCGATTATCTTTCAAATGAGTTTGATCAACACCTTAAAGACTGTGGAATCGTTTTACAGTTAACTCCACCTGGAACACCTTAATTAAATGGTGTGTCCTAACGAAGAAATCGAACATTACTTGATATGGTTCGATCCATGATGAGTCACACGGTAGTACCTGATTCATTATGGGGTTTTGCTCTTTTGTCAGCTGCACTTATACTTAACCGAAGTCCGACTAAAGCTGTCGACAAGACTCCATATAAAATGTGGAGGGGAACGGTCCCCAACTTGTCCTTTATTCGGGTTTGGGGCTGCGAGGCTTATGTCATGTGGAGACACGAGGATAAGCTCGGCCCGCGATCGGTCAAGACATACTTTATTGGTTATCCAAAAGGAATGTTTGGTCATTACTTCTATTCGCCTACCGAACATCGAGTTTTTGTTGCGGCTAGTGCGACGTTCTTAGAGAAAGAATTGCTCGAGAACAAGACAAGTAATAGAACCTTCGAGCTATCGGAGATTCCAGAACCAACAACCGAGGAACAGATGGAGGCAGTTGTTCCTCCAACCGATGATACAGTTAATATTCCTAAGAAACCCAGGACGTCGGGTAGAGTCTCTAATCCTCCAGACAGATACATTGGTATGGTCGAGGAGAATGACGTTTTGCTCCTAGAGAGTAATGAACCCGCTACCTATAAAGGTGTCATGACCTGTTCCGACTAAAAGCTATGGCTTAAAACCATGCAATCCGAGATGGACTCCATGTATGAGAATGACGTATGGGATCTTGTTGATTTACCTAATAAGTTAAAACCTCTACAGTGCAAATGGCTATACAAAATAAAGCATTCTGTAGACGTGCAACCAGATACCTATAAGGCACGACTAGTGGCAAAAGGTTTCACTCAAGTGCACGGATTGCATTATGATGAAATTTTTGCACCTGTAGTCATGCTACGTTCCATTCGGATAATCTTAGCGATTACCGCTTTTCATGACTATGATATTTGGCAAATGGATGTGAAAATCGCCTTCTTAAACGGTTATTTGAAGGAAGAGTTGTACATGGTACAACCCGAAGGTTTCATAGATCCTGAAAATCCTAAGAAAGTGTGCAATCTTAAGCGTTCCATTTATGGACTTAAGCAAGCTTCTCGGAGTTGGAATCATCGTTTCGACTAGGTGATAAAAGAGTATGGTTTCACTCGATCGGTCGAGGAACCATGCTTATATATCAAGTCGAGTGGGAGCAAGATTGTATTCTTGATACTGTATGTCGATGACATACACTTGATTGGGAATGACATTCCTCTCTTATCTTCGGTTAAAGGATGGTTGAAGAACCATTTCCAGATGAAAGATCTGGGTGAGGCACAACGCATATTGGGAATCCGTATCTATCGAGATAGATCACGACGGACGTTATCACTAAGTCAGGAGTCTTATTTGGATAAGATTCTTGAAAGGTTCGGCATGACCAACTCCAAGAAGGGAAACCTTTCAATGACGTCTGGGATGCAGTTGAGCAAGTCTCAGTCACCCACGACGCATGAAGGGATTAAGCGCATGAGTCGTGTTCCTTATGCATCAGCTATAGGACCAATCATGTATGCCATGATATGCACACGTCCAGACGTGGCATATGCATTGAGTATGACGAGTCGGTACCAAAAGAATCCAGGTGAAACACACTGGATAGCTGTTAAAAACATCCTTAAGTACCTACGGAGGACTAAGGATAGGGTATTGACTTATGGAGGAGATACTAAGCTATGCGAAATTGGTTACACAGATGCTAGCTTCCAAACGGATCGATATGACTCAAAATCTCAGTCCGGGTTCATCTTTACTCTTAATGGTGCTGCGGTCAGCTGGAAGAGTTCCAAACAGAGTGTTGTAGCAGATTCTACTACTGAATCCGAGTACTATGTCGCTTCGGAAGCAGCAAAGGAAGCCATATGGATGTGTCAATTCTTACAAGGACTTACGATAGTTCCTAGTTCAAATGACCCGTTCACCATCTATTGTTACAAAAGAGGTGCCATCTTCCAGGCTAAGGAGCCTAAGTCTAGCAAAAAGTCTAGACATGTACATCGGAAGGCTCACCTGATCCGTGATTACGTGGAGCAAGAAGAGATAGTGATTGACAAGATAGCTTCGGATGACAACATCGCGGATCCTCTCACTAAACCGTTGAATTATGTTACGCATGAAGGGCACATTATTTCCATGGGAATTAAACGTGTTCCTGAGTTATAGTAGTTGATTATGGATTCGATACATTATCTTTTTTATATACTGTTTGGGCTAAAAATAGCGTAATAAACAAAGCCCACTTAGTAAAATAAAGATTATAAAGAAGAGGGAAGGAGGAAGGGAGCCCGCGGTCGGGAAAAGGGGAGATGGGCTTGAGAAGGATCAAGAGCCCACCGTGGAAGGTGCCCGCATTAAGGAAAAGGGTGTCAGGGAGAAGTTAGGGAGATCGGGGAGAATTGGTAAGGGAATTCGGATTTGGAAAGAAGTCCTTATGGAAGTAATATTCCCTTCACATATTCAAGGTAGGACATATCTAGGGTTCTCACCCTATAAATAGCAAAGGAAGGAAATCAAGAAGGGCATTCATTCACTCATCCATATATTCATTCAAGATTATATTCAAGACAACCACATCACGGCATACCATTCACAAATATACTCTATACGAGATCTTGCAGGCCTGATACCTAATGCCAGCAAGATTAGCATAAACGTTATCATTGTAATCATCCTCCTATTCATATAGTGCAATACTTGGCAGGGTACCGTCCCTCCCGCGGTTGTTCCCACATTGGGTTTTCCGCGTCATCAAAATCTTACGTGTCAATTTACATTGCGCACTTTATTTCCCGTTTACTTATTGACATATAAATCATCATACAATCAACCAACGAATATAGACTACATTGACCCTAAATCGACTTAGGTAAAAAAGACCTAAACAGTTTGGCGCCCACCGTGGGGCATTGTGGTCGTCAATAGTTGATATTCTAAATATACAATGGAAAAGCAAGTATCTGAAGCCATGTCAGGGAGCAAGCAGCCATCGCCACCACCATCGTCTACCCAAAGTCCAACATCGACAGTGGCCACGCAGGCTCCCGGACATACCCCAAGAATCATACCGACAACAAAAGCCTCTCTACCTCCCAGGACCCCTGTTGTCTCGGCCAGACCAGATCGGACAAAGGAACATCAAGCTCGGGCGTCACTCCGCCGCCGCCCGGTCCCACGCAGATTACGCTCACGGCGTGGAAAATCTTTAAAGCTATGGAAAACATGAGAGAAGATCAAAGGAGAGCAGATGCTGAGGTAAGAAGGAGAGACAGAGAGCTCTGGGCACAAATTGATCTCCTGAAGCAGCAGTCCAGCACTCCAGCAAACAAGACAGGTGAAGGAAGATTTCCTTTGGTAGAACTGACGCAAGGAGTGGCAGGCGGCAGGCAGATACCAGCTGAAATAATTACAAGATTGGATTTGGCTACGACACCATCAGATGGAAGGATAACCCCACGAGGGTTAGGATACCTCACGCCAGATAGATGGCAGCCAGCCAGCTGCGTAGGGATACAAACAGGTGGCCTCCCCTTTAGCGATCTGCAAAGAATCGATCGACACTGTAGCGGCAGATCCGAGTCAAACTAGCAAGTGAAGCGCGGCAGGGGACAATCGTTCTCGCAACCCCCTGGTCGCCGGAGCTTATCATAACCTTCAAGAAACCGGATCAGGAGGAAATATGCAGACAGCTAACAGGAGGACCCCAAATTCAGCCAATATAACTAATCAGGAGTACTTGGAACTAAAGGAGATGCTAAATAGAGTTCCAGGGCTACCACCCCCACTCGAGAAAGCAGCTCTAGACAGTTATGCTGACTCGCCATTCGTGGACACCATATCCATCACAGCCATGCCAAAGGGGTTCACAAACCCAAATATGCCTCTTTTCGACGGCACAGCAGACCCCTTTGATCATATCAGCCAGTATAAACAGAAAATGATGACGGTAACAGCCATAGGAAAAGTTAAGGAAGCCTGCATGTGCAAAGGATTCGGGTCCACCCTAACAGACCAAAGACTTCGATGGTTTGTAAGCTCGCCAAACAGTCGATATCTACTTTTGCTGAATTGGTAAACGCATTTACTCAACAGTTCGCAAGCAGCAGAAAGCCACAGAAGCATGCAGGGGACCTGTACAGAATCGTCCAGGGGGCAGGAGAGAGCATTGGAGAATACAATACCAGATTTAACAATGAGAAGGTAGCAGTACGAGAGTGTGATATCTCAACAGCAGTAGAAGCCTTCAGAAGAGGCCTCCACCATGACTCTGATATATACAAGCAGCTGAATATGCATCCTTGCCATAATTTCGAAGCAGTGTAGGAGAAGGCAGCTGCCGCGATCAGACTGGAGGAAGATATCCTAGCCAGAGCCAGCTTACAGAGCACGCCAAGTATTTCTAGTACTTCAGCCGTGGAGAAATCAGGAAGAAAGCAAACCACCAACAAGAAGGACGAGAGATACAGGCCATATGGGAGGGGAGTCAACAGAATCGAGGAAAACCAACTACTCCCCACCTTGGCAGAATATGGGTTCACTACAGGTATCGGAGGAATCTTGAAGGCACTTAGAGAGATGGGAGACGGAGTCAGGTGGCCTAACCCACCAGTAGGAGAGCAAGCCTGGAGAAAGGATAGCAAGAAGAAGTGCGAATTTCACCGTGATATTGGGCACAATCGAGGACTCGCTATATATTGAGAAGAGAGATCAAGCGCCTGTACGAACAAGGAAAGCTGAGCCACCTGTTACCACGTGGGGGCAAGCAGCAGGATAAGGTAGGCTCCGCCATGGCCGTGAGACCCACCCACATGCACTAAAATTATAAACGTGATAACAAAGCGGCTCAAACTTAAGCGGCCCGACATACTCAGCAGCTAAAAGGCATGGCACCGAGACCAAAGGAGACAGACCAGCCAATTCTTGCATAATATCTCACAGTGATCTGCCAGCAGTCAGCTTCGATGAGGGAGATACATACGATGAAAGAGAACACCATGATGCACTTATTATCACCTTGTCAATGGCCAACTGCACAGTAAGAAAGGTCTTGGTAGATACAGGAAGCTCGGTCAACTTAATCATGCTGAAAACCATAGAAAACATGGGATTCAGCGAGAAGGATTTCTGAGAAGAAGACTATTCCGCTAGTAGGCTTCGAGGCGGGGAAACAAAAACTCGCTAGGTGAGATAGTAATCCCAACCTATGTGGGAGGGGTCAACAAGCAAGTCAGGTACCTGGTTATAGATGGCCCCTCTACTTACAACGTCATCCTAGGAAGACCATGGCTGCACCAGATGAAAGCAGTCCCTTCAACATATCACCAGTGCATAAAGTTCCCCACCCCATGGGGAGTAGAAACGATAAGAGGAGATCAGGAGGAAGCTAGAGGCTGCTACATGAAGGCACTCAAGGACACTGCCAGCCCTTCCGCATAGCAATTACAGAAGCATCCTATCCAGGACGAATACATCGAGCCCCCAGCAGAAGAGCTGGACCAGATTAACCTGGATAAGTTGCACACAGAGAGAACCGTGCTCATTGGAGCAGGATGTACAGGGAGCTTACGACAGCAGCTAGTCAAATTCTTACAAGAAACATGGATTGTTTTGCATGGTCACGCGATGATATGGTAGGCAAAGATCCATCCATCATAACACACGAGCTTAGCGTGGAACCAAAGTGTAAACCCATCCAGCAGAGAAGGAGAAAGTTTTAAGCAGAGAGAAATAAGGTAATCAACCAGGAAGTAGACAGCCTGCTGGCAGCAAAGAAGATAAGAGAAGTAAAATACCCAGAATGGTTGTCTAATGTAGTGGTGGTGCCTAAAAAGAATGGGAAGTGGAGAGTATGTGTGGACTTCACTGATCTCTACAAAGCGTGTCCCAAAGATCCATTCCCACTGCCTCATATTGATGCAATGGTAGACGCAACAAATTGGACACGAGATGCTAACATTTACGGACGCATGGAGTGGATACAATCGGATCAAGATGGATCCTGCGCAGATCAGGAGAAGACTGACATTTATGTCCGAGAGAGGAATATATTGCTACAACGTCATGCCATTCGGCCTAAAGAACGCAGGCTCCACGTATCAAAAGTCGGTTAACCGCATGTTCAAAGAGCAAATAGGAAGAACCATGGAGGTGTACATTGATGACATGGTGGTGAAGTCGAAAAAAGCCAAAGATCATATGTGACATCTAGAGAAACATTCAAGCACCCTCGGGGAATACAAGATGAAACTAAACCCATCTAAATGCACCTTCGGGGTATCTTCTGGCAAGTTCTTGGGCTATATTGTGACTCAAAGAGGAATAGAAGCCAAAGATCGAGCAGATCAAAGTGTCTTACACTGGAATCACCCGAGAAGCCTAAAGATGTTCGAGAGATTAGCTGGAAAGGTAGCAGCCCTGAACGGGTTCATTTCAAGATCTTGAGACAAATGCGGGCTATTTTACGACGTGCTAAGGAAAAGCCGGAAGTTTGAGTGGACCGAACACGAGCAAGCCTTCGAGAGACCGAAGCACTATCTCAGCAGACCGCCACTCTTTGTCAAAACCAAAGCCAGGAGAACCATTATTCCTATACCTAGCCGTCACGAAGTAGCAAAGTGAGTGTCTTTGTCCTGGTCGAGAGCAAGAAAAGGAACGAAAGCGTATACTACGTGAGCAAGTCTCTCGCCGGTAGAGACCGGTACACATCCCTTGAAAAGTTAGTACTAGCATTGGTAGTAGCATATCGCAAACTGCGTCCCAATTTTGAGTCACACATCATACATGTTGTGACAAACTACCCGCTAAAAGCTATCATGAGGAAGCCTGAATCGTCGGGAAGAATGTCTAAATGGTCAAGTACACCTCGGTGGATACGACATCCAATACGACCCTAGAAAGAACGGTTAAATCACGAGCACGGCCGACTTCGTGCCGGACTTGGTCCACCATCCGAACGGTAGATACCAAGATCCTCACTTTAGAAGGAAGTAAGCGAGCGGTGGTCCGCGGATGCATATCGATGGAGCCTCCAACCAAAGGGGGCGGTGTAGGATTAAGTGCGATCACCACAGGGAGATACGATAGCACAAGTGTAAGATGTGAATTCAAGGCAACCAACAATGAAACGGAATACGAAGCCTTGATATTGGGAATGAAGCTAGCTCTGGAGCTAGGGGTCAGACACCTGCTCATATCCAGTGACTCTTTGTTAATAGTCAACCATGTGAATGATGAGTTTATAGCCAGAGATTCGAAGATGATTGCATACCTAAAAGTAGCAAAGGAATTAAAAAAAAATTTCGAAACTTGCAAGCTTAAACAGGTTCCCAGAGACCAGAACGTGGAACCAGATGCCCTAGCAACCCTGGGGGCAACATTCAAACCAACAGAGCTATCCAGCATTCCAATAGCACATATGTTGGGACCTTCTATCCAGAAGGCAGATGAAATAGACAGAGGTGAACTGGAGGATCCACAAAGCAAAAAGGAAATCCAGCGATTCTGAGAGGAAGGTGAGAGCTCTCGACCAAACAGGCGCGCCGACCAAGTAGCCGACCCAGCAGACGACTGGCGCACACCTTACCTAGACTGGCTGCGCCATAACAAGCTACCAGACGATAAGAAGGAAGTGAGAGCTTTTAAAATAAAGGCTTCCAGGTTCATACTCATTGATGATACACTATACAGAAAATCGCTAGCAGGTCCCTACCTACGGTGCCTGGACAAGGAAGAAGCACAGACTATGTTGCATGCTCTCCACAGTGGCGAATGTGGAAACCATGCAAGGGGCAGGAGTCTGGCAAATAAAGCCCTCAGACAGGGATACTATTGGCCTACAATGAAGGCAGATGCAGCGGAGTACGCACGAAAATGTGGCCCGCGCGCTCAAAGACCAATGATTCACCGGCCAATGAGAACCTCGCACCCTATTATTTCTCCCTGGCCATTCATGGCATGGGGCATGGACATAATAGGCCCTCTACCACGGGCCACAGGAAACAGAACCTGGATGCTAGAAATGACAGATTACTTCTCCAAGTGGATAGAGGCAGAAGCATTCACGGAAGTAAAGGACAAACAGGTCATCTCATTCATAAAACGAAACATCATCTGCAGATTTGGTATCCCATCAGAAATCATATGTGACAATGGCTCACAATTCATCTCAAACGATACTGAAGGATACTGTGCCAGGTGGAACATCACCTTAAATAAGTCGGCACCGGGACTCCAAAGTCCAATGGACAAGTGAATCCAAACAATAAAATCATTATGGACAATCCGAGAAGGAGGTTACGGGAGTTAGAAGGAAAGTGGGCAGATGAATTGCCACTAGTATTGTGGTCTATTTAACAACAACAAAGATAGCAACAGGTCAAACACCCTTCACTGGTGTTTGGCGCGGAAGCGGTCATTCCATCAGAAGTTCTAGTTCCCACTCACAGGTATGAAAATATGACGAGGGAACTGAACAATGTAGAGATGACCAGAAGCCTGGACATAATTGACGAGTTGCGAGCAAGCGCAAAAATCCGTCTGGCTGCTTACAAATAGTCAGTGGCCAGGAGTTATAACAAGAACGTAAAAATCGGGCTCGGAGGTAGGAGACTGGTTCTCGAGAGGTGTTCGAACACCAAGAATCGAAAAAAGGTGCAAATTCGCCTACAAATGGGAAGGACCATACCAGGTAGAAGGAGTTGTTGGCCATGGTGCATACAGACTGATGACTATGGACGGTCAAATCATTCAACGCCCATGGAACATACTTCACCTGAAGAGATATTACTTTTAATAATAAGTAGACTCTAGTTTTCAGAATAATGTACTATGAGAAGCCAAATCATTTTTAAAGATAAAATAAAAAAAAAAATCGGTAGTAGGCATACTGCCAGTTTCACTCTTATTTCTGGTGTCTTTAGTTGTTTTTTTTTTTTAAACTTTAAATTACTATTGGATGGTGTGGTCTGGCAGCGTCCTGGGACCACAATTGCTCTAGTACCCCATGAGATGGCGGCAAGTACTTCACACCATTCTGATAGATTTTTCTATTTTCAGGCTTCTCTAAGTACATCACTTTGAATTCTGGTATCTATGGTACTTTGAAAGGATGTCTAGCAGGACTGTCAACTGCCAACGCGGGGTGAAAAGGCACATGGCACTCCAACATGCCTAACCTACTTTCTCCACAAGGAGCACCCTCACCAGGCGAACTGTGGAACATACGAAAGGGAGCCTGGCTGACAGCTGAATATGCTTATCCAGCTACCCCTGATACTACCCCCTGGACGTAGCTCGCACTAATCGCCCTTAATCAGGGCCCCAGCATGCATGCAAAAACGAACATGGAACGTAGGGATATCTGCGCTACCGAGAATCTGCGGCATCTCCATTTGGTCCTAGAATGACGATAAACTTGCCTCAATGACGCCACTGCCGGCATAAAACGAGACGAACACACCTTGCGTCATGAACAAGGTTAAGTAGTCCACAAACTGCGGCATATGCCTAAATCGGCCAGGGTGACACGCCCGACTAGCTTGGTGCGGATCGGTCTTTTCAGTGGCGGTGGTCTAAATCAGCCCCTGGGTTGACACGGCCACTCCTCCTTACATTGCGGCATACGCCTAAATCAGCCATCGGCCGACACGGCAGCTAGCCGAGTCGAATGTTAGCCTTCTCGGGGTGACAAGACTCGCCTAAATCGATCAGCGACCCGACACGGCACTGACTTCCTAAAAACAGGAGAATAAACAACAAACACACGATATGTAAACTAAAACCTTGCCAAACTATGACAAGGGGCATTTCAAAATATGGCCAAAATACGGCCCCAAGTTTAAACCGCCACCCTGGCGGAACAAGCACAAAAACAAGTTTAAAAACTTACAAAGTCTGCCACCTCCGGGCGGATCGCCAAAAAGTTTATCAAAACATAAAAACTTAATTGTCGGTCACATTAATGACCTCCACCTCAGTACCTCCTCTGCTCGCCGACCATTCATTTAGTCTCGCACCAGCTGCATATCCTCGGCCGCCATAGCTCCCCGAGCTCCGTCGGTGACATCCCGGGACATTCCAAAGCATCACCCCCGGCCACCGCTCGGCCAACGCAGGAGAATTCACCTCACCAACCTCGGGCATCGCACGCTCAAATCGGGTTGGGTGGGGTAAAGCATCTCCAAGTGCTTCTCCTCTTCCTCTATGGCCTGCCTGGTAGGAGCCTCCTCGAGTGCAAGCCACGGATTCCGATCTTTCCCGCCGGGTGGCATATGCAATAACGTTGGTGGCCGGGAGATCGGCTCGGTGATCTTCTCTTGATCGCTTCGAGAGTCGAAAAAGTCTGCACACCGCCTGGGTTCGAGCCACGGTGATCGGCTCCCTCCTTCAACTTCTTCTTGGTGACAAAGCAAGCTCGGTCTTCGGCTCCACCACACGCTCCTTCGATCAACCCGCTTGTGCGGATCCGCAACCGTTTCCTTCGACTCCTGGTTCTTGGCGCTGGTAGCACGATGGTGGTCCGCACTATGTTGATCATCTTCCTGTTGTAGAGTGCAGATGAAGAGTCTCGGGGCATAGGTAATCGAAGTCGGCAAAAGAGTTGGGAGGCAGAATTTAAGCAAGAAACAAGGCGGACAGACAGGTAGAAAATGAAGAATATTGACCATGAAGGCGTTGTGCACGTCATTTTCAGCCATCTCCTCTGGGGAGAACTCCGAAAACGTTTCCTCAACAGGAGGGAAGAGCGGTGATCGATCTCGGCCCAAGACGGCACCTTGTCCACATTCCCAAAGCCTTCGGGAAATGAGCAATGATGCCCCCACTAGTAGAAGCACGGGGACCGGCGGGAGGAGTAGGCGGATGGCGAGATAACGGATCGACTTCCAGGGGCACGCGAGAATCGAACTAGAAGCTGGCAGGAGGAGTCCGAAAAGAGGCGGCAGGAGCACTCCTCTTGGAGGCAGAGGCCACATCGTGGCGGCGAAGATCTCTTTCTTTTAGCACTTTGGAGGATGAGTTCCAGTTGATCGACTTCTCGAAACTGCAAGCATACACGGTCTCATACGGCGAGAATGCTTAAAACATCAGCGACAACGGCTGTAAAACGAAGTGGTTACGAATCCTTACGAGAAGACATGCTTTGTGGGTGATTGAGGAGGATTGGAGGAAGAAGCGGTGAAAAACCAGGAAGGTGTCTGGGAATTTTCTCTCGGACTCGGAAATCTTTGAATAGCTTGCGCAAGCGGGATCTTGGCACCGATACGGGTGAGGTCGCAGGGGCCTGCACGAAGACGACGAAGTAAGCTAGTAAGCGGCGAGATAAAACAAATCAGGTAGCAGGAAAGCTACTTACTTGAAGTCAGAACCCATTTCTCAAAAATATAATCGGCAGGAGGCTGGATGGAGTCCTTCCTCACATAGAAGAAGTCCTCGAACCATTTCTCATCGCGAGATTTTGACACATGTTTGAAGGGAGCCTCTCCACGGCCCTGGAAGGAGAATTGACCCCTGCCTAGGGACCTGATGTTGTACATATAGGCCAGATCGCCCAGAGTGACAGCTTTGCCAAGATTCGACCGGCCGAGAGAGTAGAGAAGAACTCTCCAAATGGCGGCAGAGATTTGTGCCATGGCGAAATTGTTGGTAAAAATGAAATCTTGGACGAGTTTAGGGAAAGGAAAACGAAGGCCATATCTAAACAGGTACAAGTAGAAGCAAACCCACCCCGGACGGAGGGCGTCAGCTTTCTGTCCCGGTTCAGGGACGGCGATCACAACCCCATCACCAAGACCAAGCAAGTTCTTGATCGTCGGAATGTCGGCCGGAGTTAGGGCGGAGTCACAATCGTGTGGGTGTTTGAAAAGTCCCCGAGAAGGGAAAGTAGGGTCGAGATTACGGTCGGAAGGCGTTGAGGTTGACGAAGACTGTCGAGTTTTGCCCATAATGGAGAGAGAAAATGAAGATTAAAAGGAGGGAAGGAGATAAATTACCTGGTGATGAAGACGGGAAAGGGAACAGTGAAGCCGATGAAGATTAAAGGGAAGAAGATTGAGGGTTTGAGAGAAGAGAGTTTTTTTAAATGATTTGGAGTGATTAATGAGAGTGGAAGAGAGACGTTAGGGTTATAAAGAGGAGAGAGGGAGTTGGGTGCGAAGAAAGAGGAGAAAGGCGGCTTGCATGGGAAGGAGTAAAAAGGCGGCGTAGGGTTTTAAACATTTAGTTACGTAAATTCCTTGTTCGATACTAGAAAGCGTACTTCACAAGAAATTTGGGGCAAACTGTTTGGGATAAAAATAGCGTAATAAAGAAAGCCCACTTAGTAAAATAAAGATTATAAAGAAGAGGGAAGGAGGAAGGGAGCCCGCGGTCAGGAAAAGGGGAGATGGGCTTGAGAAGGATCAAGAGCCCACCGTGGAAGGTGCCCGCGTTAAGGAAAAGGGTGTCAGGGAGAAGTCAGGGAGAAGTTAGGGAGATCGGGGAGAATTGGTAAGGGAATTCGGATTTGGAAAGAAGTCCTTATGGAAGTAATATTCCCTTTCCATATTCAAGGTAGGACATATCTAGGGTTCTCACCCTATAAATAGCAAAGGAAGGAAATCAAGAAGGGCATTCATTCACTCATCCATATATTCATTCAAGATTATATTCAAGACAACCACATCACGGCATACCATTCACAAATATACTCTATACGAGATCTTGCAGGCCTGATACCTAACGCCTGCAAGATTAGCATAAACGTTATCATTGTAATCATCCTCCTATTCATATAGTGCAATACTTGGCAGGGTACCGTCCCTCCCGCGGTTGTTCCCACATTGGGTTTTCCGCGTCACCAAAATCTTACGTGTCAATTTACATTGTGCACTTTATTTCCCGTTTACTTATTGACATATAAATCATCATACAATCAACCAACGAATATAGACTACATTGACCCTAAATCGACTTAGGTAAAAAAAGACCTAAACATATACTATTTATAACTTCATCGTTTAAATATAATATTTTGTTTTTCATGTGGATTGTACTGACAACCTTTAACGCCACAAAGTGAACTGAATTACATTATATTTGTTTTGGTCCGTAATCGCCCATATAAGCTGATAACTCTGGCTATTATATTGTGCAGTCGATTGATGGTGGGTTCAACGAGCCATAAGTCAAACTGTTGGCTGATCGATCACAGATGCGAGTTATAATGATACCTCGTAGGACAATAAAATTGAGACAACGTAATGGAGTCCTAAATGTTTAAAAACATTCGGTGCCAGGTCGTGGATTGGACGTCCATTGTGTTCATAGAGTCGATTCTTTTGACTATCGGCTGTCTCTTGAGATTAAGGCAGTTTTTGGGTGACTTTCTTTTCTTTCTCATGGTCTGCCGTAACAGGGGCTAAGCAGTTTTTTTTTCTGGGTCATTTCATACTGTGCTTATATCTGCAGGATTCGAGTTGAAGAAAATATCCAACCTTTATCAGGTTTAGTTATTTCTCAGGGCCACTCGAGGAGTTGTAACTGAAATGCATGGCCATGCTCGAATGATTATTCGTTTATCAGTTAAGTTACTCTCTAGTCGGGGAAACCACTCTTGATATTGATCACTTGTAAAATACGACCTTTGTGAATACAGATTTTGCAAATTGTTTTACATTGAGTGGGAGAAATTTTAGGATATGAGAATCGGTTATCGCACATACACTTGTGAGGACAAGTGGGAGTTTGTTGGAGCTTGTGCCTCCACAATTAGTGTGATAACATTTATAAATCTCTTATAGGTTCACAAGGGTATATTTCGTATTTTATCAGTTGATTAACGATTACTTAATAACGGTTGGCTTGCTATAAAGTTTGACGTTATTATCATACTGATGGCGGTGATCAACTGGTCCCTAAAAGTCACAGCTAAAGGATGTGTTTGAGAGATGTGATTATGGAAATGTAATCACATTGATGCCTTATATGACTAAAAGGTTAGTTCATGTATTTGACTAAACAGTTAGTCAATGTGTTGATGAGACGATTATTTAATCTAGTTAAATAATATTAGCTGAAACGAATTAACTGTCAGTTCGTAAATTGAATATAATATGTTATATTTAATTATTGTATATAATGTTAGCTTAAACGAATTAAGTTGTAAATTCGTAATTAAACATAAACGGTTATATTTAATAAGCAAATTATAAATATGCGATATTTAGAGTTAATGTATATATATTATACAATATTGTCATATTAAATGTTGACAGACTGGTATTGATAAATCAACTGCAAACTGTTATAAGTGGACTTATTAATACATGTCGATATATATGACAATTGATAAATCATACACATAATATACAATTATACAACAACCAAAAATAAGAAGATTATATTCTCATTTGGTTGTTGGGAGGACTCGGTCAAACCGAGTAAGAGGAAAGAAAAAAAGAAAAAAATCTTTCCCTAATTCTCTCTTAACCTACACGGTTTAAGTAGGGAGAATGGGATTCATTTTTTGACTTACTTGTTTTCTTAACCTAATTCTCATCAAAACATAAACCCTAAGATTAATTAGTAAATTTTAGGGATCTCATTCTAGCAATTTGAGGGGCATTTCTCGGAGCATCTTGGGTGCAACTAATAGGCGAATATCATTTTGATATTGTTCTTAGGCCATTATTGCTAGGACCGAAGGTTGAATCTTCATCTCTATTCTATTTTGTTTATGTAATTTCTTTTATGACTAGTATTCATAAACATAATTTCGTTATAATCCTTATAATTTAAAGGGAAGTATACCGATATTCTCACACGATTCTAGGTAGCATTAGTTTTGAGTTTTATTTATCTTTTAAATTAAAACAAATTTAAGAAATGTTGAACTTGATTGACTTCGAACCTGAAACCAAGCACCAGTAATGTGAAGATAGAACCATCTTTCCAACATTAATATTGTTATTTACTTATTTGATAGAGTAGTGTTTTTATCTACATGGAAAGAAAGGTTTTTTGTCTTGCCAAAAAAAATTGTGTTTTTAACGAGTTTTTAGTAACTTTTTATGTTAGACTTAATTCGAATAGAGACCATAAAAATCATACTAAATTACTCGGTATAAACTGTAGAGCGGAAGCGTACCTGATTACATGACGAAAGTTTAGGATGAACCGCCTGAAAGGACGGTCTTCAGGATTAGGTTTTCTAGTACACACACATACCGATAGGATTGTGGGATTTATCTGTATGCATCCCTTTAATTCAAGGATTATAACGAATCATAAAGTGATGAATAGTAGTCATAAAATTAAATTGCATAAACAAAAACATAAAGGATTAAGAAATAACCTTCGGTCCAAGCAAAAACGGCCTAAGAACAATATCAAAGTTGATATTCGCCTATCAGTTGCACCCAAGACAATATGAGAGATGCCCTTTGATTATGCTAGAATCGATCCAAAAATTAACTGATTAATTTTTAAGTTTTTTTTTGTTTTTCGTAGAGATGAGAGGCAAGAGTGAGATAGAACAATTAGGTTAAAAAATTTACCCCTATCTCCCCCTTTAACCGTGTATGAGAGAGAGAGATTAGGGTAGAATTGTTTTACTAATTACTCGGCCCATAATCCGAAATTAGGAGAGTTATTTCTCTTATTTTTGGTTATTCCAAAAATGTATAAAATGTGTAAATTGTCATCTAGTGAGGATCGAACCCATGACCTCTTGGTTTGAGTACCCTCACTATTACCACTATGACACATTCATCTTGTTGATATTAAATATAACCGATTACATTTAATTACGAATTAACATATTAATTCGTCCAAGCTAACATTACATACATTTAATTAAATATAACTTATTATATTCAATTTATGAATTTACAGTTAATTCGTCTCAACTAATATTATTTAATCTTCATTAAATAATTGTCTCATCAACACATTGACTAACTGTTTAGTCATATAAGGAATCAATGTGATTATATTTCTAGAACCACATCTCTCAAACACATCCTATAGGTGTGACCTTTAGGGACCAGTTGATCGCCGCCATCTGTATGATAATAACGTCAAACTTTCTAGCAAGCCAACCGTTATTAGGTAATCGTTAATCAACTGATTAAAATACGAAGTATACCCTTGTGAACCTGTAAGGGATTTACAAATGTTATCACACTAATTTGTGGAGGACATAAGCTCCAACAAACTCCCACTTGTCGTCACAAGTGTATGTGCGATAACCGATTCTCATATCCTAAAATTGCTCCCACTCAATGTAAAACTATTTGCAAATCCGTATTCACAAAAGGTCGTATTTTACAAGCGATCATCATCAAGAGTGGTTTCACCGACTAGAGAGTAGCTTAACTAATAAACGAATCAACATTCGAGATTGGCCATGCATTTCAGTTACAACTCCTCGAGTGGCCCTGAGAAATAACTATACCTAATAAGGGTTGGATATTTTCCTCAACTCGAATCCTGCAGATATAAGCACAGTATGAAATGACCCAGAAAAAATCTATTTAGCCTCCGATTCACGGATCGTGAGAAAGAAACCAAAGTCACCCAAAAGCGCTTTTAATCTCAAGAGACAGTCGATAGTCAAAAGAATCGACTCTAGGAACACAATGGATGTCATATCCACGACCTGGCACCGAATGTTTTAAACATTTAGGACTCCATTACGTTGTCACAAAAATTTGTCCTGCGAGGTATCGTTATAATCTCTCATTTGTGATCGATCAGTCAACAATTTGACTCATGGCTCGTTGAACCCATCATCAATCGACTGCACAATATAATAGCCGGAGTTATCAGCTCACATGGGCGATTACGGACCAAACAAATATAATGTAATTCAGTTCACTTTGTGGCATTCAATGTTGTCAGTACAATCCACATGAAAAACAAAATATTATAATAAAACGATGAAGTTATAAATAGTATATGAAAAAGATAATGTATCAAATCCATAATCAAGTACTATAACTCAGGAACACGTTTAATTCCCATGGAAATAACGTGCCCTACATGGTTATCATAATTCAACGGTTTAGTGAGAGGATCCGCGATGTTATCATCCGTCACAATCTTGTCTATCACTATCTCCTCTTGCTCCACGTAATCACGGATCAGGTGAACTTTCTGATGTACATGTCTAGATTTGTTGCTAGACTTTGGCTCCTTAGCCTAGAATATGGCACCTCTATTGTCACAATAGATGGTGATCGGGTCATTCGAACTAGGAACTACCGTAAGTCCTTGTAAGAATTGACGCATCCATATCGCTTCCTTCGCTGCCTCCAAAGCGGCATAGTACTCGGATTAAGTAGTAGAATCTCCTACAACACTCTGTTTGGAACTCTTCCAGCTGACCGCAGCACCATTAAGAGTTAAGACGAACCCAGACTGAGATTTTGAGTCATCTCGATCCGTTTGGAAGCTAGCATCTGCGTAACCGATTGCACATAGCTTAGTATCGCCTCCATAATTCAATACCCAATCCTTAGTCCTCCGTAGGTAATTGAGGATGTTTTTAACAGCTATCCCGTGTGTTTTACCTGGAGTCTTTTGGTACCGACTCGTCATACTCAATGCATATTCCACGTCTGGACGTGTGCATATCATGGCATACATGATCGATCCTATTGTAGATGCATAAGGAACATGACTCATGCGCTCAATCCCTTCAGGCGTCGTGGGTGACTGAGACTTGCTCAACTGCATCCCAGTCTTCATTGGAAGGTTCCCTTTCTTGGAGTTGGTCATGCTGAAATTCTCAAGAATCTTATCCAAATAAGACTCCTGACTAAGTGATAACATCCGTCGTGATCTATCTCGGTAGATACAGATTCCCAAAATGCGTTGTGCCTCACCCATATCTTTCATCTGGAAATGGTCCTTCAACCATTCTTTAACCGAAGATAGGAGAGGAATGTCATTCCCAATCAGGAGTATGTCATCGACATACAATATCAAGAATATAATCTTGCTCCCACTCGACTTGATATAATCTTCAACCATTCTTTAACCGAAGGTTCTATTACTTGTCTTGTTCTCGAGAAATTCTTTCTCTAAGAACGTCCCACTAGCCGCAACAAAAACTCAATGTTCGGTAGGGGAATAGAAGAAATGACCAAATGTTCCTTTTGGATAACCTATAAAGTATGTCTTGACCGATCGCGGGCCGAGCTTATCCTCGTGTCTCCACTTGACATAAGCCTCGCAGCCCTAAACCCGAATAAAGGATAAACTATGGACCGTTCCCTTCCACATTTCATATGGAGTCTTGTCGACAGCTTTAGTCGGACATCGGTTAAGTATAAGAGCAGCTGACAAAAGAGCAAAACCCCATAATGAATCAGGCACTACCGTGTGACACATCATGGATCGAACCATATCAATTAAGGTTCGATTTCTCCGTTCGGACACACCATTTAATTGAGGAGTTCCAGGTGGAGGTAACTGTAGAACGATTCCACAGTCTTTAAAGTGTTGATCAAACTCATGTGAAAGATATTCGCCACCCCGATATGAACGGAGTGCTTTAACCTTTCTACCCAGTTGGTTCTGTACCCTGCTCTGGTATTCCTTGAATTTCTCAAAGGACTCACTTTTATACTTCATTAAGTAGACATATCCGTATCTACTTAAATCGTCCGTGAAAGTGATAAAATATCTATAGCCATCTCTAGCGGTAATTGACATAGGTCCACATACGTCAGTATGCATGAGTCCTAATAGGTCACTAGCGCGCATTCCAACACCTTTGAAGGAAATTCGAGTCATCTTGCCAATGAGACATGATTCACACGTGCCATATGTAGAAAAACCGAATGCGGGAATAGTCCCATTATCGACGAGTTTCTTCACGCGTTTCTCATTTATGTGTCCCATTCGACAATGCCATAGATAGGTTTGATCTTTGTCACCAACCTTTAACTTCTTATTATTCATGTGTAATACTTCGGTGGTTGGATCTAAGATGTAAATTTCATTCATGGAAACTGCTTTACCATAAATCATTTCATTGAAAGAGAAAATACAGCTATTATCCTTTATTGAAAATGCAAAACCGTCTTTAGCAAGTACGGAAACAGAAATAATGTTCTTAGACAAATAGGGTACATAGTAATGTGATTATTTAAAAATAACTCAAAACCACCAGGGAGTTGGATTACATATGTTCCCTTCGAGACAGCAGCAACTCGTGCTCCATTCCTGACTCGCAGGTCCACATCACCTTTTTCGAGAGGTATGATGTTCTTTAGGCCCTGCAAATGATTACACAGATGAGAACCACAACCAGTATCAAGTACCCAAGTTCCGAAACTTACATGGTTAATCTCAATCATATGAATATCAGATGACATACCAAGAGGAACGACGCAGCCTGCTTTGATGTCCTCACGGTACACGGGACAGTTCCTCCTCCAATGTCCAGTCTTGTGACAATGGTGACGCTCAATGTCACTGCCCTTGCTCTTTGCCTTGCCCTGTGAGCCACTAGTCTCACCAGGCGCACTCTTACCATTTCCTGGCTTTTTAAACTTTGGCTTACCTACAGTTAGGTCGCCATGAGCCTTGCCCTTACCTTTACCCTTGTTGGAAATCGTGAGAACATCCTGCTTCATGCTCCCACTCAATTTCATATCTTTCTCGGTCTGTACGAGAAGGGAGTGTAGCTCATGAGGACTGTTTTTCAAGTCATTCATGTAGTAGTTCGCCCTGAAAAGGGCAAAACCATCATGAAGAGAATGAAGCATTCGGTCAATCACAATGCTCTCACTGATTTTGCAATCAAGAGCCTCCAGCTTCTCGACATTCTCAATCATGTGAAGAACGTGTGGGCTAAGCGGTTGGCCCTTCTGGAGTTTCGCATCAAAGAAGCGACAAGTATGCTCATATGTAACGATCCTCGGTGCTTTTGAGAACTCGTTAGTGAGCGTGGTGAAAATCTTGTTCGCACCTTGGGCAATGAAGCGTCACTGCAAATTGGTTTCCATTGCAAAGATGAGTACGTTCTTTATCGCACCCGCTTCCATAACGAAGTCACTATAAGCGAGTGACTCGTTGACTGCATTGGGGCCTGGGATTACCGGTATAGGCTCAGTTAAGTACCTGAGCTTACCGTCAGCAATGGCAAGCATTCCGTAGTGCTGCCTCCCAATCCGCAATGTTGGACTTGTCGTTTTTCAGACGTGTGAACTAATTCATTTGGTCCATGAATATTTTCAGCCAGGACTCGCGTCCAAGTGTGGCACTAGGCATTTGGATTGCGTTATTTCCAGACATTTTGTTGTAACAGTATTATAAAAATAAACGTGTTCTTTACCTTCAACTGACTCTACTTGGACTTGGAAGAGTATTTGCAAGGTGAAGGAGAAGCTGAAACTTGGGTTCACTGACAATTGTTGGACTCCTCATCCGAAAGGGTATACAATCAGTAATGGATATGAATGGTTGATGGGACCTTATCCTAGACAAAATTGGGCGACAATAGCTTGGAATGAATGGAATGTTCCTAAACACTCATTCATTACTTGGCTAATCATGCCGGAAGGTATCAATACTAAAATGAAATTGCATGCCTATGGTCTCTGTCAAGATGACAGATGCATCCTTTGTGAATCACATTCTGAAACGATTGAACATTTGTTCAATGAATGTGAATTCAGTTGTAAAGTTCATAAATGTGTGGAAGATTGGATTGGTCATCCGATTCCTACCATTACTGATCTATTGAGTGCTAATCGAAACAATATGAAATGGAAAATATTAGCAATGATTATCACAGCTTACAGATACCTGATATGGGCACAAAGAAATCGAGCTCGAATTGAGCTGAGTATGACGAGGCCGGAAAAAATTGCTGCTGGGTTGAAGACGATGATTCAGACGCAAATTCGAAGCAAGTGTGTGATGAGGAAGGATATGACGGAGCAGGAGATCAGAAGTCGTTTGGGTTTCTTTTGATTGTCAGTTTTGATGTAGCCTTGTTTTGTTGTTGTCTTATTTGCTTTTAGATCAGCTGTAATTGGGGAAGTTCTTTTTGAAATATAAATATACATACTCACATTTCACCAAAAAAAAAGAAAAAAACCTGTTCTACACTGCGAGAAGAAGAATAAAAATAATAAGCATGTGCATCGTTTATATTTTTAAGTCTAATGAACTACTGTCATAACGCGAAAACTAACAACATTTATACAATTGACCTCCCTCAAGAATTATATAAATGATCCCAAGACTCAATTCTTTGTAAATTGATAAGCTAACCTTTTAGCTAATTCTACCGTTAGAATTTTTGGTCGATAAATTTCTGTAAATTCTATCTTTAGTCCATCATAATCACGAGAAACTCTTCGGACTATGATGTTGAGGTAAACTAAGTCAACACAACTACTTACCCAACGTAGAAGGGGTCATATTATGTCTACCGACGAATAAGGGATTCATAGTTGTTTGCCCTTATAAAGACTAATCTCAATTTCCGTTTTAGAGGAAGATCCCATCAACTTCGTTTTAATTCATTTTAAGTGAACTAATATCTAGCATGCGTGAATGAATAAACTAAGGTGATGGCTTAAAAGCATGTGACATCTGTATGTCTATGAAAACTAACATACAACCCATATGTGTCAATTTTCATGCATTTTAGTAGTAGGTGATTTGGTTTTAGGCGGAATATGATGCATAAACTATCATGTGAATGAAAAGCAATATGAATGAAACCGTAAAACAATAAAAGTCCTAGTGTAGCCTATCTTATCAAAATGAACATTAAATACAAGTTTGGAATCCATCCTTGGACCCGCGAAGCTTGTCTTGATGTTCCATCTTGATCCATGTAGCGGGAGTGAGCTCCAATCTCCATCTTTAGTCTTCTTTTGAAAAATGCAATAAATAAAATTTACATAATAAACCTATTTATTACATTCTAATTTCAAAACCCAAAACTAAAGAAAAATAAAGGAGATTCGAGATCTCATAATTACATAAAAATTATGTTTCCTTCATTACGAAAACATAATTAACTAAGGCCACACTAAGTATTACAAATTACAACCGATTGCAAAAAAAATACGTAAATAAATTCATTCAACGATTCATTCAACAAAAATAAAATGCATCAACTAAAAATAAACTAAACATACATGACACAATTCCTTAATTATGTTGATTAATTTTATCCAAACCACCTATTTAAATCAAATTAAGTGCAATTCCTCAATTAATCACATTAAATTTAATCTTAATTCATATTAAACTTGTAATATGAATTTAATCCATCAATATTTTAAACTGCTTTAAAATAATTTGGTATCTTAAAATTGTGAACCGTTTCACAATAATTAATCATACATTGTAAAGATAATGTATAATTAATATTGGCCAAAACAAACAAAAACAAAATCCCTTTTTTTATATGTCTCGGGTAATCAAGGAAAAACAAAACAAGTTTTTTTTTTTTCGGCAAGAACAGCGAAAACAAAAAAAACAGCCCTTTTCTTACTTTGTACACGGTTTTATCTGTAAATACCGAAACAAGATAAAATTTTTTTTTTTTAACTCTGTCCTCTGTGAACAGTAACAGGAAAAAAGATTTCTTTTCTCGGTTGCTTTTCAAATCGTCATAAACAAAACCAGCCGCAAAAAAAACTTTAATCGGTTTTTCCGGAAAAACCGAAAGAAAAAAACAAAAAAAATATATATATATTTTTTTTAATAATACAGTTCATCCGTGAACAGTAACGGAAACGGAAAAAAAAATTCCACGGCTAAAAAAAAAATTCAGCCGATTATGTTTTTTTTCTCGCAAACCCTAATTATTGTTTACAAACAATTTTATGAAAATCATCAAAATTAAAATTCATGGCCTTGGCTCTGATACCACTTGTGGGATTTATCTGTATGCATCCCTTTAATTCAAGGATTATAACGAATCATAAAGTGATGAATACTAGTCATAAAATTAAATTGCATAAACAAAAACATAAAGGATTAAGAAATAACCTTCGGTCCTAGCAAAAACGGCCTAAGAACAATATCAAAGTTGATATTCGCCTATCAGTTGCACCCAAGACGATATGAGAAATGCCCTTTGATTATGCTACAATCGATCCAAAAATTAACTGATTAATTTTTAGGTTTTTTTTTTGTTTTTCGTAGAGATGAGAGGCAAGAGTGAGATAGAAAAATTACGTTAAAAAATTTACCCCTATCTCTCCCTTTAACCGTGTATGAGAGAGATATTAGGGTAGAATTTTTTTACTAATTACTCGGCCCATAATCCGAAATTAGGAGAGTTATTTCTCTTATTTTCCGTTATTCCAAAAATGTATAAAATGTGTAAATTGTCATCTAGTGAGGATCGAACCCATGACCTCTTGGTTTGAGTACCCTCACTATTACCACTATGACACATTCATCTTGTTGATATTAAATATAACCGATTACATTTAATTACGAATTAACATATTAATTCGTCCAAGCTAACATTACATACATTTAATTAAATATAACTTATTATATTCAATTTACGAATTTACAATTAATTCGTTTCAACTAATATTATTTAATTTTCATTAAATAATTGTCTCATCAACACATTAACTAACTGGTTAGTCATATAAGGAATCAATGTGATTATATTTCTATAACCACATCTCTCAAACACATCCTATAGGTGTGACCTTTAGGGACCAGTTGATCACCGCCATCTGTATGATAATAACGTCAAACTTTCTAGCAAGCCAACCGTTATTAGGTAATCGTTAATCGACTGATTAAAATACGAAGTATACCCTTGTGAACCTGTAAGAGCTTTACAAATGTTATCACACTAATATGTGGAGGACACAAGCTCCAACAAGGATCTCTCTACTGATGGGATGCGGGGAGATTAGGTTATTGTGGGCTACCAGGGACCATAACCCGGGTGACTTATATATAGTCTCCTTAGTCTAATGCGCCCATCATGCATTAGCAAACCTAATGGGTATCTACAATTAGATAAAAGACTGGCCCATCCTTTTTAAGGCGTAAATAAGCCCATATAATATATACAGTAGTGGATCACCTTATTTTGGGCTAACCTTAACTGATAGCGCATAAATACAATTACTACCGAATTAATAATTTGTCCATATATAATATTATATTAGGCCCATATTTCTTACAATCTCCCACTTGGGCAAAATACATTCATATATGTGTGACACCTAATAATTGTATTTACAATAACCTTATAAGCTCAAAAATGCTATCAAACATCCAACCGTCTTAAGCAATTCGGTCCATCAATCATACCAACATAGAATCAAAGCGACCTTTGCTCAAGTTTGTCATAGCAGGACCCTCAATAGTCACATATGTAAATATAACCAATGACATGAATCGAGCATGGGAGTGCAGCATGAAAATAGCATCCAAATGTGATCCCTATATGCATATTTTCAACTGGCCCACCTTAGTGAGATCAACCAAAATTACACAGAGTGAAACCGTAAACCGAAAACCTTATTTTTGCAGAACTTAATAACTGTATTCTTTATTGTGTCTAACATGACAAACTCCCACTTAAACTGAATTTCCTTAAATAAAAACCCATTTGAGCAATTAGCTCAAGAAAGACTGTGGGTAGTAATTCCTTAGTAAGCGGATCCGCAAAATGGAGTTTGTATCAACATGTATAATTGACATCTTTTCGCTCTGAATTGTTCCTTAAACAATACATCATTTGTACTGTTATTAGAAACTATAAGATTTGTCATAAATTACTGAAGTGGTCTTTCAATACCGTATGGAATTCGCAGCCTCAAGACAAATGTTCATAACCAACTAGGAGTCGAAGTACCAAATGATCTCAACCTGAATTGACCTTCTATAAATAATGTTTTGTTCCAAATATAAATAACAAACAATATATTTGGCTGCCCTTAGTGGATCCAAGATCCTAATCTGTACCACCTTAATATCTGTCAAATAAACTTTAAACTGTACGCAATATCAATATCTGATTACGTACAAACAAGTATACCATATTACTTAAACGTCGCGTGAAATATTTCCTAAAACGCTTGTATTTAAGTATTACTGTATTTTATGAATAAAAATGTCTTTAGGGCATTAATGAGACTAAATTTGTCTTTTTTACTGAAAGGGTATAAAACTAGAACAATTTTCATACTCCCACTGAATCTTTAGTATCCAAAACATCAACCACATTCATCTAAAACAAATAAGATGACAGGAATGGCAGATTTGTAATCTTTATGACGGAAAATCTTACTTAAGCTTTATTGGATGAATTCCCTTATTGCAGAAAATCTACTTTGAATCCATTGAATCAAAGTTCTAGTTACTACACATAATATTTTTATCAATGTCACTATTGAAAATTATATCTATAACATTCATCCACTGTAAAAACTGAATATGCCAAAATATCCTTATAGTCATTGTTGACAAAACGATCCTAACTGTTACATTACCTTTTAAGCCCTTCTTGGTAACAAATAAATATTTGAAACCAATATATTTCACAACTTTAGGTAATGGAATAATGCCCAAATATCATCGTCCATCAAATGACTTAATTTCTTTACGACATCACCTATATGAGTTAGGACCTTCAATGGTTTGCTAGATGGTGATTGGATCACCTTTTAACCTTCCATTATCTAACTCTTACTGCAACTTGTTAGTCCGTCATTACATTGTTATTCCCTTTTAATCATATAGAAAAACAATGTAATTATCTATAATTGCATTAATCCTTATAAGTGGATCTTCTAATGAATTGGTTCTTGAGATATTTGAGTTTGTTCTACTGAATTGATCTTTATCCTATATATGGAGACTTAAAAATTTCAATTACCTTTTCTCCCACTCAAACTCAATATCCTCAACGAACCCCATAATTTCCGTCTTAAATAACTTGATTGTGGGATCATTACCTTATTACCCTTAAACCTTAAGTACTATCCAACAAAAGATTGACATTCCTTAAGTCCAACTATTAACCTTATGGCTTTTAAACCTCAACCTTAATTAGTTATGCATACTAGATATGTAAATAATTTACACTATCATTAAATATTCAATGCTATTGTTAGAACTTTATCCAAAGATAGCTGCAGTCTTAAGAACTTATTACTAGAATAATATGGAAAAGAGTATGAATAATCACACTCTTTACCAGGCTTTAGGATCTTGTATATTTACATACTACACCATCCATATTAAGAATCCTTATATGGTGTAATAATATCAAATACAAGATCGAACTCCTCTAGAAATTCTTAAAAATAACTTTGACGTTGTTATCCTGAATAGTCATTTTGTCAAAATATTTAAACTTATGATAAAAGTGACATAATTTAATCCTTTACTGAGCAAATATATCTCAGTCAAATATCACTGTAAATGTCAAGAACTTAAAACTTCTCACAAATGAGATTTAGATATCCATACCTGAATTCCGTCTACAAATTAACATAATTATTTAAACCATTAATACTTAGAGTATAAAATGGCTCACCTTTCCGTATATGTCAATAATAAGACATCAAAATATAACTTTGATATCTAATCTTCTTTGGTTTGTCTTTATCCCCTTAAATTTGAATATCCGAAGTAAAAGGGGCCAACAATTTCACTTTAATTTTCTTTTACTGTGTCATGCCGGAGAGAAATTGTTATTTCTTAATTTTTCTATATATACACTGATTTTTTATGCAAATGTTACTTAAAAAATATTTCAATCTAAACTATACAAAGCTATCAAAAATGATAGATTCACCATTATTTGAATTAGGAAAACACAAAATTGATTATTTCTCAATAGACAATAAACCAAATTTGCCCATACGATAAATAACCAAACTCCACCTAAGATAGTACCAAAAGCATTTTCCAAATTCAAATAAAGGAACAAGTCATTAATGATAACTAAGTTAGTTGACTGTCTGAAAGTCAGATGACAACATGCCCCCAAATAGATGAATCTATCATTATCACATGACTTGTAACATCTTCGTTATACTTGCATAATTATCCGTTTGTGGATGAAAAAATCAAATACACCCACCACACGATTGGATACAAAGATTAACCTTAGACAAACCCAAATGAGAAGCTTAACCTTACCAACACGCCGAGTGTTAAAACTGCTACTAGATTTTCCTTATGTGTCAAAACTCTTAACAAATTAACGATTAAAAAGTTTAAACACAAAAATATATATCAAATGTGATATCTACTTAAACAGAATTGATAACAAGCACTTGGTGAGCAAGAAAATTCAATATTATAAAGGACTTGATGTAATCCTTCCTTAGTAAACAACAATGATAAAGTTTGACTCTTTTGTAACTCTCTTCTTATTATCCACCCAATACTCTCAAATCAAGATGTTAACATACACAAATTAAACCATCCATGTATATCCTTCAAGTTTAATCTACCATTCATTAAACCATGAGTGCAAATCAAACAAGAGCAATAAGAGTTATGCCAAGATAAGAGACTAGGGTCAATTCTCACAAGATTAAACCATACAAATGAGAAAAGATATGAAATTTCCTACTTATTGCATGAATCCTTTAAACCAAATCAACATACAACAAGCTTTCTCCAAACAATTCTAGATAGATTAAATTATTTCTCTAGAATTTGCAATAGTTGGGTAAATAAGATGCAAGAGTGATCAATTCATACATTCATCTACTCAACATAAGAAATAAGCATAAGGAAAGATCAATAGATAAGTAAAAACAGATTAAAAGAGTCTTACAATACCAAAGTTGGAAACTTTGGATGAATTACACCAAGCAAAGAAGGATTTAGCCTTCCATAATCTTGTTACAACCCTTAAAATGAAGAAAGATTAACATCCAATGTCAAAGATTACACCTTTCTTCCTAAAATATCAAGTTTTCTTAACACACAAGTTTTTTTGAAATTGCTAAAACAACTCTCCTCCTTTGTTCTCAAATGTTGGAGTATATATAAGGCTGCACAAAATTCTAGGGTAACACAGAAAATGGGCCTTCATTTACGCCAAAGAGTCAAGCAATAGTCACGAGTATAACACATCGGCAGACTGCCGGCAGAATGGCAGACTGTCGGCTGAATGGCAGACTGCTGTGACAAATGGCAGTCTGCCAAAATGCCTGATTGCTTCAATTCTTCACTTCCTCAACACGAGTTCTTCAATACTTAGCCTCCATGCTTCTTATCAAGGAATGTCGGCCCCGAAATTGGTTCATGTAAGGCCGTCTCCGCGTGATTGCTTGTCTACTAGTGTGGCTAGAGGCTCGTGCTCGGGATTTCGGGTTCTCCTCTCATACAAAGCTCCACACATGAATCAAAATGCATTAGTTATGACAATCATTGGGACGGGAAGATTTACTCATTATTCTGACTAAAAGGACCCTTAATTTAAACAAACTTGGCCTAAGAAGGCCCTAGTGACTCGACATTTTTTGACTCTATCAAACTCCCCCACACTTGGACTTTTGCTCGTCCCGAGTAAAACTCAAGGAAGGCATTCGGCAAGTCCATAAGCGGGTGTGAGGTTGAATGATCACTCTCCCCTTTCCACACCCTTCTTATATCACCCTCTTGAACAACCACCAATCAAAAGAAAAATCTAGACTCAAAGTTTTTTTTTTTTGACACTCTCTCTTCACTCACTGTAACACCCCACGAATTTTCCGTGTTGACATTTATAATTTAATTAGCCATTTTACTATTTTATTTGTATTTTAAAATCGCTTTTATAAAAATGCGGCTTTACATGTAAAATAATATTAATGTTGAAAAAAAAAATATCCGTCTTAAGTTTGTAGTAGGTCCGGGTTGTATTTTAGGCTAAAATCGACTTAAAATGATAGTTTGAGCCTAAGATAACTTTGGGCCTTCATCCTACTCTTTTCCCTCTAATGCAGCTACAGAAGGGGATTCAGCAGCTCTTCTTTGATTTCCCCTGGAATTTCCATGCTCAGCTTTATTGGTGGCCATATCATCAATGATTTTCCACCCCTTAGTTTCTCCAACATTCTCATGGAATCTGCCATTAGCTGCCGCATCCAGGATAGCCCTCTGATCGTCATAAAGCCCATTATAAAATTAATTGCATAGGCTCCATTGCTCGAACCCATGGTGCGGAATAGTTCGCACCAACTTCTTGAAACGGACTCATGCCTCATGAAAATTCTCATCAGGACCCTGTTTAAAGCTCGTGATCTGAGCTCTAATGGCATTAGTCTTTGAGGCAGAGAAATATTTCTTGTAGAATGCTAGGGCCAACGAATTCCAATCAGTGATCCCATTAGCAGCTCGGTCCAGGTCTCGGTACCACTCCCTAGCAGCATCACGGAGTGAGAATATAAACATCGTCTCCTTCACCTGGTCCTGGGTCACACCTGCTAGTGGGGGTATGAAGCAGCAGTAGTCAATGAATTTCTCCATATGTTTAGCCGCATCTTTATTTGCAGCTCCCCCAAATTGGTTTCTCTCAACCAAATTAATATAAGACGGTTTCGGCTCAAATTTTCTATCCGTCCCTGGTAATGCGAATACCTTATAGATATTCACAGCTGTTGGCTCGGAGTGGCTGGCTATACTAGCTTCTTCAGCCATCTCTAGAAAATCTGGAGAAGTGACGGTCTCTATGGAAGAAACTGGAGATGGTGGTGGGTTTTCTTCAAACAACTCATTCTCGTAGAAACTTGTCCGAGAACTAAGCTCTTCCTCGGACTGTGCTTCTTAAAATAGCCTTCTCTTAACTCGCAGGGTCCTCTCTAGCTCAAGATCAAGGGGAAATAATTCGCCTTGTTGAGACCTGCGCATAAGAATAAACTACAACAAAAAGATGAGAAAAGTTTAAGGAACAAAAGCTCCTTAAACTAAGAAAAAGACTAAAATAATAAAACAATAAAACTAGCGCAGCCTCCCCGGCAACGGCGCCAAAATTTGATGCCTGTCGTTGTGTGCACCAAAAATAATATTTATAATACCTATTAAAACTAATAGAAGTTAGTGGTAACAGGGTCGAACCACAGAGAGGCGGGGGAGTTTCAATTGTTTGATATTCTAGTCTTAGGGTAACAATTTGAGGGGGTTTGGATTTTGTCTAAGTCTAAATGCAAATGAAGTAAATAAACAAATAAAAACAAGCAAATAATAAAATGGTGTAAACAAATAATAGAAAGGAGCTAGGATGATCGGGTCACTACAGCTACGATGGCACAAAAGTTTAGGTAAGTCTCGAAATACAGTCGTGGGTGATGGGTATGACAAGTCCACTCGGTCCAAGTCAACTAGTAGCCCCTCTCGGTCTATGCTATTAGTCCCTAGGTGTCACTAATACTAACTTTCGTTCTTGACTAGTGATCCTAATGCCTAAATTACATTATCTTACAATCTCAGCAATTTAGCCGTCTTAATTCGTTAATATAAGTCCTTCCCTATCTTTCGATCTACGGGTTGGTCAAAGCTAAGCATCTAACAAGTCTCCGCAAGGTCTCATTGATAGATATTGCACTTAACGATTCGAACGAAGCAAATCAGACACGAAGGTAGTCGATCGACCAGCTACCCCAGTCGATCGACCAACCGACTCAGTCGACCGACCAGATAAGCCAGTCGGTCGACCAAGCCCTAATCCAGGGGTAACCTATTCGTATGCCATCTACGCTAATAGTTCGCCTACATCCTAGCAAGGGGTGATTTAGCTACGCATAATGGGTCTAATAAGAACGCATAAATTGATAAAAAGCATAAAGGAAAACATGATTGAAATTAAAGCAATAATAATTTGATAATGAGATTAGGGTTTCGGGATTCTAACTACATAATTCTAATACTAACAATGAAATAAAGCAGTACAGAAAATAAAGAGCAAGAAAATACCGAATTGAATAGCAAGAAAGCAAATACAATAGCCAAACAAGAACTTTATTGAACAAACTAAAATAATGAATGTGTTTAATGTATAAATGTGTTAGGAACTCAAAGCTAATCTAATCTAATGAAAAATACTGAATGAACAATACAGGGGAGGAGTATTACGTTATATAGAAAAGTCACGTAATACTCTCCCAAAACCTAATTACATATGGGCTTAAATCACGTCTTTTAGTTTCTCGTCAGATTGTGGAGTGGTCTATCGACCACATGTATCAGTCTACCGACCAAATGTCGGGGTAACAGTAGCTTCTGACTAAAAATAAATCTCGTGCATCAGTATACTTGGTCGGTCGACCAATGTATTCAGTCAATCGACCAAACGTGTTGTACAGCAATGCATTCTGATGAATTCTGCAGCGCACGCCGATCTTAAAATATCCGCCATTTCTTTGTTACTTATCGGAATAAATCGATTCTCGTGGCGTTGGAAACTAAGAGGATAAGCTTTCACCTCCAATTAGAATCACTTGATTATCAGCTCTAAAACGCGAGATATAGCCATTTGAAACAGGCTGCAATATCGTGAAGTGCTTCTTTGCTTGTCAAATGCTTGTAACTTGTACGCACCCATGCTTCCGCTATCTTTAAGCCTTGAAAAGCGCGCCAAGTTCAATCCTCAAGCTTTCCCTTCATGTCAAATGCTATGCTAAACACTCGGGAATGGATTTGGCTCATTTTCCGCTGAAATCTTCATATTCCTACAAAATCACACGAAAAGGACGAAATACACGAAACAAGGGAAATAGTAGCATAAACTACTCAATTGAGCTCTGAAATGCGTGTATAATGGGGTGTAAAACATCATATAATAGACACGCATCACTCGCGCTTTAAACTTTAAAAGTTTCAAAAAATTCCTAATTTTCGCTTGAATTTATAAGTTATATTTTCCGCGATATAGCAGGGCTTCACAGTTGGTATCAGGGCCTTTGTTGCTCCTGATGCACACACGTGTACCCCAAATTTAAACTTGAATTTGACCTTGAATAATGAATGAGAGATGGGTAGACTTAAGGACCAAAGGTGGTAGTCTGTAGTGTTTGTTCTTTGTTAGGTTCTAACATGTTTGTTTATTGTCATTTAATAATTGTTGTGCCCTTTGATCAATGACCGTGAACTTACCTATGTGGAGATTAAGACTTGGTGCCTAGTGCCGGAAACTGAAGGTTTGTTCAACCTTTGAAGAATGCTTCTTCTTTCTCGAAGATATTCCTCCTTCTTTGTGTTCCTTGCCTTATTCTTTACCTCTTGGTGCCTATCTTTCTTCTAAACTCTTTTTTTTTTCCCTTGGAAGCTACTCTTGTACCCTCCTAACTTGTCCTTTGTTCCTTGCTTGTCCTCCCTTGACGCCTTTTAGATAGTTCTCTTTCTTTTGTGGGATGTTAATCTTGGTTGGATACTTTGGCTTTGTGGAGTTTGTTTGTATTTGACCCATAACCTTGGTTTAGGGGTTGTGATTTTAGAAGGACTTAGGTAGTGTGATGAGACATACTTAGTGATTCTTATACCTAGTTCCTTGATAAAGTGAGTTTAATTGATTGGTGGATTCTGTGTGTTAAGTGCGAGTTGCCTATGATACTAAGGTTATAGAACTTGGCTATGTTGTTTATGTTTGAGATTTTAAAGCTTAGTAGGTTGATCATTTTTACCTTAGGAGTAAACATGGAGTAATGTTTATGATTTGAGTTTGGAAAGAGATACCTTTAGGATGTTGATAGCCATACATAGATTGTTGTTGCTTTTTGACGTTTGTCGGGTATGAGTATAGCCTTGTTAATAGTTTTGACCTTGTTTTGTGGAAGTCGTTGTGAATGTTTAGTGATTGAGAATTGGTGAATCACAAGTGTGGTGAAGTACTTTGTTTCATAGATTAGCTTAGATGTAAAGTAACGTAAGTTATCTTGAGGAATGCTTGTAGGTAATGTGTTTGTAAGATTGATTTTATTAGGAAGTTTTAGGAACCGTTTAGGATGATGTTGTTATTTGAGTTTTGAGCATCCGACGTTTCCTTGTTGTCTAATTTTCCTTTTTCTATGACCATAAGCATTACCGTTCATACCTCTCTTCCTCACTTCGTCGTGCTCCGTCTTTAAATTTGATGATGGTAACCTATAAAACTCTATCTTTGACATCGTTGTTGGCCTTACCTCGACTCTTGCCCCTTGCTAATGAATCTTGTATCTTTCCTTCCAACTTAGCATTTGTATCTCCCCTTCTTATAATACCCTTTTGAAGGCACTACCCTTTTTCCTTTGTGAGATGTTCACCTTGGTCGAGTTTTGTTTTGAGGAAAGCGTTTTGTTTTGAACCCCAACCCCTGTGATGAGCGGTTAACTTCTTGGAAAGTGAGTTGACGTACTTGGGTATTTTAGAGTTTAGATGCTTAATTTGAAATAAGTGTGATTTAACTAAACAATCGATTGCGTAAAGTTTGAGTTATATGTGAGACTAGAGCTCTGAAGTTGTGGTTGACGTTATGGAACATACATGGATTTGAGAGTGTAATTGGGAGAGAACTACCTTGTGAGTAATTCCCTATCTTCTAAAATAATAGACTAGCAAACTAAGTTTTCCCAACAAAATTACATCTTTTTAAATAAGAAAATTATTGACACTTAAGTGTGTTAGCTATATAGGAAATTGGTAATTATAATGTATTTTAGTATATTTTATCTTTCCATTAAAGTTTCCGTTTTCATCAAAATAAATCTTTTTATCAAGTTGTATAATTTCCAATTACCCTTAAATTATAATATTTTGATTATAATACAAATAATATGAATGAAATTTTATTGTTAAAACTTTTGTTGATACCATTATTGGGAAATGGCTTTACTCATACTACTTGTAAACAAAACTATAAACCGTTTATTTATGAAGGACTTTCATGAGCATAAGCCACCTTAATTGAGTACCGTAGAGCCTCTTCTAGCGACTTAGAGGAGTTGTTGGATTATTAGTCGGTGTAAGTGAGTAAATTTGAATACTACTCAAGGTATGAGATGATAGTGAGACTAAGTTGCGTTATTGGAGAGTTTTAGCGCTTGTTTTGGAAGTCATAAGAGGTAATGGTATAGTTGACACCAATTGTTAAGTGGTGAATATGGTTTCACCTTGTGGTATTAGAGTATAGAGATATGAAGTGATGATGAAGTGTTGTTACAACTAAAGCCTTGAATTCTTGAGAGCTTGATGGTAAGTAATGTCCTAAGATGTGGAATTTGAAAGAAACACTTTGGGGAATGTTGATAACCATAAATAGTTTGAGGAAAAGACTTGAAATTTGTTGAATTGGTTCCTAGGAGTTTTGAGTTGAGAGAAATTTAGTATAGAGAAGTCTTTAATGATCCTGTGGTTTCGAAACTTTGAAGTTGTTGGAGTATTTGAGGTAATGAAATGATGTTTCAATTAAGTGTAATTTTACCTTTGGGAATCCGTTGTGGGAGAAATAATAGAGAGACTTGTTGACTTGACAATTTTGGATGAGGGTGCAACTTTTTCTAAATTGTTTGTGGCAGTTCTAAGCCCCATAATTTTCTTCTCTGCCTTGACCGTAATTCTTACCGTTCGTGCCCCCTCTTACGCTTTTCCCTGTGCTTCTCCTTTGGACTTGAAGCTAGTGACTCATGAAACTCTATACCCTTTATCCTCCTAATTGACTTTTTCCTCAGATTCCGACCCGTAGAAGTTCGACTTAGTCTTTTGGTCTGTTGGGTTTGAACCCCGTTATCGTACTTAATGATTATGATGCTTAACTTGTTTTCCATCTTGTGCAACTTCAACCCGTTTTAAGTTACCCGTTTGAAATTCTCTATTTAAATCTCACATTACTATTGCAAAACTTCTCATTTTAAGGGTTTGGAAACGAAAGTTCGCTTTTAATTTGTCACGTCTTTAGAAACTTAGAAGTGGATTATATTTTTAATTTATTTTAACGTTTGATCGGATGTTAGGACTTGTTGTTAGAGACGTCTAATAACGGGTTCTACGCTTATCGACGTACGATTTTGTCTTTTACCTTGTCTTCGATTTGGAATGATGATGTTCTTGAATGCGCAACGAGAACTCTCCTCCTTTGACGAGAAACTTGGGCTTTTAGAAAATTCTTTATGAGACCTTTTTAAGAAACACTAAATTTTTATGGCATAAAATCTTGTAAATGTTTTGGATGGTTGACTTTGAAATATTTGACTACAACTTTGCGGACTTACTTTTTCAACTTTCAAGTTTCGAGGACGAAACTTTTTAAAAGGTAGGATGATTGTAACATCCCATGAATTTTCCGTGTTGGCATTTATAATTTAATTAGCCATTTTATTATTTTATTTGTATTTTAAAATCGTTTTTATAAAAATGCGGCTTTACATATAAAATAATATTAATGTTGAAAAAAAAAATATCCGTCTTAAGTTTGTAGTAGGTCCGGGTATTTTAGGGTAAAATCGACTTAAAATGATATTTGAGCCTAAGATAACTTTGGGCCTTCATCCTACTCTTTTCCCTCCACCCATATAAGAGCTTAAACCCTATCTTCTCCCTCCACCATTCATTTTTCAGCAACAAACACACAACTACAACGCCATTGTTACACAACTTCCACCTCCTTCACTAAAATGGCCATAAAACCTTCGTTTCTTATCAGTTTTCAACGATTTTTGCGCCTATCTCTTCCTCTCCTCGCCCTCCATCTTCCTAGGTAAGAAAGATCTTGACTTTCTCTCACCCTTGCTGCTGGCCGTGACTTTTGTGGCACGATTTTCGAGGTCTTACTTGGGAACTCGGTTCTTGAGCTTCCTTTTGGGCAACCGGCATGGTTTTGAGTCGGAATCTTGCATTTTGAAGAAATAATGAGGTAACGGTAATGGGTTACTCGGTATTATGTCATTTTTATGTTTATATGTTATGTTTTGTTGTTATAAGCTAGTAATTGTGATTCTTATGAGATTATATGTGTAGTTGTTTAAGATAGATTTATACAAGGTTTTACTTGCTTAAATTGAGTAAAGATGGTATCTTTGGCTTTCTTATGAGACGGGTTATTAGATGTGGTTGTTGTTATATGTCACTAGTATCATTACTTGCTTAAAGTTTCAGTTTTGAGACGGTTCCATTTAGCTTGCTAAAGTTGCATTTTTGAGACTATTTTCGGTGACCCGTGTTTGCCTGGAACCCGTCGTATCTAACCGGTGCGACTTTCAATGCCACTGAAAATAGGACAGATGGACCGGCGTCGAAAAATTAGGTGGTTTAGCCACTTGAATCACTCGATTCGGAGTCCGTATGAGTAAATGGCGCCCGTTTTACCGTTTCAAGTTCTATAAATATATATATATATATATATATATATATATATATATATATATATATATATATATATATATATATATATATCCTTTGTGTATGATGGTTGTTTATGCTTTTTATTCGTATCATGACCAAAGTTTTCCCTTGTTGACTCGTATATGCTTATGGGTGGTTCGGATTTTGGTTTGTTTATGTTTTGCCTCGTGTTCCGTATTAGTTAATTCATTTGTTATCGGTTATTTATACTTTGTTCAAGTAACATGTAAATGAGAAATGAAACGTTTATTCATTACCGCTCATTATATTTTATAGATTAGGTTCACTATCATTTATATGGGGAATTTACATACTTCCTCCGTTTGAGCTTGTTATGTTTTAAATTTTGGACTTCACATGATTACATGGTTGGACTTTGCATGATTAACTTGATGGATTTCTTGTGATTTCAAGTATTGGGTTTTTATGACTTGTTTGATGGGCTCATAAATGAGTCGCTTGAGTTGGTCACGTTTATCTTGTAGATTTCACATAACGTAAATTAGTCATTATCGCTTATTATATTGTATTTAACCGGCATGTTAAATTATAAAATAGAATATTTATTAACATAATGCAAGTATGAGATATTTATTATAAATAGTTACTTGTAGTGAGTCGTATTCTTAATAATGTCTAGTATTGTTCGGTTGTGTGAGTCTTGGTCCTATCGGGCACTAGGGGTGACCCATAGGCCCTCTAGTTACGATATGATCGTCGGGATTGATGTTCCCATCCGTACTTATGGTGAGACGCAAGCCATAAGTATGAATGTGACATTAATAATCCCGTCTATGAGTCTTGGTCCTATCGGATACTAGAGGTGAGCTATAAGCCCTCTAGTTGCGATATGATCGTCGTCCTACCAGGAGGTTGGAGTCTATGATGTAGTCTTGTGCGTGGTATCTCGGACATGCTTTCAAGGTAGCCTCTGAGTCGGATACTCCGTCTACGCTTTGTGTTGGTCTTACACTTGTGAGTCGTATTCTTGTAGAAATGCCATAATACCATCGTATGTGCTTGACATGCATTTACGCCCTACTTGTGTTGCTCTGGCAAGTACGGGTTTGGCCTACTTGTGCTATTCTGGCAAGTATTGTTTTGGGCCACTTGTGTTGTGCTAGCAAGTGAGTCTTATCTTAGTCTTTCCGCCACTTTCGTGTTGTTCTGGCGATTGGGGTACTCGGCCTCCATGAGTAGTCGAGTCTTGGGTGTGTGCTGTGCTGGCGCACGTCGAATCGAGATGTACACCCAAGAATCTGCAGATTTAGACTAAGACCGTATCATTTTCGTAGTCCTACCCGGGAAAATTATAGTCTAAGAGTAGTAAATGTCTTGCATTATTTGGATGGTTACTTTGGTCATATCTCCTTGAAATACGTGGTCGTGTCTGTTTCCTTGTCTTTCTTCTCTATTTATTCTATTGTTGCTTATGCCTTACTTACTTGTTTATTCCATCATTTCTTTTATCCTTGTTGGTTTAAACACGTATGATTCCATGTTTAGTTATAAGTCGATTCACTCATAACTTATCTAATATGATTATTTGTTCATGTTCTTTGTTATGTTCGTTTTGACATAATGTGGCTGGGAGAACCCTGACTTACTCCCCACTAACTGTGGCTTTCATGTTTACATGAATGACAGGCTTGTGAAGATGCATTTGTGGGGTTTAGACGTGTGAGATAGCGAGCACCTTGGACTAGTAGTCAGTTTAGTAGAATTGCTTATACTCACCTTTTATTATTTGTCATTCGAGGGATATATTTTCCCTCACCTTGACTACCACGTTTGTATAATTTTAATATTTGTTTTCGCATTCTCTAGTTATGTTTTAGGTTTTAATGAACCCGCGCTTTAAACTTTAAAAGTTTCAAAAAAATTCCTAATTTTCGCTTGAATTTATAAGTTATATTTTCCGCGTTATAGTGGGGGTTCACACTCACTCCCCCGCCTTATATCATCCCTCAAACAAAGACACGACAAACCACCAACTCCTACTCATCATTCAACTCCACCCTTCTTATTTCTCCAAAGTAGTAATGGCCACCCTTGCCTCATCCCAAGGCAATAGCAAGGTGACCTATCATCCCCCTATTACAATCCATACCACTTATCACCACTTATAACACCCCCTTATCACTCCATACAAATGTAAGATCATGCTACTTGGTTGGCCAAACACCCTTAAGAATCAACAACACAAGTAGCCAATCGGAAAAACCACCAATTTGAAGTAAATTTTTGTGACACAAAAAGAAATTAAGTCCTAGAACTAGCCTCCTTCTAAGACCCTCCTTATCACTCCCTTATTATCCCTCCATATTTTTGGTGTTGCCTTTTTCAATTTTTTTCATTTTTTTTGTTGAAAATCCCTCATTTTGCCTAAGGTGCCCTTTCGGGTTTTCACCTTAGCTTTTCCGTACCTCTTATGGTGGCTCGCAACTCATTTTTTCATTTTACCCGAAATGCCCTTTCGGGTTTTCATTCCCTCCTCGGCCACCTTCCCAATCTTGCCTTAGGTGCTCACCCTTGTGGGTTTTCACCTAGCCGAGATTTTCGTTTTTTTTTTTTTTTTTTGCATCAAACAACAAGAATTTTACATATGTTATAATTCATATTCCTCCCCCACACTTGCATTCCACATTGTCCTTAATGTGGAGGAGGTCACAACCTTTGCTTCAATCATGAGAACCCGAGGCACCCCCTTGATCATAGGATCCTTGGTTCTTCCATGTTCTTTCTCTTCTTTCTCTTTCGCTTGTTGCCCGAGCATAGCTTTGGTCCACATAGGCTTGGGTGATGGAGGGTGGGTTTGTTGGGTGAAGAGACATGCCAAATAGTCCACTAACTATCCCAAGTGTGTCCTCTTGGGTCCTTGCATCGTGGTATGAATCTTGGATATACTCTTGATATCTTTCATTTTGGACCCCAAATTGGTGGTCCATTTGGCTTCTCCACTCATTTTGCTCTTTCCACATGTTCGCATTGGCCGTCATTGTTTGGTCAAGTTGTTGTTGCCAAAGACGGTTAGCCTCTTGGTTGGCAATCATTTCCCTCATCAAGACCGTTTGAGCCGATGCGGCCTCCTCTATCAACTTTTCCCTTTCATCAACCACACTTCTCTATTGATCTAGGTTCTCCAATATTGGCGCTTGTTGTTGTTGCCAAGAATGGAGATTCTCCACACGCTCGCTTATGGTAGTAAAAACCTATCTTGTCTCCTTGAAATAATCGAACATACTTTGTTGCCAAGGAGCAACCGGGTCACTAGAGCTCTCCCCCCTTCGTACATGGGGGTGTCCATGTCCACGGGAGGGTCATTTGGTGCCTCCTATTCTTCCTCATTGGAGTCAAAGTCCGATATATCCATACGACAATAGAAATTCCTACCAAAGTTACCGCTTGGCAAAGGAGAGCTTTTAGGCCTAGGGAGCCTCAAGTATTTTTGCTTGTCGGGACCCAACCAATACCCTTTAAGGGGGCGTTGCCTCACTTTCTTAAACATCTTGCACTCCTCAAGAACGACATCATTGTACAAGGGAAAACCTTTAGTCTTGAAGATGTCTTGGGACTCTTCAATGTAACCCTCAAAGTGTGTAACAAAGAATTTGATTGCCCCACCACAATTAATGCTCCCTCCCGAGCTTTTGGTCTTGTGAACCATGCATGCATTAATGAAAATTTGTGCACAATCGGGCACTCCTACCCCCCTCCGGGAGCATGGTCCACATGGTGGCTCGGATTTTTGAGTTAACCTTTAGTGGGCTCTTCTATGGCATAGAAGATGGTGGTTATGAAGCGGGTGAAGAGTTGTACCACGGGGTTGGTGCAATAAGAGATCATGTTGTCATGTTTAGCATTGGCGGTTCCCACAGACTCGGTCCAAGCCACATCACTCCTATGCCCGAGCATGAGAATTAGAGATTGGGTTTTGGAAATGTGCAAGACCTCCCTCACTTGAGTATGGATAAAGGTGTGCCACTTTCCATTCACTCTAAACCGGATTTTTTTCTCTCTCCCCTCCGCCACATTACACTCCGTCAAGGTGGAAAGGAACTCTCGGGTGTAGGAGGTATAGGTGTAATCATATAACTCACCATCAAAGTATGCTTCTAGACCCACCTTAGCAAGCATAGCTCGTGTTAGTGTACCCATACCTAGAGCATTTAGGGTGTGGGGGGCAAGAAAACGGGTGGTTTTGATTGGTTGTTTTTTAGGTATGCCGAGTTTTTGAAAGATTTTTGATTGGGCGGTATCTAACCCTTCCTCCCTGGTAAAAATTGGTTCCTCAACATTTTCGGTTTCCTCTACAACCCTTTTCTTATATGGCCTTCGGAATGGGTTTAAGGTTGACATTCTTGTACCTACAAAATAGTTGATACAACACAAACAACACAAAATATGGCACTCAAAAGATTTTTCACTCTTTGGGACAATTTACCAAACACTTGGTGTGCACTAGCTTAAGAAGGTTTCAAAAGCTTGTGTTTGGTGTTTGTCTTGCCTCACCCAGAAAATTTTTACAACCAACAACAACTATAACAACAATAGACAACAACTAATCCCACAAATTCACTAAAACAATCTAAATTCGGATTATAAGAGAGTATAAAAAATGAAAGTTGAGTTTGGTTGTTATACCGCTCCGAATTCCACAAAATAATGCTTCTTGCTGTTTCTAGTTGCTCAAAAACCCGTCTTTGACCCTTGAATTCCAATCCTTTAGCTTGAATTTGTTAGTCTTGAAAGTTAGGGTTCTTCAAAAATTTGGGGAAAATTTCTTATTTTTGGTGGAATCAATGGTATTTTGTGTTTGTGATGAAAGTATTTTTGCCAAAAGAGTGAAGGATTGAAGATTTGATGAATGTTGGGAGGAAATTTGAGTGACTTGGTTTGGGAATAGGATGATTGAAGGGAGATGGGGTTTCTTTTGAGCTCGAAAATCTGAGGGTATGAAACAAAGAGGGTTTTTTTTTCTTTTTTCGTGGTTATGTTCGAAAAAAATTACTGTTTGGCAAAAACGGCAGACTGCCGAGGGGATGGCAGTCTGCCGAGGGGTTTGGCAGTCTGCCAAATTCCCTGATGTTGTATTTTTTTCGTTGGCTAAATTTTTGGTATTAAACCAAAATTTAGCTAATGAAGCTTCACCCTTTCTTTGCTCTTTCACTAAACATGCTCCCATTCAATTTCCTATCCACATTTTCGTCACTCCACCAATGGTCACGCTTTCCGAGGTAGTGTAAAAATCAAATTCAAACTTCATAAAAGGATTAGTAACTTCATGAGTGTTAATTCAATTTATTAACAAGAATATAAATGACGGAATGATAAAAGACGTGAATTCAAATTCTACCTATGGAAAACGGGAAATTCTACACTAGAAAAAGGATATTTACAAATTTGTGCCATATTTTTAACGTCGATGGCTCGACTTAGTCATTGCTTGAGAATTAATCTTTGTAAATTGGATCCTCTAAAAGAAGATCCTCTTCACCTTGAAACTCGACTCCCTTGAAGTAGTGCTTCAACCTTTGACCATTAACCTTTATCACCTTCCCTGATGTCGGGTTTTCCACCTCCACCGCTCCATGTGGAAAGACCTTCTTGACTTTGTAAGGCCCATACCATCTTGACCTTAGCTTGCCGGGAAAATTCTTGAGACGACTTTGAAACACCAATACATCTTGTCCCTCTTCAAAAACCCTTCTTGTCACCATTTTGTCATGCCAAGACCGAGCTTTCTCCTTGTAAATGCTAGCATTGTCATAAGCATTTTTCCTAAGCTCTTCCAATTCTTGAATTTGAAGCTTTCGGTGCAATCCCGCCTCATCGACATTTTGGTTGAAAGCTTTTATCGCCCAATAGGCTTTGTGACCAAGACTTGTCTATAATCCCATACATCATTTTCAAGCCTTTTGCTCCAATCTTTTCGGTCGGGATTGACCGTTCTTTCCAAGTATGCTTAATCTCTCGGTTGGAGACTTTTTCTTGGCCGTTTGTTTGGGGGTGATTGGCCGTAGAAAACTTGTGGAGCACATCATATTTTTGAAGCAAAGTTGAGATCACCTTGTTGCAAAAATGAGTTCCCCTATCACTAACAATAGCCTTGGGAAATCCGAACCTTGAAAATATGTTGCTCTTGACAAAGGCTTTCACCGTCTTTGCATCATCACATTTTGTCGGAATTGCCTCCACCCTCTTAGACACGTAATCAACCGCTAAGAGGATGTAAAGATATCCATAGGAATTAGGGAATGGTCCCATGAAGTCTATTCCCCACACATCAAAAACCTCCAAATAAAGCATTGGTTGTTGGGGCATTTTGTTTCTTCGTGAGATGTTGCCAAACTTTTGGCACCTATCACAAGTGTTGACGAAAATGTGAGCATCCTTGAACAAATTGGGCTAATAAAACCCGCACTCTAGAATTTTCCGTGCCGTTCTTTGAGGCCCAAAGTGACCCCCACAAGCATATTCGTGGAAATGCTTGAGGATGGATGGTATCTCCACATCCGGCACACAACGCCGAATGACTTGGTCTTGGCACATCTTCCATAGGTACGGGTCATCCCATTTGTAGAATCTAGCATCGGCCTTGATCTTATTTCTTTGACTTGATGATAAAGAGGTTGGAAACTTCTTAGTCACCATGTAGTTTACCAAATTTGCATACCATGGCTCCTTCATCCTCAAACCATAAAGAGACTCGTGAGGCAAACTCCCATCAACTACCCCCATTTGTTACATTTGTTAATCATTAAGTTGTAGTCGACTTAGGTGGTCGGCCACCACATTTGCCAATCCCTTTTTCTCTCTAATCTCTATGTCAAACTCACTTAGGAGGAGAACCCACCTCATTAGTCTTGGTTTGGTATCCTTCTTTCTCACAAGTTGAGTGATGGACTTGTGATCGGTATAGACAATTACCTTGACCCCTAGCAAGTATGATCGAAACTTCTCTAGAGCATATACGACCGCCAAGAATTCCTTCTCGGTGGTAGTGTAATTTCTTTGGGCATCATTGAGGAGGGATGAGGCATATTGAATGACATATGAAGCTTTATCATCCTTTTGTCCCAAAACGGCTCCAATGGCAAAATCGCTTGCATCGGTCATGATCTCAAAAGGCCGATCCCACTTAGGTGCTTGAATGATTGGGGCCGAAACAAGTTTGTACAAGGGGTTAGCGATTTTGGAGAAATCCTTAATAAATCTTCGATAAAAACCCGCGTGTCCCATGAACGACCTCACGTCTTGAGTATTAGATGGATACGGCAAGGTTTTAATCACATCCACCTTAGCCGTATCCACCTAAATCCCTCTTCGCGACACTATATGTCCTAACTCGATCCCGCTACTCACCATTAAGTGACACTTTTCAGAATTTAAAATGAGGTGAGAGTCTATGCACCATGATAGGACCATAGCGAGGTGGTCTAGACACGAGTCAAATGAGTCCCCATGGATGGTGAAGTCATCCATGAAGACTTCCAAAATATGCTCCACATAATCCGAAAAGATGCTCATCATGCACCGTTGGAATATGCCGGGGGCATTGCACAATCCAAAGGGCATGCGGCGGTCAGCATTAGTACCAAATGGGCAAGTAAATGTTGTTTTGGATTGATCCTCAGGGTGTATGGGGATTTGAAACTACCGGAGTACCCGTCCAAAAAACAATAGTACTCTTTCCCTCCTAACCTTTCTAGCATTTGATCTAGAAAGGGTAGGAGGAAATGGTCCTTCAAAGTGACTTGGTTGAGGCGGCGATAATCGATACACACCCTCCATCCCGTTTGTAAACGGGTGGGGATCAATGCCCCTTGGGCGTTTTTTATTACCGTCACCCCCCCCCCCCCCCCCCCCCCTTCTTAGGCACGACTTGAATAGGACTTATCCATTGGGAATCACTAATGGGGTAGTTATTTCACCACCTCCATCATAGGTGGATTGAGTCTCCTTTGCGGTTGTCTTACGGGCTTAGCTTCTTTATCCAACCGGATCTTGTGCATGCAAGTACTTGGTCTTATCCCCTTAATATCCGCAATGCTCCACCCAAATGCTCCTTTGTGTTTCTTGAGCATGCTCACCAATCTTTCCTTTTGGTAAATTTCGAGTTGGTTGGAGATGATTAAGGGTAGTGTGTCATTCTCCCCAAGAAAGATGTATTTTAGATGAGTTGGGAGGGTCTTGAGGTCACATTTTGGGGGTTTTATTATAGAAGGGAGTGGTCTTTCAAGTGAGGCATCAAGGGGAATGAACTTGGAGTAGCTAGGATTTGTCTTTAAGCAAAGCAAATATTGGCAGAACAGGGGATTTGGCAGACTGTCGTGGGGCTGGCAGACTGCGGTTTGTCCGGCAGACTGTCGTGGCAGACTGCGGTGGGGTTTGGCAATCTGCCAAAATCCCTAACTTCGACTACTCCCTTTTTCATTTGGTCATCTTCAAGGGTTATTTCCTCCTCTAACTTGTTGACATAATCCTGCACATCATTTGGCAACACAACGCGCAAACCCTCTTGCTCCAAATCGTTAGTGAGGGCAACCTCAAGAGGGTTCCTTTGACATAAATTATACACTTGTGAAACAATTGGGTCAATGATATCCAAGAAATAACATGAATGTGAATCGCTAGGTTGTTTCATGGCATCATATATGTTGTAGGTGAGTTTCTTTCCATCAAACTCCATAATTAGGTTTCCGTTAGACACATCAATCTTGGGTTTAGCGGTCTTAATGAAAGGCCTCCCCAAAAGAATCGGAGTGGCCCTCGAGTCGGCTTCCATGTCAAGAACATAGAAGTCGGCCGGAAAGGTTAAGTGATCTACCTCTACCAACACATCCTCCACCATTCCCTTTGGGTATATGCTTGAGCGATCCGCAAATTGGATCACTATATCGGTTTTGTTCAATGGTGGAAGTCCCAAGGTCTTATAGAGGGCATAGGGCATAACATTGATTGATGCACCAAGGTCTAACATAGCATGAGTGAAACTCTTGTCCCCAATAGAGCATGGTATGGTGAACATTCCCGGGTCGCCACACTTTTTGGGAAGTGATTTTTCAAATATGGTGGAGACATGTTCACTTACCCGTACTCTTTGGGTTCCCTTCCTTGGGCTTCTCCTAGGTGTACAATGTTGTTTGAGAAACTTTGCATACATCGGAACACCTTTCAAAAGATTTAACAAAGGGATGTTGACTTCACACTTTCTAAATGTTTCATAGAGATCCTCATCTCTTTCGACCCTCTTAGAATGTGTAAGAGCATTAGGAAAAGGTACCTTCATAACATATTCTCTTTCGATCTCCTCAATTTGATCTTTGGTGTTGGTGCTTTCTTTCTTTCCTTTGTCCTTGCTCAAAGGAGTCATATCTTCTTCCCCATTAGCCTTTGAGGGTGTTCCTTTCTGTTGTTCAACCACAAGCTCTTCTTCAATTTGGTCTTCAATGTTAATGACCCTCTCATGTGACTTTGCCTTCCTCTTTTTCTTTGGAGGGGATTCTAAAGTTCTCCCCTTTCTCAATGTCATTGCACTTGGGTGGAAATGATGTTGATGGAATCCAATTGGAGTTCCTTTTATTATTCTTGGCCATTTCTTGTGCAATTTGGCCAAGTTGGATCTCAAAGTTCTTCACCCTAGCATCACTTACAATCTTGTTCGCATCCATCTTGTCAAACCGCTTAGTATTTTCGGCTTGCCCTTTCATGATCATCTTAAACATCTCATTTGTAGACAAATCTTCATTTCCTTGGGAGGAAGAGCCCCCTCCTTGTTGGAAGTTCTTGTTGTTACCTTGGCAGTTCCCTTGGTGTCCTTGGTTTCCAAATTGGAAAGATCTGCCTTTTGCTTGTTGATGATTGTTGTTCCTTTGATAATTGGAGTTTTGTCCTTGTGAGTTGGAGTTCTTCAAGTGGTTGAATTGACCATTTTGAAAGCTTCTTGAGGTGTCTCCTCCCCAAGAAAGGCTGGGGTTGTCTGACAGGCTAGTCGTGTACCTACCAAAAATAACCAACTGGCACTAACTAATATAGCTAGGGAAGTCGGGCCGATCTCCACAGGGAGGCAAGATATCTGTTAAAGGTCCGTCTATTTGCTCACAAAATGGGGGTTTGAAATTGGTTTACTAAACTAAAAGGTTTAAGGGAAAGAGTAGCAAGAAAAGAGCAATAAAAGGGCAGAAAATGTGAATAAGATGATCAATAAAGAGGGAACATGTCGGGACTTCGGTTCACTACGGTAGTCTAGTGACTCAAGTGCAAATAGTCTAGATAATTTACTGTGAGACGGATATTAAAAGATCCTTCCGGTCTACTTTTTATCCTAGATTTCCACTAACTTAACTTCCGTCCTCATTAGGGTAGTCTACTATTCATAGCAGGTCTATTTATTCCAATCTACCGATCCAGGAATAAATTTAACCAGATTAAAGGGTAAACTTAGAAGCGTGCACTCAACTAAGTCGGTATTATAATTAAATTGTCATGGGTACAAATTCTCACAAATAAATCATCTAGCCTATTCTCAACATCGTCACATTTCTACCATGGATACCCTAATCCCAACATGAAAGAATTTAGCTACTCATGCTATTAATGTTGTCAATATTAATATTGATGAAATAACTAATAATAAACATGTTGAAACACTAAAAATAATGCATAAACAAATTAGGGCAGAAATTAAGGAATAGAGAACAAAGGAATTAAAGTAAATAAAAGCAAGATTAAGATTATAAAGAGAGAAGGGTTACAATCACGAGAATTCCGGCGTAAAGAACAACGAGATCCGAGCAAAATAATCTCAAAAGCAAAGTTTACAGTGAAGAGTTTAAGAGAAAGATTAAGAGAAGGGAAGGTGGCGTAATACAAGTGTTAAGCAGTGTAAAACGTAATTAAGAAGTGTTACTGACCTAATTATTCCACGCTTAAATAGAAAATAACAAAGTCCAAAACAAAAATAAGCAATACGGGTTATTAAGGCTCGTGAAACTTACAATCCTCTCGATCGAGTAGTTTAGAACCCTTCGATCGAGGACTTCATCTTATAAAACACTCGATCGAGCAGAAATGTTACTAGATCGAGGAAACCTGATATCCAACATTTCGATCGAGTACAATAAAGTACTCGATCGACCAAGAAAACCATTCGATCGAGGGTTCTTCCTCCAAAAACAGCTTCAACTCGTTGCCGACTGCTTCCTTGACCATTCCTTCACGCATCCCAATGCAGTGCTCTCGCTCTAAAGTTTCCGTCTCCTCAAAATGCATGCAAAATAGGACGAAAAGAGTACGATTCCACTACTTTCAGGTTCATTCCTACAAAACAGACAAAACGAACCAAAGTAGCCATTTCGGGGCATAATGCAATACACAACAGTACAAAAGTACATAGAAATACGTGCAAAAATAGGCTAAAAAGACTATATAAAATGCACGTATCAAATCTCACCAAACCGAACCTTTACTCGTCCTCGAGTAAACTAAATGCAAACTAATGGAACGGAAATGAAAACTCAGAGCTAGCTATAACTTGTCTACTTGAACCAATTTAATGCAACAGAAATCAACAGTTATAGCTACAGCAGTCTATACGCAAACGAGTTATAAGATGTTCAGAAATAAAGATGACCTATCGACCTTGCAAGACCAACAAAATCGGACTCTCACGTGGTCACTCTTCTCTTATGAAGCAAAGGGTGAATTATATATGTAAAAGAGAGAGAGAGAGAGAGAGAGAGAGAGAGAGAGAGAGAGAGAGAGAGAGTAAGAGAGAGAGAGAGAGAGAGAGAAATAGTCACTCACCTAAACTGCGACCTACATAGCATGCATGCAACAAAAATGAAAGACGATTCGAGCACTAATGCACACATTCCAACCAACAATGTCCGTCACAGCCGAGGGCTTACAAATAATATAGGAAAGTGAGGTTCAGGTGAGAAACGGCAAAACAGATTATGGAAATGTGGAGGTAAAAGCGTCAAGCTAGTTCCTAAACAGGACCATATAAGACCGTCCGAATCTCAACTGACTGAAAAATAAACACAAATGCCCTTCATTTGGCACACAACTCACCATCCAAATACACTATCTCCTCAAAAATATATGAATAAGAAAAGAGGAGTGAGACGGTCACAAACTTCCCTTTTTTAATACCGTCTTAATTAAACAATCAATACCAATCAAATAAATTTTTCAATCTTTTTTGTTTTTCTTCTCTGATCACACGTGATTCACTCTTTTCTTCATTTTTTTTTCTTTTTTTTTTCTTTTTTTTTTATTCTCATCTCCCTTCATTTATTTCCACCAACTCCAATCAATATATACGGGCCAAACTCGCAGACGAAAAGACATACCACAAAAGACATACTAAACTAGTTTGACTAGGCAGGCTTAGTTTTGGATGTAGCTAATGGGTCAAAAAGGCTAAATTTGGCCTAAGTGGAGCTAAATGGGTGAAAAATGTAAGAAAAGGGAAATTTGCAAGCACCTCCCTGCATGTGACACCGACCACAAACCCGAATGCATGCATTTGACTAGAAATCGAATGTCATAAAAGTGCAAAAATGATGAACATGCTATGCAAGGAGTACTACTCTCAATTCCAATGTAAACCGGTCATGAATGTCACCAGTTATAAGGCTTTAAATCTCAGAAATTGTAAGTAGGTTGCCAATTTATTAGGTCAAGTCTAAACAGTCAGCTATATTTGAATAAAAACTCGTAGATTATGCGTAAAACTCAGCTAATAACCGTCAATAAAAGAACAAGACTCAAGTAAAATAACAAGTTAAAGTGCAATATCATCACGGAAATGAATTGTTCCGACTCAATCTATATGCAAAAATAGACGTGAATATTTTATTAAATTTTTGAATTTACAACTTTTTTTTTGGATTTTATTAAATAAATAATCACAATGCAAGCTGAAAATAGAAACGTGAATGCAAAACAAATGCAAATGCAGACTCAAAAGGATACATTACCCTCCCCAAACCAAAACGGACAACACCTTCGTTGTCCTCCAGCATACACCAGCAGATATATACGAGGGAACGAGAATATACAACCAATAAATAAATTAAAACAATAAAAGAAAAAGGAGACAAAAGAAAATAAAAGAGCGAGAATATACATACAAAACACGAACTTCCCCAAACCAAACCAAAATCGGGAAGTGAGTAGACCAGTAGCTACTCGTCAGCCTCCTCTGTCACGTCCTCCACCATCACTGTGAAGTCCAGGTCCTCCTCCTGCTCTCTCCTCCTCCTCTGCTCAGCCTGAGCCCTCGCTGCTGCGTCCTCCTCCTCCTCCTCCTCCTCACTAGCTGACTCAGGGTACCCCTCAGCTGGGTACTGGTAGAAGGACAGGTGTGGCCAACCCTCTGGAATGGGACGGTGTTGCCTCATGTGATACTCGTACAGAGGGAACAATGTAAGAGTTATGTCCCTCTCCATACGAGCCTGTCTCTCTGCAATATCAAGCAACAAAGCGTCACGACGCCCTTGGTCCATTACCGCAGACGCCTCAAAGGGTGAAGGAGAAACAAAATTAGCCGGAAGAATCAGCTGTGCCTGTGTCTGGTCGGGCGCAGGAGTAGGAGTAGGAGTAGGGATCGAGGTAGGAGTGGCCGTGGAAGTCTGGCCTCCTGTGGAAGGTGTGGATCCCTCTCCGGTCTCAGGTCGACGCCGCTTCCTAGAAGCGGACATGGTAGTAAGTGGTCGGAGCAGTAGGTGATACATGGGTAACGGTGGTGGTAACCTGCCCCTAAAAGTGGGCAGGGGAACGAGGCGAGGAAGGGTGATGTAAGGAAGGTCCTCTAACAAGGAACCACTAATCTTCCAAGTCCGGTAGTCAGAAGTCAGCCAAGTCATGGACAACATAGATGCTAGGTCCAGGAACCTATCTCCCGGTATGTACGGTAAGTCACGAGGTAAAGCAAGGAGGAGAGAGCGAGCAAGGAAGGTGGCTATGCCACCACAGACAATGGTGCCCGTGGCCTTCTCCCCCTGAGACTGGAAGTACTGGGCGGTCAGGTAAGCAATGTTGAGGGCAAAGGGGCCCTCGCTGTCAATGTTCAGGTACCCGCCCAGAATATAAAGCTCGGTGTTAGTCACGTTGTTTGGCTCCCTACGGCCAAAAATAGTACTTCCCATCAGTCGCAGGAAGTAACGGGCAGGGAGAAGGTGGACCTGAGCAAGCCGTCGCTCCTCGTAGGTAGTCTGTGCCAAAGTCCGCCAAAGCTGACGGATGACCTTCCTAGGGGCGGCAGTGGCGCCCGTAAAGGAAAGGCCAGGTCTAGTACCAAACTCCTCCAAAGTCAAAGAAAAAGTCTGGTTGAACAACCGGAAGACACAGAAGCACAAGTAGGGGCAGCGTCGTGTGCCCCGGAGGAGAAGGTAAAGGAGCTGAAAAATTCAAGGGTCAGCTCCCTGAAGGTGTGGGCACTCATTGTCACAAGTACAGCCATCCCCATACCCCTCAAAATCTCACACACCGGCTCGTAGATACCAAGCCTCTCAAGTGACGAATGGCACAAAAAGTGAGTCGGGAGAAAGTCACAGTCTACGAAACGATAAAATCTAGTGCGATGAATACCGTTAACAAAAATTACCTGGGGGTAGTCGGGGTGCGAGTCGAGGGACTCGTCCCCTCGGATGGTAACATGGCCAGCAGAATGGTCGGCAGCAGGTGTAGCTCGTGCACGACCCCGGCCTCTAGAACCTGAAGTAGAAGCCCGTCGTCCGACGGGACGATGAACTAGAGCCGCCACTACTACAATTTTGCTCAAAGAGAACGGTTAAACACCGTTCTTGAAGCCTCTTTAAACCGTCCTGTGGCCAAGCGTTCTCTTTTATGTAAGAGAACGGTTGGTACGAAGTCAACCCGTTCTCTTTGTAATAACAACCAGAACGGTTGCATTACTTAACCGTGCTCATTGATTTATCAAGGAGAACGGTTTTTATTGAGAACCGTTCTCTTTGATAAAGCTGATTCTAAATGTTAAATTTGGCGCCTATTTTCAAAGAGAACAGGTTTAACATGTAACCGTTCTCTTTGTTTCTGATATTTGAATTTCGCGCCTTTATTTTATATTTTCAAAGAGAACAGCTTTAACATGTAACCGTTCTCTTTGTTTATGATATTTGAATTTCGCGCCTTTATTTTATATTTTCAAATATAACAGGTTTAACATGTAACCGGTCTCTTTGATTCGATTTTTTTTTTTTTTAATATTTACGATTTTTTCGTATCCCTACACGATTGAATCGGATAGCGCATATAAATTATACCTGCAATTCATATACTCAAGCAAGTTTTACGCAACAAGAACCTGAACATTCATATTTAATTTGAATTCACAAGACAAATTCTTGTAAAATTATACCAACACTTATCATGTCTTTAAGAGCCTAAAGGCTACAAATATCGAAAATAAGTACAAAACATAAATAAAAATCCTTCATTCCTCATCACTTAGTTGCCTAAAGTGCAAAAATAATTAAACGCCAAGAAGAAGCTGCCATCATGGTCTTCATCCATCATTACTTTAGGGTTTGAAATTGAGTGTGAATTCAGCCCAAATATTTCGCACATCGTCAATTTGCTCAACCGTATATGATGGTGGGGCGGTTAACATGAACTACATACATAAGACACCAAAAATTTAAGTTAATACACTATATACGACATGTAAAATAAAATAATTACTATGATGAAAATGAGAAATACAAAGAGATGAAAAATGATTGAAATCAATATGGTTGGAGCCATGAAGCTCTATGAGGCCCAGTTTAATGTCGCCACAACAGCATTACAACAGCTAAACCAAGACATCCCACTTGGTATCTCTTTCTTGGGTGGAATTAATGAGTCTGATGACATTATTCTACAACTAAGGATCAAGCACTATTTGGGTTCGGGTTCAACAAGTACTTGTGGGACGGTTTTAGTTCAGGTGGATGCCTCATGGGATGTAACACGGCAGGCGGGTTTTGGCTGGACTTGTTTGACAACTAATGGCACACAATCTAACCACTGGAAAAGTAGTTACGCACAAAGCCCTGAACAAACTGAAGGGAAATCTATCCTGGAAGCCATGAAATGGGTGCTCACGAATAATTATCTCCATCTTTCCATTCACTCGGATTGCATTACAATGTTGAGCCACATTGCAGCAGGCACCTCTAATAATCATCTCACATGGACGATCACAAAGGACATCCATGACCTAGCTTCTATGTTTCATTGTTTTTCAATATCGTACCTTAATAGATCATGTAATGTAGTTGCTCATAGATTGGCAAACTGGGCTAGAGCTTAGTCTGTCTTTCTACTTGTCAAAAAAAATGATTGAAATGATAAGGAAAAGAACATGCATTTGGGGTGATATTAACATATCTTGCTTTGATAAGGTCCAACATATATCGGCAAACATAATATCCGCATAATACGCTCCCAACCGGCTACCGAGGACACTAAAATAAAAACCCATAATGAGATTTGCAAAAGGATTAATTAATGTGAATAATCGGTACAATTAGATTTATCTTCAACACTGGTACAATTGGATTTATCTTCAACTACTCGGTAACATTTCTCTGTCTTGGCAGCTGTTATTATCAGTCTTTTAGTACTAACACTGGTGGATAAATTGTACCAGTGCTGAAGATGAATATCTTCATAACAACAATATATATGAAACTAGGATGAGAGGCCCAACAATTCAGAAACTTAAATCGCTTCTGAGGGGTAGGATCATTATGAAAGGTTAGCACAGCTGAGCAGTGGTCAGATATTCCAGGAGGAATGAACTGAGTGAAGACGAGTAAAGGACTGCAGCCATTCGAGTTGACTAGAATTCTATTCTTTGTGCTAACCTTTCATAATGATCAAGCAGATCCCCATTTTACTGACCATTCATAAGTTTATAGAGTTATATGCACTCGCATTTCACTTCACATAATCTAATACAACATCATACCCAAGCAGCAGATCCCCATTTTACAACCGAATCCTGGTGTATAGGAATTAAGAGACAGGACTCCACAGGAGTTTCATGACAATCACACCACTTGGATGAGTGCCTAGAGCCTCAATTAAAAACTAAATCCCAAATGACTATAAACACCAGCTAAATGCCATTTCCTATCAATGTACTCATAATCTAAAAACACCAGGACAAAGAATAGAAAACGAACTAAACAGAACAAATGATTATCGCTCCGAAATCCAAAGAATAGTAGGCGATACAAAGATAACACAAGTCACTTAGACATTTCAAGGACTCCTGTAGAGGCAAGGACTTGAAATTTATTTGGAGAAGTCATGAGAGCAAAGATCCCCATCAATGTAGAAGGGATATTAGGAGGAGTACTATCGGTTTAAGAACCAAAAACCCGACCAAAATACACTCAAATGACTATAAACACCAGCTAAATGCCATTTCCTAACAATGTACTCATAATTTAAACACAACACAAATGCCATTCATCTGGTATTTTGCACTAATAAGTGAATATTACCTTAAATGCAGCAGTAGTGTGGGACGTCACAAACACACGCCATTCATCTGGTGTTATATGGTCATACAATTCTGGTGGTGTCCTCTTTATTGCTCCCGTCTCGTCGTATAGCCACTCACGGACTAAGGTGCATTTCCACTTTCTCCATAAACTCCCCTTCCTCAAGACACCAATCATAACGGTCTTCGATGACGGTGAAAGCGCCCTATACACATCAAACTCACAACAGAAGTTGGTTGGTTGGTTAATTGGGTGTCTCTTGGAACAATGAAGTATACACATCAGCCTTTCCCAGTATTCATTACTCTTTATTAAATTTCTCTCCAATATTCATTACTCTTTATTAAATTTCTCCCCCAACAACAAGAATCAGTCACCAGCTCTTTTACTTTCATGTTAAAACCCCCAAATTGAAGTTTCCAATTTAGGAACAAAGCTTGTAATAGTTAGGAAAAAAAATGCAGTGTACAAGATTTTGGGATCTATAAACACCCCCCTCCAAAATTTATTTCAAGTGTCAAGATTGCAACTTTGTGAAAATATATAAATATGAAACATAATATGAAAACAACTACGTCTTGAAATGTTGAAAACAGATAAAATGAAGAAAGAAAAACAATAGATTGTACCAAATTTTAACAACAAATCATCTACCTTAACTTCAATCAGCTCACCCATTGAAAAAAAAATTGTAACTTTTGCAAACTCAAAAAGAAAGATGGTTCATAGAATCATAGATAACACAATTAATTAAAAGGGTATTACTTGTCAAAAAATCTGGATGAAAATAAGATTGAAAATTAGGAGAAAAGGCATTGATAAACACTTACATGTAGATGGAGGATTAGAAATTATAAGAATAAAGGTGCTAAGATGAAACTGTGCCGAGTGTTCATGGACTTGAAGAAATTGGAAAAATGGTAGATGAATGGAGCAATGAAGAAGAATGGGTACTGGGCTACTGGGAGAAAGAAAATATCAGTGAGATTATAAACTAAATGAAGTATAGCTAGTAGTCTAGTCAACATTCTAATCACCATGCCAAATAAGCATTTAACGGAAATAAGTGACGAAAAAGATAAAATGGTCACGGTTGGGAGTATATAACAAAGTTTAGGGGTATAACTGAGATTTATGAGAAGGCAGGGGTATAACTTAGAAAAGTGAATAATTCAGGGGTACCAATGAGAAAAACCCAAAAAAAAAAAAAAAAAAAAAAAAAAAAAAACTTTAATCGCACATTACTAAATCGGGCCAAATGAGTGGTTTAAGGAACAAATATCCGAGCCTTTTATGAGTGGTCATCTTAAAAGTCGCTTACATATTTGACCTACCCCTATTTCAACATTCGATAAATTATACATATACTTAATTTCATTACATGATTATCTTATCCAGCTGATAAACATTTACCGACTATTTACATAAATGGGTTGTTCCTATCCTGTCTCCATTCATTATTTCTTCCTATAGATAGCAGATTTCGCTTCAGAGGAGCATGAGTCCAGAAACAAAAGATGTGCATAAGCCTACGAGAATCTGGGACTATATGATTTGGATGAGGAGGGACAAGGCACTCGGGTTTTCGGTCTTTGTCGAATGTTACAAGGCACTGTTTTTCACTTGCAGATTCGGTTCTTAATTCTTGTATTGATCTATTGCAAGGCACTGCGGTTTTCGGTGCTATGGAAATCGATGAGTTGGGTTAGAAGAGGTGGTGGCAGGAGCAAAATTAAAAGAAACATCATCTCAGCTTAAGCAATCCAATGAAGCAATCCTCAACAACAAGATTTAAGCAATCCAATCAAGCAAGATTATACTATATGATTTGTCACGAGTTGGAAAGAACCCAGAAACTCAACAATTCTAAGCCAAACTACTGCCAAACTTAAGCAATCCAATCAAGCAATCCTCAACAACAAGATTTATAAATTGAATCAAATAACAAGATTTAAATACACTCAGAAAATGTTTATTCTTATTGTTTCAATAAAATCAATCACGGCTTGCTTCAATCAATAACGACTTGCTTCAAAAAAACATAAAATCAATCACAGTTGCTTCAATAAAACATAAAATCAATCATTGGCTTGCCACAATTATGTAGGAGTATAATATAAAGTGAAGTTAAATAGGGTCTTACCAGCAGAACGAACGCCAACGGTGGTGGATGGAGTAGAAGCGACCAGCGACAACCAAGGGTAACCAGCGACAACCAAACAGTGCCAGGGCAAAACCAATGATCGCTAGGGCAAAAGTGATGATTGTAGCCTTTGAATGAGATAGAAGTGTAAATGGTAGTCAATCGTAGTCTAATTAGGGATTGAAAAGAGAATTAGGGATTGAAAAGAGAACGGTGGAGATTGTTAACCGGTCTATTTGTTTATTTAAGAGAACGGTGGAGATTGTTAACCGGTCTATTTGTTTATTTAAGAGAACGGTTAGACTAATTAACCGGTATATTTGTTAAATTACGACGGTTGGTCAACTAGAACCGTTCTCTTTGTTAATTTAAAAGCACGGTCAAAACAACCAACCGTTCTCTAATGAAATTCTAGATGCGCGCCAACCTAAAAATAAGAAAGAGACCGGTTCTGCTATCAACCGTTCTTTAAGTGGCATTCTTAAAGCCTTAAATTGTAGTAGTGCGCCCGGTAAGCAACTGTGACTGTGGGTGACCACGCAACAGGGGTGGTCACCGTACCTGAAGTACTAGCTGAGGCCGCAAAAGAAGAAGCAGCAGAGACTGACACATAGGAAGAAGGGGTAGTAGTAGCTAGCAAAAGCAGAGGTTGTGATGTAGGTGGAAGCTGAGACGGAACTAGCAGTAGTAATGACAGTACCAGCCGACGTAACAAGGAACACGGGAGCAGTGGCAGTGGTACTACTAACGGGTGTGGAGACGGTGGTGGCAGCAGGGACTACCGTCTCAGCCAAGGACGGAGTAGCAGTCGAACTGGAAGAGGTCATTGAGCTATTGTCCATCCTAATCAAGGAAGGAAGGGGAAATGATAATCAATTAACAAGTAAACAGCGAGATTTCCCCAAAACAATCGAAATTTTCAACTTAACAAACCTTAATTCCCAATTTTACCTCAATAATTCGAGACAAGCAGATAATCAACGATAGGTAAAGGGAAAACAATCATCAAGTGAAGCAATGTAAATAGGAAATCCCAAAAACAGTCGAAAATTTCGACTATGATAAACCCTAAACCCTAATTTACCTCAATTGATAAAATTAAAGCAATTAAACAACAAGAGGGTTGAAGGGATACTTACTTGATCATTGAGACCTACAAAAGAAGTAATTAATCGACAAAGAATGGTGCAAATTAGGCGATTTTAGAGCAAAAACCGCAAACCTTAACTCCTCAATTGACCGCAAAAACCAACAACAATCAGAGGGAAAATAAGGGGGAAGTGACGATTAATTAGCAAGGAAGAGTTTGTAGGTGTTTGATTTGGTAAAAGGGCAATAAAAATAGAGGATTTGGGAGGTTTTTTTTATCGCAAATAAGGGTTGATAAAGAATAATCAACAAAATAATGAAAAAGGAGGGAGTTTAGAAGATACTTACTGCGTGTAAAAATCCTTTTCACTCGATCGAGTGATTTGAAATCACTCGATCGAGGAGTTTCAGTTTCAATTCACTCGATCGAGTAGAAATCTACTCGGTCGAGAACTCCCTTATTTAGCCAATTCGATCGAGCAACTGCAAAGCCTTCGATCGACCTCTTTTCCTGTAGTATCCTCTCGTTTGAGTACAAAAAGTACTCGATCGAGTGCTTTTCCTCGTATAAGTCCTTAAGATGCGTTAAAACTTCCCCAAACCTGCATAAAAACAATCGCAAACATATCCCGATATACCAAATCACAAAAATAACAGTCTATAGTCTTCCTAACTATGCTAAAAATTGTCTAAATTCTAATAGTCCTAATAAATACAATAAAGAAATTCAACGAAAATTTAAAATTAGGTTTTACAAATTGTTACAAGGGGCATTCCCCGCTCATTTTTCAAGACGATTCAATCGCCCAACGGGGGCTTCTGACTGGAGGACGTCCCTTCAGCATCCTTGACCGTCCTCTTCATTCTCCACGAGCTTGAGTTTGAACAAGTAGGAGGAGAATAGTTGACGTCCACGTACGCATGAATTTTTCTCGTCCCTTTTTCTTTCTCAATAGCTTTGACGTTGTCATCCCCTACTTGTGTGATTTTAATTGCACAATGACCCTTGACAGCTCCTACATCTTTTTCATCTGTACCTGCAGCAAGGAAAACAGACGAATTCTCCTCCTTTTTTCTCTCATTCTGAGGCGGAGGGGTCACAATAGCAGCACAAAATTCCAAATTTTCATCTAGAGTGTCAATATGAGGGTCAGTAGAGAAAAAGGCATTGCAAGGTTGAGCTTGCATGGAAGCCCTGCGAGACTTAGACTGATGGAAAATTAATTCCTCGTCTCCTACCTGAAATGTTAGTGTTTTACCCCCGACATCTATCATTGCACGAGTAGTGAATAAAAATGGTCTCCCTAAAATAATAGGGGTGTGAGTGTCCTCGGGAATATCTAGCACTACAAAATCAACGGGAATAAAGAATCTCCCGATTTTAACTGGTATATCCTCTATGACACTTAACGCCATGATACACATCTGTACAGTCATGTCCGTGCAATTAAATTTAGTCAAACCAAGTCTCTTAGCAAGAGACAAAGGTACGACGCTCACGCTAGCACCAAGATCGTATAGCGCGTTATCAATCAAATGGGTACCTATATGACATGGAATCGAGAAACCAACCGGATCTGACTGTTTAGGAGGTAACTTATTTTGAACTAGGGCAGTCCCTACCTAGGTCAAAGCTACCGTCTCATGATCATTAATGTGCCTCTTATGTGATAAATTTTTTTTCATAAATTTTAAATATGAGGGTTTCTGTGTCAGCAATTCGGTGAATGGAACAGCAACTTGTAAGCTTTTCAGGAGCTCGGCAAATTTACCGAACTGTTGATTGGCCTTCGTGTTCTATAATTGCCTCGGAAAGGGCACGGTAATAGGTATCTCGAGCCCTTTGTTTCTCTCTTCCAACGTATCAGCTGGATCAAGCTCCTTATCACTCGATCGAGATTTTTTGCCTCTCGATCGAGTCCTTCCTGGTGAAATATCACTCGATCGAGCACTAGCAGGCTCTCGATCGAGGTCTTCAATATCAGCAGTGTTCGATCGAGCAAAAATACCACTTGATCGAACAGTTTCCTCAGTAATATCACTCGATCGAGTGGTTTGGACTTCTCGATCGAGCTGTTCATTACCCAGTTCCCTCGATCGAGTAAAATTTTCACTCGATCGAGTCCTTTCTTCATCACCTTTACTCGATCGACCACCTGAAACCAGTTGATCGAGTATATTCTTTGTGGTCAGCTCATTTTCAGCAACAAATGACTGTGCATCGTCATTTACATCCTTCCTCGGGTTTGAAATACTCATGTCAACAGGTCATTTTGGTCCTTCAGATGAATGAACACTTCTCAAATTAATCAAATTCACCGTCTCATGTGGATTCTTCTCGGATTGAGATGGCAAATGACCCTGTTTCCTCGTGGACTGGTTCGCGGCTAACTGAGCAACTTGAGTTTCAAGTGACTTGATGGATGCTTCTTTCTGTTGGTCACTTAGTTGTCATTGCTTTGCCAATGATTGTAGCATTGACTTAAGCTCACCTAGCTCACTTACCCCACTTGAAGATGATGCGCCCTGATTCGGAGGGGGAAAAGAAAGAGGCTTTTGGAAGCCTTGTTGAGCTTTATGAGGAGGGACATATGGTTGCTGCTGCGGTGGAGGATTGGGATAGAGCACATTTTGACTTGTCCACCTCAAATTAGGAAGGACTGCCCCTTGATTTTTATAATAAGAACCCCCTCTTTGCCTGTATTGTTGAAAAGCAAGGACCTATTCTTTCTCAGTAATACAGTCAATAGCAGTATGACCGTCATCTCCTCCACATCTCTCACAAATGACAGTTTCCTGTCTAGTCAGGAAATAAACCGTCTGTGGCTTCCCAGTATTTTGCAGCTCAAAACTATCAAACCTAGCATTCATGGCTTCCAGCTGAGCCACAATTGCCTTGTCAACTGACTTGACTGTTTGAATACCATCCCGTGGGTTCCCATATTCAGCACAATGGATTGCCATCTCCTCAATAATGGCCCATCCCTTATCATCATCAGTATTCTTTTGAAATCTTTTGTTGGATGAGGCGTCAAGTATAGCTCTGTGGTCATCGTACAACCCATTATAGAACTGATTCGCCAGAAACCACGGATCAAAACCATGGCGAGGAAGAGACCTCACCAACCTCGTGAACCGACACCAAGCTTCATAAAAAGTCTCATCGGGTGCCTGCTTGAAACTAGTAATCTTTGCCCTCAGCTGATTAGTGCGCTGTGGAGGGAAGTATCTTTTGTAGAAGACAAATGCGAGAGTTTCCCAGTTGGTGATACCAGCAGCTGTACGGTCCAAATCGGTCAACCAATCACAGGCTGAGTCAGTCAGTGAAAAAGGAAAGAGCACCTCCTTTATCTTGTCTTGAGTTACTCCCTTTGTAGCGGGAATAGTAGAGCAGTAATCAGTAAAGACCTCCATGTGCTTCCTTGGGTCTTCACCCGCCACACCCCTTAACAAGTTTTTCTCCACCAGATTAATGTAAGACGGACGGATATCAAAGGTGTTGTCATCCTCGGTCTGGAGGTTGAAACCTTTGGGAATAGAGGATGCTTTAGGCTCTGAGTGACTTGCAATATTCGGCATCTTTACTGGTTGGTTAACAGAAGTGAGATTGTCTTCTTCAAAAGACTGGTCATCTACAAACAGAAAATGTTGTAGCTCGGGCTCGAAAGTACTCAAGTCTTCCTTTCGGAGTTCTCTTTGCAAACGGAGTCTATGCCTAAACAGTCTCTCTGGCTCAGAATCAGCTGAAACTAACTCCAACCTGTTTGACCTGGGCATATACAATCAGCTGAAACTAACTCAATTGAATGATGCATGTGCATAATAGATGTTGTTGCTTGGCTTTTGAAGATAGTAACATGTGTTCAGGGATACTGGTTTTATGAGCATCGGGTTGTTTTTGTTTACCTTGTTGTCGTTTAAGTTGTTTGGAAGTAAAATCAAGTAGTTGTGTTTTCGATTATAGAGAGGTTGTCTTTAAACTATTATAACTTGACATGCATAAATGATTTTAATGTGATTCCAATTGGAGGGGATAGCTTGTTCTTTTACAATTCTAACGATAGGTCACACGCCCAAGACGACCAAGAAACGAGTGAGTTATGACCGTTTTACGAAAACTGGACAGTGTTGAGAAATGCGTAGGGTACTCGATCGAGTGGCCCTCACTCGATCGAGTGCACCTTGGTACTCGATCGAGTATCCCTTACTCGATCAAGTAGCCCTGGTAATTTGTTTTATGTGCTTCTGACCTTCACCCACTCGATCGAGTAAGTCACTCACTCGATCGAGTGGCCTGTACTCGATCTAGTGACCCCTGTTTTGGGTCAGATGCTTATCTTTTGACTTCGTTGCATATTATGTTTAATTCAAAAGTGTTATTTTACTTCTTTATGCATTGTTTTACATGTATGTTGGTTTTGATGCGTAAGTTACCCAATCTTATGGTGTAGTGAGTGGCACCTGTGGTGAGTATGAATTCGGTGGGAGGACATGAGTTATGTGTGGTTGTGATGGATAGTGGAAAAAGTAAAGAAGGATTGGTAAGGCTTATTAAGGCATGGAGCATTTTTTGTGAGAAGATATGAGGGATATAATTTTGTGTTGAGTAATGTAAAAGTAAGTAAATATGGGCAAGGGATGATGTGAGTCTAAGGTACGTGAGAATGAATAGATTGAAAGGAAGAATGTGGATAGTAGCAACTTGAAATGTGTAAAGAATTATGGAGGGAGATGGTTAGGAATTAGGTTGGTTAAGAATATATATATATAATGAAAGGTCGTTTTAGAGGGATTGAGAAGAGTGGTATATAGTGAACTTAATGGAGACATGTCGCGACGTGGATTTGCAGATAGTGACTCAGTTTGGGAATTTGTGTTATCAAGAGGTGAAACTAACGTGTGATTTCCTTGGGCAATTAACGGTATAAAATGAATTTTGATTTCTAGAGATGTAAAAAGGGGGATGCAATTGTTTGAACAAGTAAACGTTGATTTTATGGATGGATTAGTGGCAAGGGTGAGTGATAGCATAATAAGAGAATATTTATGGTAAGAAAGAGTTAGATGATATCGATATGAAATAATGAGATGTGAGTTTTGGAGTAATGAGAAGGTAACCGGAGCATTAAAGAGTTAGGTAAGAGGTAATAAGGAGTTGAATGGTTAATTGGTTTTGTCGAGTGTAAAAAGAAAAGAATGAGGGGAGTAAAACTAAGAAAATGTTCACCGGAGTTATGTGATATAAAAGTAAGGAATCGTCGAGATGTATGATACTATCATGAGGATTTGAGTTAATGGTTATATAGGAGTTTCACAACAACATGATTAGTCAGGAGTTTCGAGGAATTAAGTAAAGTAAAATTTGGGTAGAGAATTTGCACGATATGAGATCTTGGTGGTGAGTCGGGTGACGATACAATTAAGGATGGAATTGGAAATAGTGTTGAGATGATTTTTGTTGATGTATTTGATGTTCGTTATTTGGGATGATAACCAAAGATAGGAAAGAAACTGTGATGTTTTGATGTACGAACGGTGGTAGTGTGGAGGTGTTGTTACTAGTGGTTAAGGGTGATGATAAATAGGAAAGATGGCAATTCTAAAGAGGTTGATTTTCTAGAGACCGAATTGAGATGTATGGTTATGAGGAAGTATAAGACGTAGTCTTAGGAGGCGGTTCCTCGTAATGAGGGTTAGCTATATGGTTATGTATGGCAGAAAGTGTTGGTTATGCGAATGGAAGAATGTGTTATGAGGGGCATACAAGTTAAGCTCGGGTGAGAGGTAACCTTTGCCAGGTGGTAACTTACGTGATCAGGATTGACTAGTTGGATGTGATTACGGGTCTATGATGTGTATGAATGTTTGTGTGAGGTTTTGACCTCACAAGAAGTGGTATTGTGTGATAATTATAAAGTTGTTGTCTGAATTTTCTATATGTTGAGTACGGTAACCTGATTGAATGATTAAAAAAAAATGGTAATAGTTTGATTGATTTGGCATGGTTAGTTATAATCGTATGTGTATTTATAATACATGTGTATTCCGTGAAATGGTAGGGATGATGGTCATGAGGTGCTTATTCGTTTATTCATATAATATGTTGCGTTGTGATTTAGTAAAGTGGATTTGATTAAGTTTTCTTGTCCGAGAAGTTATTTCTGAGTCAGTGTTTATGGGATTGTGTATGTTGCGATGTCTATCGGTGTCGTTGTGGTGCCTTGGGTGATGATCCGGGCACGATACTTAGAGTTGTGAGGCGGGTATTTTCGCACTGCGGTGTGGCTGTTGGTCACGATGTTGCGATGCCGTCGCCGGTTGTCGTGGAGTAGGCGGGATGATTATAATTCAAGTTTAGAAAGTACATACTAGTTATACATAAATGTTGTTTTGTTTGATGTTGCTTCCTGTGAGTTTCAGTTTGTACAGATAGACAGTTGTTTTGTTTATTTATGTTTCTTACCAGTTAAGTTTTGGAATGAGGGTAGAGTATGATATTAAAGAGAGTGTATTTGTTTCCGTGATTTTCATGGCATCGGGATATTCTGTTGATGGGACACAGTTGTCAGAAGTTGTTACAGTACATTTGATCTTGTTGTAGTTGAGGCATCGGTGCACATAGTCATGGCAAGTGATTCGTAGAACATGTGTGGTAATGATCTGAAAGCTGTAGGTGGTTCATAATCTTTCATTGAGACAGTGAGTGTAGGGTGTTGGGAATTATTGTCATGTTAAGTTATGTATGAGTTTTGCGGTAAAGGAAGAAAAGAACTTGAGGATCTGGTGTGAGTGTATGTAATAATTATGGATCGTGAGTTTTGAGTATGGAGATAGGTGCAGGTATAGAGGATTATGTCGTTTTGGCAGTAATAGGGAACAATTGAAGTTTTGGATAAGCTAAAGATTTTGAGGTAGAGGTTAGGTGGTGTGACGCGTGAGTTGAAGTATGAGAATTGTTTAAGTAAGAGAGCCTTAGATATATGCATGGCGAGTGTTTAGATTATAGGTGGTTATCTTTGACATACGGTGGTGATGGGGATAATGAGAAGAAATAGCTAGAATTTAGTATTAGTGAGTTACGAGGACGTAACATTTATCTTAAGAGGAGTAGGATGCGATAAAAGAGATTTTGATGGTTGTGCATATGGTAGTATAATTGGAAGTAGAGTGTTGGTGTAGCATAAAGGATGGATATTTGTTTTGATTAATTTTATTAAAGGTCATGACCGTGCTTGTAGTAGTTCGATGTTTAGGAATGGGAGAATATTTAAATAGTGTTGACAGTTGGATGATGATGTTATGAGTGTGAGTAAACTTTGAGTACGAAGTTCCTTTTAAGGGTGGTAGAATGTAACATTCCGTTTGATATTTATGGGTGTCTTGGTTTTGGATTTTCTGGTGGATAATATGTTAGTGAAACGGAGCTAGCAGCGTTTGTGGATGGTAGTTGCTAGTGTATAGAGTTAGTGTCGAGAGAGGCTATAATGTGGTGGATACGATATTGTGAGTCATGTTGTGGAGGTAGACGTAATTGGTGGAGTTGGTGTTGAGAGTTCATGTTTTATAGGTTGGGTTTTCGTTTGAGTTCTTAGCTATGTTGTTGTGTCTTGGTCGAGTTTGTGTGTTTGTTTTGAGTATGGGTTGAATTTCGGGGACGAAGTTCTTTTTAAGGAGGGAAGACTGTAATACTACGGTTTTATGAGTCTCTGGGTACTCTATCGAGTGGGGCTTTCGAGTAAGCATGTTTTGATTTACGAATCAGTGTTCTGCCTGTAGGGTACTCGATCGCGTAAGTGGCACTCGATCGAGTATGTTAGTTACTCGATCGAGTAGGTCGGTTAACGGGTTATATCTCAACGGGTTTTGTTAATAATGTGAATTAGTATTTATATTACGCCGTCATCTTTCATAAACACTTTTTTAAAAACCTAATACACTCAAAAGAGATTGCAAACTACGTTGTTCTTCCTATTCGCATTATTGGCAAATCCGGGAGCTAGAGAGGTCGGATTTCATCATTCTTTGTATCATTGTGATCCTTGCGTCAAGGGTAAGTCTTACGTACCATTTTTATAGCATTTGGTTAAGGTTCTTTAAACCCTAATTTTGGTATTGGGGGTTTTCTATGTTTATGTTGATGTGGTAGTGATTGTATGATTATGTGTATAGGAGGAGGGTTCGTAGAGGAAAGGTTTTGAGACAGCTGCTAGATCATCTGTTGTTTGTGTTGCATTCCAGGTAGGGTTTCCCTACTCAGTATTAGTTACATGATTGTGTGGTGATTGTTATTGTTATTGAGTAATTATGGTACTGGAATTGGTTGTTGGTAATTGTTGATGTTGTGACGGTTGTTGTTTATTGTCGTTGACTGTTGTTATATCTGTCTGTGTTCTTCGGGGTGCGTCCCTGGTTGAGTGGAGTCACTTGCGGGAGTGGCTTCACGCCCTTGATTCGCCTCCTTTGGAACCCGCCACAAGAGGGATGTGCACATTAAGGAACATGGGTTTATCGCTCGATGAGATGAGCGGGACTTAGGTGGGAACGGTTGCGGTCCCCCACTGGCGGTGTGGAGTACCTGTTGCGATGGGTACTCTGGTAGGGCTACACACTTTAGTGTGTAGTCAGTTGTGTGGAGATTGATGATGGAGACTGGGGATTGATGTGTTGATTGAGCTGCTTGGTTTTTGCTTCATGTGTGTTTGTGTCGTGTAATTAGTATTGACCCCGTTTAAATGTTTTAAAAATTGTGGTGATCCATTCGGAGGTGGTGAGCAGTTATTGAGCAGGTATGATATGACGCGTATGGGATAGCTGGGATGAGTCATCACGTGGCATCACGTGGCAGTTAGAAGTCTTCCACTGTGTCAGACGATGTTTTATAGCTTTGATAGTTTTAGCAGTAGACCGTCTGAGAATCTTGTATTTCAGTTTAAGAGTTTTGGTTTTGATCATGTAATCACTTTAAACTATATTGTTATTTAAATTATGTTTCTTCATTGTCATTTGATTATCATTGCCTCGGGTAACCGAGATGGTGACGTTCTTATACCTTAAGTGGTCCTGGTAAGGCACTTGGAGTATGGGGGTGTCACAGTTAATAAGATGCAAGAGTGATCAATTCATACATTCATCAACTCAACATAAGAAATAAGCATAAGGAAAGATCAATAGATAAGTAAAAGAGATTGAAAGAGTCTTACAATACCAAAGTTGGAAACTTTGGATGAATTACACCAAGCAAAGAAGGATTTAACCTTCCATAATCTTGTTACAACCCACAAAATGAAGAAAGATTAGGGGAGTGCTAGGGCGACACCGGGTGTTACCGAGTTTCGGTAACACCCTAATAAAAAAATAGAAAAAAATAAAAAACTAAAAAGTAGTTTTCGTTTTGCGCCAATATTGTAGGGATAAAGTCGTAATTTACAATCTTTATATGAATAAAATAAAATATAAAATATATTAACTAAAACTAAACTATATCTAATATTTCTAAAAATGTGAAAACTAATCTATCTCTTCCGTCTACCCAGTTTGAGTTCGATCGCTAAGATACATGAAGAAGAAATCCATTGATGTAAACAAATTTGGATTGTTCACAATCTTCACATTATAACTTTTCCCCAATCATATATCATGAATTTTGGTTTTGATGATAAACTTCATTGAATAATGGGGGATAAGGGTGTAATTGCTTACAATTTAGCGTTGAATTGCTTACAATAATTTGTCCTAGATACCCAAGGTTTTGATGATCTTCAATTCTTCATTGAATAATGGGGTAAGGTAGTATCATCGAAAACTTGATTATGAACAAATGAAGTGCCCAGTTGTTTACAATTTGGCCGATAACAATATAGATTCTTTTTTAGTTATTTATTAGAAGAAATCTTTAATTATTGTATAACAAATAATACTCGTATTAGTTAAGTCCCTATATTGCCCTTCACTAGTATTTTATTTGAAATTCAAAATAGTTAATCAAATTACAACTTTATCCCGGGTGTTACTGAGTTTGAGTAACACTCGGTGGCGCCGTCTCATTTTCCGAAAGATTAACATCCAATGTCAAAGATTACACCTTTCTTCCTAAAATATCAAGTTTTCTTAACACACAAACTTTTTTGAAATTATTGCTAAAACAACTCTCCTCCTTTGTTCTCAAATGTTAGAGTATATATAAGGCTGCACGAAATTCTAGGGTAACACGGAAAATGGGCCTTCATTTACGCCAAAGATTCAAGCAATAGTCACGAGTACAGCACATCGGCAGACTGCCGGCGGAATGGCAGACTGCTGTGACAAATGGCAGTCTGCCAAAATGCCTGATTGCTTCAATTCTTCACTTCCTCAACACGAGTTCTTCAATACATAGCCTCCATGCTTCCTATCAAGGAATGTCGGCCCCGAAATTGGTTCATGTAAGGCCGTCTCCGCGTGATTGCTTTTCTACTAGTGTGGCTAGAGGCTCGTGCTCGGGATTTCGGGTTCTCCTCTCATACAAAGCTCCACACATGAATCAAAATGCATTAGTTATGACAATCATTGGGACGGGAAGATTAACTCATTATTCCGACTAAAAGGACCCTTAATTTAAACAAACTTGGCCTAAGAAGGCCCTAGTGACTCGATACTTTTTGACTCTATCACACCCAAATAATTTAATATGAAGGCGGCTCTGATACCACTTGTTAGAATTAATTCGAATAGAGACCATAAATTTCATACTAAATTACTCGGTATAAACTGTAGAGCGGAAGCGTACCTGATTACATAACGAAAGGTTGGGATGAACCGCCTGAAGGGACGGTCTTCAGGAGTAGGTCTTCTAGTAGACACACATACCGACAGGATCTCTCTACTGATGGAATGCGGGGAAATTAGGTTATTGTGAGCTACCAGCGACCATAACCCGGGTGACTTATATATAGTCTTCTTAATCTAATGCGCCCATCATGCATTAGCAAACCTAATGGGTATCTACACTTAGATAAAAGACTGGCACATACTTTTTAAGACGTAAATAAGCCCATATAATATATACCGTAGTGGATCACCTTATTTTGGGCTAACGTTAACTGATAGCGCATAAATACAATTACTACCGAATTAATAATTTGTCCATATACTTCCTCCGTTTTCACATGATGTACCCATTTGTTGAATATATGAGTGAAGTATTTACTAAAATGGGTACATCATATGAGAATGGAGAAGTATAATATTGTATTAGGCCCATATTTTTTACAATCTATAGATGTATGCCATATTTGATGTAATATAAATATTTTTAGGGGCCTATTTTTTAAACTTTAAACAGGGCCCCAAATTGTCGGAGACGGCCCTGTTTCCTCCTCCAATGCAAGCCTGCAACCACCTTCTCTGCTCCACTCCGCCTTTGCCTCAGTAACCTTCTTTCCTCCCCTAGAGTACCCAACCAGTCGCCCCACTGCGTTCCACATCATTGCCTCAAAATCTAGTTATCTAGCCTCACTTCTCCCCCACCCCACCCCTTCCCTACCTTCTACTTCATCTCATATCCCACCCCAACCACATCCTCTCTTTCTCTTCCCTACTTCAACTCGCTAAATACCTTGTTTCTGTACGTAATCTTACCTTTCTTTCCCGGAACAGTTAATTGGCACCTTTAGACGAAAAATGTTCAATTATAGGTATCTTTGGGCAAAAATTGAAGCATTAGGTACTAGACCTCCAAGTACGTAAATATTAAATATCTTTTTGCAAAAAATTCTTACATAAATAAGTTCAATAGAGATCTTAAGGTTTACTCTAATAAGTTTTAAGCTATCTCACTCTTAATCAAAGAGTTGTCACCCTTCCCTATAACGCAAGGGCCTTGCTCTTGAGCTTTCGATGCGTGAGAAATTTCCAATTCAAACAAAAGTCCTTTTTTCTCACATATTCGACAGCGATACAACATGATATGAGATTTCTTGAGCTTGAAAAAGGTATGGTGACGGAGAGGGCACAATAGAGGAAAATGATACATGTGGATTTTTATTAGTATATGCTCTTATTTGAAATATTTAGTGTGTTTATTTTAATATTAATAAAATCATTTGTTCTTTTCGGATTTATTCCACGTTTTACAAAAAGAACTTTCTTATATAATAATACTTCTTTTACTTTTAAGATATATTCCGTAACATTAATTTTTATTTCGATTTTTCAAAACATCGTTTTAATTTTTATCGTTGATTTAAATTCTAAGCTTTCATAAAAGAAACCCGAGCTTTGATTTTCAAACCTATAATTTTAACTTGACTTTCGTATTATGTTTCACCCCATTTGCTTTTCGCTCTTCTTTTTCTATATTTTCGCAAAGTTGGGTGTACGAGTGTTGTTCATGTAGCCGAAATTTCACAGCGTTGGGTTTTGAAGTGATGGCAAAACGGTGGCACAGCGTTGGGTTTTAACTTCTTTTACTTCCAAAAGTTCAATTTTCGTTCATTTTCACATTAGCTCAAAATTCCTAGCGAATAACTTATACTCCATCTTAAGAACATTATTATCTTGTTTAATTCTCGATGAAATGAAAACTCACTAAGTTTAAGGTAAATTTCCAATATTCAGACCTGATTTCACAGCGTTGGGTTTTGAAGTGAAGGCAAAACGGTGGCACCCCGAATGTAAATCGGCTCTTGTGCAACAGTAGAGCCAATGATGAAAACCCCCTTTCCATAAGTATGGTGGCTAAGAATTTAAAAAGTATTCGTGATAAGTAGTGCTTTGACGGTCTATAGTTTACAATGAACCTTAATGTCACTCTCACAAGTCACCACTTGATAATAAGATAAGTGCTGCATGATGGTTGTGGACTTATCTGCATAATTTGTCATTGATCTAAATGCCAATGAGTGCAATTTTGGCAAAGTGCACGTAAGCATTTACATCAAAAGCTAGGAGTTTTATTTCATGAAAGTGCTGGTGGGTGCGGGGCCCATATCTATTATATGCATGTCGATTTGGATGGGGCATGGAGTTGGAAAATTGGCAAATTAAATTGTGGAGTGAAGACACCCAATGAAAAGCAAGGGGGTAAATCAACGGTTGTTCTTGCCGAAGACTGTCTTAATAAGTCCTTTTCAACCTCCTTTAATTTTTACCTTTATTTTAATCGATTGTGAAAACTATTTTAAGTTAATATGGTCTTAAACAAGATTTGGTGGTAAATCAAGGGCATATGGATGGGAAAATGACACTTTTAACATTCTTTAATTTCGTATCATAATAGTTTTCCACCGACTATCTTTTGAGGCAAAGGTTGAATAAATATTTCTGATGACATAGCAATATAGGATACAATTATTGGAGTACAATAGAAGTTTGTCAACAAAGGTTTGTGTACATTTTAGAGGTTTGTTAACAAACCTTTCTATTGTTGGGAATGGGGTTGAGTTCATCAATAAGAATGGTTACATATTTGTATACAGGTTTGTGTTTTTTGTTGTGAGTGATAGTAGACCCCATATAATATACTTTTATGAGGTTTGTCTATATTTAAGAGGTTTGTCTATTGTTGTATTGAGGTTTGTTGTTAGAGAGGTTTGTGTGTTGAATGATGTGGCATTAGACAAACCTCATTTGGGGTTTGTCTATTGCTAATGCCCTTAGACTATCCACAATAGAGAGGAGTTTGTCTTCCTCTTATTTTATCTCACTCCCACTAATTTTTAGACACCTCATTTTCTCTTTTATTCACTTTATTTCCCACCATCTCCATCCTCTTTTCTTTATTTTCTCACACAATAGAGAGGATCCTCTTATGTAAAAGAGTTATTGTCCATATGGCAAAAAGTGGTTGATTAGTAGGCACAAGAGCCAAAGTTAGCTTTCCTCTAAAATCCTCTAAAAATAGAGAAAGTGACTACCTTCCTTTTGTTAAGAGGACACTTAACATAAGTCTCACAATAGAGAGGATGTCCTCTTAGAAAAGAGAGGGTACTAAGAGGATATTCAATCCTCTCTATTGTGGATGCTCTTAGAGAGTCTTTTAGTCGAATTTTCATCACTTTGATAATGGGCAGTGCACCCAGAGTGACCAAGACTAGAGCTTGCTTTTGTGAGACACTCCGCCCTATTCTCCATAGTTATTTCACAGATTTTGAAAAATGTACCATAACAAGAAATAAAGAGATACGGTGTCTTCATATTATTAGGCTCTGTTTGGTAAAACTAACTGAAAAGGTAGCTGAAACCTGAAAAGGTAGTGGCGAAAAGGTACACAGAAACACGAAAAAAGGTAGAATCGATAAGGTAGTGAAAATTAGGAACCGATAAGGTAATCGATTATATTAAAAGATGTTTGGCAAACTAATCGAAAAGGTAATCGATTTTGATGAAATGACGTAAAAGGATATGATAATTATTTAACAGTATAGATTTAAAGGGTAGAAACGGAAAATTAAACCAAATCAGGTACCTGAAATCTCAAATGCTACTCTAGGTAGCATTTCATTTCAGGTAGCTTATTTGGTTAAATAAGCTACTTGCCAAACGCTTACAAAAAAATAAGGTATCTGAAATTTTGGTCAAATAAGCTACTTTGACCAAATCAGGTACCTGAAATGCCTTACCAAACGGAGCCTTATTAGGTTTACGAGGTTTTTGGGAATTAGGAAGTAAAAGATTTCTTGGTGTCTTATTTCAAAAAAAAATATCCAAGTTAAGAAAGTTTAAGTTTTAATTAGCTTTTTATTCTGCAAACCGAGATGACGTAAAACTTAATCATAAATTTATCTAATGCAAAAGCCAAAACCGCTGACATGGCATCACAAAATTTGATCTCAAGATGACATGTCAATTAATGAAACAACTAAGTTCAAAACACAAATATGACAACAAATTTAAAGCTTCCTATAAAAGCTTCCTATAATAAAAATGAATTTAAAATAAAATATGATGTATTTCCTGTCTTCTTTAAAAATATTTCAGTTGATTTTATAGTTAACTTATGAACAACTATAATAGTAATCCAAATCTAAATTTTATAGGAGCTTTATTGAAAATCATTTTTCAAGTACTTTTTTCCAAATTACACGAGTGTAATTATTTTCGAAAGCATATACAGGATAAAGTGGACTGAACTTATCAACTACGAGTAATTAGTGGAAAATAGAAATTATTCATTTTGAATGAACATATAAATGTTTTAAAGGTGTTAATAGCAGTATGGCTCAATACATTTATATAACTAATTTTATCAATCTTGAATATATAATAATATACAGAGACTTAATTTTTGTTATAAAATATTTATTATTATAAAGTATTTGATCAAAAATAAAATTGGTGCTATTATATGTAATGATTACTCCTAACGTTCAAATAGAATATAACTACTAAAAATTAATCAAATAAGTTAAAATAATGATACATTTACAAAATATCAAATTTTATATCGGTTACAAACATAGTTAAACCTGGCTTATCTTCATCGCAAAGGAATGAATTATGTTTTTTAGTTATTTGTATGTTTTACATAATTTCATATAATTGCTAATTGTAAGTTTTTTTTATAGCAAACCCGTGATTTTTCACGGGTTTAAACCTAGTTATTGTAATTTGTATGTATGGGTTGAAACTATGAAAGAAGATTGTCCGGGGTGATGCCATGGCCTTGCTATTAAGTAACACAATCGGTCATTGTGTCTGATAGAGAAATCCAATGGTCCTTAATTATTGTATGATGGAATATGATTGAGCGCTTTGTCATTATTCAGGGTAGAACGGAGACCCCTTAGGGGTTTGACCGTTTGGCTGCCAAGGGACTGTGTCATGGGTTAAGCTTTACACATTAGGTTTGAATGTTTGATGCCTTGGTCACCTTGACTAACTTTTAAAGGGAATCGGAGCGGTTGGGTTTATGATCCAAAAATATACTCCCTCCTATTCATTCATTTTGTCCCTCTTTTCTTATCGAAGCTAGTCGAATTTTTGTCCCTCTTTCCTTTTTTGGTAACTTTTGTGTGGTCCAAATTTAATTACATGTGGAGTAGAGTGGAATAGAGTGTTTTGTATGGTCCAAAATAATTTTCTTAATTCTTGTGCAAAATAGAAGGGGGACAAAATGAATGAATAGGAGGGAGTATTTGTTATTAATTAGCTAACAATATTGATAACAAGATAAATCCAATTAATAACAAATATATTTTTGGATCATAAATCCAACACACCCCCTTGATTCAAAATTTATCGGATCTTTATTCGACTTCCTGTCATGCCGAACCATACTTATTGTTGCGTCCTTTGCCATAACCAAACAAATCACGAGACCTTTATATTCTCGTTTTCTTCAAGCCTCATCCATGCCGATAGGACGAATATCTTCACAAAACTATGTCTCCTTGCAATTCTACGACCATCATCGAGTGCAGACTGGAGGAAGAACAACGCTTTTGCATCTCATTTGCGATTCTCCTTCAGTTGCTGATCAGGCACAGTCGGTGCCGGAGTCGGTTCGGCATAACCGACCTCCACCAAGTTCCATAGCTCTTGAGACTTGAACATGGTCTTCATTTTAAGACTCCAAAGATGATATTTTTCCCCCTTAAAAACTGGAATTAAGGATTGGGTGGAAGAATTGGTTCCGTTTCCTGTTATTCTTCGTATTTTAACTGGGATATTTTTGTTTGTTTGGAAATCTGGGTGTCTAGCAATTGATTTAGGGCTTTTGTTTTTTCGGGAAGAAGGTGAATTGCATAGGAAAAGTGGTGGGGCTTTGTTTGTTTTTTTTTTTTTTTTTTTTTTGGTGTTTGACTTTTCTTTTCTTTTTTTTTTTTGGGATTTTGGTTGTTTTGCAAATGGATCAAAACTTGGTCTCCTATTACCACTTATACTAGATTTCATGCCCGGGCGTTACCCGGATAATATCTTAACATGGTTTCAAAGTAATTATCACGACGTTAACTTAAAAAAAAACTTAGTGTAATAGGCCTATACAGAGAATTGTTCGAGTATGATTGTTTTGAAGTAGTCTCAACGCCTGAAATTAATTCCCTTGGTTCGCCACTATAATGAGCTCGTGGGCAGTATTTCCTTTGTTTTTTTTTTATATATAGTTTTCTCACATTTCAAGATATTCACTTCTCTCATCAACATCTCTTAAAATATATGACTAAAGACTCAATATTATGATATGTAAACTATCCACCGGTACAGAGAGAGTATAAACATAATTTTATAAAGAGTAGTGTAACCCTTAGTATTTGTTTGGACGATGTAAACTTTCTTCTGCAATTCGTTTAAAAAAAATTGTGTGTGTCATAAATCGATATCAAACAACTACTTGAAGAGTCAAGATTTTTATCGTACTCCATTCTAGTTTGATAGTTTTATGTTTTGCGTCCGATTTTAGTTGGGTAAGTTAATTAATTATGGACTCTAATTTGATTAGCGGAGGATCTGATTAGAAATAACCCATAAATCTCTCTTTTATTTCACTCGGTCTTAGAGGTTTAGTCGAGCTACAACTTTAATAAAGAGCTAGGTAAGTAGGCATTCATCAATTAATAATTTTATTAGTTTATAGTCTTGTATTTCGTTTGTGTTTGTAAGGAGTGTCAAGATTAATGATCCATATATTGCATCATAAATTCTCGTACAAATATCTACTACCATGTTTCATTAGAATAAAAAACATATATTCCCTCCGTTCCGATCAATAGTTTACATTTTTCTTTCTTTGGTGTTTCAGTTAATAATTTACACTTAATAATATTAAAAGTAACTCCCCTCACTATGTACCTTAGTCTTTGTGTATTAAGCATATATGTAAACATTTCATTGAGATGAAGGGAGTATATCTCATGCTGGTTAATGTTTCGTTAGTGTTTTACTATTGTTATACTTTGTATAAATAATGTAAAAATATTATACTATATCCTCCTACTAATACATAATTATAAATAACAATATTTAAAATTTAAAATTATCTTATTCATTGTGTTCAATGAATTATGAGCGAGTTTTTTATCCCTTCTAGTTACTCCTATATTAATCTTTTATCCTAATAGAAATATAAAGACGCTTGAGTGCTTGACTCATGTGAAAGAGAGCTTGGTGATTGGGATAGAAAATTACTAATCTTTTATCAAACAATATGCTACACCAAGATTAACATTATGATTAAGATCTAAACAAATTAATAAAAAACAAACCATTAAAATAATTAGTCAACGGCATGACATGTGTAGCATCATGTAGTACGTGTTGCACTAACTCACCCCTTAAAAAACCCCATAACATAGTAATTAGTCATGTTTTTTTATTCGTTGTAAAAGGCATTTTAAGCAAAAGAAACAAATGATTAAGAGAAACGTACTTAATTATTTCATTGCAACATTGATATTGATCTCATATGTTATATAACCTCCCCCTACATCCACCATCACATTCCACCCACCCATGACCACCGTCTACCACGACACAACCTTTCCCCCTAGCCACAAACATACAATTACAACCATTTCATGCGACATCTTCCAACCACCACCAAAGCCACCTCCAGCCACCATGAGAGCCACCCATCACCACCACTAACATCCCCCCACTTCCAACTTCACAACCCAACCTACGGTGTGTGATGCATTTTGCTTGTATCTTTGATACAAAAGTATAAAGCATAAACTTGTAAGGAAACTTTACCAATTCATAATCAAATTATGGCTAATATATATGGATTATAGGATCACATTGCTCGTGATTCGTGAAAATAGTCCCATTGCAATTCATTCTAAAGCCAGCTTGGCTGCAAGGCAAATTGAAAACATATCAAATGTCTTTCAGTAGGCTAAATAATTAAACAATTTACCATATCCATCATCGGCACAACTTATAGACTGTGCTAATATGGCGTAGGTTGAAAATCTCATTACTTTGATAACCTGAGCACACACAAAAACATATCATGCATTAGTAACAATAATGAGTATAGATAATGAGTTATGACAATTTGAAATACTCGTCAGGCACTAAATGCAACTAACAATCTAAACTTTGTAAAGCTAATAAGGAAATTGGATCATAAAAAACAAAGAAGCACATGATTTGTAAACTGAAATAATGAAAACTAAGGAGGAAATTGCATCATAATTGACTACAATTGTGATGTTTATCGGTTTGTTTATATATATACCTTTTGTAATTAGTTTTTTAGTTCTAAACAAATTCAATGGGAAAGAGATCTTTTGCTAGTATGTAATTCTTATTATTATGTAATTAATAATATCATATGAGGTAATTTTTTGTTTTTTCTATTTTTTAAAATTTTATCTTATTTAGAACTGTGGCATATTTTTAAATACACATTATTTATTAAATAATAGTAGTAGCCACTAATATTGCTCGAAATTAAACAAAAGCAGTAGCCACTAATATCGTACGAAAAGTTCCTCTTTTAAGTAATTCGTGAAAATAGTCCCATTGCAATTCATTCTAAAGCCAGCTTGGCTGCAAGGCAAATTGAAAACATATCAAATGTCTTTCAGTAGGCTAAATAATTAAACAATTTACCATTTCCATCTTCGGCACAACTTATAGACTGTGCTAATATGGCGTAGGTTGAAAATCTCATTACTTTGATAACCTGAACACACACAAAAACATATCATGCATTAGTAACAATAATGAGTATAGATAATGAGTTATGACAATTTGAAATACTCGTCAGGCACTAAATGCAACTAACAATCTAAACTTTGTAAAGCTAATAAGGAAATTGGATCATAAAAAACAAAGAAGCACATGATTTGTAAACTGAAATAATGAAAACTAAGGAGGAAATTGCATCATAATTGACTACAATTGTGATGTTTATCGGTTTGTTTATATATATACCTTTTGTAATTAGTTTTTTAGTTCTAAACAAATTCAATGGGAAAGAGATCTTTTGCTAGTATGTAATTCTTATTATTATTTAATTAATAATATCATATGAGGTAATTTTTTATCTTTTCTATTTTTTAAAATTTTATCTTATTTAGAACTGTGGCATATTTTTAAATACACATTATTTATTAAATAATAGTAGTAGCCACTAATATTGCTCGAAATTAAACAAAAGCAGTAGCCACTAATATCGTACGAAAAGTTCCTCTTTTAAGTAATTCGTGAAAATAGTCCCATTGCAATTCGATCTAAAGCCAGCTTGGCTACAAGGCAAATTGAAAACATATCAAATGTCTTTCAGTAGGCTAAATAATTAAACAATTTACCATATCCATCATCGGCACAACTTATAGACTGTGCTAATATGGCGTAGGTTGAAAATCTCATTACTTTGATAACCTGAACACACACAAAAACATATCATGCATTAGTAACAATAATGAGTATAGATAATGAGTTATGACAATTTGAAATACTCGTCAGGCACTAAATGCAACTAACAATCTAAACTTTGTAAAGCTAATAAGGAAATTGGATCATAAAAAACAAAGAAGCACATGATTTGTAAACTGAAATAATGAAAACTAAGGAGGAAATTGCATCATAATTGACTAGAATTGTGATGTTTATCGGTTTGTTTATATATATACCTTTTGTAATTAGTTTTTTAGTTCTAAACAAATTCAATGGGAAAGAGATATTTTGCTAGTATGTAATTCTTATTGTTCCGGGTGTAGTTCAAGAGCAGATTTGTTACCACGTAAGCTTGTAGAATGATGACTTTGCTTGACTCTTCCTTTCGGCCTCTCCTGAAACAATGAACAAACTGAGGGCTCGGCTTGGTACCGAGCGAACTCATTCCGACGCTCAAGTTAGTAAACTTAAAGGGATTAAGTTGTGTGTTACTTGGCAAAGTATATTGTAGAGAGATAAGGGAGTTTATACCAGATTAATGTATTTTACTGATTATTTTCGGATCCTCTCCTCAATGAGGGTTGAGGAGTATTTATAGACTTTCACCTTTTGTCACGTAGTGGCCAAGTGGCCAAGTGGCTAACAGGTGGAAAGACTGTTCTACCCTCGGCCGAGGGACCCATGGCAGGCCGGCGGGCCCTGTTGACTCCATGCCGAGGGGTCTTGGATGTGAGTACGCGGATGTGTATCCTGGCTGGCTAGTTGCCTAGACGAGACCCAAGTGACAGGCCGACAGGCTGCGTCGGTTAGGCTGTCTAAGACGTTGACTTGCTGTGGATATCTTTGACCTTGCTCAATATGTTGACTCGGTCGCGGGTGCGAATATGCCCCATCAATTTGCCCCAGCGTAGTCTATTGGTATGGACCTTCGATGAGTGTTGAGCGTATTCTGCGCAAGTAAAAATACACTGCCCCGGTTTCTTCTTCCTCGGCTTGGTTCTGCTTAGGCCGTACCGTATCCCCCCTCCACATGGATGTGTAAAGGGCATCAAATGTGGAAAAGAAAATGACGCTGGCCGAGACCGAGGTTGTGAGTGCCGTGTGCTTTTGATTGCCCCCTGTAGGTCGCCAAGCTTGGTTGAACAATGGGCCGTTTGGCAAGTAGATACCAAGGATCGTGTTTGAAGAAGATACGTCGATTGGCATTCTGTCAAGGAGCGTGTTGAAGAAGTTTTGTAACTGTTTGTCGATTGACATTCCATGGCTGCATACTTGACACGTGGCTCGGCGTTGATTGGTTGACGCCTCATGGGCTTTGCTCTGATTGGTCGGATTGAGTGGGCTTTGCTCTATAAATAGGGCAGTTACCCCCTCATTTTGACCTTCCAAATTTCATTTTCTCAAAAAAATTCCTCTCGTTTAGTTTTTCTTTCGCAGAGTTCTTTTCTCTTCCTAATTTCTCGAAGCGTTACTCGGTGTAACATTTCCTTCCAAGGTAATTAAACAAATTCTTCAAATCTTTTTCTTGTTAAATATTCCTTGTCATGTCTTCTGCTGATGCCGGACCTAGTAATCCTGCGCCGGGGGGTTCCCCGTCGCGCCTTGATGAAGAAGAGGCACTGGCCGCCATCCCGATAAGGTCCGGGGGCCCTAGGTCTCCTTCTCCTGAGGTTGACGATCAGTATTTGGAGGATTTCTTGGATGATGATGATGGTTATGATGACGGTGATGATGTTGATGATGATGGTGATGATGACGGTGATGATGTTGATGATGATGGTGATGATGAGGAAAGGACTCATTTCGATGAGGAGAGGCCGCATCTCCTGGATCACGGCGACGCCTGTAAGATCGGCCCTGATCGTGCTTGGACCAACAAGTTCGCCAGTTGTTCTGGTTCTGAACTTTTCGAACATCATTTCTCCTTCGGCAGGGAGTATAGGATTGTTATTCCTAAGGAGGGTCAGGTCGTCTGTTGCCCTCCCCCGGGTTGTATCGGCGTATACATGAGACACCTGGAGTATGGGCTCCGGTTTCCTCTGAATGCATACGTTGCTGCCATAATTAAAGCAATGAACGTCGTTGTGGCATTTGACTGCATCCGTTGGCCATTAGGACGATTGTTGGCTTTGTGTGGCTATGCCGATTTAAGGGGAGGCCCCAACGGTGAACCTATTCCGCCGGCTTCATCACCTTCGATTTGAATGTCCAAGGTGGCAAGGGGTGGTATAGCATACGAGGCATCGAGCCAGGTTATACCACCGTCTCTAAGCTTACTTCTGCAAGGATTTTGGAAGGCACGGTGGGTATATGTTGAGGTTCCGGGGATTATCCACCGCCCGGTCCTTCCAAAGCCGCGTCAATTTGCGGTGTGAGAGTCGGGGGGAGCGTGAGAAATATGTCTCCCGGAGTAAGCTTAAGATGGATGCCTTTAGGGTCCATCTCAATGAGGACGAAAGGCGGGCGATGAAGCTGTTTGAGGCTGAGAAGGATGGGACGCCGAAGGGATGGATGCCCCCGACGCAGATCATTCTTCAGGATGAGCCGCTCTGCCCGTCGGCCTCATACCGGCCCTCGAACAGGGTGAGTGGGGTCGGTGTGAGGCCCATCTCTGCTTTTAATGTTTCTGTTTTTGAACCTTGATTTAATTCTTTTACTTAACTCTTGCTTCGTTTCCTTTGCTGACCGTTTTGGCCCGGATCTGTCTGCGGATATCCTCAAGAGGATGGGACTTGACAAGGACAAGAAAGTTGTTGATTTGCATCCTAAGGCCCAGACACGTGATCGCAGACCGGCGCCAAACGACCTCATGGATCAGCAGTTGAAGGCCCTAGATGTGACGGCGGCCCAGGCGAAGGTTGCCAGTAAAGTGCCGCGCCGTAAACCAAAGGAATTATCTATGGCGGCGACGACGTCAACTCCGTCTTCGATCCCTGTGATCCAAAAGGAGAAGGTGGTGGTCGTCGACATTACCGATGAGGAGGTCACCGTTGCCGAGGAATCTCCTCTTTTACGTAAGAGGAAAGAGACGGCGTCTCTGTCGCCGCCATTGCCATCGCTACCGAGGCCGGCAAAGAAATGGGTCCTCGGCTCCAACCAAGAAGGCCAAGCCCGATCAGATCTAACTCGTGGCTCGGATTTAGTTGGTTCATTAGGCGTTCTCGATGACAAGCTCTCCGGCATGTCAATGAACGTTGACATGGATGCTTTGTCCGAATTTTTGTAGATCAACGCCGCCGTAGTCACCGGTCCCACGAACGGCGTATTCGAGGCGAGCGACTGCCGCAGACGGGTGATAAAGATGCCGCCGTCGTCTCCTCCCCACAGACGGCGCCAATTGTTCCGGGTGTAGTTCCAGAGCAGATTTGTTACCACGTAAGCTTGTACAATGATGACTTTGCTTGACTCTTCCTTTCGGCCTCTCCTGAAACAATGAACAAACTGAGGGCTCGGCTTGGTACCGAGCGAACTCACTCCGACGCTCAAGTTAGTAAACTTAAAGGGATTAAGTTGTGTGTTACTTGGCAAAGTATATTGTAGAGAGATAAGGGAGTTTATACCAGATTAATGTATTTTACTGATTATTTTCGGATCCTCTCCTCAATGAGGATTGAGGAGTATTTATAGACTTTCACCTTTTGTCACGTAGTGGCCAAGTGGCCAAGTGGCTAACAGGTGGAAAGACTGTTCTACTCTCGGCCGAGGGACCCATGGTAGGCCGGCGGGCCCTGTTGACTCCATGCCGAGGGGTCTTGGATGTGAGTACGCGGATGTGTATCCCTACTGGCTAGTTGCCAGCCGAGACCCAGTGACAGCCGACTGTGTCGCGCCGTTAGGGTCGTTGTCAAGACGTTGACTTGCTGTGGATATCTTTGACCTTACTCAATATGTTGACTCGGTCAGCGGGTGCAGAATATGCCCCATCACTTATTATTATTTAATTAATAATATCATATGAGGTAATTTTTTATCTTTTCTATTTTTTAAAATTTTATCTTATTTAGAACTGTGGCATATTTTTAAATACACATTATTTATTAAATAATAGTAGTAGCCACTAATATTGCTCGAAATTAAACAAAAGCAGTAGCCACTAATATCGTACGAAAAGTTCCTCTTTTAAATATATATATTGATTGATTGATTGATTAGAGTAAAATGGGAAAGATTTGTATTAAGTTGATTGAATCAAGTAGAAAGGGATACTATTTATACTAATGACACCTTAACTTACTTATCCTACAAATAGGGAAACTGCCTATAACATTAGGTCACTAATAATCCAACTAATCCACTACTTTATTGGCTCCTAATATGACTCCAACAACATAAGACCATAACTAACAAATGACCACATGTTCCTAAACACTAGGACAACTTTGAATTAATTTCAACACTCCCCCTTGATTCAAAGTCACTGATTATATATTTGTTATTAATTGGATTTATCTTGTTATTATCAATATTCTTAGCTAATAATGTGTAACTAATTAGTGGTTAACTAGTAAATCAGATTATGGGTACTAGTTCAACGTGTGTTAGTGGCTTGAATTTAGCATGAGTTGTTTTATGTGTGAGCCTATAAAAGACTAGTAATGTATCGGAATTAATTGAGTTCGTTTACGAGTAAAACGTCTCCATATATTTCACTCTCCTCTCATCTTTTAAGTCTATCAGGGGTGAGCCCTTGCAAACAAATCAAATATGCTCTAGTAAGTAGCAGTGTGACTTTGTATCGTTAGCATGGTCTACTTAGATTCCCTATATCACATCTAGGAAAAAAACTTAAATATGCTCCTGTAATAGAGGTCCGACTTTGTTGCCATTTCTTCTACTCGTCCCTTTCCCAAATCTTTGAAATACGGAGTAATATTCAAGATAGCGGGACTACCATTGACATGTGGTGTCCCTAAGTAATAAGAGTGTATTTGCAATCTTGCATAATGCTGAGAACTATTTTAGTCATGAATTCAAACTAATTATTGTAAATGAGTTTATGTAGGAACAGATAGTAAAACCGTTGTTTTGGCTAGATACAGCCTGTAAAGCCGTTGTGTTAAGCAACAACTTTACTTTTGACTGAAATCAAAAAATTAAAAAAAAATTAAAAAATAAAATAAGAAGCCTCCTTCACCTGAGATAACACAACTCTGGATCATTGAGGTGCAAAACTTGTTTTTGAACCAGCAACTTTAAGCAGAACTATTGTGATCTTAGTTAGACCGAAGTTCTTCAGGCCCTGGAAGACTGACTTAGTGATGAGAGGAGGTTATTTTTAGTGTTGCATCAAGAGTCCAAGTCCAAAGCATTGATGCATGCATAACTATAGTTTGCCATTCTCCTCAAAAGAAAAACTGTTGTTTGTCAATTGTCATGCGCTAGTGTAGGCTTTTATTTGCCCAAATCATCTTAGCTGTAGTTCTTTCCTCAATCATTAGTATTCAGTTTCGGAGGTGATGAAAACAAGTACTCAGCTTGTTAACAACGTTTGAACAGTTCTATCTAAGAAACGAAGTTTTTGCTTAAATGGGGTTGAAACCCAAACTATTTAACAAAATGGTGTCGGTTTCAAACTATTTACCAAAAATGGGTCCACGTCATCATTTTCGAATTTTTTTTTATTTTTTTAAGAAAAAATTAGACAGTATTTGTCAGGAATGACAAATGATAACTCTTCTTGCCATATTGAGGTGTTTGACAAGCTACTTTCGTCCTCGCCGTTCTCCTTGTTCCGACCACCAAATGACGAACTACCACCACCATTCTCTTCTTCTCACTTCCCTTACTGTACTCACATCTTTGTTTGAGTTATCAGCCCAATAATTTGTGCTAAAAACAACCCACAATATCACCGTCCACTAACGATTTTGGTTTCGCGACAATCGATTCTATTTTCCAAAACAATCATACGTCAAAATCTATACAGCGACAACTGCATTAGCAATTGTCTCAAGCTTCATGCTAAAGTTAGATGAGGCGACGAGGTGCTGTAACAGGTCTAATATGAACGAGGTTTGAACATTGCTATAAAATGACTATGATTGGTCCTGAAGCTGCTGTCAGGGTCTAAATTTGATCAATATAACCTCAAATTGCAATAAATGCAGTTGCAGTGATCTTTGGATATTAACAAAAGCGTTTTCGCGTCGTGGCTATTTTTCCAGTAAACATCTATTTTTTTGATGTTACATCTTATATGCTGGTATTAGCAAGTTATATCAAGAGAGTTCGTTTAAAGCATTCCGGATCATCATCACCAATGGCCTCAATTACATAAAAAAGGAGTTCATACGATACAAATAAGCATTAAGACAATATGAATCGATTGTCGCAAAACCGAAATCGTTAGTGGATGGTGATATTGTGGGTTGTTTTTAGCACAAATTATTGGGCTGATAACTCAAACAAAGATGTGCCTACGATAAGGGAAGGGGGGAGAAGAGAATGGTGGTGGTAGTTCGTCATTTGGTGGTCGGAACAAGGAGAACGGCAAGGACGAAAGTAGCTTGTCAAGCACCTCAATTAGGCAAGCAAGTTGTCGCTGTCCTGGACAGCGACTTGTTTAATTTTTCAGAAAAAAAATAAGAGAAATTTGGGAATGATAACGTTGACCCATTTTTGGTAAATAGTTTGAAACCGACACTATTTTGTTAAATAGTTTTTGGGTTTTAACCTCATTTAAGCATAAACTTCCTAAGAAACTCTGTTATATCTACCTAGAAGTTCTTTTTAACACGTTTCTATTTGGTGAATACTCAATTTTTCTTAATCTTCGTCAATCTATTGCTATGGATGACCTCAATTTGGTTTACCTTAATATGGTTGGTAATCAAATTGGTAGCTTCATCACTGAACTCTAGAACTTCAACTATTCCGTTTTACCTCTATTTTTTTTTAAAATTCGCTGTTTTTTTTCCGGGTTGTAAAACGTCGCCGACGTTTTATAACGAATCGTCGACGGTTTTTAAAAAAAAGACGCCCCTACCCTTACTCTCTCTCTCTTTCAATACTCCAATTCTCTCAATCACTCTCTAACTCTCCCGTCTTTCACTCTCCCATACAACCCCGCCATTGCATCACCACCCCGCAACCACCACAACACCTCCACCACCACCGCAGCAACACCACAGACGACGGCAGCACCTCCACCAACCACCGCAGCACCTCCCTCGATTCAATCAAGTAAGTCGTTTTTTTTTTTTAAATTAGTTTAGATTTAGTTGTATAATTTGATTATAATTAGGCTAATAATGTATGTTATTGTTGATTTGAATGAATTCTCGTTTCAATCTCCTTATTCTTGTTCATTCTCGTTTCAATTTCCTTATTCTCGTTTCAATTCCATGCTTATTATTGCCGGATTTGTTCTTGTTCTTGTTGTTGTTGTTGTTGTTGTTGTTGTTGTTGTTTGTTGTCCATTTGCAACCGGGTATTTGTTGGGTAACAATGGGGTTTGTCAAGACAGAGGACGGGAGTATGATAGGCAGGGATTTGTTGGTGATGCAATGGAGTAGGGACGTAGAATTTCACCGTCCATGATTGGTGAGGACGTTGCAATTCAACGTCCATGATTGGTGAGGACGTTGAATTTCACCGTCTTCATTGGCCAAGGACGTAGAAATTTCACGTCTGTCCATGAAGGGACGTAGAAACCACCCGTCCAACAAGGCCATGGACGTTGAGTTTTAACGTCCTTCATGGTGATGGACGTTGAAATTCAATGTCCTAGCCATGGTCGGACTTTGAATTTCAATGTCCATCCATGGTTAAGACCTTTTTTTTTTCGTTTAAACCGTATATTTTCAATTTTAATGTGCAATTTTTATTTTTCTTGTTTTATTAGTTGTGTATTTTATTTATAATGGTTAAATTTATATTTAATTTTTATTAGAAGTTGTTAGTTTTGTGTTATTTTGAATTTATTTGTATTTAAAGTAATTTTAATGTGTAATTTATATTTTTTTAAATTAAAAGTTGTTAATTTTGTATTTAAATATCTAATTTGTATTTATTTTGTATTTTTTTTGTATTAAAAGTTGTTAATTTTATATTTTAATGTGTAATTTATATTTTTTTAAATTAAAAGTTGTTAATTTTGTATTTAAATGTGTAATTTGTATTTAATTTGTATTTTTTTTGTATTTTTTTTGTATTACAAGTTGTTAATTTTGTATTTAAATGTGTAATTTGTATTTAATTTGTATTTAATTTGTATTTAATTTGTATTTATTTTGTATTTATTTTGTATTAAAACTTGTTTTTATTTTATTTAACTAACTTTTTAATCTCCTAAATGCAGATGTCGAACAGCGAAGATTACATTATGACTTCACTAGGTCGTACGAAAGATCGAAGAGTAACGAGCTCTAAGCGGCGTATCCCTTTACCGTTACCTCCTCGTCGTGGTCGGGGTAGGGGCAGGGGTAAGGGCATCGAAATACGCCCTTCTGTTGACCCTACTCCCGACGCTACTCCCGAGCCCGTTATGACCGAGATGGATTTTCCGAGTGCGTTTTATAGGCAGCCATTAGGCGATTCTGATGTTGAGGAGGAAGAGCATTTTGACCATGTGGTTGAGCAAGATGATGATGAGGAGGAGGAGGAAGAGGAGGAGGAAGAGGAGGACGATGACTCTCGTTTTCTTGACGAGGAGGCCGCCGGACTACCACCTAAGAAGGTGGTACGGGATGGTAGAGGTCGATATGTGCCGCTTGGTGACGGTTCATCTAGTAGCACGGGGAGGAAGAAGACAAAGACTCAGGATAATTCTTGGCGTCTTACGGGTCCGGTTGAGGGTGGTCCGAGTGTCCTTAGCGTCCTACGTAGCTTTGGTGGCCACGTAGCTTATGGTAGTTGGACCGGTCAGGGAATGAGATCGTGGATCACGTGTTACGAGAGACCGGGTGCTTTAGAGAAGTTAAGTAAGATAAAGGTCCGTGACGGTGTTATGGAGAGAGTTAGTAGGAGTGGCCTTGGTCATTTGAGGCATTCTTTGATGACCGGTTTGGACGAGAACCTCATTAGCGCTTTTGTAGAGAGGTGGCAGCCCGACACCAACACTTTTCATATGCCGTTTGGTGAGATTACTATCTTGTTGCATGATGTTGAGAAGATCCTTGGGATACGGGTGGATGGCATGAGGGTTATGGAGGACGGTACTACGAGGGAGGAGATCGGTTTGAAGGGGAAGGTGGCCACTTTATTTGGATTGCCTCTGAAAGAGGTGAAACCACCGTTGTACAAGGGTGGTGGACTGACGGTTAAGAAGTTGATAGAGCTTGCGGAGACGGGTAACTTGCATGACTCGCCGAGGGCTTACATGATGGTATTGGTAGGATGAGACTTTGTTTACGGACAAGTCTAGTGATAGGGTTATTGCCCGTATGTTGCCGTTGTTTGATCAGTTGAGTGATATCGGCACGTATGCTTGGGGGGCCGCGACATTGGCCTACTTGTATCGACAGTTGGGGATGGCTTCGCGTAGGGAGGGTCAGGGTGTTAGCGGTTGTCTACCGTTGCTTGGGCTTGGATATATGAGTACTTTCCCATGTTCCGACCACACTCCGGATATTATGTCGAGGGGAGACCACTTGTCGAGGCTTGGTCACGGCTTCCTAGGTTTAGGGGAGATGTTCGGTTGTTAGAGGAGCACGGGCGAGAGGTTGGACGGGCTTAGGGCGGAGCGGTGACGTGGCTCCCTTATGGCGTTAGTCCTCACGGGACTTGCGGTATTTCTCTCTACTCGGGGTTGATTAGGTTTTTGGATATAGTAGAGCCGTACCCGGCTGATAGGTGTCTCCGTCAAGACGGGTATGTTCAGTTATCCGAACTCTATGCGGTTCCCGATGTTGACCATCGTCCCGGCTAAGCCGCCTTGGGCTATAGGTTGTCTTATGGTGATTCTCCTGATTTGGAGTGGGGTTTGAGTGATGTCGAGATAGTTTTGAGAGAGCGGTTTGACCGGGCTTTGATGCCTTTTCAGTGTGATACGCGATACATGTCTTGGTATAGGAAGATTTCTCACCCGCACTTCTACCCCCCTGCACGCCGTACTCCGTTTCGCTCTCTTCCTATGAGCGAGGAGCCCGAGGTATCCCGAGCTCTTAGTCGTCATTTCTCACAGATTTATAGACAGCCTACCAAGGACAGGAAGTGGCAATATGCGCGGAGATTGGTGGAGAAGATGGACCCGTTCTTCAGAGCCGAGGACCATGCCGAGGATGATGCTGGGGATGATGATGATGATGATGAGCTGACCCCGTAGTGTAGATTTTTATTTTTATGTACGGATATTTTTATTTGTGTTGCGTATGGATATTTTTATTCTCTTTCGTTATGTATGAATATTTTCATTGTGTGAACATTTTTAGTGTTTTTATTGTTATGCATTGAAATGAACGAAAGTACTTAAAACTTAATTAAAATACAATTTAACAGACATGACACAACACTTAATAAGATAAAACATAATTAAAACCCCAAACCCTAAACCCTAAACCCCAAACCCTAAACCCTAAAACCCAAACCCTAAACCCAAACCCCAAACCCCAAACCCCAAACCCTAAACCCTAAAACCCAAACCCTACCAGCACATAAGTCTGATAGTCTTGGGTAATCGATCACGGTGAGGATACGCTCAAAATATGTAAAGACATCGCTTCTTAACCTGCGAAACTCCCACATCTTCTCGGTTAATACTTCATCAGAGACAACCTCATCTCTAACTGCTGGAGTTAGCACATCTTCTCGGTTTCCTTGTAAAATTATACAAAGGCTACCAATGGGAGGCTCTTCAAGCATGTGCCATACAGTGGCACTAGGAACCACTGATTCAAGACGCTCAATTAGAATTGGTAAATTTTGAACAATTAGATCGATTCTTATTTGATAAACTCTGGTTTTTTGAGCATTTGTGATTGTAGTGGCACATAGAATGGCCTATTTATAAGCTATTAATTGTAACGGCTATTTTTTTTATTGTAACGGTAATATTTGAATTATAACGGTAATTTTGAATTATAACGGTAATTTTGAATTATAACGGTAATTTTGAATTATAACGGTTATTTTGAATTGTAACGGACATTTTTGAATTATAACGGTTATAGGCTCTTCTAACGGTTATTTTGAATTCGATAATTTCATAATTAGTAATATGATTGTTATAACAAAAAGTAGTATTTTAAATTATTACATAATCAAACTTTAAATGCATTATCAAAGTTTAATTTCCTTGCAGTTTCTTAAATCGGTTGGTGTGGAACGCCGTCTTACGCCATAAACTTTAGGTGTAGTTCCCATCAACGTATGCCATTTCTCGATGTTTGTCTCGTACAAATCAGCATATGGTGCAACCAAAGGGTCTCTTGACCCTAGCAGAAAAAGGATCGATTGGGGGCATCGGTGCATCATCTCGGTACTCGACAATGCAATCTCATCCAATGGAGATGGTAATTAACGATCCACAAAACACCATATGGCCTCGTCACATGGGCTGTGGGCCTTAGGGGTAAGTATGTGCAACAATGCCAAGTACGAGATGAGGTTGTTTCATCTTTGGCGATGACACAAATAGTCCGATTAAACAATGATGCAAAGACAAACAAATACTCCCCGTACATCCAATGGTTAGGCCCACATCCTCCACTGCTAGTGAACTCCATCCGTCTCAATGCCTCCTCGTATCTGGTAAGACCCGTAGTCAACACAACACTATGAGCAAAAAAATCCTTGTACAACTCGTATGCCTTAATCTCCCGAATACCCAACTCTCTCATGACTAAATAGTCACTTTCCCGACCCGCGACATGCGAGACCACCCGATAACCACAATGACCATCATTACCGACATCTACCCAACCATCAAAGAAATCCCGTACTTCTTCAGGGACCGCATACTTTTTATTCCAAGTTGACAAAAATCCCTTAGTGTAGCCGGACTCCAACGGTGCACCAACCGGTCCTTGATCAAAATCACCCACCGTATGTTGAACAGATGTCGTCGCAGGAGTAGAAACTTTCGCAGCCTTCTTCCTTGCATGCTCAAATCCCGACTTAGAAGCAACGGCTACATCCAACATTTGTCGAGCGGTATTGCGTGTTCCTCTAACTTCACGCCGAAACTTGTTAACCGCACTATAAATTTGGGTGCTTGTAGGTTGGGGTTTATCGGGAGTTCTTTGATGAAGACCATTTTTAATATCTTTCGGGGGAATCGACGCCCGGACTTGTTGCCTCACGAACTCTTTCTCTTCGGCATTCAAACCAGCAAAATGCCTATGACCGTCTTTGTACTTTGTTACTTCGTGGTTGTGATATCCACCTTTCTCTGAGGTCAAAATGTTCCAAACAATCAACTCCTTTCCATTTATATCATTAGCCAGTTACGAGAAGCTCGAACCCGAAACAAACACTCACACTTAGGTGTCCCTTTCTTCTTAGGCTTCTCGGGAATATCGGGATCGATCTTCTTTCTAGTTCGGCCGTACCTTGAACAACGAAAGTAAGAGCCTAGCAACTCGGGTTGTTTACGATTTTTGGCCCCATTTGATGCTTTTATTAAGGCAAACCCGTTATCAAAAGCTATTTTTTGAGCCCACTCAAACGCCTCATCCCGACTCGCAAAACATGTAACCGTCTCAAATAGGCGGTTGTAATTAACATCGTTTCCACCAAATTCCTCAAATGAATCCTGTTAAAACACAAAATTAATAATTATTACATGCTAAAATATGATAAAATTACTAAACTTACGAAAAAAAGTAAAAAAAACGAAGAAAAAACAATTTCATAGTCTGAACCAGGAGCGGACTTTGAAACTCAAAGTCCCTCACCATGGCAGACGTGAATAGTACACGTCCCACCCATGCATGGACGTGAATAGTACACGTCCAAACCATGCATGGACTTTGAGTTTCAAAGTCTGTCCATGGTAGGACGTTGATATTCAAAGTCCCTGTCCATGACGGACTTTGAATGTCCCTTCCCTGTCCATGAGGGACATTGAGTTCTCACGTCCCAGTCCATGGGGGACGTTGAATGTACACGTCCCTCTCCATGAGGGACTTTGATTTTCTACGTCCTAATTGACGGGTTTGGGCGTGTTTGTTACATTCATCTTAGTTCTAAGACGACTTTGGGCGTGTAATTGTTTGTTACATTCATACTCGTTGTTTGACATTCATACTAAATCGACATGTAATTCAATTATATCAACTTAAAATCTAATTCAATTATCATACTAAATCGATTGAAATGAAAATAGATTGTGTAATTACGTACCTCAGATTCGTTGTTAGCATTTGAAGTGGATTGCTCGTTGTTTGACATTGAATCGTTGTGTTGTTTTGTTGATGTCGATTTTTCGTTTTGTTGTTTGTTGAACTCGAGTTACAACATCGTTTTTTTTTTTTTTTTTTTTTTTTTTGGCTTGGGAGAGAATTGGGTAGAGAGAGGAAGAGGAAGGGTAGGATGCGTCTTTTTTATGAAATGCGTCGACGATTTGTTATAAAACGTCGACGACGTTTTACAGCCCTCTTTTTTTTCCTAAGTTTATGGTTTTATGCGCATTAATAACAAATTTATATTTGAGGATGTTCACTGTCCGTGTGAATGTCCTTAGATACATAAGTTGATCTCGATAATGAAAACATGCCTAAAATGGCGAAGCTGGGGGGGCATAATTATTTTGGAAGAAAAACACTAAAAAAATTTCTAAATAAAAATATTCACACTTGTATATGTTTGAAACTGATTAATGAATTGTATTCCATGGCTATTAGTTGTATTACAAAATAATCCTAAACCAAGGAGTAAACATTTTAGATTATGTGAAATAGTGTGTGGTTTTCATGGGCCGGTAGTCTTGTTATGATTGGACTTCATATGGACTTTAACCTCGTTCGATTGCTGTCAAATTCCTTAAAATTTGAATGCAAGCCTAGCCTACTAAAGTTATGTCATCTCGGTATCGGTCGCGATCACGGTAGCGGTCGCGGTGTCACGGAATCGCTCCTGAACCGCTTGTCGCGGACCTTAACTCGCTTGCCGCGGCCGATTTTTGTTTTACAATGTTTTATATCTTTTTTATTAGGGTTAATTGATGAAAATAATCCAACCTATCACTGACCTGCTCAAAATAACCTAAACTAGTCATTATCCCATATTAATCTAACTTATTCCTTCATTTATCTTACAATGCCTTCTCCATCTTATTTACATGCAGTAACAGGTAACTTCAAATTATTTCTAGGTTACCTTCATTTCTTTGCTGTATATTACATCTTCCCTTTTAATCTTCATCTTCTTAATCTTCTTCTTCTTTTTAAAACTTCATCTTCTTTCTTTTTAGGTAACCGGTAACTTCATCTTCTTCCTTTCTAATCTTCATCTTCTTAATCTTCCCCAGATTTTGTTAAATTTTTAATCTTCTTAATTCTATATTTCTTAAATTTCTCCAGATTTTCCCCAAATTGTAGAGCAAATCAGCAACATCAGTGTGTTCGACGAGGGAGATGGGTAAATGGTGAACCCCAACTTGGATTTCTTGCCATAGTCAACATAAAGACGTTCTAAGAGGATGGATTTATGACGGCACGAGGGACACGGTACCCTTATCCGATTTCACTAAAGAAGATGTTGAAAGCATCATCCCATCCTCTATCTGAATACTGTGTTCAAGGCAGTAAAGCTCCCAACGGGCATTTCCGACCTGGATACCTGTTTAAGTGCTTGACCAATGTGGATCAAAATGCACTCTCTCATCTTCGCTACTTTAGTTTAAATCTCACAAAAACTAACAAGAAAATTATGAAAAAGTGGAAGGCGTTTATGAAGACGCCTTGTTTTGTTTTGTTAATCTTTTAGGTTCTTTGGTTAATCAAATAAATTCAATCCAAATCAAAACTTGAAAACAACAAATTAAGTATTTGGAGTAGAAAATATACACTACAAGTACATAACAATTGAAAATAAAAACCCAAAAATTTAATTTACCTTATCCATTGACTACAATGACGACCAAACAAGATAGGTGATGACGAAAAAAATGACTAAGGAAGAAGAGAGGAAGATGAATGTAAAAGTTAACAAAAGTAAACCGAGGGTTGAAAATGACTTAAATATGAAGGGTGACCGGCTTAACAGGTTGCCCTTCACTTAAGGCAATAAAAGATAAATGGAGGGATAAGTTAGATTAATATGGGATAATATCTAATTTGGGTTATTTTGAGCAGGTCAGTAATAGGTTGGATTATTTTTATCAATTAACCCTTTTTATTATTTATATATGTTTTAGATGTTATAATATGACGAAATATGTCCACAAAAACATTTTGAAGTACTAAATGAAAATCTCGGTGTGTATCGGTAAACTTGCTGAAGCAGGTTAAAATGTAAATGAATGATTGAAGGAAGGAAAGAGATAAATACTTAAAAAGTAATTACAAAAAAACAAAAAAAAAATAATTAAAAAACAATAAAATAAATACTGTAACAGTTGTCAGTTTACCTACATAGAGTATTGAGTACACAAATGACTAAGGGTGTCCCATTAGCCACGTCTCACACCCCATCACCACATATTATAAATTAATTAATAAAAGAAATAAAAATACTTAAATATTATACTTTACAAACAACTCCCCAAACCTAATTCCTAAAACATTACGACTCATCAGTCATCACCCATCTTCATCCCTGTCAAAAATTTCACTCAACCAACCCAGAAAATTAACACTAAAATAAGATTATCTCGAATGAATTATCCTCTGCTCGTCTTCATCCACAAAATTTAAAGGTAAGAATCTGTCAGAGATATCATCTTTTCAGTTTGGTGCGGTCATATCGGGGTCATATCGGCCGAATCACTCGATACCCGAGTTGACTCGGTCTACTCGGACGATTTTTGCCCCTTTTAAAAGTAACCGTTATAACTCGTCGTTTTGTGTCTCGGGAAGCCACGAGACCGATACGAGTCAACTCGGGCGAGTTTTTAAACACTGGTCATTAATATAGGTACTTGGAAAAGCCTCTTCAATCTCCTGAACATTGAAGTAATAATCTTTTGTTTCCTTGTCCATTTTAGGAAGCTGCTTGTCTTAATTGTGTCTTTATCTTAGACCATCCTAATTAGGTCGCGACCCGGTTTTACTCTTAATTCCACTTTATTTATCTTGACCTACTTTCACCCTCTCAAGCAGAAGGTCACGAGCTAGATTATCAACCCAATCATTTTCTACTTCACAACATTCGCAATCATTTCCCACATTCTCTACCCCACTTTTCTCTCTGTTACTTTTACAATTATTTTTCCTAACATTTTATAAATCTATTTATTTTTCTATTATTGTAAATATCTTAATAAAATAAAAACTACCCCAATACTTTACGACTATCTTAATCTTATGGCGTACTTTACAGAAAAAAATAACGTTATAATTTTGAAAAGTGATAACTCAATTTCATTAACAATTAAAAAAAATTATTGAAAAACATGATTCGACATGTAAAATACCGCATACATAATTAAAAAAAAAACATTAAATTAAAAAACATTAAATACTATGAAATGATAAAATGTATTAAAAGCAAATGCTACGATGTATTGGTTCTATTGACGAACGTATTTGAAATATTGGTTGACGGTTTTATTTTTGAAATATTAAATCCAAATGCAACAATATATCGGTTCTTTTGACGAACATATTTGAAATATCAATTGACGGTTTTATTTTAAAATATCACTCGAGACAAATTGATATACGGGTAGAGGTCGCCGAACCCGATCAAACATATTCTCAACTAGTAAAGGGTAGTCGAGGTCGAACCACAAGGAGCATCGGTGATTATTAATTGTCTAAATTATTATGCTTAGCTAAGTCGGATAAAACAAGGATGAATTGATTAACTAAGGGCTAGATTAAAGAGCAAGATATAAAATAACTAATTAAATTCTAAAATAAAGAAGCAAGCCAATTAGTATGGTTTTACTTGATTGATAAAAAGCCTAGGGCGTGATTAAGCGGCAAACAATCATGATTAACATATTAATTCCGTCAACTAGTCGTCATGGGGTAATTAGTTAGGGGAAAACGTCTCTAACTCGCCTATTAACTCCCTCCCGGGCTCATAATAGGACACTAGGATTCCCGACTCACCTCCCTCCCGGGTTCGTTGTAACACCCCCATATCCAGAGGAGCCTTAATTAGGCCTTCCTTAGCATATAAGGGCACTACCATCTCGGTTGCCCGAGGATAGTAATAATCAAACGTCGATAAAAGAACTATTATGTTATATTACAAGTGATTTAAACCAACTGACGATATAAAAGATACAACTCAATGACTATCCACTAATGCTATCAAATCTCGTGAAGACTCATCCATGCCCGGACTCCAGCTACCAACGACATCTACACCTGTTAAGACAGACTACTCACCATAAGGGATCATGGCAGACACATAAAACAACAAGACAACCACACAAGGTCAGTACTGAGATAAGACACAACAATGCCAACAACATCTAACAATACAATGCAACACAATCATCCACCCACAATCACACCCACTCCAGTCAATCTCCGTCACCGACTGTCCACTGGACCAGCCCTGCCAATGGGGGACCTCAGCCGTACCCACTAAATCCCCGCTCATCATACCGAGCGATAACTCTGTCCCATTAATGTGCACATCCCCTTCTGTGGCGGGTTCCACAAAAGACGAAACTAGGGCGTGAAGCCACTCCAGCAAGTGACTCCACTCAGCCGAGAACGCATCTCGAGAACTAGAGACAAACAATCAGCAATCACAACCGTATATACGCTGCCACACAGCACAATCGCAATACAACAACAACGACACAACAATCGACACACTAGACTATCTACAGAAACTGAGTAGGCAAACCTACCTTTACGCAACTGCAACCAATCCATGCCAACATATGGCATATCCAGCAATCAAGCAAAGCCTATAACCACAACACAATCACCTATTACTATCAAGCAAACCCTAATTGTAAAGGCAAGGATACGAATGATGATGACAACATACCTACAAGGAGAAACCTGGCAAAAGACCGCTACCCGACTCAAGCTATGCTCTTTTAAGGCACAAGGACCTTCAAAAGGCTTCCATGGAGGTTTTATGGTGAAGGGAAGGGAAAGGGGCGACTAGAGTATAGAAGGAATGAGGCGGAAATGATTTGCGGATTTAACAAAACGCGATTAAAAACCCTCGCTGAAAACCCGATACTCGATCGAGTACCTCACATACTCGATCAAGTGACCCCCTACTCGATCGAGTAACCACGCTACTCGATCGAGTAGCCTCTACTCTATCGAGTACCACTCATAACTCGTAACCCAAGATAGCTTTAGCACGCACCCCTAAGAACTATTCCCGCTCCCAAGGTCAGTCAACGCTGGTCAAAGGGTCCCTAAAAGGACGGGTAACCACGCTACTCGATCGAGTAGCCTCTACTCTATCGAGTACCACTCATAACTCCTAACCCAAGATAGCTTTGGCACGCACCCCTAAGAACTATTCCCGCTCCCAAGGTCAGTCAACGCTGGTCAAAGGGTCCCTAAAAGGACGGGTATTACAGTCTTCCCACCTTAAAAAGAACTTCGTCCCCGAAGTTCAACTCACCTAACTCAACGCACAAGACACGGGAAAACACGACATCACTATTCCTCCGACACAAATCACCTACTCCCCTGAAACGCCATCCCCCATGTCATTATCATCATTATCTAACGTTCCAAATATATGTATATCGGCTCTTACAAACTATCGTCTAAAGCACCGACCTTGCAATGCAAACCAACACCAACAACGATCGCCCGTCATATTACGGGATTACTCCATTCACTAGTAACAACTATCAATACGAAACATATCTCATATCAACTTCATGCCGCACGACTATACCACTATGTTACTCAACAACGTAATTCTACTATGACACATTGCACCACAACTATCTCTTTACGACCATCTTTTAAACATGCTATCAACTTTCACTTCAACGTATGAATTACTCGACGAACTAAAGTAACCAAGGTAAAAGAAAACTTTGAAAATAATCAACAAGACATTATAAACGAACAACAACATAGTCTCAAAATCAGCCTTTTTATTTTGCGACATTACTCTTCCCCTCTAAAAAGGAACTTTGTCCCCGAAGTTCACCACCAAACTACCACACATAGTACCTATTACTTGTATCGTGACATAAACTAAAACCATAGTATTTATTGTTGACATTACTCATATTACTCGTACAACTAGTCAATCACAACGATACATACAACCCTATTCGGACAACTAGTAACCGTCAAGCACGTATAAGCATATCATTTGAATTTGTATATATATATTGAATTCGGTGAAATATAACTTGCAGACTAAACGGATGTAAAATGAATGCCATTAGAATAATTACAACTCCACTATTCGAAGCAAAGACGCCTTTAAAACCAGGCACGACTTCCACATATGAATTGAACGGTCCGAACATGTTACTACTCACTAATAATCATGTTAAACATCAAACATGCAATTATATAACAATTAAACAATTTTAATTTTTTGAAAGTTCCTGTAACAGTGCTACTCGATCGAGTATGCAGTGTGTAGATACCCGTATCCGTCGATATTGGAATTTATAGAGAACCCGACAAACACCCGATGATGATAGGACACATGTATTCTTTAGTTGTCATTGTCATTATTTGGGTTTCGTTTTACGATGTAGAATGGGCGTCGTCGATGAAGTATTTTATTAATTTAAATGATATTTAAATTAATGTTTTTTTAAGTGAGTTCATTTTATTAATTTAAATGATATTTAAATTATGGCTTTTTTTAGGTGAATTCAATTTATTTTAATTTATTTTGAATTTATTTTCCCAAGTTTATTTTATTGAAAATAAAATAAATATTTGATTTGAAAAATTATTTTATGAGTATATTTGATTTGAAAAATCATTTATTTTAATGTGTTAATTGATTTGAAAAATCGATTTGAAAATCGAAAAGAACTCGTTTTGAACATGTGTTTTTGAGCTCGATTTTAGCTCGGTTTTTGAGCCCGTTTTCTTTACGAATTGGCACGAATCTCGAGTACACTAACCAACTTAGACCACTAACCATCCAACCCCAGTTCGAACCCCATAACCATGGCCCAAATCCCGTCCCAAATCACCCCCAACAGCCCGCGCAAAACACCAAGCAGCCCCCCTGTTTTGCAGCTCAATCCCGAGCCCAAAACCCGCTCCAAATACCACCAAAACCCGTGCCCATTAACCCTAACCCATACCCTAATATCCTACGCATATTACCTTACCTTAATCATCAAGAAAACCCCCCATACGAACCCTAGAAAACCCCCCAAAAGCTGCTGGACAGCAGCTATGTTCAGCCGAGCCCGTCTGCCTCTCCTCCCTTTTACCCTACTTTAACTCCTTATAAATACGACCCCTTTACCATACATTCATTCCTCTAAATTCCCCACATAGACAACCGTCACTTACAAGCTTTAAACTCCAGAAACAAACCCTAATTGCCTCTCAAAAACCCTCCACAAAACCGACTTCCAAACTGGAACAGTTTGTGCGTCCTCTTCGAAATACAATTCGTTCCTCCTTCAAACCTCCATCAAAACTCTAGTTTCTTGTTCCTAATTAACCATATAACATCCATATACACATTAGACAAAGATTTACGAGCCAAATTGCCCTTGAGAGTACACGAAATCCCTCGAAAAACAGAGTGTTATACACTCTGTTTTTGTGTTTGTTCTGTCTGTCCAGTTCTGTTTGTGCTCGTTTTTCGTGCCCAATAACTCAAAACAAGCAGGGGTTGCTTTAAGATCTCTGTTCTCCTCTGTTTCTAGTTTTCAAAACATCTTTTAAGTAGAATTTTCATCGTGAAACGAGGGAGAAATCGATGTTTGAAAGTTGCTGTCCAGATTCGATAAAAACGCGTGTTTGCTTTGTTTCTTCGTCGACGACGGCCTCTCGAGATAAAATCTACCATCGATTATGACCCAAGACGGTGTCAACGATACATGTAGGTTGAGGGTGCATCAAATCCTCCTCTTTCTCCTTTTTTATTTCGTTTTTATGTTTGTTTTTCTTATAGTTTGTTTTGTTTGTTTATCGCTTTTTATTTATCGTTTAAATTAACTATGAAACTAGTTTAGTCCGAGTATGAGTTAAAGTACCACCATGAACACCCGCGTTGACTTGATATGGGAAAAGAAACCGCTACATCAGTCGGTCGTACACCCCCGTCTCATTTACATATCCTCGTGTTCAAGGTAGGGCATAAATAAAACGAATTTCTAACTTCGCTCCTCGTTTTTGACCCTTTGTTTGTCTCGGCCAATTCGACCCACCTTAGGACCATTCACATGTTAGTATGACCTCTGATTGTTAACATATAACTCGTTTAGATGACATTAGATCAATTTAATAATCTAATTAGACACGATAGGTGGCTTCGACATAAGCTTTAAAATCAACTAACAATTCTGTAATTCAATCGAATGCATCTCTCTTTCACATAATTTCTCGCTAGTATGAGAGTGCGTGATTAGCACCTTCTTATTGACACTCGATGAGTTAAATTAATTAGCGAATTTGACCTAACTTGACCCCTTTTAGGCCGTGTAGAATGCCCCTTTGCGCGACATCATCTCAACCGATCAACGTCGTTTTCAACTTGTTTTCTAATTTGTTTCGAGTTCGTTTCGTAATCATTTGATCTAACTAATGAACCTGGACTAGGACCTAGGGTAGCCGTGTTTGGTTTGGCCGTGATTTGGCCGTGTCTTTTGGTCCCTTTGGTTTCGTCCGTTTTATGAATCGCTTGTTCTTTATTGCTTTATAACTTGTAATTTATCGTTTGTTCATCGAGTTGTAATTTTCAAGTTAGTCTCCCTTTATCGAGTCAAAACCTCTTTCAAAAACCTTAGTTTTGTTTGGTTAGATGGTTGTGCCCCAATGCATGTAGGAGCGTAGTAAATCGCATGTTGTTTAAAGCAACATGGCCCGATTTATGCTAATGCATGCTTTGGTGTGTGACCCAATGTCTAATTCGATAAGATTAAGTAAAAGCACACATTACGAGGAGTGACCCAAGGCCGTGAGTCATGTAGGCCGTGAGTCACTCCTTTGTGCACGTTTTCCTAGGCCGAATGGCCATGTGTCGTGTATGGTGTCGTATATAGCAATTGTATTTAGATCGAGTTGTATCTTTAATTTGTTGTTGTGTCGGCATGAAATGCCTGGTTTGTAATAGGTAGATCCCACGGCTCCCCCATTCCCCCTTAAGCCTTGTTTGCTTTGTTTTGTATGTTGTTAGATTAATCAACCCACATGCTAAATTATAACTTTGACAAAGTTAGTTTAGTTGCATCTAAAACGACATAGAAATTGTTGTCACATGTTAGGGTTTAAAACGATGTTTTCATATCATATATCATAGTAGCTATGACCTTGTTTGAAATCCGACACTTGACTTAGTAGAGGCCGTTATTGACGGGCGGGGTTAGGTGTCCTTATGGGCTTCCTAACACGTACCCTCACCCCTTACTCAAGATCTATGGTTTGTGGATCCGTCTAAATACCATTGGATTACGAGAGTCATTCAAATCGAGTGATATAGGGTACAAGTCTTTATCTTTAATCACTCGTAGTCGATTGGCTTTATGCTTTTCGTTGAAAGGTGTAAAGTTGACTTGAACGGTTCCAAGTTCCCAAAAAACTTGGTGGCGACTCTAATTTGTCTTAATTCGATTCGAAAGAAACTCGAGTCGATTATGCCTAGTGTGGATCCCGCGGACGCAGATTCGAGGGCCTTGTCCACTGATTTGGCGACTACATTTGGGAAAAGAGGACTAGTTACACTTTGTTTCTAGGGTCTTTTCCTCCGAGGTGAAACTTGAAAAGAAAGTGTTGGAAAGTAAAACATTACTTATAGTGCTACGATTCATGCATAAACCCTTAAGGATTTTCCCGGGCCGTCCCAGCGTTTCTTTGTGATGCGTGGGGGGCGACGTCCCACTATGCTAGGAAGCTGCATATTGCTCGCTTCCACTTCACCTCGCGTGGTTCTTGATGGTGGGGACGCTCTTCTAGGTACTTTACCTTAAGGCCCTTGCTCTATAAGACCGCAAAAGGATTGAGGGCATAGACCTTCTTGTAGAAGACTTGCCGAGACTTAGAGATGTCTAGGAGCATACATCCTTATAACATGAGAATGACAATGTGCAAGGTGTTTTTTTTCCCGAGTCTTTTCAAAATTTCCATGTCAATTTCAAAATCGAACTTTTGAACAACTTACTTTCAAAATAGCATGATTTTCAAAACGCGGAATGCTGCCCAAATAGGACTAGAATTTTCGGCCAAAATGAGCTTTTATAGCCGGCATGCTGCCCATTTCAAATCTCATTTTCAAATCAATTATTCGTTTTTTCCAAATTCAATCCAAAATGTTTCTCGAACCTCAACCAAGCATGAAATGCGTCGAGTCGTGTCTGGGTCCTGGCCGTGTTAGGCTAGACGTTTTTTTCGTTCCAAGAGTCTAGAACACGACCCTGTTGGGTCACCCAAGCTCACCTCTTGGGCTTTGAGTCATGTTGGTCGACCAATTGGTCTAGGATAGTCCACAGAAACGCCCAAGCTAGGCCATTTAGGGCGTTTCACTTGAACCTAAGGACTATGTTGGTCCAATCACGGGTTTAGTCACACCGAGTCCAGTTTAGAATCGAGCTATGACAACTTGAGTCATGTCGTCTTGTCGAGTCTAAAATGAATCGAGGTCTAAATCCAACCGTGAGTCGAACTTTTGGTTAGTCAGTCTCAAGTCGAGTCTTTGCTTGAGTCAAGTTGGTGTCGTGTCCTTAAGTGTGCAGGGGCTCTTACTTTAAATATTGACTCGGTTCGGGGTTTTCTTGTAGAAAGGCCGCCAAAAACCCGACGTCAAGCAATGGAAGATGCTGTTAACAAGCTCACTGAGGCCGTGAACCTCATGATGACTAGAATGGATGCAATCGAATATAAGCTGGGTGAAGATTCCTCTTCATCTACCCCACCTCTGACTGATCTAGAGAAACGGTTCAAGTTCATCGAAGACCGTCTGAAACTCTCCCAGGGGAAGAACATCCACTATGAAAATGCTAGGGGCTATGCCCCAGTTCAGGATAAGTTGCCCACGAACATGGTACTCACTGACATCCCAAAGTTCAAGGGCACCGAAGATCCAGTCCACCATGTTAAGGCCTATAAAGGGTACTTAGCACTGAAGGGAGTACCTGCTGACATGCTCTCGGAAATTTTCGCTCAATCTCTGGATGAACACCCGAAGGCGTGGTTCTACAATCTGGACCTTAAGAACTTCCCTACTTTCAAAGATATCACGGTGGAGTTTTGTAAGCACTATGCTGACAATGTCGAGATACGAACCAACATAAGAACATTGGAGGTGATGACACAGAAAGACAAAGAAGGCTTTTGATTTTTCTTGCAAATGGCTTATTTGAAAGCGTGAAATTAGCCAAGAAGCCTGACGAAGTTGAAATGGTAGATAAGTTCGTAAAGAATCTACGACCTATTTACCGCAATGCTCTGAAATACCAAAATTTTGGCTCTTTCAAAGAATTGATAAGAATCGGGATAAAGGTAGAAGATGATGTCATAAGGGCAGAGGCTGAAAAGCCGAAAGGGTACCAAGGAGCGTCATCGTCTAAGGGCAAGGCCCAAGCAGCGGCCCATATTGATGAAGCCATCAATCTCTTAGAAGGGCAATCGAAGAAGTCGTAGCGCCAAACACCAAGGGAATTCACCGATATCGGATGCACTTATACATACGCTCTCCAAAGGCTCATAGCCCAAGGAAAGCTGAAGCCTATTGGTCCAACTCCGGACCCTCCCGCTGATCAACAAGGTAAATGGTATAAACCAAATGCCTACTGTGCCTTTCACCAAGGGAAAGGCCATGATACTGAAAGGTGCTATCGACTGAAGCACGAAATTCAAGACATGATCGAGAATGGAACACTCCCGATCCCAACTGTTAAACCCAATAACATCACCAATCCATTTGGCGATCACGCCAACTTTGTTTCTGTCAAAGACAATGTCGATTATTCCTATCTTATCCACCCATGTCACTTGAAAGGGGTGTTTATCGGGAAAATATTGGTGGATTGCCTTGAATTCTTGCCAAACCCGAAGAATGAAATTCAAGTCGGGAGTCTTGCTCTAGAATGTACTCCTCTCGTTAACGAAGTTAATAAAAGACAATTCGATTCACCAACCTCCATCATTGGCGTAGATCCTCAGAGGACTACCCCGGGATGGAGGCAAACCATCACAGGGATCAAGGACAAGAGCCGAGCATCTAAGTTGACAACTGAACAAGGGAAAGCTCAAAACTAGATTTGAAAATTATGAGTCGGGATCCGTTTTCTTATCTTAGTCGAGTGGAGTCTAGGACTTTCTTTTCTTGAAGTTGAGTCGTTTGTTCCGCGATGACCTAGGGTGTGTCCTAGGAATCGTTCCTTCGAGTCTGTTAAGCATTTGTCATTCCAATAAAAGTCGCAGTTTCGTTTCCAAATATGTCTTGTTTCCAATCCTCAATCATTCCGAAACATCATAAAACGCACAACACACTCAAAGGCATCCCTGGGGTAGAAATATGTCCCGTTTCAAAATGTAAGGTACACTAGGATCCCGTGTTTGATTCCTTTACCTACTCCATGTCTGGTGGTAGAAAACCTCCATCTGAACCAATGTTTGTGACAAGCTTTTAGATGATTCTATGACAAACCCGGACTAGCTCCTTGTTTCCCCTATCGATGATGGAAGGCAAGCCTTTTACCCAACAAAATCATCCCCTCTCGTAGAAAGAATATATCAACCCGTTCTAACAAGGAATTATTAGTTCCTACCCAAATTAGTTGGCGAAGCCCAGTTTTCAAGGTGTATCCATTTATGACTAAGAGAATGAATAGAAGATCATTTTCAAAGAGAGAAAAAAAATGAAAAAGAATGAAAAATGAGAAAAAGAGAAAAATTGGAAAAATGAAAAAAAAATGAAAAAAAAAAAAGAAAAATGAAAAAAAGATGAAAGAAAAAGAAAAAAAAAGAAAAAAAGATCTAATTGCAGAACGCTTTTGGTTAAATGTCGAAGTTACGGAAGCTAGAAGTCAAGTCAAGTACCCATAGTTGAAGTTCAATGGGCGAAGCCCAAAAGCTTAAGTAGTAACCTCTCTACCCTCTAAGTCCTTCCTGAGACAGTTACAAAGGGATAGTCGGGAATTTTGAGAATTATTCCGCTTGTGTTGTTACACCCAGCCTTTAGGGTCCAAACATGGAAATTTGAACCCACATCATTTTTCAACCCATTTGCACTCGTGGTTCATCAAACCCGAGACACCCATTCCAACCACATCAGCAGCCATAGCCCTTGGCCTTAGCACCACAAAACAAACCTTCAGAATGATGGTTAACCATTCCAACTTGTTATTACCAAGCTCCACATCCCAAAGAACCACAACCTTTTGTACCAACCCTAGACACGGGATTTAACGGTACTTTACAGGCTAGAATGGGATATGACATGATACCTTAGGTGAAACCTTCGAGTGTGTACACACAATCAAAATGCCATGTTTATGTACCAAGATCGAACTACGTCGGATTTGATTTCGCTCCACGCGAATACGTAGGCAGTCCTTCAGAATAAGGGATTCAATCCACTCATCAACCAGGTTGTCATCTTGTCGGTTTCTTACGGGTCTTAACCAAGTCTAAATGAAGCCACCTTTGTTTGAGTCGGTCTTAGCACTCGATGTAGGCTAGGATGAGGATATAGGTTCGGATGAATAGTATCGAGTCTCAGAATGAGCTTTATCTAATGGTTTAGGCAAAGATGCTGAGTCACATAGATGTGGGTTTGTGTTGGGAACAGAAAATATGAAAAACCCGCTGAAAAGAAAGAAGGCGTGGAAGAAAAAATAGTAAAAGCCCGCTGAAAAGAAATAAGGCGGTGGCAAGAAATGATGAAACTCGCTGAAAAGAAAGGAGGCGAGGAGAAGAGTGACAGAATGTTCCCAACAAAAGTCATGTGTGATGTCTAAGTGTTCTCATAAAATCAATCTGTGTTTAGTGTCTGGGCGAAGCCAACGTTGTTGCTCCGTGAGTTTAATCCACCTTGTCAATGCCAAGTGATCTTGATTCCCATGTGCCCTCGGGAGCACGCCCATGCCATACGATATCTCCGTCCCAAGTTCGACGACCTTAGTGATTCCCATTTGCCATCTTTTGGGTGCGCCAGAATGGCCAATTTACATTTCTACCCCCAACAAGTCAATAATCGAATTAAAACCCGTGCACACTTACGGTTTTATTTTCTTTTTTTTGTTTTACGGTAGCGGGCTACGCCCACGTTTGTTTACGGGTCATACAGAATGTCTGAGTCGCATTTCGTGCTCACCCATCAAGGTTCGATTTTGAAATTTCAAAATTTCAAAAACTTTTTTGGGTCGACGACCCAACATCCAAGTGATTCATTTCAAATTCAAAATTTGGGTCGTTTGCCCAATTATTCAAAATTTTCAACATGTTCAAATTACGGGTCGAAGACCCAGTCTTTCAAACTCAAATTTCTGGTCGATGACCCAACATTCCAAGTGATGTCAAATTCAAAACTCGGGTCGATGACCCAATTATTCAAAATTTTCAAATTCAATTTTCGGGTCGATGACCCAATCTTTCAAATGATCTAATTTTAGGATCGATGATCCAAATGTGCTTATGTGATGATTATTGCTTGTACATTTTCTGTGTTTCAAATATAGCAGGATATGCTTCAACTGGGGGCTCTAAAGTCTTCGACTTTAGAGCCATCGCAAACTGGGGGCTCTGAAGCCGTTGGCTTCAGAGACCATTATCAAGATGAAATGGATGACATCTACTCAGAATTCAATTCAATACAAGAGTATGAAATGGAAGAATTCCTTAGCTGAAAGCAAATGATGAAAGCGGCGGCAACCTCCTCGGAAAGTCCCATCCCATTTAGACAAGCGCCGTGAGATGATAAATTTTGGGCAAATGTCGAAGATGATGAATTTTGGACATACGCCCACAGATGATAAACTTTGGGCATGTGTCGGCGATTCCGAACTACGACGCGGGTTTGATTCCGTCGAAACGGATACGTAGGCGCCTAAGGATAAGGCTCAATCCACCATATATGCAATTTATGGGTCGACGACCAAGGACGATAATTTGACACAATGAAGCAAGAGTCAATCCCCCGAAGTTTGGTATGATCTCTTCTTATGGTCAAGCGAGCTTATATACGCAAGTCTAATGGACTATAAACGACCCGAAGAATCCTCAGGTCGAGAGGGACCTGGGGTATACTTTGACTTTCGCCTTGTCCAAGCCTCAGTCAAAGTGGGGGCTCTGTAGATACCCGTATCCGTCAATATTGGAATTTATAGAGAACCCGACAAACACCCGATGATGATAGGACACATGTATTCTTTAGTTGTCATTGTCATTATTTGGGTTTCGTTTTACGATGTAGAATGGGCGTCGTCGATGAAGTATTTTATTAATTTAAATGATATTTAAATTAATGTTTTTTTAAGTGAGTTCATTTTATTAATTTAAATGAAATTTAAATTATGGCTTTTTTTAGGTGAATTCAATTTATTTTATTTTATTTTGAATTTATTTTCCCAAGTTTATTTTATTGAAAATAAAATAAATATTTAATTTGAAAAATCATTTTTTGAGTATATTTGATTTGAAAAATCATTTATTTTAATGTGTTAATTGATTTCAAAAATCGATTTGAAAATCGAAAAGAACTCGTTTTGAACATGTGTTTTTGAGCTCGATTTTAGCTCGGTTTTTGAGCCCGTTTTCTTTACGAATTGGCACGAATCTCGAGTACACTAACCAACCTAGACCACTACCCATCCAACCCCAGTTCAAACCCCATAACCATGGCCCAAATCCCGTCCCAAATCACCCCCAACAGCCCGCGCAAAACACCAAGCAGCCCCCCTGTTTCGCAGCTCAATCCCGAGCCCAAAACCCGCTCCAAATACCACCAAAACCCGTGCCCATTAACCCTAACCCATACCCTAATATCCTACCCATATTACCTTACCTTAATAACCAAGAAAACCCCCCATACGAACCCTAGAAAACCCCCCAAAAGCTGCTGGACAGCAGCTATGTTCAGCCGAGCCCGTCTGCCTCTCCTCCCTTTTACCCTACTTTAACTCCTTATAAATACGACCCCTTCACCATACATTCATTCCTCTAAGTTCCCCACACAGACAACCGTCACTTACAAGCTTTAAACTCCAGAAAAAAACCCTAATTGCCTCTCAAAAACCCTCCACAAAACCGACTTGCAAACTGGAACAGTTTGTGCGTCCTCTTCGAAATACAATTCGTTCCTCCTTCAAACCTCCATAAAAACTCGAGTTTCTTGTTCCTAATTAACCATATAACATCCATATACACATTAGACAAAGATTTACGAGCCAAATTGCCCTTGAGAGTACACGAAATCCCTCGAAAAATAGAGTGTTATACACTCTGTTTTCGCGGTTTGTTCCTGTCTGTCCAGTTCTGTTTGTGCTCGTTTTTCGTGCCCAATAACTCAAAACAAGCAGGGGTTGCTTTAAGATCTCTGTTCTCCTCTCTTTCTAGTTTCAAAACATCTTTTAAATCGAATTTTCATCGTGAAACGAGGGAGAAATCGCTGTTTGAAAGTTGATGTCCAGATTCGATAAAAACGCGTGTTTGCTTTGTTTCTTCGTCGACGACGGCCTCTCGAGATAAAATCTACCATCGATTATGACCCAAGACGGTGTCAAAGATACATGTAGGTTGAGGGTGCATCAAATCCTCCTCTTTCTCCTTTTTTATTTCGTTTTTATGTTTGTTTTTCTTATAGTTTGTTTTGTTTGTTTATCGCTTTTTATTTATCGTTTAAATTAACTATGAAACTAGTTTAGTCCGAGTATGAGTTAAAGTACCACCATGAACACCGCGTTGACTTGAGATGGGAAAGAAACCGCTACATCAGTCGGTCGTACACCCCGTCTCATTTACATATCCTCGTGTTCAAGGTAGGGCATAAATAAAACGAATTTCTAACTTCGCTCCTCGTTTTTGACCCTTTGTTTGTCTCGGCCAATTCGACCCACCTTAGGACCATTCACATGTTAGTATGACCTCTGATTGTTAACATATAACTCGTTTAGATGACATTAGATCAATTTAATAATCTAATTAGACACGATAGGTGGCTTCGACATAAGCTTTAAAATCAACTAACAATTCTGTAATTCAATCGAATGCATCTCTCTTTCACATAATTTCTCGCTAGTATGAGAGTGCGTGATTAGAACCTTCTTATTGACACTCGATGAGTTAAATTAATTAGCGAATTTGACCTAACTTGACCCCTTTTAGGCCGTGTAGAATGCCCCTTTGCGCGACATCATCTCAACCGATCAACGTCGTTTTCAACTTGTTTTCTAATTTGTTTCGAGTTCGTTTCGTAATCATTTGATCTAACTAATGAACCTGACCTAGGACCTAGGGTAGCCGTGTTTGGTTTGGCCGTGATTTGGCCGTGTCTTTTGGTCCCTTTGGTTTCGTCCGTTTTATGAATCGCTTGTTCTTTATCGCTTTATAACTTGTAATTTATCGTTTGTTCATCGAGTTGTAATTTTCAAGTTAGTCTCCCTTTATCGAGTCAAAACCTCTTTCAAAAACCTTAGTTTTGTTTGGTTAGATGGTTGTGCCCCAATGCATGTAGGAGCGTAGTAAATCGCATGTTGTTTAAGGCAACATGGCCCGATTTATGCTAATGCATGCTTTGGTGTGTGACCCAATGTCTAATTCGATAAGATTAAGTGAAAGCACACATTACGAGGAGTGACCCAAGGCCGTGAGTCATGTAGGCCGTGAGTCACCCCTTTGTGCACGTTTTCCTAGGCCGAATGGCCATGTGTCGTGTATGGTGTCGTATATAGCAATTGTATTTAGATCGAGTTGTATCTTTAATTTGTTGTTGTGTCGGCATGAAATGCCTGGTTTGTAATAGGTAGATCCCACGGCTCCCCCATTCCCCCTTAAGCCTTGTTTGCTTTGTTTTGTATGTTGTTAGATTAATCAACCCACATGCTAAATTATAACTTTGACAAAGTTAGTTTAGTTGCATCTAAAACGACATAGAAATTGTTGTCACATGTTAGGGTTTAAAACGATGTTTGCATATCATATATCGTAGTAGCTATGACCTTGTTTGAAATCCGACACTTGACTTAGTAGAGGCCGTTATTGACGGGCGGGGTTAGGTGTCCTTTTGGGCTTCCTAACACGTACCCTCACCCCTTACTCAAGATCTATGGTTTGTGGATCCGTCTAAATACCATTGGATTACGAGAGTCATTCAAATCGAGTGATATAGGGTACAAGTCTTTATCTTTAATCACTCGTAGTCGATTGGCTTTATACTTTTCGATGAAAGGTGTAAAGTTGACTTGAACGGTTCCAAGTTCCCAAAAAACTTGGTGGCGACTCTAATTTGTCTTAATTCGTTTCGAAAGAACCTCAAGTCGATTATGCCTAGTGTGGATCCCGCGGACGCAGTTCCCGAGGGCCTTGTCCACACAGTGGTACTCGCTCGAGTGCCCTGCTACTCGATCGAGTGTCTTGGCTACTCGATCGAGCAGCCCCGAGATCATAATGCATCAATTCGGTCATACCTGTAGCTACTCGACCGAGTATGGGGTACTCTGTCGAGTACCTACAGGTCAAATGCCTTTGGAAAACCTGTCATAAACCCATGTATATACATAATCGTCGCATAAAAGCGAGTCGGGATGACTTCCCGACCCCCAAAATCCTGCAACAAGGTCATACTAGTAAATCCGGCCTTATGGCCAAGCATACAAATCCGCAAATAAAAGTTCTAACAACCGACAACTACCAACATCCAACATCACGATCATAACTAGGATAAAGAAATAGGAGTATCACTCCTGTTGTTGCTGCTGCTGCTCCTCCTCCATCACCTCATCACCACCACCATCGCCTCCCGAAGTCCCCGCTCCCTATGACCCAATACCTGCATCAACTCCAGCTCCATCTCCCGGACCTACGTGCCATGGGGTCAAACCACCGTAGGGAAAGGACTGAGGCGTCCCCCAAGCTGACTGATCCACCCCGTAAGAGTGGAAAACCCCACTATAGTCGCCAACACCACTCCACTAAACCGGATGCGGTCCCTTGGTCTCAATCCCCTGAGTGTACACCATCTCGTGCATATTCCTGAGTGTCAAGGTAGATGACACTCTCTCTGCCAAGTAACTCGATCGCGTCTCCGGGGTGTCAAGGTAGGGGTAGCACGGAAAAGGGTGCTGCTGTGGTGGTGCTACCGGCCGTGGTCTGGTCTCAGCGGTCCTCTCTTTCACTCTACGGGGTCCTCTCCCCAACCTGGGTCTCTCCTCCCTGACCGCCGCGTTCTCCCCCTTCCTTGGCTCGGGCATCACCTCTTGAATCGTGTCATCAATGAGGTAGGTCCGCAACTGGCGGGGCACATCATTATCATGCTCCTCCTCGTCGGAGTCAATAGCTGTCACCACCGGCTCTAACGGCTCGGTCGGTGGAAGGTGCTCAGGAGCCGGGATCCCCATCCAACTCATCTCCCACACTCTCCAGGCTAGGCTACTGTCGGCCAAAGTTCTCAACCATTTCAAGTCGAGATAGTAGTCACGGTCCATCGTGGGCACCGGTGTAGCCAGAGGCACATACTCCGAAGAAGCCTCAAAGGAGGTTAGCTTTTCAGCTAACCGAGTGGCGATCGCGCCACAACTCAGGTACCGGGAAGAGGCAGTAGCCATCAAAGCAAGGCTAGCGCAGACGATGGCAGGAGAATTAAAGACCACTTTCCTTGCCCTCTCCGGGTTGAGGTAGGACATCAGAAGCAACACCTCATGGTTGTTCAGTTTACTGATATCCGGTCTATCGTAAAGGAGGTTCGAGAGAGAACGAAGGAAGATCCTCAATGTGACATCTCGAACATCATTAATCAGCATGTTGCTTGAGGTGGGAGCTGGTTTCCCGGTAAGACAAGGCATTAGGCGGCAGACACCGCACTCAGCAGGGAGATCAGTGATAGAGTCCTTGGGAGGCTTGGCCAACCCAAGGTGAGAAGCAAAAAGGTCCATAGTAAGCAAGAAACTGGTATTCATCAACCTAAACTCAACAGTCTGGGCAGCTGGGTCATAACTAAAGGAGCTCATAAACTCCAAGGTAAGAAAAGGGTAGGAGTGTTTCCTCAGCCGGTACAAACCCGTAAAGCCCAAGGTCTCGAATATGTGACGGACATCCGTCTCTATTCCCAAATCAGTCAGAAGTGTGGTATCCACACACCTCGTTGGCCTCATTTTGCGTTTTTGCAAAGCTACAAAACGCTCTCTTTGTTTGAAATCTACAAACACAATCGAAGGGTATTCTGGTACCGCGGGTACCACGGGTCCACTCCCTTCCCCAATCTCAGGCTGTGTCACCCTTCCCCGTTTACTCTGACGGGTCCCTACGTTCGGTCTCGGCATCTGTTTCAGCATATAACTTAAACAAATTTGTATAGGCATGTGAAGCACATAATTCATACATTTGAACTTTGAATGCGAAGCTAAGTACACACGTCACCAATGAATTCCCAATTTGATATGCAAACTCAGTTTATAGCCACTCATGTTCAATAGTTGTGGAAAGTTTATCATGGTGAACACACATACCCAACCAATTCTAACATCCTAGCATGATTCAATGTTACTCCATACACACTCTTAATAACATGTGAGGTACTTGTACATGCTCATGGCAAAGTAATTTAGAACATATCATCATCAACTTTCGTTATTAGACACAAAACAATTCAATTAGGCTTGTCAGACGGTCTCTACAGCTGTAACAAATTTGACATATTCCCCATCAATTAACATTACCACTATCATATGGAAGTTTATCCCTTACCTAAACATTCATATTCAACACCGAATTTTAAATATAGAAGACGAATTTCAACTTGGGGCACTTTTAAGACGGAGTTCTAAGGCAACTTTTAAGGTGAAAATCATCAAAACTCATCCTTCAACATGATATATATAATGTATAGCACTCAATTCCATCGTCTAATCAATGTAAAACAACCAAAATAAATTTTTGATTTCGTAACCCTAGAAATTTCGGCCACCAAATTTCGTGATTTCCAATCTATTTTACAGCAATTAATCACCAACAATCAAGAAAAGAAGGCATGTGAATCATATTACAACAATTAATAAAAGCAATAATCTATCCATATGAATCGAAAATTTCAGATTACACCTTCATTCCAACAAATTTAAAGCAATAAAAACATGTAAATAAAGGAAAGATCATACCTTGATTAAATAGGCAAGTAAAAGAACAAAACTAACAAGTAATTAACCCAAACTAGTCACCACCAACACAAGTGTATGAGAGAATTTGAGGGATTATGTGAGCTTATGGGTCGAAATAAGGAAGAAGAATGAGGAGAATAAGAAAGAATAAGGGTTTTAAGAAACCCGTAAGTGGCTCTGTATTGTAGCCTACTCGGTCGAGTGTCTAGGGGTACTCGATCGAGTGCCCTCTACTCGATCGAGTAGGCGCTATTTCGTCGAGTATCTGCAGAAAATTTCCACATCCCGACGCCATAGCTTCCTAACGAGATCGAGTGAGGTCTACTCGGCCTAGTAAGCACTCGCACTCAGTTAAGTATAGTTAAGTACATGGTCAAAACTACGAAGTAGATCGAAGATTCCTGCAAAAACAATATCGCGTGTCGATTCCAAACTAAGTTCGGAATTCGACACTAATTATCACACTCGTTCACGTATTACCATTATTACTCAAGCCTACCACATCGTCTCAACAATCAAGGCTTATGTCATACTATGCTACAACAAATTACCCAACTCGGTTTACCTGCTACCGAGTCATTCACAAGCATAATCACGTCATCATACCATACTTAACTTTATCTTACCACATTACTACTAAACTCGGGTTCATATCAACATGAAATATATAATTAACATTAATTCATTCTTTCATATGTCATAAAAATATAATGTATACTCTACATAACAAATTAACCTATCATATTCCAAATCCAATCATAAGTAAATCATCTTACATGAATCGATTGTCACGCAGCGGAAAATTTCAACCAATAAACAAGGCATATACGCATTACTATATGCTATATCTCATATTATAACTCAACAATTCTATAACTATCATCATTGTAATTACGGTAGGGTTTATAAACTCGTACATAATTACCGTTATTAACAACCTGAAGTAAATGCTAACATGATCACCTTCATATTATGGCATACATTTTCACATTTTCACGCATTTCTATCAAATAAACTTTTGTCACGTTTCTCATAATCATCGTATAAGCTCACTAACCATGCCAATGCTCCACTAAGCCCCATCCAAACGCAACTACTATACCCACCTCCGCGTTAGCAAAGACTCAACCTCAAATAATTCTGACACCACTAACATACACATCACATATATACACACGGACTCCACATTCCCATACCCCGTGACTGGCTTAAGTATCATGGGGCCAATATTTTGAAATGAGGGCGCCTACTCACCCAAAATCTAGCATCAACGGGGCTCCCATTATACATACACCAGGTTCATTTTATTAGACTCACTACGTTCATTATTTTCATTTGTTACAGGTTCCAAGATCGTCGCTCTGATACCACTTTGTAACACCCTCATATCCAGAAGAGCCTAAACTAGGCCTTCCTTAGCATATAAGGGCACTACCATCTCGGTTGCCCGAGGACAGTAATAATCAAACGTCGATAAAAGAACTATTATGTTATATTACAAGTGATTTAAACCAACTGACGATATAAAAGATACAACTCAATGACTATCCACTAATGCTATCAAATCTCGTGAAGACTCATCCCTGCCCGGACTCTAGCTACCAACGACATCAACACCTGTTAAGACAGACTGCTCACCATAAGGGATCACAGCAGACACATAAAACAACAAGACAACCACACAAGGTCAGTACTGAGATAAGACACAATAATGCCAACAACATCTAACAATACAATGCAACACAATCAGCCACCCACAATCACACCCACTCCAGTCAATCTCTTTCACCGACTGTCCACTGGACCAGCCCTGCCAGTGGGGGACCGCAGCCGTACCCACCAAATCCCCGCTCATCATACCGAGCGATAACCCTGTCCCATTAATGTGCACATCCCCTTCCGTGGCGGGTTCCACGAAGGGCGAAACTAGGGCGTGAAGCCACTCCCGCAAGTGACTCCACTCAGCCGAGAACGCATCTCGAGAACCAGAGACAAAAAATCAGCGATCACAACCGTATATACGCTGCCACACAGCACAATCGCAATACAACAACAACGACACAACAATCGACACACTAGACTATCTACAGAAACTGAGTAGGCGAACCTACCTTTACGCAACTGCAACCAATTCATGCCAACAAATCGCATATCCAGCAATCAAGCAAAGCCTATAACCACAACACAATCACCTATTACTATCAAGCAAACCCTAATTGTAAAGGCAAGGATACGAATGATGACGACAACATACCTACAAGGAGAAACCCGGCAAAAGACCGCTACCCGACTCAAGCTATGCTCTCTTAAGGAACAAGGACCTTCAAAAGGCTTCCATGGAGGTTTTATGGTGAAGGGAAGGGAAAGGGGCGACTAGAGGATAGAAGGAATGAGGCGGAAATGATTTGCGGATTTAACAAAACGCGATTAAAAACCCTCGCTGAAAACCCGATACTCGATCGAGTACCTCACATACTCGATCGAGTGACCCCCTACTCGATCGAGTAACCACGCTACTCGATCGAGTAGCCTCTACTCTATCGAGTACCACTCATAACTCGTAACCCAAGATAGCTTTGGCACGCACCCCTAAGAACTATTCCCGCTCCCAAGGTCAGTCAACGCTGGTCAAAGGGTCCCTAAAAGGACGGGTATTACATTAGTGACACGGACCCCTCCTATGCAAGGTTCTAGGACCCAAAAACGAGCGCCATCCCCAAGGTCCCCGACTCGATGCTAGGAGGCACTAAGTACGCGATAAACACTAGTAGAAAAAACCCCTACGGTGGCGGTCGAAAATGACCTTTTATGGCGGTTCTTAAAGGTTTTGGGTGCGTCGTTTATCACGGGGTCGTATATACTTTTGCGGCGGTTGTACAACCGCCACTATAGCTAGCCTACAGTGTCGCTTTTCCAAACAAAACCGCCATTATAACCTTATATAAAACGACGGTTTTTAGACAAAAACCGCCATTGTAACTCATCTATAGTGGCGGTTATTGTTTGAAAACCGCCACCATAGGTATTTTCAATAATAACTTTGTACCACAACCGCCACTACATGTTTTCTATAACATCGGTTGTTGTTAAACAACCGCCACTAAAAGTAATTATGACGTCGGTTGTTAGCAAAGAACCGCCACTGAAGGTTACCCAATAGTGGCGTTTCATACTTAAAAACCGCCACCATAGATAGATATTTTTTTTAAAAAAATTATTTGCTACCAAAATTTCGGCAGTAATATCCTGTAGATTTGACAAAGCCAAAAAGTGAAATAAACAAACATGCATACAAAAGAATCCAACAACTAAACTTGCATATCATCCAACAGAACAATAATAACGCTGATAAGGCTAAAGTCGTATCACCAAATCAAAGTAAAACTATCTCAAAACTAACAATAATAGGTAGTGGTAAGACAGGTATCGAATCCACAGGGAGGCGGTAGTAGTCAGTCTGTAAATATTTAAATTGTCTAAAGGTAATTGTTTTCTCGGGGGTTTTTTGTGTTTGTTATCTAACCGACTAATTGCAAGTAATAAAAAGAGGTTTAAACAATGATATTAAAAAGTCTAGGATTTCCGGTTCACTAGATCAATTATACGGGTCAATTGCTAGATCTACCAAGCTATCTAAGGTCATAAGATCGGTCGACTCTATTATGCCCTTTAGATCGATTATAACATGTGGTCGCTATAATTAGATACAATCTATTTGATTATCGCAGCCTATATTAATTCTAACCCGGTTGGTGAAAGGATTATTCGCAACACTAATTAACAACTCAGGCCTAAGTTAATTAACTAGAAAAAGAACAATAATCAAACGACAACTTAAACGATTTCACTAACAATTAATCAATTTCCCCTTTCTAATTAACCTAGATCCCCTTCATCCTAGATGAGGAATTTAGCTACTCATGATTAAAGCAATAACAACAATAATGATACAATAATGATAATTGAAGACATAATTAAGAGCATGAAATAAGAACAAGAATCAAATAACATAAACTTGAATGATTATTGAAGAAAGATTAGTACCGTAGCAAGGAAAGATTAAAGCTAGGAAGAGTACTCAGCCCTCTGAAAGCAGAAAAAATAAAGCGTAACCTAATAAACCGTACGAGTTCCTAATTTATAATACAAATATATGTTTTAGGAAAATTCGGAAAATAATCTGCCAGAGAGGTTCCTCGATCGAGCCTGAGGTGACTCGATCGAGGACGGTTGCTCGATCGAGCCTCAGGTGACTCGATCGAGGAACCAGCTTCACAGACGGTTTCCTTGTTTCTTTCACTTCTAGCGTTCATGCTTCCTCGTTCCTCGTGCCATGCTTCATGTATTCTACTATGTCATCTTCGCTACGCTCATCTTAGCTTGATTATCCTCATAATGCGTCATTTCTGCATTGAAACATAAAATAGTGGCAGTATCGACAATTCATTGAAATAAGGCATATAAATGACATAAAGGCACGAAAACGGTATATGAAATGGAATGAAAAGGAGCTATAAAAGTATATATAAAAGTGATACATCAAACTCCCCCAAACCAAACCTTTGCTTGTCCTCAAGCAAAGCAATCAGACCAAACAAAAGACAACAAACATATGGTGAATGAATAACTCAGAGCAAATGTTTAGGCACATACAAATCCCAGCTACCCACATCTATAACAAAGCAATGACCGAGAATTGTGCCAATAAAACAAATTTAAAGGCACGGGTAATAGACTAACGCAGCTCTTACTCAAGATGTGACATGATACCGAGACTCAGTCGAACGCTTTTCAACCTTGCAAGACAATTTTGTTGGATTCTCGCGGTTTCACTCATGCACTCATAAGGGGTGAGATATATGTAAGATAGAAAGAATAAAGACACTCACTCAACTTATGAAATATGCATGCAATCTAATGTGATAGAAGATTCTCCAACTAGTGCGCATTCATAATACGGACCAAGTACATGTATCAAGGACAGAATGGTGGTAAAGTGGCATGGGTATAGAAGTGGCTTGTGCATAAGCACGTATAGGTATGTGAGGCTCAGACGGTAGTCGCAGAGCTAAACCAATAGCCAAATCTAATAATAAATAGAACAATCATCCAACTGGAGAAATTATCTCAACTTTGACAATATATAAGAGAATGAAAGAGTTCTCCAAATGTGCATTAGACTTCGGTAATTACCACTCATGAGCTCCTAACAAAACTTGATGAAGCTTTTTCTTTTCTTTTTTTTTTCTTTTTTTTTCTTTTTTTTCTTTTCATCTCTTTTCTCTTTGCTTCATAATATTTTTCTTTTTTTTTTTAACGTAGGAGGCCACACAATTGCTACAAATAGATAGCTACTACCCACATGACAATAAAAGTCCCAACACAACCAAAGCAGCTATAACAATAAAGACTCAAGCAACTGCGACTGTCCCGAGAAAGGTAGGCAAATTCTGGAATGTAGCTAAGAAATAGGATATAAAATGGCTACATGGTTCATATGGGCTAACAAAAACTGGGTAATGTATGTCATATTTGAACAATAAGAACCGTTTTTCCTCATGTACTCAATCATATGAACGCGCAAAAACTAAGAAACTAATGTTACACTTATGCAGTTTGATATTACATATTCCACAAGGAGACCACACTCTTTAGCCTAAATAACAATGAGACCGGTTTATTAATGTTCCCGGCCTAGGAAGCTCTAAAGATCTCCGAAATTGAAGTGGTTTACCAACAAAATAAAGTCAAATCTACTCGGCATAAGGCATATTGTGACGGTCAAGATTTGAGTAAAGAGCTTTGCTCATCATAGCTAACGGGTCAAAACAATGTACATGGACAACTAGATGGGACTCAAATGCAAAGACAAAGCAAATTATCATCATTGCTACATAATTCACCAAGACTCAACTCAAAATAAATAAAACATGTTTTTGTATTTTATAAATTTTGCAATTTTTTTGGATTTTGTTTTTTTTTTACACACACAACAGAAATAAAGACTCTCCCCCAAACCTAAATGTCACAGTGTCCTCATTGTGACGCCTACAGCATAGCAGTCACACAGAAATCCAACAACTTATGGGACACAACTAACAAAGGGAAGAGGGAAAGAAAGAAATGCAATAAAACAAAAATAGGAAAGATAATACCAGCTGTAATGCAGTAGCCTCCCCCAAACCAGCTGGAAAGTGAGGGATGTAGTGACCAGCTGTAACTATTGAGCTCCATCATCATCAAGGTTAGCTTCATCAAAATCATCAATCTCAGCATACAAAGACAGCAGCTCAAGGTCAGGAGCAGGGGTACCACGGCCTCTAGAACGGTCGGCTTGTCTACCACGGCCTCTAGAACGGCCACCTCCTGGAACAGCTGCTGCAGCAGAAGTAGAAGCGCCAAACTGACCAAACTGTCCACGATGTGATAAAGGGACACCCACATCCTCGGGAAAAACAGAAGAAGGCTGATGGGGACGGACTGGAGTGTAGAAAGGATGACCCAAAGCACCGTAATCAGTACTAAACTGTCCAAACTCAGCAGGAGTCACTCCAAAAAGGTGAAAGACACGACTATCGTCACTAGGTGTGGTGTAGTGGCTAGGAGAAGTGCCCGTGTACTGTCCACCTGCAGCAAGAGTCATATCCTCCATTTGCTCCTACATACGCCGCTCGGTTAATGCGACGTTAATGCCCTGATGAATCCTCACCTCTCTCGCAAGGACTGGTTCAAAGTGATAACCCTGGGTAGGATAGGCTGTAGGAGGTGGAGGAGGAGTGGGCTGGAAAGAGCCAGGTAAGTGGGTGGCAGGCTGACAACGTCTCCGACGCCCACCAGTAGTAATAGTAGTACTGGAACTGGAAAAGGTAACCAAGAGGTCCTGTGGGATCAGATAAGTGACAGGTGGGGGTCTCTCCCTAGCTATACTCTCCTCTAGAGGATCCACAGCTAGCAAACGGTCACAAGGTAAAAGCATGTAAGAATGACCCTGGACCTTCCAATAATGATCCTTCATGTTCCTAATGTCAATGTAAGATATATCATAACGCAAGTGGTTGTCATCAGCTAAGGGCTCATGGTCATCCATAGGCTCGTAGGGGTCATTTCCCTGAAAATCACATACAACCCGAGAAATCCTAGTGATGAGGGCACCACAATCTAGGTCCCCATATCTCCCGATCATACGGTCAAAGGCAGAGCACACAAGAGCAGGGGGAGAAAACTGGAATGTCCTCTCCTGAAATGGGTTCAGGTAACTAGCAAGAATCAAGACCTCTATGGTAGAGGCCTTGCTCTTGTCGTGCCTCCCGTAAAGTAAGTAGGTCAAATACCGTAGAAACAATCGAAGACAGACATGTTGGACATCCAGCAAAGATATACTACTAACGTCTGCATCTGCATAGCCAGTAAACAAGGGAAAGTATCGGATTGCAGACATCCCACTAGCATTATATAAATCACCATCAGTGTGCTTATCAATCCCCAGAATTTCGGAAAGACGGTCAAAAGTCAAAGACTGTTCTACATTAAGCAATCTAAACCGAATAAGATGGTCATTGGGGAAGTAGGCATATAAGCTCAAAAATTCGAGGGTCAGAGCAGGGTAAGACAACTCGTGAAGCAGAAAAAGACCCTGTAAACCAATCTCAACGAACATGCCTAACATAATATCATCAATCTTCAAAGTTCGTAAAATTTTCCTATCCACACACCTAGTAACACTCATGGATTTGGTCATCAGAAACTCGAACCTGTCCCTTTGTTCCTTGTCACGGAACTCAACAAAAGGATAGTCATCAAAAGGTGATAAGTCCTCCTCCTCGGAAGACTCCACTACCTCCGGTATCACCTCCAGTTGACGAATGGGAGCGCTCCTCTCCCGTGTCCTCTTGTTTCCTTGCCTAGTAGAAGACATTATCTGCAAAATAGACAAGTATACAATCATACCCCAATCACATGGCAAAAACAGTCCCATTTTTTTGCCAAATATGAGTCGAAAAATTGATTTTTAAGACCGAAAATCACAAGTAAACCATCCAAAAAAACTAGGGGAACATGATTTTATATCAAATAATAAATATTCGAAGCATAAGAACACAATTTCTAACCAATTTAATGCATAAATTCAACCTGGATTTTGAAGAACCCTAATTCCCAAATTAGCAAATTGGGCATGAAATTCAACAAATAAGGGGCTAAAAAGCAAGGAAATAGCAATTGTATATGAGCAATGGAAGATTCAAAGCAATAAACTCAAGTTTTAAGCAAGAAATTTCAGATTTTTCGAGGACAAAAGAGAGCAAATCGGGACATACCTTAGCAAATAGAGCAATGAAATTGCAAAAATAAGCACAATAGATTGATGTAATCACTTAATAAGCAAACAAACACAAGTTTTATGAAAGATTTGATGACGATTGATGAAGAAATAAGAGAGAATGGGGAGTATTTCAGTCGAAATAGCAAATAAGAGTGACGGAATAAAGAAAGAAATTGGAAAAATTATAAACAAATAATGCACAAAACCGGCTTGGAAAAACGCGGAACCCGGTTCGATTAGGTGCCTCGATCGAGTCTGAGGTGACTCGATCGAGGAACCAAAATCAGGACTAGCCAACTTTCGTTTTAACATGATTTTAATTCCTCTCTAGGTGCCTCGATCGAGCCCCACTTGCACTCGATCGAGCACGTTGGTGCCTCGATCGAGCCCAGCCTGACTCGATCGAGGAACCTACTGCTGGCGTCCTTTTTCGTTCTTTGTTATTCTTAACTTCAAATTCCGTCAAATCAGCACAAAATACTTGAAAGCATATCAAGTTCCCTCCTCTCATCTCTCAAAGTTCAAGGAAAACAAATGCAATAATTAAATTTAAATACTAATTACAAATTAATAAATTACAATATCCGAGCTGCCTCTCGGTAGCGCTGGTTTTTGCGGTCTCGCACGACCGTAATTCTTCATCATTAAGAAGAATCAATGGTAAAGAGGTCAAGAGCCTCTATTACCCCAATATGCTCTCCTTCATAGTAGACTTTCAGTCGTTGCCCATTCACTTTGAAGGTCTCTCCTTTGTCAATTTGCAGTGTAACTGACCCAAATTTGTTCACGTCAGCAACAGTGAACGGTCCAGACCATCTACTCCTCAGCTTACCTAGAAACAAACGCAAACGATAGTTAAATAAGAGAACTTTCTCACCAACATGAAATTCCATTTGCAAAATATGCTTGTTATTCCACTTCTTCGTTCGCTCCTTCTACACTCGAGCACTATCATAGGCATGCAGTCGAAATTCATCGAGCTCATTCAACTGCATCAGTCGTTTCTCACCCGCAAGTGAAGGATCTATATTCAGCTCCTTTATGGCCCACATAGCCTTGTACTCAAGCTCTACAGGTAAATGGCAAGATTTGCCATAGACTAGACGGTAAGGTGATGCTCCAATCGGCGTCTTGAATGCAGTACGGTAAGCCCACAAGGTGTCATCTAGCTTCTGACTCCAATCCTTTCTGTTCTTGCTTACTACCTTTTCTAAGATCTGCTTCAGCTGTCTGTTAGAAACCTCTACTTGTCCACTGGTTTGAGGATGATAAGCCAATCCTCTGCGGTGTGTAACGCCATATTTCTTCAAGAGAGAATTAAGATGACGCTCATTGAAATGTTTTCCCCCATCATTAATCACCGCGCGAGGCATTCCAAACCGTGGAAAGATAATTTTCCGAAACATCTTAACAACAGATTTAGCATCATAAGTGGGGGTGGCAATTGCCTCCACCCATTTAGAAACATAATCTACCGCTACTAATATATACTGATTCCCATGAGAAGTAGGGAACGGCCCTTGGTAATCAATGCCCCAAACATCAAAAATCTCTACTTCTAAGATTCCAGTTTGAGGCATCTCATGCCTTTGCGAGATATTACCCGTTCTTTGACATGCATCACAAGAACGGACAAAATTAGTAGCATCCTTTAAGATAGTAGGCCAATAAAAACCCGATTGCATTACCTTAGCAAATGTCCTAGAAGGACCATGATGACCACCATAAGAAGAATAGTGACAATAAGAAAGGATGGCACGTACCTCACCCTCTAGAATACATCGTCTTTAGATATCATCTACACACTCCCGGAACAGATATGGATCGTCCCAGAAATACCGCTTCACATAATGCAAAAATCTCTTCTTCTGCTGATAGGATAAATCAAGAGGAAGCATACCTCCTACCAAGTAATTGGCATAATTTGCAAACCATGGAGTATTTGCAGCTACAGCTAGAAGTTGGTCATCTGGAAAAGAGTCATCAATGGGCAAAATCTCTCTTCCTGCAAATCTCGGCCTAGACAAATGATCTCGCAACAACATTCTCAAAGACTGGACTTATCACGAATTTCTAAATCAAACTCTTGTAATAATAAAATCCATCTAATAAGTCGTGGCTTAGCCTCTTGTTTGGTTAAAAGATATTTTAAAACTGCATGGTCAGTGTGAACAATAACTTTAGAACCAACAAGATAAGCTCTAAATTTGTCTAAAGAATAGACAACCGCAAGAAGCTCCTTCTCCGTAGTAGCATAGTTGATCTGCGCATCATCAAGAGTCTTACTTGCATAGCAGATGGCATGTAACACCTTATCCTTTCGCTGCCCTAAGACAGCTCTGACTGCATAGTCACTGGCGTCGCACATAATCTCAAACGAAGGCTCCAATCCAGAGAACGAATTATGGGAGCTGAGATAAGAGATTGTTTAATCCTGTCAAAGGACTTAACACACTCACCAGTAAACACAAAAGGTGTATATTTATGAAGTAGTCGAGTTAGAGGTTGAGCAATTTTAGAGAAATCCTTAATAAAGCGGCGATAGAACCCTGCATGACCAAGAAAACTACGCACACTTTTAACATTAACCGGGTACGGGAGTTACTCAACTACCTCAACCTTAGCTTTGTCCACTTGAATACCCTTACCTGACACCAAGTGACCGAGTACCACCCCTTTAGTAACCATGAAGTGGCACTTTTCCCAGTTGAGAACAAGGTTGCTCTCCTCACAGCGCTGCAAAGCTTTAGTCAAGTTTCTCAAGCAAACATCAAAATCAGTACCATATACACCGAAATCATCCATAAAGACTTTCATGATAGACTCTATGTAATCAGAAAATATGGCCATCATACAACGCTAAAAAGTAGCAGGAGCGTTACATAAACCAAAAGGCATCCTCCTATAGGCAAATACACCATATGGACATGTGAAAGTGATCTTTTCCTGATCGTCAGGATGAATGGGTATCTGAAAGAAACTGAATTAGCTATCTAGGTAACAGAAATAACTATGACATGCTAATCTCTCTAACATTTGGTCAATGTAAGGAAGTGGGAAATGGTCTTTCTTAGTAGCCGTGTTCAACTTCCTATAGTCAATGCACATCCTCCACCCTGTAACAAGTCTGGTAGCAATCAATTCATTCTTATCATTCTTTACTACTGTAGTACCTCCCTTCGTAGGTACAACTTGGACAGGACTGACCCATTTAGAATCAGATATAAAGAAGATAATACCGGCATCAAGTAATTTCTGTACCTCTTTTCTTACCACCTTCTGCATAGGAGGATTTAGTCGTCTCTCACCTTGTGCACTAGGCTTGTGGTCTTCTTCCAAATGAATACGATGCATACAAAAATCAGGACTAATGCCTTTCAGATCATCAATGCTATACCCAATGGCCTTTCTATGAGTTCTCAAAATGGTCAACAAAGCAAATAGTTGACCTTCAGTTAGGCTAGCATTGATAATCACTGGGTTCATTTCACAGTCATCAAGAAATTCGTATTTAAGATGAGAGGGAAGGGGCTTTAGTTCAGGTTTCTTTACCTCAGTTACCTTAGGTGCAGTACCCAAACTATATACCCTTTGATGGGGGCATTCCTCTCCAGTTTGAAGCTTCTTAATCCGATGAACTTCTAGACTTCATGAACACGTCTGATCAGCTGAATCCGTGACTAGGGCAATCTTCAGATGATCCCTGTCCAAACACATAGGAAGACACTCATCAATATTAAAATCAACAACATCTATACTATGACAAGTCTCTTCTATCATGGGATATTTTAATGCTTTTTACAAGTTAAAGATAATCGTATCATCCCTCACAACTGGAGTCAATATCCCTTGTCTAACATCTATAACCGCCCCCGTAGTGTGTAGGAACGGTCTGTCCAAAATGATAGGGATTTGGTTGTCCTCAGCCATGTCCAAGACAGCGAAATCTACGGGGATGAAAAATTTCCCAATTCGAACGGGTTCATCCTCCAACACCCCCAGTGGGTGTTTAACAGATCTATCGGCCATCTCTAGTGTCATATTAGTAACTGTCAACGAACCCATATTTAATTTCTTACAAATAGAATAAGGCATAACGCTGACGCTAGATCCTAAATCACATAGAGCTTTACTAATAGCAAGATGACCAATATGACAAGGGATATAAAAGCTTCCTGGGTCCTTTAATTTAGATGGTGAATTGATTGGCAACATGGCACTGCACTTCTGAGTGTAAGCAATAGTTTCCACCGCATCAAAGGATCTCTTCCTTATCAAAATCTCCTTCATGAATTTTGCATAAGCCGGCACTTGAGTAATTAATTCAGTGAAGGAAAAACATACCTGTAGATTCTTCACGACCTCCATAAACTTACCGAACTGCTTGTCCAGCTTGGATTTTTGCTGCCGATGAGGAAAAGGTAGTGCGATAGTAATGGGCTCGGCTTGCTTGACCTTAGAATCGAGTTTTGAAACACCATCGTCTGTCAAGGAGGTGCCTCGATCGAGCCCTAACTTGAATCGATCGAGCACACTGGTTCCTCGATCGAGCCTGGGCTGACACGATCGAGGAACCTCAGCAGGTTCAGCTTTCTCGCTCTTTTTGCTTTTATCGTCAGCTCGTGTTTCAACTTCGTCAGGTTCTTTGTCATCATCACTAAGCTCCAAATTACCCAGTCCCTTGGAATGTATGAAAGGTACCTCATCATCAGTAGTGAGCACATCATTATCAAGGATTTGTAGGTCGGGATTTGCATACGTGGTACCGCTCCTCAGCTAAATAACATTGGCTTGTTCGTGAGCTTGTTTACCTTGAGGAGGAAGACCCACGGCCTGTTTTGATGGGTTTTGAAGTGCCATCTGAGCCACCTGATTATCTAGTATCTTATTGTGGGCAATCAGCTCAGAAATTTGAGCCGTTTGCTTCTGCTGCATTGACAAAGTTTGTTGCAAAAGACTGCGCAACTCTGCCATCTCATTGTTCGGAGCTTGTTGAGGAGTTTGTTGAGGAGGCTGTTGATATTGATTGTTAAAATGCTGGCCTCCTTGATTTTGCCTTTGATATCCCCCTTGTGGTTGATTACCACGATTGTTGGGAGGGATATAAGTATTCTTTTGTGGTTGCAGCTGTTGCGGGTTTTGCACATTATGACTAGACCATTGAAGGAATGGATGCTCCTTCGTTCTTTCATTATAAAGGTTGGAGAAAGGTGTACCTTGTGAACCTTGTCTGTAAGCCTGAAAGGCATTAACCTGCTCCAATGTGCTCAAGCAATCAGCTGCATTGTGACCGTCTAAACCGCATCTAGCACAAGACTCCTCTACTTGCTGACTCATAGCATGAACTCTCTCCTTACTACCCAATGATTGGGTAGTCTTTATCTTGCCAATCTGAGCAGAAATAGTCTCTAACTGTGCCGCAAGGGCACTATCAACACCAGTACCTCGCGTGCTTCCCCTAGAATTTCCATATCTGGTGATGCGGTCATTTTCACACCAAAAATAAATTCCTAAGAACTACTAGCAGAAGCTAGCGGCAAGTAGGGTCGATCTCCTCAGGGAAGCAGAAAAGTGTATAGTCTAATCTAAGTCTGTTGGTTTAACGGGGGTTTGTTTGATGTTTTGTCACTAAACAACTAATAAGAGTAAGGAAAGAGAAATAATAGGAAAAGAATAAAGATGTAAACAATAGAGAAAGAGGTATGCTAGGACAGTCGGTCCACCATGGTACTTCTGCAATAAACTAAAGGTAAAGGTCGGTCAAATTACTGTGAGAAGGGTAGTAGTTATCTCCTTTCGGTCTCAAACTGCGAGTATCTCCTTTCGGTCTCAACTCACCCTAGATTACTTCTAGCTTGACTTTCGCCCTCACTAGGTTGATCCATTAATCATGACAGGTCCGCTCTTTCCAATCTTTCAATCTAGGTCGAAGCTTAACTAAATTAATTAACTCCTCGCATGCATTCAATTCGTTAATTATCGGCACAAATTGTCTGGGGTCAATTCTCACATTAATCCTTTCTATACCCTAATTATCGATTAATTGCAATATACCATGGCTTCCCTAAAATCCTAGCATAAGGGGAATTAGCTACTCATAATAACAATTGCGATAACAATAGAATACGAATAAACTGAATAAGAAAGCATAGCGATTGAATCAAATAGATCTAGAAGCATAAAGGGAATAATTAAAGCAATAACTAATAACAATAAATTGACAAGAGTGGAGAAAAGCAATTAATTAAAGAACAAGAGTTTAAGAGTAGAGATTACTAATTAATTGAAGAGAGGAAGAAGGAACGTTGTCACGCCGTTCCAAGCAATGTCAAGCGTAATGTAAAACTGAGAAATGTAAAATGATAGATGATCCTTTAGGTCTACTCGTGTCTCTTATTTATAATAAGAGATATTTATTATTTCCTAAAATAATTATAAAGATAAGACTAAACATAATAAATCTCGCGCAACATGATTCACGCAGTAGCTCATAGTCGATCGAGCAACAATGGCTCTCGATCGAGCACTATTCAAACAACTCCCTCTTGATCGAACAAGTATGGCCTTCGATCGAGTACTTTCTCAAAGAAAGACAGTCGATCGAGAAAGGGTTCCATTCGATCGACCACATAGCATAACAAAATAATTCGATCGAGCATGAGTAATCACTCGATCGAGCTGCAATCAGTTCGAACCTCCACAATTGGCTTTGACGCTTATAAATACGACTTCGCGCTCTCCAATGTAGCGACATTTCCACTCCAAATCTACTCATCTCTTAAGTGCAAGCTTGTGGGACGGTTTTAGGCTCAAATATCGCTCCTTCGGGCACGTGCGTACCGCAAATAACACAGGAAATACCAAAGTACGCGTACCGGGACATTTTCATAGCAAATAACTACGAATAAAGTACGGAAATGCGTGCTAAAAGGGTCCTAAAACACTATATAAATAGCACGCATCAAACTTCCCCAAACCGAACCTTTGCTTGTCCTCAAGCAAACTAATGCAACTAATATGGACTAAAAAGAAAGGAGTAAAACATGGACAAGCCGTAAACCGTCAACTTAAACCATTTTAATGCAACAGAATCAACTACTAAAAGCTCAATGTCAAACAAACAAATTTATGCATATTTCAAAAAGATGTTGAACTTTGACCTTGCAAGACTTTCAAAATCGGACTCTCACGGGTCGCTCAATCACACAATTAAGCACAAGGTGATATATAGTGTAAGGTAGAAGGAATAAAGAACACTCACCTAACTGCAACCTATAAGAACATGCATGCAATCTAACATGAATAAAGTCTCTACAACCGTACATATGCATTCCAACCAAACTGATGACCAAGACACATGCCGAGGACTTACATATGGGTAAGTGAGGTAATGGGTAAGAAGGGGCTAAAATGAATTTGGATATGTGGTGTTAATAGACAGGCTAGCAACAACGAATCCAAATTATACAACTTCCCAACTTCGAACTCAACTAATCAAGACAAAACAGTGCAAATTGGATGCACACAACTCGCTAAACACCATAAAATTATCAACTCCCCATAAAGTATAGATAAAACATGGGAGTATAAATCATAACATAATTCTTTCATTTTCCGCATATGATTTTTCTTTCTTTCTCATATTTTTTTTTTTTTTTTTTTCATTTTCCAATTCTTTTTTTTTTTCATCTTTCTCCTTCATTCTTTCACCCATCCATCTTATAATAGGAATTAATAACCAAATGCAATCAACACATTCCCGGTATTGCTACCATTACTAGCTTGGCTAGGGTAGGAAAAATATGGATTGTAGCTAAATAGGGACAAAATAGGCAATTTGGCTATGTGGAGCTCATGGGTAAAACGAAATAAAGGGATTGCCTCTCCAAACATATGTCACCAACCACAGACTCGAATGCATACAGGTACTAAGTAGACAAAACTCATGCTTATGCAATTTGATGTTACACGCCTTATAAGGAGTAACTACTCACATCCTACATGAACTGGTCATGAATGACACCAGTTATAAACTCTAAACCTCAGAAAATGGTGTAGTTTGCCAAAATTTCAAGTCAAGTCTACTAGTTCAACGAATTTTGAAACGAAATTCGAGAAATTGCACAAACTTTTGCTAAAAGAAGTGATAAAATGCAAGGCTTAAGCAAAAGACAATTTACAGCAATGAAAAACTCCAATCAGACTCAACCTAAAGTGCATAAATAAACATGATTTTTTTTGAATTTTTGTGAAAATTTTGTTGTTTTTATGGATTTTAATTTTTTGAAATTAAATACAATGCATGCAAAAATGCAAGAAATATGAATGCAAAACAAATGCAAATGCAGACTCAAGGATGCATTACCCTCCCCAAACCAAATCGTACAATGTCCTCATTGTACACACAACTAACAGCAGCAGAGAGGATGGTAAAAATGCAAACTCAAATGCAAACGAAATGAAACTAAACTAGAGGAGAGAAAAAGAGATGGAGTAGGAAACTCACAAGACATAACCTCCCCAAACCAGCTAGGAAGCTGGGGGAGAGAGTAGCGATCGTGATAACAGCAGGGATCACGAACATATATTGTCGCGGCAACAGCAGGGGCCGCAACAAAAGAGGAGTAACAGCAGTGAGTCACGTCAATCAAGTTCTGCAAACAACTTGAGTTCTAATTAATAATTAAGTAGTGAACAAACCTCCCCAAACCAATTCCCAACAAAAGGGAATTGCAATAAAATAGAGATAAATAGGGGAGAAAGAACTCAGTGAAATTACCCAACAGAGAATAATTAAACCAAAATAAACAGCGTGATTTGGTTTAATTAAAACTTTGAAAAATATTTGGGTAATAAAATGGTAAATTTGTTTGCAAAAATTTGTGAAAAGTAGGTAAGGGATGTAGCATAAATAAGTTAAAAAAAACAAAGGGAAAATAAGGAAGAAAAATAAACGAGAAAGAAAAGAAGAAAAACTCCCTCTAACTCGGATTATTCAGCAGCAAACACTCGATCGAAAGACATAGGTCTTCGATCAAGTGATTCTTCCCCAGTAGATAGGCTTGATCGAGAGAGTAGGTTTCTCAATCGAGTGGCTCCTTGCGCGTGCCCAGCTAGTTGCTCGATCGAGAATCAGCAGGGCTCGATCGAGTGGTTCTTCCATCTGGCGTACTCGATCGACTGATAAACAATTTGATCGAGTGCATGTTCTTTTGCACGCATCCCTATGCTCTATTAACTCCGCATTTACCTGAAATTTTTTTTTTTTTCACAAATATGCAAAACAAAAATACCAATACCAAAAATTTGTCCATAGTCATCTTAACAAAACTAAACTAAACGAAATCTAATCGTCCTAATAAAACAGTAAATAGTCTAACAAAATCCGAAATTACAAAACAAATACAAGCCGAATAGCGCTACGGCTTCAAGTTCCAAAACAAGCAAGCAAACCCGCAAAGGGCTCCTGGCTCATGGAAATGCCCTCCACGTCCTTCGTCGTGGACGTCGGTCTCCAAATCGTCTTCATGGGAGACTTCTTCTTTTTCGGCTCAGCTCCAGTTTCCGTCTTCATCTCGACCTTCTTCCTTTTCGGCTGCCCATGAACATCAGCTCTGTCATCCACCTCGGATTCCTCATCCGTAGCACTACTCCCAATGACATCTCCCGTATCCGCTATACTCAAACCTGCAACAACAGAAACAGCAGAGTGGTCCTCCATTTTGCTCCCAAGTCGGGGCAGAGGTGTAAGAGCTATAACAGATACGTCATGTAAAGGAGGTATAGACTCGAAGAATGCAGGAATAGCAGCATGGCATGGTAGAACTCGCATAGGCCCTTTATGAGTAGCAGCCTTAGCGAAAACTAGTTCCTCCCCCCTACCGGAAACGTGAGGGTCCTTAACCCGACATCAATAACCGCTTGCGCAGTATGCAAGAACGGTCTTCCCAAAATGATGGGAGTATGTGAGTCTTCTGGAATGTCCAACACTACGAAATCAACAGGGATAAAGAACTTCCCTATTTGCACAGGGATGTCCTCTAAGACTCCTAAAGGTCGAGACAAGGTCCTATCAGCCATCTGGACCGTCATGTTGGTACATTGGAACTTAGTAAGTCCTAACCGTTTGGCCAATGACAGGGGTAAGACACTAACGTTGGCCCCTAGGTCACACAATGCATTATCAATTAAGTGCGTGCCTATATGACAAGGTATCGAGAAACTACCTGGGTCGGATAATTTGGTCAGACTCCTATTCTGGAGGAATGCAGAGCACTCCTCTGTCAAGGCTACAGTTTCAACAACATCGATCGACCTCTTACGCATTAATATTTCGCGCATAAATTTTAAATACGAAGGTACCTTTTTTATTTCGATAAATGGAACATTGACATTCAATCCTCGTACAATCTCACCGAAACGTGCGAACTCAGGTTCCGTCTTCTTGACCCTCTTCAAGCGTCCTGGATATGGAGCATATTCAATGGGAACTTTCTTATGCGTGTCACGAATCAAAGCGTTATTAATCATCCGCTTGCTCAATGGCTTTTGAAGCATTGCACTGTCCACAGGGGTCGATCGAGGAGTATTAGAACTCGATCGAACGGTTTCAGCCTCCATTCCATTCGATCGAATGGTATTAGGGGGTCGATCGAATGAATTCTCAGCAACATTACTCGATCGAAAGGTACTTGGTGTTCGATCGAGTACATCTTCAGCAAAAGTTCTCGATCGAATGGAACAAGGTGTTCGATCGAGCTCTGGCACAGCATAAGACGTTGTTTTTTGTACTGTTCCAGCGTGAACAGTACCAGGAGCTTCCAAGACGTCAGTTTTGGCATTTTTCTTCACCAAATCGGGTCCGCCATAAGACAAACCGCTCCGCAAATTAATCGCATTGGCTGGGTCTTTATCGAAGAGTAGTGACCCACATCTATCTACCATTTGACGGAAGACTTCAATGCTAGATTGTTGCTCGAGTTATTGCGCATGAATTGTAGCTTTAAGGTCATCATACTCGGCTTGGGTAATGCGTACTTGACCTTGCTCTATGGGATTCTGAGGTTCCGCAGCAGTCAAATCGGCATACAACTCAGAAAATGAACTTCCTTGCTTAATTTCCTATAAGCTAGCACTCTCTTGGAATCCGCCATACAAGAAATTCGGTCATGCCCTTCCTCGCCGCATCTACCACAAATTTCTTCTTGAATATTCAAAGAAAAAACTTGCTGCACATTTTCTTTCACTTCCGTTCTAGCACTTCTTGGACTCCCATAGTCAGCTGTATAGATGGCCATATTTTCAATCAATGACCAACCCTTATCACTTGCAACATTATCTTGGAATCTCCCTTGTGCAGCGGCATCTAATACGGCTCTTTGCTCGTAAAGTAACCCATTGTAAAACTGGTTGCACAAGTACCATTGCTCAAGTCCGTGATGTGGAACTGAGCGAACCAGCTTCTTGAATCTTGCCCATGCTTCACTCAAATATTCAGCAGCAGATTGAGTGAAATTGGTAATTTGACTCCTCAGCGCATTGGTTCGCTGAGGAGGAAAATACCGCCTATAAAATGCTAGAGCCAACGAACTCCAATCCTTTATCCCAGCAGCCTCCTTGTCTAAATCCCTCCACCAGTCCTTAGCATCATCAATCAAAGTAAAGGAGAAAAGGAATTCCTTCACCTTATCTTGCGTCACACCAGAATGACTAAAGGAATGGTGAGCAATAATCGTAAAAAGCTCAACATGTTTGACTGGACCCTCATCTACCACCCCTTTGAACAAATTCCGCTCCACCAAATCAAGGAAGGACGGATGGATACCAAAAGTACCCACATTAGCCGTGGGTAGTAAGAATCCCTTAGGCAAATCATCAGCACGAGGCTCGGAATGACTAGCAATGCTAGGCATTCGAAAGTAGAACTCGCAGCAACAAAGCAGTTCAAGTGGTCCTCTCCTAGGATATATACTGCAAAACATCACAACACTAGAGCAAATATGAGAGCTGTCTCAAGGAATGAATTCCTTGAGACTAAAAACAGACCTAAATAAAACAAATAAACACAGTTGCTTCCCCGGCAACGGCGCCAAAATTTGATGCGGTCGTTTTCACACCAAAATTTGATGCGGTCGTTGTAGTATAGTGGTAAGTATTCCCGCCTGTCACACGGGTGACCCGGGTTCGATCCCCGGCAACGGCGCCAAAATTTGATGAGGTCGTTTTCACACCAAAAATAAATTCCTAAGAACTACTAGCAGAAGCTAGCGGCAAGTAGGGTCGATCTCCTCAGGGAAGCGAGAAAAGTGTATAGTCTAATCTAAGTCTCATTGGTTTAACGGGGTTTGTTTGATGTTTTGTCACTAAACAACTAATAAGAGTAAGGAAAGAGAAATAATAGGAAAAGAATAAAGACGTAAACAATAGAGAAAGAGGTATGCTAGGACAGTCGGTCCACCATGGTACTTCTGCAATAAACTAAAGGTAAAGGTCGGTCAAATTACTGTGAGAAGGGTAGCAGTTATCTCCTTTCGGTCTCAAACTGCGAGTATCTCCTTTCGGTCTCAACTCACCCTAGATTACTTCTAGCTTGACTTTCGCCCTCACTAGGTTGATCCATTAATCATGACAGGTCCGCTCTTTCCAATCTTTCGATCTAGGTCGAAGCTTAACTAAATTAATTAACTCCTCGCATGCATTCAATTCGTTAATTATCGTCACAAATTGTCTGGGGTCAATTCTCACATTAATCCTTTCTACCCTAATTATCGATTAATTGCAATATACCATGGCTTCCCTAAAATCCTAGCATAAGGGGAATTAGCTACTCATAATAACAATTGCGATAACAATAGAATACGAATAAACTGAATAAGAAAGCATAGCGATTGAATCAAATAGATCTAGAAGCATAAAGGGAATAATTAAAGCAATAACTAATAACAATAAATTGACAAGAGTGGAGAAAAGCAATTAATTAAAGAACAAGAGTTTAAGGGTAAAGATTACTAATTAATTGAAGAGAGGAAGAAGGAACGTTGTCACGCCGTTCCAAGCAATGTCAAGCGTAATGTAAAACTGAGAAATGTAAAATGATAGATGATCCTTTAGGTCTACTCGTGTCTCTTATTTATAATAAGAGATATTTATTATTTCCTAAAATAATTATAAAGATAAGACTAAACATAATAAATCTCGCACAACATGATTCACGCAGAAATTACTCATAGTCGATCGAGCAACAATGGCTCTCGATCGAGCACTATTCCAAAGAACTCCCTCTTCGATCGAACAAGTATGGCCTTCGATCGAGTACTTTCTCAGCAGCACAGGTCGATCGAGAAAGGGTTCCATTCGATCGACCACATAGCATAACAAAATAATTCGATCGAGCATGACTAATCACACGATCGAGCTGCAATCAGTTCGAACCTCCACAATTGGCTTTGACGCTTATAAATACGACTTCGCGCTCTCCAATGTAGCGACATTTCCACTCCAAATCTACTCATCTCTTAAGTGCAAGCTTGTGGGACGGTTTTAGGCTCAAATATCGCTCCTTCGGCACGCACCGCAAATAACACAGGAAATACCAAAGTACGCGTACCGGGACATTTTCATAGCAAATAACTACGAATAAAGTACGGAAATGCGTGCTAAAAGGGTCCTAAAACACTATATAAATAGCACGCATCACCTGGCGGTATGGGTGGCAATATGATCAATTAATTTCCACGCGTTATCATCATTGGTGTTGTCCTGAAACCTCCCATTAGCAGAATAATCCAAAAGGGCACGATGATCGTCATACAACCCGTTATAAAACTAGTTGCAAAGAAACCACTTAGGGAAACCATGATGAGGAACTGATCGGACCAAACGTTTGAAGCGAATCCAAGCTTCATTCAAATATTCAGTAGCTCCTTGCTTGAAACTAGTAATTTGACTTCGTAGTGCATTAGTCTTCTGAGGCGGGAAGTACCAAGAGCTAAGGTATTCCAGTCTGTAATTCCTTCACCCTCCATATCCAAGTCTCTCAACCACTCAGCAACTCCATCTTTCAGAGAGAAAGGAAAAAGCAGCTGCTTTATCTGATCTTGTGTCACTCCAGCTGTTAAAGGAATGGAACAACAATAAGTGACAAATTTCTCCATATGTGTCGCAGGATCCTCAGCAGCTGCCCCTCCAAATAAGTTTTGTTCCACCAAATTGATGTAAGATGGCCGAATTTCAAAAGTTCCATTGTTAGTAGTGGGCAACTCAAATCCTTGTGGGATAGAAGCTAAGGTGGGCTCGGAGTGACTGGCTAGAGTAGGCATGATGGTAGTCTCGGGAATAGGAGTTTCGACTGGGATATCGGCCTCAGGAATTTCGTCCTCTGTGCAAGACTGATCGGCCGAATGTTCTAAGCTCGCCGTCTCGATGTCAAGTATACTCAAGTCTTCTACTTGACCCACTTCTTGATAAAATTTCCGTCTGTAGTGAAAAGTCTGTTGGGGTTGGTGTCCTTAACAGTTAGTGCAAGGACTTATAAACCTCTAAAAGGATCAAAGGGTATACTTTGTATCATAATCAGTTGATCCACGTTTATCAATAACGGTTGGCTTGCTAGATAAGTTTGACGTTATTGTCATACAGATGGCGGTGATCAACTGGTCCCTAAAAGTCACACCTATAGGATACGTCTTGAGTGATGTGACGGTATGAAAATACAGTCATATAGATGCCAAATTTGACTAACCAAAGTGAGTTCGAGTTATTTGACTAATAATTAGTCAAAATGTGATGTTGAGATATTATATTTAATACGGATTAAATATCATGGGCTAAGGCGAATTAACCAGATTAATTCAGTAAAATTAAATATAAGCGTTTTATATTTAAATTAAATGTATATTGAATATAATTATACAATACTGTTTTGTCGGACATGTATTAATAATTCAACTAACCCGTATTATTAGTTGATGCCTTAATTTCCGATAACCGATAACAGTTTATAATGAAACCGCGTCGTATACATTTAGTAAGCTATGGACCGGACCGCAAGTTTAAGTGAAGAGAAAATTAAAAGCCCGCGAGCTCCCTCTCACACGGTTTGGCCGAGAGCCTTTCATAGACAAAAGGAGAGCATCTCCTCTTGTCTAACCTAATTGTTCATTTGCTAAACAAAATTAGGGTTTTGGGAATTGTGCCTCTCAGGACTCGGATCTCACATCCAACACAACTCACAAAAACTATCCTCTCAATATTGCAAAGGCAATTAGAGGAATTGATCTAGCACAAGGGCATAACTCGGACTATCTTGGGTGCATCGTTTAGGAGGAGATTTGCTTTAATCTCTCATTGCCTTTTGCACTAGGACCGAAGGTTATTTCTAATCTTTATCGTTTCATTTTGTTAATTTCGTTTATGACCATAAAATACATATGAATTTTGCGTTATAATCCTATAAAGAGAGGGTTTTATACGGATCTAACCCTTCAAGTGGTATCAGAGCGAGGCCACGTAAAATTTTATATGTGTTTTTCATTAAACGATTTTGAAAACGATGTTTTTTGATCAATAGAGGCCACGGCTGCCTTCTGTTTTTGGCTCGGCAAAAATATTTTTTTTGCTGCGTTTTTGTCGTTTTTGTGCCTTGGGATCCGTGCCGTGTATACATGGATCGATATTTTTTTTGAAGCAAATTCCACACGGATGGAATTTTTTTATTCTTCACGGTTTTTCATTTTTTTGCACACGGTGATTTGTTCTTCGTGCCATGTTTTGTGTTGTTTTGATTTAATCTTTGCATATTATTTGTAATCGATATTCATTATAGTATGTAAAGATCTATCAATTGCAAATCGAAAAAAAAAAAAAAAAAAAACGTGTGGCTGCTTGTTTCGGCTATTTTTACACGGTCTGTTTTTTTTGCTTTGAATACCGTGTCAAGTTTACACGGTAGCATTGTCGTTTTTTGGTTTTGTTTACGTATTGTTCTTAGCGATTTGTTGTTTTAATCGATAATTACAACAAGATGTGAAGAACATGTCAATTGTATTTTTATTTTAATCCGGATTAGAGTAAATTGCAATTGTGTTTAAATCAAACCGTTTTGTTTTGATCTTTCTTTGCTCACAAATTGAGCCGTGTAAATTTTTTTTTTTGGGGTAAAAGACCCTCTCGGCATTTCTGCCGGTTTTAAAAAAAAAAAAATTTTTTTTTGGCCCCTGGTACTGTTCACGTGAACAGTACAGAAGAAAATTTTTCTGTTTTTTTCTTTCGGCCTTTTTAATGCATAAAACGGTTTTTTTATGCTCTCGCTTGATTAGTGAAACGGTTCACCCACGTAAATTAAAGTTACTTTAAAAATTTAAAGCAACGGATTATATCGAATTAAAATTAAGTTGATGAAGCGGTTTTGTCACATAATTTTAATTATCTTTGGTGGTTTGGATAAATTAAACATAATTACGGAATTATGTCACGAATTAATTTATTTTAGTTGATGCATTTTATTTATCGTTCCTTTTATATTTTGGATGTTTTGAATGCCTTTTAATTACGTATTTAATTATTTTGCAAACAGTTGTAACTTAGTGTGGCCTTAGTAGAACGTGTTACCGTAATGATGGAACACGGTCTTGGTTGTATTTTGAGATCTCGTATCTCCATTTTATTTCTTTTAATTACAGTTTTTATTTAGAATGTAAATAGGTTTATATTTGTAAATTTTAAATTGTAATTCTTGAGAAGACTAAAGATGGAGACCGGATGCTCACTCCCGCTACATGGATCAAGATGGAACACCAAGACAAGCTTTTCGGGTCCAACGGTGGATTCCAAAGTTGTATATTGTTCTTTTTACTAGGATAGGCCACACTAGGAATTTTATTTACGTATCGCATTCAATTTATTTATTTTATTGTAACGATAGCTTGCATCATATTCCGCCTAAAACCAAACCACCTAATTATTGCATGAAAACTGACACATATAGAGGTCACGAGTTAGTTTTCATTGACATTCGTATGTCACACGATCATGCTAAGCCATCACCTAAATTGATTCATTCACGCAGACGCTAGTTTTTCGTTCACTTAAAATGAATTATAATTAAGTTGATGGGATCTTCCTCGTATAAACCAAAATTGAGAACGGTCTTTATAGGTCAAACTCCAAGGACTCCCTTCTTCGTCGGTAGGCATACTATGACCCCTTCTACGTCGGGTAAATTGGAACCGGTTGACTTATTTTATCTCAACACTATGGTCACTCGTACGATCCTGTGACTATGGTGGACTAATAGATAGGATTTCCGGAAATCTATCGACCAAGAGTTCTTCCGGAAGAATTAGCTAAACAGTTGGCTTATCAATTTACAGAAATTGAGTCTTGGGATCACTTGTATCATTCTTGAGGGAGATCAATTATGCAAGTGCAAGAGTCTACATGTTTAAAATGAATTTTAAAATAGACTTAAATCACCTCGATGAGTTGCTTATTTCGTTTTGTCTTTCTTTCTTTTCAAAGTGTAGATCACGTTTTTTTTTTCGCTAAAACAACAAATGGCTGGTTCAAGTGATAACCCAATGCCAAGTGCCACATTGGACCGTGAGTCCTGGCTTAGGATCTTCATGAGTCGGATGAATCGTCTACTCGGCGAAGAATGACGGATCCAACTTCGCGGACGGGAGGCAAAGATTACGGAATGCCGCCGCCGACGGGAAGCTCGGATATCTGCTTGAGCCCATGCCGTTAAACCAGTGCCCCACGGCCGAATTAACGAAATCAACGAGTATAACGATTTCGCTTTAGAAGCGGGTGCGGTAAAGAACGTACTCATTTTTGCAATGGAACCCAATTTGCAGAAACGCTTCATAGCCCAAGGTGCAAACAAGATTTTCACCACGCTCACTAAGGAATTCTCGAAAGCACCGAGAATCGTGACCTATGAGCATACCACTCGCTTCTTTGATGCGAGACTCCAGAAGGGCCAACCGGTTAGCCCACACATTCTCAGCATGATTGAGAATGTCGAGAAACTGGAGACCTTTAACTGTAACATCAGCGAGAATATTGTTATCGACCGTATTCTTCACTCACTCCACGATGGTTATTCGCAATTCAGAGCGAATTACTATATGAATGATTTGAAGAAAACTCCCCATGAATTGCACTCCCTCCTCGTACAGACCGAGAAGGACATGAAGTTCAGTGGGAGTTCGAAACAGGATGTTCTCATTGTGTCAAACAAAGGGAAAGGTAAGGGCAAAGCTCCAAGCAAACCTAACGAGTAGGGTAAGGCGAAGTTCAAGAAGTCGGGTTCGGGGAAGAGTGGTCCTGGTGAGGCGAGTAACTCATCAGCGCGACAAAGAGCAAAACCGAAAACATGGAATGCCATCACCGCCACAAGATGGGCATTGGAGGCGGACATGTCCTGTTTATCATGAGGACATAAAAGCGGGTCGCGTTAAACCGGTTGGTATGTCTTCTTCTTCTACTTTTATTCATATGATTGAGATTAACCATGCAAGTTACGGAACTTGGGTACTAGATACTGGTTGTGGTTCTCATCTGTGTAATCATGTGCAGGGCCTCCGAAATCTCGAGCCTCTCGTAAAGGGTGAGGTTGACCTGCGTGTTGGGAATGGAGCAAGAGTGGCTGCCATCTCAAAGGGGACATATGTGATCCAGCTTCCTAGCGGATTTGAGTTATCATTATATGATTGCTATTATGTTCCTAGTGCAATTTTCGAAAAACATTATTTCGGTTTCGCACTTGACAAACTTGGTTTTTCATTTGTAATAGAAAATAATGCTTGCATTTTCTCTTTACACAATATGATTTATGGCAAGGCAGTCTCCTTGAACGGAATTTATGTTTTAGATCAGACGACCGAAATATTACACGTAATGAATAAAAGGTTAAAGGTAGGTGATAAAGATCAAACATATCTATGGCATCGCCGCATGGGACACATTAATGAGAAACGCGTAAAAACAGCTCATCAAAAATGGAGCTATCTCGGCCTTTGATTTTCAATCATTTGGCACGTGTGAATCATGTCTCATCGGTAAAATGACTCGTATTTCCTTCAAAGGTGTTGGAATGCGTCTTTGCCGACCTATTAGGACTCATACACACGGATGTATGTGGACCTATGTCAATCACCGCACGAGAAGGCTATAGGTATTTCATCACTTTCACGGATGATTTAAGTAGATATGGCTATGTCTACTTAATGAAGCACAAAAGTGAATCCTTTGAGAAATTCAAAGAATACCAAAATAGGGCACAGAACCTACTTGGTAGAAAGATTAAAACACTACGTTCAGATCGTGGTGGCGAGTATCTTTCTCACGAGTTTGATCAACACCTTAAAGATCGTGGAATCGCCCTACGATTAACTCCACCGGAACACCTCATTTGAATGGTGTGTCCGAACGGAGAAATCGAACACTACTTGATATGGTTCGATCCATGATGAGTCACACGGTTTTACCGGATTCATTATGGGGTATGCTCTTTGTCGGCCGCTCTAATACTTAACCGAAGTCCGTCTAAAGTCATTGACAAGACTCCATATGAACTATGGAAGGGAACGGTCCCTAACTTGTCCTTTATACGGGTTTGGGGCTGCGAGGCTTATGTCAAGTGGAGACACGAAGATAAGCTCGGCCCGCGATCGGTCAAGACATACTTTATAGGTTATCCTAAAGGATCACGTGGTCATTACTTCTATTCGCCAACCGAACAACGTGTTTTTGTTGCGGCTAGTGCAACATTCTTAGAGAAGGAATTTCTCGAGAATGCAAAGAGTGATAGAACCTTCGACCTGTCGGAGATTCCAGAACCAAACACCGAGCAACCATTGGAGGAACCTATTCCTTCAATTCCGGCTGCGGTAAATATTCCTGAGGAACCTAGGAGGTCGGGAAGAGTCTCTATTCCTCCGGACAGATACATTGGTATGGTCGAGGAACATGACATAGATGACGTTCTACTCTTAACGAGTAGTGAACCCGCAACCTATAAAGGTGCCGTGACCGATTCGACTCGAAACTATGGCTTGAGGCCATGAAATCCGAGATGGACTCTATGTATGAGAACAACGTATGGGATCTTGTTGACTTACCTGCTAAGGTTCGTCCCCTTCAATGCAAATGGCTTTACAAGATAAAGCATTCTGTGGAAGGTCAACAAGATATCTACAAAGCACGACTAGTTGCTAAAGGTTTCACCCAAGTGCCAGGTTTGCACTACGATGAGATTTTTGCACCCGTAGTCATGCTGCGTTCCATCCGGATTATCTTAGCGATTGCCGCTTTTCATGACTATGAAATTTGGCAAATGGACGTGAAAACCGCCTTCTTAAACGGCTTTTTGGAGGAAGAGTTGTACATGGTACAACCCGAAGGTTTTATCGATCCAGCACATCCTAAGAAAGTGTGCAAGCTTAAGCGTTCCATTTATGGACTTAAGCAAGCATCAAGGAGTTGGAATCATCGCTTCGACCAAGTGATAAAAGAAAATGGATTCACTCGATCAGTCGAGGAACCATGTTTATATATCAAGTCGAGTGGGAGCAAGATTGTCTTCCTAATATTGTATGTTGACGACATACTCCTGATTGGGAATGACATACCTCTCTTAACTTCGGTGAAAGTATGGTTGAAAAACCATTTCCAGATGAAAGATCTGGGAGAGGCACAAAGAATTCTAGGCATCCGTATCTATCGAGATAGATCACGACGGATGCTATCTCTCAGTCAGGAGTCTTACATAGACAAAGTCCTAGAGAGATTCAGCATGACTAACTCCAAGAAGGGGTTCCTTCCTATGTCTCCAGGGGTGCATTTGAGCAAGTCTCAGGCACCAGAGACACCGGAAGAGAAAGAGCGCATGGCACGGATACCATATGCTTCGGCAATAGGATCTATCATGTATGCCATGATATGCACACGTCCCGACGTGGCATATGCATTGAGTATGACAAGTCGATTCCAACAAAGATCCAGGTGAATCACATTGGTTGGTGTCAAGAACATTCTTAAGTACCTACGGAGGACTAAAGATTGGGCTTTGACTTATGGAGGCGAACAAAAGCTATGCGCAAACCGGTTCGCAGATGCTAGCTTCCAAACGGATCGTGATGACTCGAAATCTCGGACTGGATTCGTTTTTACTCTTTAATGGCGCTGAGTCACCTGGAAGAGTTCGAAACAAAACGTTACAGAGATTCTACGACCGAGTCCGAGTACTATGCCGCGTACGAAGCTACAAAGGAAGCGATATGGATGCGTCAATTCTTACATGGGCTATCTGTAGTGCCTAGTTCGAATGACCCGATCACCATCTATTGCGACAATAGTGGTGCCATCTTCCAAGCTAAGGAGCCAAAGTCTAGCAACAAGTCTAGACATGTACAACGGAAAGCTCATCTAATCCGGGATTACGTGGAGCAAAAGACAGTAGTGATAGAAAAGATTGCTACAGATGACAACATAGCAGATCCTCTCACTAAAGCATTACGACAAGATAAGCATGAAGGGCACGTTAATTCCATGGGAATTAAACGTGTTCCTAAGTTGTAGTACTCTTTTATGGATCAGATTCATTCCCTTTTGTACTCTATACAACATCATCGTTTTGATATTTATATATTTTGTTTTTCATGTGGATTTGTACGACAAATTTTGAACACCACAAAGTGAACTGCAAAAACATTATATTTTTTTAGTCCTTAATTGCCCACATGAGCTGATAACTCTGGCAATTATTTTGTGACGTTGGTTGATGGTGGGTTCAACTAGCCATAAGTCAACAAAGGTTGATCGACCAATCACGAGGCGAATTATACGGATATTTCGTAGGACACAATTGTGACATCGACGTGGAGTCCTAAATGTTTTATAACATTCGATGCCCGGTCGTGGATAGGACCTCCATGGTGATCCTAAGAGTCGATTCTTTTGACTATCGATTGTCTCTTGAGACTAAGGCGGATTTTGGGTGACTTTGGTTTCTTTCTCACGGTCATCCGTAACAGGGGGCCAAGTAGATTTTTTTCGGGTCATTTCATCTTTGTGCTTAGATCGGAAGGAGTTCAAGTTGAAGGAAATATTCAGCCTTTATCAGGTACTCGATATTTCTCGGGGCCACTCGAGGAGGAGTCAGAATCGAAATGCATGGCCATGCTCGGATACGGATTCGTTTTATCAGTTAAGTTACTCTCTAGTCGGGGAAACCACTCTTGATCCAGATCGATTGTAAAATACGACCTTTGCGGATCCAGAACTGCAAATTGTTTTACATTGAGTGGGAGAAATTTTAAATGAATATGAGAATCGGTTATCGCACATACACTTGTACGGACAAGTGGGAGTTTGTTGGAGCTTGTGTCCTCCAGTTAGTGCGGATAACGTCATTGCACATACACTTGTACGGACAAGTGGGAGCTTGTTGGGGTTGGTGTCCTTAACAGTTAGTGCAAGGACTTATAAACCTCTAAAAGGATCAAAGGGTATACTTTGTATCATAATCAGTTGATCCACGTTTATCAATAACGGTTGGCTTGCTAGATAAGTTTGACGTTATTGTCATACAGATGGCGGTGATCAACTGGTCCCTAAAAGTCACACCTATAGGATACGTCTTGAGTGATGTGACGGTATGAAAATACAGTCATATAGATGCCAAATTTGACTAACCAGTGAGTCTGAGTTATTTGACTAATAATTAGTCAAAATGTGATGTTGAGATATTATATTTAATACGGATTAAATATCATGGGCTAAAAGGCGAATTAACGATTAATTCGTAAAATTAAATATAAGCGTTTTATATTTAAATTAAATGTATATTGAATATAATTATACAATACAATCTTTGTTTTGTCGGACATGTATTAATAATTCAACTAACCCGTATTATTAGTTGATGCCTTAATTTCCGATAACCGATAACAGTTTATAATGAAACCGCGTCGTATACATTTAGTAAGCTATGGACCGGACCGCAAGTTTAAGTGAAGAGAAAATTAAAAGCCCGCGAGCTCCCTCTCACACGGTTTGGCCGAGAGCCTTTCATAGACAAAAGGAGAGCATCTCCTCTTGTCTAACCTAATTGTTCATTTGCTAAACAAAATTAGGGTTTTGGGAATTGTGCCTCTCAGGACTCGGATCTCACATCCAACACAACTCACAAAAACTATCCTCTCAATATTGCAAAGGCAATTAGAGGAATTGATCTAGCACAAGGGCATAACTCGGACTATCTTGGGTGCATCGTTTAGGAGGAGATTTGCTTTAATCTCTCATTGCCTTTTGCACTAGGACCGAAGGTTATTTCTAATCTTTATCGTTTCATTTTGTTAATTTCGTTTATGACCATAAAATACATATGAATTTTGCGTTATAATCCTATAAAGAGAGGGTTTTATACGGATCTAACCCTTCAAAGTCTTCTCTGGTTCAGGATCAAAAGGAATAATCTCGGACCTATTAGACCTGGGCATACACGGAACTAACAAGAAAAGTGTGAGAACGGTCTCAAGGAACTAGGTTCCCTGAGACAAAGAGACAAAATAAACAAAAACAAACTAAACAATTGTTTCCTCCCCGGCAACGGCACCAAATTTGATAAGGCTAAAGCCGTATCACCAAATCAAAGTAAAACTATCTCAAAACTAACAAGAATAGCTAGTGGTAAGACAGGTATCGAATCCACAGGGAGGCGGTAATAGTCAGTCTGTAAATATTTAAATTGTCTAAAGGTAATTGTTTTCTCGGGGGTTTGTTGTGTTTGTTATCTAACCGACTAATTGCAAGTAATAAAAAGAGGTTTAAATAATGATATTAAAATGTCTAGGATTTCCGTTTCACTAGATCAATTATACGGGGTCTATTAATCAATTGCTAGATCTACCAAGCTGTCTAAGGTCATAAGATCGGTCGACTCCATTATGCCCTCTAGATCGATTCTAACATGCGGTCTCTATAATTAGATACAATCTATTTGATTATCGCAGCCTATATTAATTCTAACCCGGTCGGTGAAAGGATTAATTCGCAACACTAATTAACAACTCAGGCCTAAGTTAATTAACTAGAAAAATAACAATAATCAAACGACAACTTAAACGATTTCACTTGCAATTAATCAATTTCCCCTTTCTAATTAACCTAGATCCCCTTCATCCTAGATGGGGAATTTAGCTACTCATGATTAAAGCAATAACAACAATAATGTTAATTGAAGACATAATTAAGAGCATGAAATAAGAACAAGAATCGAATAACATAAACTTGAATGATTATTGAAGAAAGATTAGTACCGTAGCAAGGAAAGATTAAATCTAGGAAGAGTACTCAGCCCTCTGAAAGCAAAAAAAAATAAAATAAAGCGTAACCTAATAAAACGTACGAGTTCCTAATTTATAATACAAATATCTGTTTTAGGAAAATCCGGAAAATAATCTGCCAGAGAGGTTCCTCGATCGAGCCTGAGGTGACTCGATCGAGGACGGTTGCTTGATCGAGCCTCAGGTGACTCGATCGAGGAACCAGCTTCACAGACGGTTTCCTTGTTTCTTTCACTTCTAGCCTTCATGCTTCCTCGTTCCTCGTGCCATGCTTCGTGTATTCTACTATGCCATCTCCGCTACGCTCATCTTAGCTTGATTATCCTCATAATGCGTCATTTCTGCATTGAAACATAAAATAGCGGCAGTATCGACAATTCATTTAAATAAGGCATATAAATGACATAAAAGCACGAAAACGGTATATAAAATGGTATGAAAAGGAGCTATAAAAGTATATATAAAAGTGATACATCAAACGCTGTTCAAAATTATACAAAGAAGTGTATAAATAATCACATACGCGTCTTACTTAATAAAGTAATCAACATTCCATGTTCTCTAAACATTTAATAGCCCACACGCGTTTAACATCTTTCATCTCGCCAATGAACATTATTGAATCTGCAATAATACATTTAGCAAACCAATAGTTTAGAAAAACAACCTAAACATTATTAAGATCAACATAAGACACCAAAGAACACTCCCTGGTTTGATTGAATGTTTTAAGGACATATCAAAGTTTTTAGCGAAAATAAGCCGGCGATCGCAATTAAGCCGAACTCGACTAAAGGTAAAATCCTATTTAAAAATAAAACTAGTTGCTGGTGTTAACCTATTTAAGGCACGTGAAGGCCTCTATAACATGAAAGGACTCATATCACAATGTTTAGACATCAAAGTGGTTTTTACATTGCATAAGTATTTCCAAGGTTGAAATTAAAACATACCTCATGAAATATGGTTGATATAAAAAAGGTAATATGCACGACAACAAGCACAACAACAACTCCCTGGAAAAAAAAACTTGTGGTTATGAAATATTTTGTAGCACTTGCACAATATCCTTACCGAGTGCTGACTATATAAAGTTAGTCAACGGTCAAACAGTTTTTTTTTAATGATGAATTGATATGAAGATAGCTTGTTTACATATATCCCGTATAATTATCTCTCAGAGATTATTGAGAGCAAATAGAACTTGAAAAGACAAGAATCTAAGCCATAATGATCAAGAATATAAAACAATTTGGGAAGTAGTGTCGAACCTTTGATATTCCATTCCGTAAGCATGGAAAATAGATAAGCCGGACCATCCATTTATGTACAGGCGGTGGCAAAATAAGTGAACCCTTTGAACGGATGGTATATATAAAAAAAAATTAAAAAGATGCAAATATCGGTTGAAGTTAAAGTGACACATCTTATAAATGAATTTTATACACTAGGAGAGGCGAATCATTTAAACGGGTAGCAGTTATAAATGAATTTTATACACTAGGGGATGCGAATCATTTAAACAGGTAGCGGTTGTTACTATACATATGTATAAGCCATAATTTCATCATAATCTTTTCATGGTTGAAGCTCACGTCACAAGGTTTCAGAGTAAATAACCTCGGATTAAAAACAGTATTGCTCAGAGCTATCGACTATCAATTTTCTCAATCAAGAGTGTCTAATATGACTATATGAGGTAGCAAACATGTCTATTACAGTTGTGAATTATCAAGTTACAGTTGTGTATTATCAAAGGAAATGAATAAGCCATCATTTCATCATAATATTTCCATCCTAACGAAAGTGGCTGTGTTTTCATTTTGCTATCACTGAAATGATTAATAACTTTCTAGCTAAGTAAACTATTCTTGCGTCTTCATACTACATACCCACGAAGACAAGAAACTACGAACAACCTAACAAGGACGGACATAACCTACGAAGGAGAGACCTCATGTTGGTATGAACTTTAGCAAACTCCATTGAAATTCACTTCTAACTGGTTTTATAATAGTGAAAACATCGGGCTTTTTCAATGATGATAACTATATGATAAAAAGATGACCACTTTTTGACATACAGAAATTGGACTTACCTTGCGAACTCCGAAGAAATGATGTCTCCTGACTGTAATCTATCTGACCAATTGGCCTGCAAGATTAAGAACAAGGTTTTGCAGTATTATAGCCAAACCAGAGTGATAATGTCAAATAAATGCCACAAAAGGAAGAAAAACAGGTGTTAAAGCATGTATATATATGCTGCAAGTATGTATCAGCGTTAGTTTAATTTACACATTGATCCTAGGTAGGACCTGAACTCCATGTGGGCAATGCCAAGCAATCTATATATGCGCCATGCTCCAAATTGTATTCAAGCTAGATTGATTAATCAAGTCATTTCGGACATTTGCTTATCTAAGATGTTAATCTAAAGAAGCATTTGCAGGTAATCCAACTTGTACAACGGCATATATATATATATAGATATATATATATATATATATATATATATATATATATATATATATATATATATATATATATATATAAAATTTTGACTTAAATCTTGATTAACAGATTACGCATATGTAAATAATCTATTCGAAAATATGAGACATATATGCAGGGATAAGTAATGAATATACACGGGTTGTGGGCGAGGACTGGTTAGACGGTACAAGCTCGTTCTAGCCATTTCTCAAACCACGTCTCGGTGTCACTAGTAACAATTTCAATTTGAAAATAGGGTTTGACCTAATTCAATCCCCAATTATTTACATACAAAAAACTCAAATTCAATCCTCGATAAACTACATAAAAAAAAGAAGTCGAAAATTAGGGTTCTTACCGCCGAGAATATTGATGGTCAAAAATTAGGGAGCATGTGTTCGAAGGAAAAGGTGTAGCTCGTGAGACTACGTGATGATCGATAATGGGTAGGGCAACGAACGAACCGTGGTCACTGTAGAAAAAGCACCGAATGAAAGAAGAGGAAGGGAAGGAAGAAAAGGAGAAGAGAAAGGCGAAGAAGAGAAGAGATAAAGCACCGGCGAGGCTGAGGGCGGCGTGAATAAATCAAGTATCAAATATTGCACTTAGTGAAATTTAAACGAGGACTCTACACTAGCCTACTATGATATCCTACAACTTGACACCCACACAAATGACATGCTTAGCTAATGCAACTAGAAAGTAAGTTTAGTATTAAACAGATAAGGCTCCATTATCGTTGCTAAACTTGATGTCAAAACAAAAGAGAATAAGAAGATAGTTGTCGTGTGTAAAATCAACAGTTGAAGTTTCAGTACTTTTGATTTATCTTAATTAACAACTGAAAACCCATAATAAATGAAGCAATAAGCTATACGGATTACTTGAATTGTTATATGAATCTTAGCTTAGCGCCTGACCAATATGCTCTTCTATGAGACAACAATCACTCTCCTATGCTCGCTTGACAAGTACACAAAACACCAGACACAGCACAAAAGACATGCTCAGTCGTATCAATATGGATTAAGGAAGCTGAATATTAAAAAGTGAATAAGATATGAACCTGATATAATGCACATCCAAACACCTGATATAATGCACAAACAGAAATGAAAAACATGGTTTTGGGATGTAGTTCAAACTAGAGTTACTAGTAAAATCACCTTTTATCTCAATTTATTTCAACTTCATGACTTAAAATCAACAATTATCGTTGCTCCCAGTACCAGTTCAGTTAATTATACAATTTTTGTTGGTAAATCGGTCTCACCAAATGAAATCACAAGTCAAAATCTGTTTCAATTTCATAACAATTAAACACAATCACAAGTCAAAACTCAAAAATCGGATTACCTGTGGAGTGTGAGAGCAGTGGTGGGAGAGCAAGGCTGATTACAGTAGTAGCGGTCAGCGACGGAGAGCGACGACGGAGGGCAGTGTAGCAGAGGTCCGGCTAGGACCCGTGTCTGGGCATCCACGGTCTGGTCATACTGTTAACAGAAATAAAATCAATTTTATCCCAATTATTTACAAAAAACAAAACCCTAGATCGGATGTTGTACCTAAAGGCGCTGGATCGAGGGAGAGCATTGAGTGCCATGGGAAAGCGTTGGAAGTAACGAAGGAGAACGGTGAGGCTATCGAAGGAGTCGGGTGAGCGTCTTGGCTATGAGAGGTGGAGAACGATGGTGATGAGTGGATATCAGATGACGAAGAGTAGAAGACGAAGTAAATAAGTGTAGGTAAATATCCAGGAAACTCAATCACAGAATTCTAAAGGCGGGTTTTTTAGTTTTTTTTTTTAACTAGTTGTTGCACCGCGCCCGGTAGGGCGCGGTGCCCCAATTTGGCGGAATGCTTAGCAGAAAAAAGTCAGTAATGTATCAAACAAAAGGAGCGTGGTGCATTATATATAAATATTAGTTATAAATGGTGGAACAAGCATAGAATTACAAAACTGGCGTAACTACTTGAAAACATGCCTTGTGCGAAATAGTTACAGCACAAGTCGTAAAATATAATGTAGAATGACAGCGCCATGCCTTCCACTCGCCCTCTCCATCCCTCCTCTCAACGCTCTCCCTCCCTTAATGGTTGAAGCAAGCATCTGATTACAAATAACTGAAAACAAACTCGCTATAAAAAATGTTGACAATATTTACATCATAAAGCTTTTTTCAATGCTTTTAAAAATGTTACACTTGCATCATAAATCAGCATCACAAAGATGGAATCAAAACTACAACATTTTGAAGGATTTAAGACGTTGACACTCTGCGTCTTCAGAGAATTCTTTGAACCAAACCAGTAAATCTCGGAAAGTTATCTGCAAAGAACGTCATTAGTCATCATTTGCAATCACAATAGAATACTTTAGTCACATAATGTGAAACACGGAATTCGAATAACAACAAAAAGGTACTCCGTATCTTCTTACACATTCTTGTAGCTAGCTCGACTAACCAACGACAAAGCCAATACAAAGACATCAGTCCCTTGGTAACTCCAATACAAAAGAAATCAGCTCTAAACATCAAACTCCAATTTCTATTACCCAAATTTATCAAAATAGAAATAAAAAACTACTTTGCAACTTTAGTGAAGCACAGCAGTTGGCAATTTTATATCTCGGCGATTATCTTTTTTACACCCCTTTCCAGAGAGAAGCAATTTACGACAGTGTTTTGATAAGGCATGCTGTAAAAGTCTATCCTTAAGAGTGTGTTGAAACCAATTTTTGAATTGTAAAACTCAGTCCAAGAAGTATAAACCAGATTTCCGAACTAAGGGATATAAAAGCTTACCACCAGTATCCCAGATGCCTAAGTTTACTACAAGTATCCCAGTTAATATGGTACCGCAAAATCGTCGTATTAGAAGTCACCACTTACAAATTAGAGCTAAAAGTAGGATTTGTTATCAACATCGGACTTTATTTGTCTCCGTAAATACTTATAGTCACTGTATTCCTGCAGGTTGAAATAATAAAATGAATCACTTAATACCAAATATTCATCGACTAACAAGGAAAGAACAACTAACAACCAAAGCATACTTTAATGGATTTAACCCGATAATGAGTAGAATGGCAAAAAAACCTACAATCTCCCTCCCTCCCTCTCAATCTGAACAAAAACAAACACAAAGTCTATCTCCTCCCTCCCACCCTCTTCACTCCTCATCTCCCCCTTCCTCCATCATTTTCAATTTGAGCACTCTCTATATTTAAGTAAAATCAAGCACAAACTCTCTTTTCCTTCCTCTCTGTCCCCCTCAAAGAGTTCAAGACAAAAGTGTCAAGTATTGGAGGGACTCTGTACATTTTCTATAGTGATGCACTGATGCTAGCATGTTTAAACCAACTCCAACATTCTACAAAAACATTGGACTTCAAAGTTCAAACAAGATAGGCATAGTGGCGAATGAAATCTCAAGGAAGTAAATCAGAAAGTTTAGTCAGTACCTTATGATACGTTCATCATTGTATGGGTGTATCATAAATGCACCAGGAAACTGCAACAGCTCGGCAACGGTATTTCTGAAGAAAGTGGTTGTGATCGTTAATCCAAAAGCGGTTGTAACTTCGCTAAAAACCCACTCTCCTACCTGGTGTCACTGGAAAACCAAACTCATGTTAGGTGTTAGATCACAAGACTGAATAGTATGACTAAAGTTAACTTATAGTGTACCATGTCATGGGTAAGACGAAGGAACCATAAAATAAAGGCAGCCATCAAGCAGAAAACACTGACTGTAAACTGGCCGCAACAGCTTGGAAGTCAAAAATCTGCATCAAACAACCAAGTAAAGAATCAGCAATAGCTCGGAAGTTCAATATAGCGCATTAATTTCCGCTCTTAGCCTGTATATTGGTAGGTTGACCCAAATGGATTTCCATACAATGCAAAAAGGAGACCTAACCATATCCAATATAAAACGATATCAGTACAACCCATTATAAAGCACAAGCAAAAACACTCATTTAAGGGGACTTGGAGTAAGCACAAATGAAAGTGAGATGCTAGATATACACTAATGAAGCGCAACAAAAACAAACGAACCCCATTAAAGTTGAACCCTAATTAAGCAGTAAAACTCACCATCGTCTGTCAAACCAATCTTAGTCAATATCGTCTTCCATGGTGTTGACTTGCTCACATTCATCAATCCATTCACTATATCTGTAAAAACAAAACAGGTGGTGAGTAATAAATGAATATGCAGTCACATTTAGAGCTAGAAAGAGTATTTTATACACAAAAACTTGTATGAGATTGTCAAACATGTTATACCAACCCATTAACATGGTGTGCTGTTGAAATAGAAATATTCAAGAACTTGGGTTAGGCTTACATGTGAGACTATCACACAATAGCTCAGCTTCCTAATATTAAAATAGGCCAAAACTTACATGTCAATGGGTTCAGTTAAAGCTATTATGAAAGTGCTGAAGCTCTCCTGGCATATCCCGCATACTGCTTTGCCAATCAGGTTCTTCATATCACTGGCGACCAGGTAAGACAGTACAATACAAGTGAGCTCACCAATCATTAAAGCTGTGTCTAAAACTAACAAATAACTCAAGTCTGAGACATGTGTCTTCATATGAGTTGATACAAAACTTTCGGAAAAAGTTGTAGCATAAACTTAAAAACATAGTAGGAACACCCTGAAGACACATCGTCTACAATTCAGTCAAATAAATGGAGGCTCTTATTATACATGTCACTAACAAACAAAAAATATTCAGAAAACCCAGATCACAAAAAACTTATATGAGCATAAAAGTTTCAAAAAATATGTAACAAAAAAAAAGTACTCCGTACAAGCTTACCTGATAACAATAATCCTTTCACAAACTATCTACTTTTTTAGAACAATCATCCCAACCTTCTTCAGCCATCCCTGCCTTGCACCAAAACTTCCAACACTCAACCGAGACCCTACACCACACATTAAAATTAACCACATTGATTAAACGTTACCTATTTTAAAAGCACAGCACATAAATTAAAATCAAAACTCACACAAAATAACTAAGATGCTAATTGATTCATCATTCACGGAAATGCAAAGTCCAAGGACTCTGGTGGGAAGTAAGTAGAGTCTAAGAAGAAATAATCACTTTAGAGGTACATGAACTACGACATTGGGGGAGGAGGGAGTGATAGAAGCAAGCGAGTTGGTGAGGAGTAAATAACTAACCAATAAGTCTCCCTTGTGACGGGTATATCCATCACAAGCTTGTGACGGGTCAAGTATCACCCACATGAGTAGATAAGACAAAAGTAAGAGTGCCTAGGGAATTACAAATGGCTTGTCTTTATCTACCCAAGTGGGTTTTATTTGACCCGTCGGAAGCTTGTGACGGATATTGTCCGTCACAAATGAGAATTTGTGATAACTAAATATGCATAAACATCTCATATGAGAATTTGCGGAAATTGCATTCTACTACATCGATCTTCTTTCTAGCCATCATATATTGTTCCACCAAGGCATCTTATGCACTTGTTTTGGACTTGTTTTTTGGTTATGCAGTAAGAGACACACTCGTCTAAACAATAGAAGCCTGACTAAAAAAACTCATATTTACAATTGGTAGCAACAAGAAGCCTTAGTCACGTTTTTCTAGAAATTAGTTTATACCAAAAGCTTGCGGTCTGTTGCAGACTTGCAGTCGCGTCCCACAGCTAAAATCGTAATCAACATCAACATTAGCTTTAAGCAAATAAATAGAACAAAATAACATACGTATTAACACAGATTTTGTCTAAATTTAAGTAAAATCAGTACCTCTACAACATCAGGCCTATTGCACACCGTCGTCAACTTAGCCATTTTCATTCCCTGCAGCTAAAAGTACATAAAAGAGCGATTCAGCGAGAGAGTAAAATTACCAAGTATACCTACACAGCTAGAAACAATACTAAAAAGAGGAGTGAAAATAACTCAAACCTTCTAATTTGAAATGCCCTTCTTTTTCTGTTCGTACGCTGAGTCAATTTTCTTCTTCGCTGCTAGTTCTTGATTTGTTTCATCTTTCTTATCATCAACCTGAGCTGACGAGGGCAAAAAATGAGAATGCTTGCATATAGGAATAGACACGTCACGGCAACTATTATGCGCTTGCAGAATGCAGTTGGCTCGCTAAGGAGCAACTCATGCTGTTTTTTTTCTAGCTCCACTTAGCTATTAGAAACTACAATTTTTTTGAGACTATCGTAGAATTTATACTGAATTTTGGGGAGCTCTACCAAGCCATTACAAATTTCAATTATTTTTACTTTGCCATAAAATGTGCACAATATCCTATTATCCTAGACTCCTAGATGGCCATCTCAACATTGCCCATATGCCTCGCACAAATTAAGGTTCTGGGAATCATAAGGTTTCACATTGAGCACTTTCATGTTTGCACCTTAAGGGTGTGTTTGGATAGTAAAAGTGGAGGGAAAGGGAGGGGAGGGGAGGGGGAAGGAGGGAAGGGAAAGGGAGAGAAGAGAAGGGGAGGAGGAATGGGATGTAAGTGTTTGGATACAATTTCCCTCCAAATCTTGCCTATTTGGAGAGATTTTGATTAGGCTTGGAGGAGGGAAATTGGATCCCTCCAAATCTCTCCCCCTCCATTTCCCTCCACCCCCATTTGCTATCCAAATAAGAGATTTTAAATCCTCTACTCTCCCTCCCTTTCTTTTCCCTCTAAATCCCTCAATCCAAACACACCCTAAAAGAGCACACTATATGTAATAGCAAAGGGGATGGAAAAACTCCAAATGAATAACAAGCACGAGAATTCTTAGTCATTTCCATCCACTTTAAAGACAAGGGGTTCATACATTAACATTAGTCCAATCCATATATTAGAAGTTCGCATATGCTGGCTAATACGTATGATGTTTTTCCAACCACGACCCCCCTCACTACTCTCAAGTATCTAATGCTACTTAGCTAACAATGATGCATCATATTTATATAATTATATGAGACTACATATCGTCCTTTAAATGTAAAATAGGGCTCATAGCCTCAGACTTGGATGTTCAATCCACATAGAGATGGAAAATAACATAGAAAACACACATCCATGTCTCTGAGATTTCATTCAGTATAATGCTTAGAATTTAGAAGAATAAAATTTGTTCATGATAGGTCAGGAAAGCCTTGCAAATACAGTGACCGGATATTGAAGCGAGAAGCGGTAACCGAAATTAAGCCACGATGTTTGATTTTGAGATAAGCCCGAACCCAATATCATACACCATTTTATTATACTGGACAATACTCATAAGCTGCTGGATTTCATAACAATTTGATTAAAAGGAAAATAGATAGTTAGAAGATACCTGCTCTGCATATGTGCGAAAATTTTCTCAATGAGCAGCATCATCTGAGTTCTGATAATGATTTCATTTGATTGCCTTGTGGTTGAATATTCAGACCATTTACCAGTTTCCTCTCCACTTTACCAATATTTTTGAAATTCAATACCAAATCGATGTCTACAATCTGGTCAAGAACTCCTGCCATATAAGCAAACCCAACAATAATTGGTGAGTAGAAATCATAATTGATCAAGCAATTATGAAACAGTGAATCTTGAAGCTAGATTATCTCCATTTCTTAAGAATTGACAAGGCAGCCTAAAATACACGCCGTAACAAACATGCCATTCAGGCACTCATTCACAACAAGGAAAAGCTAAACAAGACCTACCCATAAAACATTATACGGAATAATGGAGTATATAAAGAACCAAAATCTTACAATAATTGCAAACATGAAGCTCAAAACTAAATAATAAATATAGAAAAGCTAAGAGTTAATTAAAGTTGTGACAACCCTTCGTTTTGGTCATGGTTTTGTGAAAAACAACATCAACTCTATCATCCCCCTTCCTTTGCATGTGTATTGATGATGCACTTGTAAATATTTAAATACTTGTAAATTATTTTATACTCAGAATTGTTCGAAATAACACAATCAAATTAACAAATGACTTATTTTGTCGGATTGATTTCTTGTACGGATGCCCCAGAAAAAGAAAGTACTCCGTATAAGTATCAACACCATCAATGCAAAGAAAGATGGATGACATAGCGCAAGACAAAGGGCAAAGCATAGGATGAAAAGAGAAACAACCAAATTCCAAGGTGATCGGTACTTGCTAAAACCCAAAAATAATCCAGGAATTTCAATTTGCCCAATTTATTGCATGCAATCAATCTATCCGGTGTCGGTTTTGTTGCTTACTTATATATGTATAATTGATTTCATTGAATAATTTCTTTTGTAATATCAGTAATTCTGAAAACAACATTGCCTAATAGCAAACACACAAAATAGAATCCACTCAACAGGCTAGAGATCATAGCATAAAATTAAGCAAACCATCAAACAGGTGGACTACATCCGCCAAACATCGAGAGATCATGCATGCAGCAATACATAGTCTGTCCACACCAAAAAAAAATGCATGCAACAGGACTCATAAAGACAAGAGAAGAGTAATAAGAGCAGAGAGAAGAGATGAGAGAAGAAAAGATAAAAGATAATGCATGAAGCAGGTCAGATAAGGATGAAAATGGGGGCAAATGAAGGAAGTATCGCAGGAGAGAGAGAGTGTGTGTGTCAACTGTCAAGCAACGACAATTAACAAAACCATAAAAGAAAGGGATAGAATAGAAGAAAGGGTAAAACTATCCAAAAAAACCAAAGACACTGTTCCAGGAACAGTAGTAGGAGATGAGGTTTTTTAAAGGGTAAAGGATTTTGCTATTAAGTCGGTTATAGTTAAAAACCGACACAAAAACATATAATGGCGGTTTTCTAGCCCAAAAAATTGTCACTTTATATTAACTTTTAGCGTCATTCATACCATCGGTTGTTAATAGAACCACCACAACTGATCTATAGTGGCGTTTTTTATTTGGAACCGCCATAAAAAGCTTCTCTTATCACGTCGGTTCTTACTTAAACCGCCACAATAAACCCCCTACATTCATGAAAATTTCGTTCCCACCAATTTATTGGACTTTTCACGTCATTTCTATTAGAACCGCCACGATAACCGCGTCGTAATAGGGGTTTTTTCTACTAGTGAAATTCCCGAGTTTTCTAACCCTTTCCCCAAAGGTAAAAGTCAACCCGGTTCCCCCTCCCGGATTCAACCTAGATTGGCAAGGAATGTAAAAGGGTGGTCAACTAAGTAGCTAACCAATTCCCATTGGTGGACAAGAGTACCCAACTAACCAAACTCCCAATTAAAACATAATCAAATAAATTCCCTTGGAAAACCCCACTAATCTCCCCTTAACAACTAATTTAAATGGACTCAATTATGTTAATCACTCATGTTAATGCCTAATCACACCCTAGTAAGAAGACTACTCACTATTCATGTTGAGAATTGTCAAACAATTAATAATGGTAGATGCTTTGACAATAAACATAATAATAATTTGAATTCTACGATTAAACATGCAACTAACTATAGGAAATAAGGAAATTGACCAATTAAACTAACAATAAGGTGAATTAATACCAAAAGGAACAAACTTTATCATCACTAATCAAAGGTGTAAACTTTGTATGGAAGAACATCAATTAAAGGCATGAACAAACAAAGCAAGAGAAAGATTATGACTCTAGCAACAAACAACAAGTCCCAACAATTACTTGCAAATGAAAACTAAAGGAAAACAAATGTAAACAATTGAAAAAGGGAAGAAAATTATACCAACTAGGATGAAAAAGATTGAAACTTGGATTTAAATTGGAAGAGGAATTTCTTCTAATCTTCAAATTACAACCCAAAACTAGATGTAAACTAATGAGAAATTGTAGATTTTGCATAAATTAAAGAGTAATTAAACTAATATTAAGAAAAGATTACAACTTTTATCAAGGGAAAATTGAAAGAGGGGTGTTCTTGTGTGAGAGAATAAAACACTAGAATGAGAAAATGAGGGTGTGTATACAAATTAAGAGGGGCCATGATAATATCCCCCTCACAATACTAATAATCCTAAATAATAATAATAATAATAATAATAATAATAATAATAATAATAATAATAATAATAATAATAATAATAATAATAATAATAATAATAATAAGGGTTTTTCTAACCTATGTCCACTAGGTATAGGATAAGAAATCAAAATAGGAAAGAATTAAATGCTATTTTTAAGGGAAATTGCAATATCTCATCACTTTTACTTCTATTTACAAGAAACACATTTAATTCTTTCCTTTTTTTGATTTCTTATCCTATGCCAGCACCTGGTGGACATAGGTTAGAAAAACCCTAATAATAATAATAATAATAATAATAATAATAATAATAATAATAATAATAATAATAATAATAATAATAATAATAATAATAATAATAATAATAATAATAATAATAATAATAATAATAATAATAATAATAATAATAATAATAATAATAATAATAATAATAATAATAATAATAATAATAATAATAATAATAATAATAATAATAATAATAATAATAATAATAATAATAATAATAATAATAATAATAATAATAATAATAATAATAAGGGAGTGCGAAAAAAACAAATCCCACCGATCAAATAAAAAACCCCAAAAATACCCACCGCCTTCCCACCGTCTTTCTATCACATCTTCGCCTTTCTCACCAGCGTCCTCACCTCACCACTTTTGATCGCCGGCGAGAGTCTCCTTCTCCGGCACCCTCTTTAATTGCGGGTTTCCCCTCTCCTTTCGGAATTCTTTGCTCTTTCCAGGGGGGCAATCTGGTGTTTGTGCTGCGACGGGTCTTCTTATATTCGTATAAGTTGCAGGAAGTCAATGCTGGAATAGAGGGATCACAACTTCTCTGTAAGATCTTTTAATTCAATTAAGGTTTCCGGTTTCTTAGTATCTAGATTTTGATCTGTTTTCCAAGTTCTTCTTGTTCCAGTTTCATCCCTTTATCGGTTAAGCTCTTTTGCAATGATAATGTTGTTGATGATGGTGACTTGGTTCACTGGATTATGAGTTTGGGGGAGCCTTCGTTTTTGTAACACCCCCATACTCCAAGTGCCTTACCAGGAACACTCAGGTATAAGGATGCTACCATCTCAGTTACCCGAGGCATGATATTCATAAGACAATAACGAAACAACTTTAAATGATATAACTTTAGTGAAAAGTACAACTGAAACCAAATCCCAAAATACGGGCACAAGTTCTCAAACCAACTCTCTTGAGTTAAGCGAAAAGTTATAAAACTAATAAAACTACAAATGGAAGACTTCTATCGTCGACGGTGGCACATCCCGACTATCCCAAGTATTCAACTCAAACTCGCTCAATTATTCGCTCACCATCCCCGAATGGATCACCGCAGGTTTTACAAAACAACAACCGGGGTCAGTACTAATCACACAACTTATATATATATCAACAATACGATAAACAGACAGCTTAACCGTTACACATACACAATCACACCAATCCCAACAATCTCAATCACTGACTATCCACTGGACCACCCCTGCCAGTGGGGGACCGCAGCCGTTCCCACCTAAGCCCCGCTCATCATACCGAGTGATAACCCTGTCCATTAATGTGCACATCCCTTCTGTGGCGGGTTCCATAGGAGGCGAAACTAGGGCGTGAAGCCACTCCCGCAAGTGACTCCACTCAGCCGAGAACGCATTTCGAGAATTAGAGACAAACAATCACAATCATAATCACAGTCGTCACAATACAATTACGATATTAAACAATCAATCTCAACACATCAACAATCATCCCATTATGGGACTAATACTGAGTAGGAAATCCTACCTAGAAAGCACAACTATCGGACGGTCTCTACAGCTGTATCAAAAAGCCTCTTCTACAAAACCTCCTCCTATCATACAACACATAAACACTACCAAATCACAATATACACAAAAACCCCTAAATCCCCATATTAGGGTTTAACCAACTTAAAGGAAAAACAGTAAAAAGGGTACATAGATCTTACCCTCGACGCAAAGATCTCAACGGTATAACAAACGATGAAAACCGACCTTCCAAACTCCGGGATTTGCTAACAATGCGATTAAAGGGATGAACGTACTTGCTTTCTCTATTTGACAGTAAATTACGTTTTGAAAAGTGTTTAGAACAATGATGGAAAAGATTATATACCTTAATCGCATAATTAACAAAACCCGAGAAATAACTCCCCGTAAACCGGCTACTCGATCGAGTAGCTAAGGTACTCGATCGAGTATCATAGTTACTCGATCGAGTACCCAACAGGTCAGAAACTATTTTAAAACGCAACTCACCTTTACTCGACAGAGTAAGGCCTACTCGATAGATCCAGAAACCAAAGGGTCCTCTTGTTTGCTATGTTTGCGGTCAAGCAGGTCACAAAGCCTACCAATGCACTCAAAAGAAAACTGCTGAAGCTAATGTTGCTGTGACTGATGATGTCATTGCTGCCATGGTTGTGGAAGCTAATCTGGTGGGTAATGTTGTTGAATGGGTCTTGGATACTGGCGCTTCCAGACATCTCTGTGCTGACAAGGGTTTATTTGCTGAGTTCGAGGAGGTAGCTGATGGGGAATGTGTCTACATGGGTAATTCTTCATCTGCAATGATCACAGGCAAAGGCAAGATCTTTCTCAAGCTCACCTCGGGGAAAACACTTGCTCTCACTAATGTTTTATTTGTACCCTCATTGCGTCGAAACTTCGTGTCTGGTGCCTTATTGAACAAAGCTGGTTTGAAACTTGTTTTTGAGGCTGACAAGGTTGTAATGTCGCATAATGGGGAATTTGTGGGCAAGGGTTATCTTTCTGGGGGACTTTTTGTATTGAACACTGATTCCATTTTTAATAATATTGCATCTACTTCTGCTTATATCGCTGAGTCTATTGATGTTTGACATGGTAGATTAGGTCATCTGAATGTTGACTATATTAAAAAACTTAGAACTATGAGTTTAATTCCAAGTATATCGAGTCAAGAATTCTCTAAATGTGCTAGCTGTGTAGAAGCTAAATTCACAAACAAACCTAGTAAACCTATTACAACTAGGAATACGAGTCTTCTTGAGTTAATTCACACCGACCTAGCTGACTTCAAAAATGTTGCAAGTAGAGGTGGAAAGAATTATTATGTCACCTTATAGACGACTGTTCAAGGTACACCCGAGTATATTTGCTTAAGACTAAAGATGAAGCAGAACAATCGTTTATAAACTTTAAAAATGAAGTCGAAAATCAACTCGACAGAAAAATTAAAAGGGTAAGGTCTGATAGAGGTGGCGAGTATAAGTCTAGTTATCTAGCCGACTTTTGTGCTGCTAACGGTTTAATACATGAGACTAGTCCACCTTACTTACCTTAGTCTAACGGTTTAGCTGAACGTAAAAATAGAACCTTAAAAGAGATGATGAATGCTATGCTTTTAAGTTCTGGCCTGTCTGACGACATGTGGGGGGAAGCAATACTTTCTGCTTGTCACATTCTTAACCGTGTACCTCGTAAGAAAATTGACAAGACACCCTACGAGATTTGGAAGGGCTATCCTCCTAACCTGAGTTATCTTAGGGTGTGGGGGTGTTTGGCTAAAGTGGGTTTACCTATCTTTAGGAGACCTACCGTTGGACCAAAGACCTATGATTGTGTTTTTATAGGTTATGCTCAAAATAGCTCTGCTTATAGATTCATGTCTTTGAGTGATCGTTCTATATTTGAGGCTAGATATGCTGTGTTTTTTTAGCATGTTTTTCCATTACAGAAGAATGTTGATTCACCTCCTAGTTTACCTGTTACATCTAATGATATCTCTTCACATGCTAGTAGTAGCACTTCTATTGATCATATTGCGGAACCTGGAAGGACTAAGAGACCTAGATGTCCAAAGAACTTTAGAGCTGATTTTGTTTCAACTTTGCTGTCTGAACATGGATACACTGTTTGTGCTAGTGATGAATTTGTCCCAGCTTTTTTAATAGAAGATGACCCAAAAACGTATAGTGAGGCAGTGAAATCCATTGATGCTAACTTTTGAAAAGATGCTATTAAAAGTGTACTTGATTCTATTGTGTCTAATCAAACTTGGGAGTTGACTGACTTACCTAAAGGTAGTAAACCCATTACGAGCAAATGGATCTTTAAAAAGAAAATGAGACCTGACGGTACAATATAAAGGTTCAAAGCTAGACTTATAGTTAGAGGTTTTACACAAAAGAAAGATATTGATTATTTTGATACTTATTCACCTGTGACCAAAATTTCGACTATTAGAACTCTTGTCGCCTTAGTTGTTATTCATAACCTTTTTATACATCAGATGGATGTCAAAACTGCCTTTTTGAATGGTGAGCTAAGGGAAGAGATTTATATGTCACAACCTGAAGGGTTTGTGGTAAAGGGTCAAGAGAATAAAGTGTGTAACTGAATAAATCACTATATGGTCTAAAACAAGCACCTAAACAGTGGTATGAGAAATTTAACAACACTTTGGTAAGTAATGGCTATATAGTCAACAATTCTGATTCATGTGTTTATTCGAAAGTAATAGAATCTGATTGTGTGCTTATTTGCCTTTATGTTGATGACATGTTAATTCTTGGTAATAACTTGGAGGTAATAATTAAAACCAAACAATTTTTGTCATCACAATTTGAGATGAAGGACTTAGGAGAAGCTGATGTAATCCTAGGAGTCAAGATCATTCGAAACTCTTAAGGAATTTCTTTAAGTCAATCTCATTATGTGGAAAAAGTGTTGAAAAAGTTTAACTGCTTTGATGATGTGCCTGCTAGGACACCCTACGATGTCAGCATACATTTATGTAAAAAATTAGGTAAGAGTGTATCCCAAGAAGAGTATGCTAAAATCCTAGGTAGTGTGATGTTTCTTATGAACTTTACTCGACCCGATATTGCATATGCAGTTAGTAGACTGAGTCGTTATACACATAACCCTAGTAGTGAACATTGGAATGCTCTTCGTCGTTTACTAAAATACCTAAAAGGAACAAATGACCTTTGTTTTCATTATACGTAGTAGATTTCCTGCTGTGTTAGAAGGATATTGTGATGCAAATTGGGTTTCAGGTAACGATGAGATCTGTTCTACTAGTGGTTATGTCTTCTCCATGGGTGGAGGTGCAATATTGTGGAAGTCTACTAAACAGACTTGTATTGCACGCTCTACCATGGAGTCGGAGTTCATAGCTCTTGAGTTGGCAAGGCAAGAGGCTGATTGGTTGAAAAACCTATTGGCAGATATACCAGTGTGGGGAGGACAAAAGATTTTGGTCTCCTTACACTGTGACTCACAAGCAGCTATTGGTGCTGCTAAGAATAGTGTCTATAATGCGAAGAAATGACACATTCGAATCAGGCACGTTGCAGTTAGACAACTCCTTGACAATGGAGTCATTGCTTTGGACTATGTGAAGTCCGAAAGCAATTTGGCTAACCCCTTCACTAAGGCGTTGTATGATTCATAGCTTCTATTCCTATGGCGTTGTATGATTCATAGCCTTAAACGGTGGTGCTTTTGAGACGCACTTGATGAATTGTACACCAGGTTAGACTTACATCCTTAATGGCTCGTGTAAGAAGTGCTATTGAGAAGCACTTGAGCAACCTACGTAGGTGTGATGATCATAAAGACTATAAGAAGTCTTGTGAACACATCTATAAGAACCGAGGTAAACGCATGGCTTTAAAGAGCGCGTTGCACTTTGAATCGCGGAACGATCATGTTTTGAAGGTATGATATGTGTTGTGGGGGGTATCAACCGAAGCTCAGTTAGGAATTCAAATCGTAAGATATTCACTTGCTGTAAGTAAGTTGTTTCCTCATTTCACTAACGTGTCAATTCAAATCGAAAGATCTTGATACCTAAGTATCCAGTCCTTCCTTTACCCAGGAATTTCTTCTTTTCTTTCTCTTCGCCATCAGTGGGGGATTGTTGGAAATGATGGCTTGCTAAAGCAATTTCAACAATTGCCTCTGTTTGTTTGACATCCCACATCGATGGAGTATAGCTTCCACCCTTGGCTTATATATCAACTAGTTCTCTATTGGTTAAGTGAGTGGACCAAAGGGGCTTTTGTTGTAAGTGTTGGGCATGTGGGTTTGGGTCCAAGCACACGCGCGCGCGCGCCGGCCTAGCCTGGCTCAAACTCGGGCTCGGGTTTGGGTTTAACGTATCATCTCTATGCCCTACTATTTATTGATAAATACAATATATAATGGATGTGTGATGAGGATTCTTAGGCATAATTAGAACTTTGTAATATGATTTTTAGAGGTAGAATATATTTTGGTGTGATGTTATGACTTATGACTACTATTTGTATGCTAAATAGAATTGAACTTGTCTTTCGTATCCTCTAGTTTACCTCTCCTATCATGAGTATCATCTACTAAAAATTAGACAGTAAGTCTCCTTTAAGAATTAAGACGGATACAATAAAATGAGTTAACTACTAGTAGTCACATTTGCATATAAGACAAATCTGTTGTTTTTTTCCCGTAGATTATGCTTTTGTTTTATTCTAATTACTTGACCCGTCTTAAGCTTAAGATGTTTAATGCCGTCTTAAATGAGAATTTGTCCAAATTAGAGGGGAAGTATAGGATAGGACTATAGGAGGTATGATGAGTCATCGAAACTAGAATTACTTTTGAGTTTCGTCAAGTATTTATGTTTAGGGCATGGCCTATTTTCATAATGTTAAGACTTATGAGCTTTGTAGCACAAATACTATCCTACAACCAGTTGTATAGTAACATTGTACAACCGCCTCAAAGTTGTTGAACTCTTACACAAAGTTGTTTTTTTTTTTGATAAGGTAAAGAAACTAGATTGATTGAAAATCAACATATACCATCCTTTCGGATGAGAAGGGTAAACGAAAATCAATGATTTTCAAAATACCAAGAAGAAAACATAATAAAAGGGCAATAACAAGAAACTCACAAATTTTCATCAGAAAATAAAGTCTCTTAAAAACCGCGAAAAATAAAACTACAGTACAAAATAAATAAACAAATTCTAACATTGTAAAGAGGAAACAGACATAATTCTATAGAAGAAATAGAGAGATGTCGGCAATTGCAATGTATGAAAAAACATTAAATTACTCTTATATTTCTAGTATCAACAATTATTTATGCAATCAATTTCAAGATAAATCTTGAAATATTACTCTTTAATCCTTAATTTTCACCTTCTTTAACTAAGACATTTGACTAAAATGAACTCTCCTATGCTAAAATGGAGAGTAGATTAAAGTCGAATCTTTAAGAAGATAAGAATCAAGAACGAAATCTGAAAAATTTCAATTAAAGGGCTAAAAAGAGACAAATAAAAAACTACATAATCATACCGACGGGGAAGATGATTATATAGAGAAAGGATGAAGAAGAAAGAATGCTAGGAAGAGAGACCAAAGAAAAAAAATTCCAGATCTCTCAATGAGATTTGGAGAGATTTTTCTCTCTCCACTTTCTCTCACTGGAAAGGGAAAGTTGTTGAGCTATTTTACAAGTTATTGAGCTATTTTACAAAGTTATTGAGCTTAATAATTATTCTGTTAAACTCAATAACTTTGTATCATAACTCGATAATTTTGTTAGTAGAGCTCGATAACTTTATAACAAAGCTCAACTACATTAAATAAGTGGTATATAAAACCAGTTATATAATACATTAACTGGCTTTGTAGTAAGCTGAAAATGGAGGTCCTTGGAAAAAAAATCTAAAGGCATGTAATGTGAAATTGGAATTTTTTTTCCAAAATGGTTCTCAATCTCAAACAAATTAACGAAATGGGTTGAGTTTCAAAGTATTTACCCAAAATGGGTCCACGTCATCATCAAAGCTAGGCTCGGATTCAAATCGTTTTCCCGCTAAGCGACCATACCCAAAGTGTCACTTTAGTCCACCCAAACCTTGTCGTTGTGACTTTGTGTGAAGTCGCTCAGCCGACGAGCGTTTTGAAGTCAAGTCATCGTCCCCCTCAGCGATTTCAATGGTGCCCAGTAAATATTCATCATCTTCGAGAACAAGAATGTAAGTAATATAACTAATACCTTGGATTTTAATGGAGATTGAACAAAAAATACCCAAAGGCTTGTTTGATATTGTTTAGAGACTAATAATTTGAGTTTTAATTAAAATAATTGATTGATTTGAGGGATTTTTTGAGGAAAAATCGAGTATGCTGAAACTTAGGGTTTGAATTGTTTTTTTTTTTTTTTTTTTTTAGGAATGAACGAAATAAGCTAAAGTGGAAGGGGGAGTTTTGGTGTAAAAAAAATGTCAGCCAAGAAAGTTGTTGTGGGGGACAGCGTTTTGACTTCAAGTCGCCTACGGAGCGAGCGACTTGACCTCTTTACCTAGCTTCGTAAAAACCGATCCTACATGGACCCATTTTTGGTATATATTTTGAAACTCAACCTATTTCGTTAATTAGTTTGTCAGAGAAATCCATTTTGGAAAAAAAATCGTGAAATGAGGCGTTGAAGCAAAGTCTTATATCCATGATTTGGCTTGAATTTGATCATTTCGAACCAAAATTTTGGCTTTGTTTGATGGATGGATTAGTTTTGTTTTTGTTTTTGTTTTTAAGGGGTCAAGTCATGTGTCGAGTGTAATACCCGTCCTTTTAGGGACCCGTTGACCGACCTTAGACACCTATCTTGGCCTTCGGAAACCTTACAAGTAATGATTGGTGACGATATAAGCTTTGGTTATGTGTTGCTCGATCTAGCTGAGGCTACTCGATCGAGTAGCTTGTGAGCTCGATCGAGTAGGGCTCACTCGATCGAGCAAGTTAATTACTTAATCGAGTAACAAGTTTGCAGCGGGGAATTATAAATCGATAATCGTGAAACCCCAAATCACTTTCGCACCTCATTTCCTAAACCTAGATGTCGTTACTCTCTTTCTCCTTCACCATAATCCTTGCCTTGAGGTCCTTGAGGATACTTACACCATGGGGATGGGATGCTTGAGTCGGGTAGCGGTCTTGACACCGGATTGCTATGTATAGGTATGTTATCATCATTATCATCATCGTTGTTTTCAATTAGGGTTGTAGTGATAGTGATAGATGGTTGTACTGTTTCTATAGGTGTGTTGCTTGGTTGTTTGGTATCATGTGATCGGACGCGGAATCGTTGCGGTGCACTAAAGGTAGGTTCGCCTACTCAGTACTGTTGGTTGTCTAGAGTGTTTTGATGTGGTTTGGTTGACGTAGTGTCGGTATGGTTGACTGATTGTGGTAATTGTTTGGTGTTGTGTTGTTTCGTTTATCGTTGTTGTGGTACAGCTGATTGTGATTGTTTGTCTATGGTTCTCGAGGTGCGTCCTCGGTTGAGTGGAGGGGATGTGCACATTAATGGACATGGGTTTATCGCTCGGCATGATGAGCGGGGCTTAGGTGGGAACGGCTGCGGTCCCCCACTGGCAGGGCTGGTCCAGTGGATAGTCGGTGATGGTGATTGATTGGAGGAGATGTAGTGTGTGTGTGTGTGTGTGCATTGTTGTGCCTGTGTTGTGTCTGTGGTTGTGTGTCTGTTCCCTCAGTTGCTGACCTTGTGTGGTTTTGTTTTGTTGTTTGTTTCTATTGTGTCTGCCGTGATCCACTATGGTGAGTAGTCAATCTTAGCAAGTTGTGATCTGGATGATAACTGGGTGCTTGGCGGGATAAGTCTATCACGAGTCACGACAGAAGTAGTTCATATAGCTGATAGTGGTTTTGAGTTGTATCTTTTATATATCATTAGTTTTGTTAATCACTCGTACTATAATTTAATTGTTCTTTTATCGACGTTTGATTATTATTGTTCTCGGACAACCGAGATGGTAACGCCCTTATATGCTAGGGAAGGTCTTGTTAAGGCTCCTTGGCATATGGGGGTGTTACAAAGCGGTATCAGAGTGACGATTTTGGAACCTGTAACAAATGAGCTTAATGAACGTAGTGAGTCTAATAAAATGAACCTGGTGTAAGTGTATTGGGAGCCCCAGCTGATGCTAGATTTTGGGTGAGTAGGCGCCCTCATTTCAAAATCATGGCCCCATTATGCTTAAACCAGTCACCGGTTATGGGATATCGAGTCGAGAATTATGTGCTTAGTGTATAATGGTTACGTTAGAATATTGGTGATGGAGTCTCTGTTAATGTTAGTATGTGTGGTTGTGATGAGGAACTGTGTACGTGTACGTATGTGGTTGAGTAGGAGGGTGTATGAAAGTAGTGGAAGTGGTGAAATATTTCTAGTATGTGACAGTGTGGTGTGATGTGGTGATAGTAGCGTTTTCTACATCTTTCTATGCGTAATGGTTTATAAAGGTGGTACAAGTCTCGAAGGTGTGATAATAAGAAGTTGTAAGTTTTGGTAGGCATGTGAGTACATCAAGGGACATGTTGTTTTACGTTTGATGGTAAAGTTTGCCAAGTGGTAATTAGAATTGCAATGAATGAATGGTTGAGTACTTTTATGTTATGGCATAGCTAAGTTGAGTAATTTAGTTGATAATTGGTGGTGTTATGTTTAGATTATTAACAAACTTGGATGATAAATGATGGTTTAATGTTAGATGAATGACTACGATAGTATAAGTATAAGTTGTATTATTGATGTTGCAAATGCATGATTAGAAGTAAAGAAAAGTGTCAAGTGTATGTATGAATAAGTTCATGGTGTAATAAATCGTTTTGCATACTGTTCGTTATGTTGCATTTGAGTAGTAATAGTGTGTTAAGAATGAATGTAATAATCTCCGACGATTTCCGAATTTATTTTGGAATCGACGCGCATTGTTGTTTTGCAGGAACCGTTAACCAAACTCGTAACTGTTGACCTTATTCTTAATCTTGCCCGACCGAGTAAGGGTATCTACTCCATCGAGTAGACCTCATTCGATCTAGTTAGGAAGCTATAACATTGAAAAAGTTAGATCTACCAGCGGAAACTCGACTGAGCAGCTCCCACTCGATCAAGTAGAGGCCACTCGATCGAGTAACCCACTTACTCGATCGAGTAAGTGAACAGTACCCGGGGATTTGCGGGAGCCTTATACCCTTTACCATATTCTTTTCTCTTATTTCTTTTTTCATTTAAACCCTAACATACTCCATATCTCTCTTGTGCTCCCAACCTTGTGATTTTGGTGCTTGAATCTTGTAATTTCTTTGCTTAATCCATCCTCCTTACTTGCTAATCATTCAAGGTAAGAATGTTTATCCTATTTCTATGTTTTTAATTGAGTAGAAGCATGTAGGATGTTGGTGTATGCTTAAAAAAAATTCGATTTATATGTGCCAAATCTTGCTTATAATTGTTGTCATATGATCTATTTGCTTTAACTTGTTGAGTATTTATGCTAGATATACAAAAATCGAATCAGTTTGGGGGTTTTGTATGAACCGAATTTTCTACGGTTTGCAATTTTAAATCGATTTTTGGTTGTCTTTTTTATGTAAAAGGGGGGAAATTAAGTGATTTTCGTTATGGGTATCATGCTTAGAGTTAATTTTGATGAATTTTGCTCAAAATTTTGCCTTAAAAATCCGTCTTAAAAGTGCCCCAAACTGAAATTCGTCCCACATTATTGTGAAATTTGTCTATTTGTGAAGCTATTTTGAAGGTTTAATTTTCAAAATTTGTAGTTGTCTTGTTAATTGATGCCATACTTGCCATAATTTTGACAACTGTAGAGACCGTCTGATGATAATTTGAGGGTTTATACTTATAAATTTCTGGATTGTTTGGTGAAAGTGTGTACATAGTAATTCTTTTCCATGAAAATACATGAAAGTTTATATGTTTTCAAGTGAATGTTGGTGTATCAAAATTGTGTGTTGAAACAGATGCCGAGACCAACTGTGGGAACCCGTCAGAATAAAAGGGGTTGGGCTTCTGAGCCCGAGGTAGGTGAGGGGAGTGGGGGACCCACGGTCCCAGCGGTACTCGAGTACCCTTCTGTCGTTTTTGTGGACTTTACACAGAGAGATGCTTTCGTGGCTTTGCAGAGGCGTCGTCTGAGACCCACCCGTTGCATTGATACTACTCTCTTGACCGACCTAGGGATTGAGACTGATGTGAGACACATCTTCAAGACCTTGGGTATGACTGGGTTGTACCGCCTTCGAAAACACTCTTATGCTTTTCTGACTCTTGAGTTCAGGAGTTCTTTCAAGTATGATGCGGTGGAACAGACCGTCGAGTTCCGCCTCATGAACACCAGTTTCTTTCTGACCATGGACATGTTTGCCACCCACCTCAGCCTTGCTAGACCTGCGACGGGAGCTCTTAGGAACATCCCGACTGAGTGTGGAGCTAGTAGCCTTATGCCTTGCTTTACCGGCAAACCAGCCCCCACCTACTGCAACATGTTGATTAATGATGTTCAACATGTCAGCCTGAAGATCTTTCTTCGTGCTTTGACCTGTTTGCTTTATGGGAGGAAATATGTGAGTAAGCTTAACTCACACGAGGTGATGTTGCTTGCGGCGTACCTTAACCCCACCCGATATTAGAGAGTCATCTTCAGTGCCCCAGATATAGTGTGTGCTAGCTTGGCCTTGATGGCCTCTTCTGACACCCGTTTCCTGAGCTGTGGTGTCATTGCCACGCGTTTGGCGGAGCGTCTGACCGCTTTTGAGGCCTCCTCGGCCTATACACCCTTGACCCCGATGGTGCCTACCTTGGACCGAGATTATTTTCTTAACACCAAGTGGTTGAGGACTTTGGAGGATAGGGGGTTAGAATGGAGAGTTTGGGGAATGAGTTGCATGAGGATACCTGCTCCCGAGCACCTTCCCATGCCTGAGCCTTTACCGGCTGCAGTAGTGGTTGCCGATTCTGATGATGAGGATGAGGAAGTTCCTGAGAGGTAGCTTTACCTCATTGACCCGAATATATTGGAGGTGATGCTTGAGCCGACGAAAGCGGATTGTGCTAGACGTGAGCATTCACAGCCTAGGGTAGAGAGAGGACCACGACGAGGGAGGGAGAGGGTGGTTGAGACTCAGCCAGAGCAGCTTGTGCCTCCACTGTACCAGTTTCCCGGTTACCCTTCCTTCTACAGCCCTGAGATGAGAGTTAGCGAGCTCACGGAGAGGGTGTCTGCTACCTTGACACTCCGGAACCTCCACGAGATGGCGTACGTACAGGGCATCGGGACTGAGGCAGCGCAGCCAGTGTGGTGGAGAGGCGTTGGGGACAACAGTGGAGTTTTCCACTCTTTTGGCGTAGAGAGGTTTACTTGGGGAGAGCCTCAGTCATATCCCTACGGTTGCTTGGCTCCATGGCGTGTGGGAGCAGATGCCGGTGTTGGTGGTGTCGCAGGTCAGGATACAGCTGGAGCGAGCACGTCAGGTGGTGATGGTGGTGACGAGGTGATGGATGAGCAGACCATGGAGTGATGATACTCCTTTTCTTTTTATATCTTTCATGATCTTGTAGTTGACAGTACTTGTTTCGTTTGGTACTTTATTAGACTTTGGTGTATATGTTGGTCGTAGGGCCGTATTTTGGATACTTTTTAGACTGTTTATACAGGATTTTGGGTCGGGAAAGTGTTCCGACTCGTGTATATATGTTGCTTGGTCTTGAAGTGACGTTTTAAGGGGGGGGGATTTAGACCTGTGGATACTCAATCGACTGCCCCCTCACTCGATCGAGTAACTACAGGGGTGACATTGGGGGAGCATTCTGATCTCAACCCACTCGATCGAGTAGATGACGAACTCGATCGAGTAGGTTCAGCTCGATCGAGTGCCTTACAAACTCGATCGAGTAGCACTGTTACAACTTCTTTCCGTTTTAAAACTTGATTGAATCATCATGTCCTTAAATATTTTTATATTTTTTCTTGTTGTGGGTGCCTTATATCGTTGTTCAGTCTCAACGGTGGTTATACAATGTGCATATTAGTTAATTTATACAACTTTCGGTGATATTTATATAATTTTGTATACTAAATCAAGCCGCCTTAGATAAGTAATGTACAGTGATTATAATTTTGTTGCGTAATTGGTATGATCGTATAACAAGTAAGTGGTAAAATGGCTGCTGGTTGGTAATGGTATATCTTGTGGTGTGATACACGTTTTCAGTGGTTTTCTATTTATACAAGTCAAATTGTGTAATGTCAAGAAGTGTATTGGTTGTCATGAGTCAAGGTTTACTTTGTGGTTTGTAAGTAATGTCAATATGGTATAGTAGGTATCGGTTTGTGGGACAGGAAAGTTGTTTGATAGTGAACTTCAGGGAAGAAGTTCCTTTTAAGAGGGGAAGAGTAATGTCGCAAAGGAAAAATGACGTAATTATAAAAATTTTATAGTGTTTTTATGACATTTTAAAGTATGTTGAATGATTGCTTGGATAATTTTATAGTGGTCATTGTGTAATCGATTAGCAGTTTATAATAGCATGTCGTTATACTTCATTTTCAGTTAATTATTCATTATGTTGTCATGAGAATTGGATTTTATTAGCAGTGGTGGAGTTACCATTAGCATAATTGTGTTGTGTGGCTAAAGTGATAGAGTGGAATGAACAATGTGTTGTTGCGAATCTGTGGTAGGACCGTTGTTTTTTGTGTTTTGTAACTGGCAGTCGTTGGCAAGTAATGAATGAAAGTATAGTCTGATAGTTGTGTTGGTGTACGTTTGAATAATATCATGGGACGAGGGCAAGTAATAGTCGAGTGGTTTATTCCTGTGTACATTGTGTGCTTGGTGTGTCAGTAGAAGTTGATGATTCGACGGGAGTCGTGTTGTGTGTTATGTGCTAAGGTAGGTGATGATGATGTCCGATGAACATACATAGGGGGATGGTATTCTTAAATGATAGTGTTGACCGGTGTCGGGTAGACGGTGGTGTTGACCTTGGTTTCTTTGTCGTGTGTAGCGAGGGAGGATGAGTCGAACTTCGAGGACGAAGTTCTTTTTAAGGGGGGAAGAGTTTCATACCCGTCCTTTTAGGGATCCGTTGACCGATGTTGACCGACCTTAGACACCTATCTTGACCTTCGGAAACCTTACAAGTAATGACTGGTGACGATGTAAGCTTTGGTTGTGTGTTTCTCGATCTAGCTGAGGCTACTCGATCGAGTAGCTTGTGAGCTCGATCGAGTAGGGCTCACTCGATCGAGTAACGAGTTTGCAGCGGGGAATTATAAATCGATAATCGTGAAACCCCAAATCATTTCCGCGCCTCATTTCCTAAACCTAGATGCCGTCACTCTCTTTCTCCTTCACCATAATCCTTGCCTTGAGGTCCTTGAGGATGCTTACACCATGGGGATGGGATGCTTGAGTCGGGTAGCGGTCTTGACACCGGATTGCTATGTATAGGTAAGTTATCGTCATCATCATCGTCATCGTTGTTTTCAGTTAGGGTTGTAGTGATAGTGATAGATGGTTGTTGATGCGTGTATTTTATATAGGGTTTTACCTCATTTTTACACGCATTTCTGTACTATTTACGTGGCATCTAGCTACAAATACCCCCGGTTAGTCTACTTTGGTTCGTTTTGTGTAAATTGCAGGTATAGACCGAAAAGAAGATAAATCAAGCCTAAACTCGTCCCAATTGCACACATTTATGGAGAACAAGGAATCGGAGCTTGGAATCTGTCACTTGAAGACGCGTGAGCTGGTTTCGGAAGGAGATATTCACTGCTCCTCAGACCATACTTGCATTGACCTGAGATCTAGATTGCTTGACTGAATGATCATGGTGAACCGACTGTCTTAGCTGCTTTCTCCATTTTTGCTTAATCTTTGTTCTCTTGCTTTTCCTCTCTTTCTTCGTCCTTTGAGTTTAAAAACAATTAAATACAACCCCCCAAATTAGTTACCGTGACAAACATAGACGAAGCTGACATTTTCCCATCTCCCTGTGGAGATCGACCCGACTTCCCTAGCTATATTAGTTAGAGCCAGTTGGTTATTTTTGATAGGTATATGATGTCAAATTTTGGCGCCGTTGCCGGGGAGGTGGCGCAATTTTGTTGCTTTATTTGAGTTTGTCTCTTGTCTCAAGGAATTTATTCCTTGAGACTGATCTCATTTTTTTGCGAAGTTATTGATTAGCTTTGCAGGTTATCTGTTCTATAAGAGAACATCGTCGCACCTGCTCTGCTTTCTAAACTCTATCTGCCAGGATGCCTAATATAGCCAGTCATTCAGAGCCTAACGTGGATTCGCTTCCAAAAGGTTTCTTACTACCCACTACTGAGTCGGGAACCTTTGGAATCCACCCATGCTACATACAGCTGGTCGAGAGAAATCTCTTTAGGGGGGTACCTGAAGAAGATCCATTCAGGCATATAGAGCTATTTACAGAGTATTGCTCTACCATTCCTCTTACTGCTGGGGTGACACAGGACAAAGTGAAGGGAGTTCTTTTTCCCTTTTCTTTAGCTGATGATGCCCGGGAATGGTTGAGGGATCTAGATAGGGAGGCAGCCGGTGTCACCGACTGGAGTTCTCTTGCTTTAGCCTTTTACAAGCGATATTTCCCACCGCAGCGCACCAATGCCTTGAGAGCTCAGATTACTTCTTTTGAGAAATTGCCAACTGAAGACTTGGGTGGGGCTTGGACTAGGTTCAAGAAGCTTGTCCGTTCTGTGCCTCACCACAGTTTCAAGCGTTGGTTCCTTTGTACCCAGTTTTACAACGGGTTATATCGGAACCAGAGAGCTATTCTTGACAGCGTAGTTAAGGGGATTTTCACGAAAAACGTGGAGGATGATCAAGGGTGGCGTCTTATTGAAGAGATGGCTATCCATGTTGCAGAATATGGAAATCCCCGAGGGAGTGGGCAAGTTAATGAGTTGGCAGCAGCTGTAGTGGAAAGTCCTAGCAAAAGTCTAGGTAATGTGGAGATTACGGAGGCTATGAGTGAGAGTGCACAGGTTTGTGCAATTACTGAGCATGTGGAGATATGAGGTAGATGTGGCATGGAGGGGCATGACCCTATTGATTGTCTGGCGAGCATTGAGCGCGTCCTTGCTTATCAGAAATACAAGCAAGGAGTTCCTTTTTCTCAATTATATGAAGAACTGAAAAATGTTTCTACTCCTTCTACACCAGCGCCGCAGCCGGTCTCTCCTTCTACGAATGGAGAAATTGCCGAATTGAAGTCCCTGATGTTGAACTTAACACAACAGTTTGGGGAGAAATGTAATAGAAATGAAACTGTTATAGTGGAGTTGAGAGAACAAGTCGCGCAGTTAACACTCGCGAAAGACCAAGCTAACCATCCACCGACATGCGACCTAGTTAATGCAACAAATCTCCAAAGTGGCCTTGCTCATTAGGGGCCAAAAATACCAGAAGACGAGGTTGTGATAGCTGATGATACCTCGGAGGATGATTTAGACGAGTTTCTGGACGATATTCTTGCTGCGTGATGTCCAGACACTCGATCGAGTGAAATTGTTACTCGATCGAGTGAAAAAATCCATCCAATCACTCGATCGAGTGATAATTGTGGTCAATCGAGTAGTGCCCAATTCATAGATGCTCGATCGAGTGATACTTTTACTCGATCGAGTGAAAAAAAGGAAGAAATCACTCGATCGAGTGAACAAAATGCTCGATCGAGTGAGCCTGAAACAGAAGAGCTCGAACGAGTGGCTCAAACAGCTCGATCGAGTAAATTCAAAGATAAAACCACTCGATCGAGTGAGGAAAGTACTCGATCGAGTGCCAGAACCAGCGGAGGCCCTATTTTGATATCTAATTCCGCTACCGTGTCATCTTCCCCATTTGTGGAGACGTCACGCACTGATAAAGGTAAAGAGAAAGTTGCGGGTCCACTCATTGCTACCAGAGTACCCTTTCCAAGTCGTCTGAAGGACGCGAAGGTCGAGCGGCAGTACGGTAAGTTTGTGGACATTGTAAAGAACCTCCAGGTAACTCTCCCTTTCACCGAACTTGTCACCCAGGTACCTACTTACGCCAAATTCATGAAAGATATTGTGACGCGTAAGAGAGAGCTAAGTGAATTCTAGACCGTTTCATTTATGGAAGAGTCTAGTAATTTACTTTTGAATAAAGCTCCGCCCAAAATGAAGGACCTGGGCAGCTTCTCTCTTACCTGTATTGTAGGCAATGTGGTTATTGATAAGGCTCTTTGTGATTTAGGAGCCAGCGTCAGTGTCATGCCCCTATCTATCTGCAAGAAATTGAACATGGGTCATCTTAAATTGACTAATATTACCCTATAAATGGCGGATAGATCTGTTAGGAGACCCTTAGGTGTCTTAGAGGACGTGCCTGTGAAAATAGGCAAGTTCTTTATACCAGTAATTTTATTGTTTTAGACATAGCTGAGGACACCCGGACCCCGATTATATTAAGAAGACCGTTCCTTTGTACAGCTGGGGCCATTATTGATGTCAAATAAGGGCGTTTGACTCTTGCAGAAGGGGATGACGCGATCACTTTTAGCCTGCCTAACACTTTGGCTCGGCCAATGATAGAGGACACATGTTATTCTGTTGATATTATTGACGAGTCTATCTATGATTTCTGGTCGGGGTCATTTATGAAGGACCCACTAGAAGCTCTTATGCTTTTGGATGAGTGTGCAGATAACCCAGATGACGATGATGCTGTGTTGGATTTGCTTATAGATGATTTAGATGAGCGCGAACTCACCGACGCTGAGGGAGAGCAAGTGGAACAGATGATCAGTACCCTTTGCTCATTGAGGTAAAGGTGCCGGAGCGTAAGCCTCTTCCCTCTCATCTAAAATAGGTTTTCTTAGATGATACTGAGCGATATCCAGTCATCGTTAGTGCTAAGCTTGATAATGATCAGCTGACTTCTTTGTTAGCTGTGCTTAAGAAAAACAGGAAAGCATTGGGTTATTCTTTGTACGATATCAAGGAGATTAGTCCCGATATATGTATGCACATGATAGAGTTGGAGGAAGATCACAAACCTTGCAGACAAGGTCAGCGCCGGCTGAACCAGAAGATGCAAGATGTTGTGATGGCTGAGGTAATGAAGCTGCTAGATGCAAGTATTATCTATTCTGTTGGTCATTCTAAATGGGTGAGTCCAGTTCAGGTGGTCCCTAATAAAGGACGGACTGCCGTGGTTAGAAATGACAAGAATGAGTTAATACCCACTCTAGTAGTGAATGGTTGGCGGATGTGTATAGATTACAGACAGCTGAATGCCGCCACTAACAAAGATCACTTTTCTCTTCCTTTTATTGATCAAATGGTAGAAAGGTTAGCTTCTCATAAGTTTTTCTGCTATTTAGACGGATATTCAGGGTTCTTTCAGATCCCTATTCACCCAGACGATCAAGCTAAGACTACTTTTACTTGTCCTCAAGGCGTGTTTGCTTATCGCAGGATGCCTTTTGGTTTATGTAATGCCCCTGCCACCTTTCAAAGGTGTATGATGGGGATATTTTCAGAGTATATTGAGTCTATCATGGAAGTTTTCATGGACGATTTCAGTGTTTATGGAAGTGATTTTTCTAACTGTCTGACTAACCTTGATAAAGTGTTGCAGCGCTGCATTGAGGTTAATCTCGTGCTTAACTGGGAGAAGTGTCATTTCATGGTCAACGAGGGAGTTGTCTTAGGGCACTTAGTTTCTGATAGGGGAATAGAAGTTGATAAAGCAAAAGTGGAAGTGATTCAGCAATTACCAAGTCGTATTAATGTTAAGGGGGTGAGGAGTTTCCTTGGCCACGCCGGCTTCTATCGCCGGTTTATCAAGGATTTCTCAAAAATTGCTAAACCACTTACACAGCTGCTACTTAAGGATGCTCCTATTGAGTGTCTTTCTGCTTTTAATAGGTTAAAGCAGGCTTTAGTCTCTGCGCCGATCATACAGCCTCCCGACTGGGACTTGCCGTTTGAGATAATGTGTGATGCCAGTGACTATGCACTAGGAGCAGTGCTAGGCCAACAGAATAACAAAGCTTTAAATGCAATCTACTATGCGAGCCAAACTCTGGATGAGGCTCAAGTGAAGTACACCACCACTGAAAAAGAGCTGCTAGCTGTAGTTTATGCCTTAGAGAAATTTCGTTATTATTTGATTGGGTCAGAAGTTACTGTTTTTACTGACCATGCAGCTTTGAGGCATCTCCTTACCAATAAGGAGTCTAAACCACGGCTATTAAGATGGATACTCCTTCTCTAGGAGTTTGATTTGCAGATTAAAGATAAGAAGGGAGTTGAGAACGTTGTAGCTGATCATCTGTCGCGACTGTCGCGACAAGAAGGGGAAGATTCTTTACCTATTGATGAGTCTTTTCCTGATGATTCTTTATTTGCTGTATTATCGTCTATTGTTAACCAAGAGCCTTGGTATGCAGATATAGCTAACTACGTTGTCAGTGGCAAGCTGCCGCCTGACCTTTCTCATCAGCAGAGGAAGCGTTTTCTGTATAACGCTAAGCAGTATTTCTGGGATGACCCTTATTTGTTTAAGGAATGTGCAGACGGTCTCTACAGATGGTGTATTCCGCAGTGGGAGACCAAAGTATTCCTGGAAGACTGTCACTCCTCTTCCTATGGTGGTCACCATGGTCCATCGCGCACCGTGGCTAAGGTACTTCAGTCTGGTTTTTACTGGCCTTCTTTGTTTGCTGATGCTAAGTCTTTTGTTTCAGCTTGTGATGCCTGCCAACGATCAGGGAACCTTTCAAAGAGACATGAGATGCCACAAAATGGTATCTTAGAGGTTGAGGTTTTCGATGTCTGGGGCATTGATTTCCAGAACCATTCCCGTCTAGTAAAGGTAACAGGTACATTTTAGTAGCTGTAGATTATGTGTCAAAGTGGGTTGAGGCAATTGCCTCACCTCATTGTGATGCCAAGACCGTGATAAAAATGTTTAAAAAGGTCATATTTCCCCGATTTGGTGTCTCTAGGGTCGTCATTAGTGATGGGGGAATGCACTTTAAAGAAAAGACACTAACTTCCATTCTGTCTAAAGTTGGTGTTCAACACCGGCGTGGTTTGGGGTATCATCCCCAAACTAGTGGTCAGGTTGAGGTCTCTAATCGCGAGCTTAAAGAGATCCTGTCTAAGGTAGTTTCTAAATCACGGAAGGACTGGAGTCTTAAATTAGAAGACACATTATGAGCTTACAGAACTGCCTTTAAGACACCAATTGGTGCATCACCTTATAGGTTAGTTTATGGGAAATCATGTCATTTACCTGTTAAGTTGGAATGTAAGGCTTAGTGGGCAATTCGTGAGCTTAACTTTGATCCTAAGTTGTGTGGTCAGAATCGTCTTTTGCAGCTAGATGAGTTGGAAGAATTTAGGCTTAATGCCTATGATAGCTCGTGCATTTATAAGGAAAAGACGAAGAGATGGCATGACAAAATAATTCTACCTCGGGAATTTCATGTTGGGCGAAAGGTCTTTGCTTTGTTTAATGCCCGATGCGATTATTTTCTCGGCAAGTCAAGTCCAGTGGAGTGGTCCTTATACGGTGACATCTGTTACTAAATTTGGATCCGTTGAGCTAGAAAGCCCCGAGGGAAACCGGTTCAAGGTGAATGGGCAATATGTGAAGCATTATCACGAAGCAAATGAGGCAGACAATCGTGTTGAAGCCCTGTACTTCGACGAGCTTGATGCGCCAGTTAATTGATACCAGAAAGGTCGTGCGGGACCTCTTAAACCTGCGCTCTCCGGGAGGCAACCCGGACTGTTTTGTTGTATTTTTGTTGAACTATTTCTTTGCCTTTAGGTTTTTTTTAAACTTTAGACACAAAACTATGCTCTCTCTACTTTCCCTATGCTTCTTATACGTGTTTTGCAGGTACAACTACTTGATCGAGTTGTTTTTCCGTTCGATCGAGCACATTTGAGATGATATTCACTCGATCGTCAAGCTGCAATTTCACAATCACTCGATCGAGTGATTATTTCGTTCGATCGAGTGCTTCTGACATCAAATCACTTGATCGAACTATTCTCGGTCACTCGATCGAGCATTTTTGTCTTCCAGCCGCTACTCTTCGTCTGTTGAGCTACTGCTTGACTTCCTTTGACCTCCCATGTTCATGGTCGGTTTGGGGAGGTCCCTCTTCATGACGTTTTGTAAGTATTCTGACTCGAGTTATCCTTTTCTCCTTAGTTTGCATTTTTTTCCCTATTTTTGGTACAATGAGGGCATTGTACGGTTTGGTTTGGGGAGGTATGCATCCATATCTGTGTATGCATGTTTTCTTGCATTTTCGTCTACGCGTTTATTTATTTTCGCATGCATTTTCGTTTTTAATTCAAAAATCACATAAATTTCAAAAAATTTCACGTTTAATTTGAGTCGGAACGTTTGAACTTTGACGCTACATTGAATCCTTACCTTAGCCCTGCATTTTCTTGACATTTAGTTGGAATGATAATGTGCATGATCTACGAGTTTTTGTTTCTCTCTTATCTGAACGAATAGACTTGACTCATATATTGGCAAGCTACATTACATTCTAAGGTTAGAGCTTTATAAACTGGTGACATTCATGACCGGTTTCATTTAGGATGTGAGTAGTACTCTCTGTAAGGCATGTAACATCAATTTACATAAGCATGAGTGTAGTCTTCTTAATACCTGTATGCATTCAGTCTGTGGATGGTGACACATGTTCAGAGAGGCAGTTCCCTTTTATTTTATTCTACCCATGAGCCCCACATAGCCAAATTGCATTTTTGTCCTATTAGCTACATTCTATAATTTTTCCTATCCTAGCCGAGCTAGCGATGAGTAGTTGTTTGGAATGCTTTGCTGCAGTTTGGTTATATTTATCTGATTTCAGAAGTTGGTGGAAGAATTGAAGGGAATGAAAAAAATGATGAATGAAAATGAAAAAAAGAGAAGAAAAGAATGAAAAGAAAAAAATTGGAAATACGGAAAAGGAAAAGGAAAAGGAAAAATCATGTGCGAAAAAAAAAAGAAAAAAAAATGAGAAATTGTACGGATGATTTTCACTCCCATGTCTAATTTATATCTTATGGGGAGCTGAAAAGTTTTTGGTGTATTGTGAGTTGAGTGCATTGAATTTGCACCGTTTTGTCATGTTATATTGAGTACGAAGTTGGGATGCAGTTCAATATTTGGATTCGTTGTTGCTAGCCTGGCTATTAACTCCACATATCCAAATTCATCTTAGCCCCTTCTTACCCATTACCTCACTTACCCAAACGTAAGTCCTCGGCATGTGTCTTGGTCATTAGTATGGTTGGAATGCATATGTACGGTTGTAGAGACTTTATTCATGTTAACTGCATGCATGTTCTTATAGGTCGAGTTAGATGAGTGTCTTTACTTCTTTCTATCCTTTGCATATATATTCACCTCGTGCCTAAATTTGAGTGATGAGCGACCTGTGAGAGTCCGATACTTTTGAGTCTTGCAAGGTCGACGGTTCAGTAAGTTTGAAACATTGATTTAATTCGTTTGCACCTATCATTTGCCACTTTGTTAGTTGTTGCATTAAACTGGTTTTGGTGGATGATTTGTAGCTGATGCGTTGGTCCCGTTCCACTGTTTATTCTTAGTTGCATTCATAGTTTGCTTGGGGACAAGCAAAGGTTTGGTTTGGGGAGATTTGATGCGTGTATTTTATATAGGGTTTTACCTCATTTTTACACGCATTTCTGTACTATTTACGTGGCATCGAGCTACAAATACCCCCGATTAGTCTACTTTGGTTCGTTTTGTGTAAATTGCAGGTATGGACCGAAAAGAAGATAAATCAAGCCTAAACTCGTCCTAATTGCACACATTTCTGGAGAATAAGGAATCGGGGCTTGGAATCTGTCACTTGAAGACGCGTGAGCTGGTTTCGGAAGGAGATATTCACTGCTCCTCAGACCATACTTGCATTGACCTGAGATCTAGATTGCTTGACTGAATGATCATGGTGAACCGACTGTCTTAGCTGCTTTCTCCATTTTTGCTTAATATTTATTCTCTTGCTTTTCCTCTCTTTCTTAGTCTTTTTAGTTTAAAAACAATCAAATACAACCCCCCAAATTGGTTACCGTGACAAACTTAGACGAAGCTAACATTTTCTAATATCCCTGTGGAGATCGACTCGACTTCCCTAGCTATATTAGTTAGAGCCAGTTGGTTATTTTTGATAGGTATACGACTGCCCTGTCAGTTGTACTATTTGTATAGGTATGTTGCTTGGTTGTTTGGTATCATGTGATCCGGACGCGGAATCGCTGCGGTGCGCTAAAGGTAAGTTCGCCTACTCAGTACTGTTGGTTGTCTATAGTGTCTTTTGATGTGGTTTGGTTGACGTAGTGTCGGTATGGTTGACTGATTGTGGTAATTGTTTGGTGTTGTGTTGTTTCGTTTATCGTTGTTGTGGTACAGCTGATTGTGATTGTTTGTCTATGGTTCTCGAGGTGCGTCCTCGACTGAGTGGAGTCACTTGCGGGAGTGGCTTCATGCCCTTAGTTCGCCCTCCGTGGAACCCACCACGGGAGGGGATGTGCACATTAATGGACATGGGTTTATCGCTCGGCATGATGAGTGGGGCTTAGGTGGGAACGGCTGCGGTCCCCCACTGGCAGGGCTGGTCCAGTGGACAGTCGGTGATGGTGATTGATTGGAGGAGATGTGGTGTGTGTGTGTGTGTGCATTGTTGTGCCTGTGGTGTGTCTGTGGTTGTGTGTCTGTTCCCTCAGTTGTTGACCTTGTATGGTTTTGTTTTGTTGTTTGTTTCTGTTATGTCTGTCGTGATCCACTATGGTAAGCAGTCAGTCTTAGCAGGTTGTGATCAGGATGATAGTTGGGTGCTTGGCGGGATAAGTCTATCACGAGTCACGACATAAGTAGTTCACATAGCTGATAGTGGTTTTGAGTTGTATCTTTTATATATCATTAGTTTTGTTAATCACTCGTACTACAACTTAATTGTTCTTTTATCGACGTTTGATTATTACTGTCCTCGGACAACCGAGATGGTAACGCCCTTATATGCTAGGGAAGGTCTTGTTAAGGCTCCTTGGCATATTGGGGTGTTACATCGAGTCAGGGATCTTGGACCCTAACCCAGCCTGAAATGTTGGGCGGTTTCACTAGGTCATGAACACGTCGAGAGAATGCTCCGGTTAGACGACCTTGCAATTGGCCACCTCTCTTTAGATGAGTATAAGTTGATAACATTAGCCCTCAAGTTTGAACACGATTTCATGATTCTCTTAGCATCAGACCAATAAATGAAAATAAGTTATACTCGTAAAAGCGATCCAAACACTGGGCGGCAGTGGCCAAATTGACAAATGGGTAAATAAAGGAAAAGGCTACACATACACATTGTGTTTGAAAAAGCCATACACAACCAATGACATCGCGACACGTGGCAAACTTGAGTTAAGTTCAAGTGGTTAATTAAGGGTTAGGTTAGTAATTTAACATATGTAGTTAAGTTGTTAACATGACTTGTTAACAAGTTGACTGCCGGTCAACTCTAGTGGTCAACGGCGGGGTTGACTGCCGGTGGGTCAACGATGGTCAATAGCCACCAGTGGTCAACGACGATGAACCTTTAAGTTCAAGGTTAAAAATGTTGTTCATGAGCCTTGAACCCAGGGTCTCTTGCTTGAGGTGCATTTATTATTACCACTATGACACATTCATTTTATTGTTATTTTTGTATCTCTTTTGGTATATATTGTTGTTAAGACCTGATTTAATAAATAAAAGTAATAAATAATTGTATTAAACATGATGTGTACCTATAATTATTACAAAATGTACCTTTATTATATATTAAGGTAGTATTCCACGCTTCGCGCGACCTATTTTAAAATTTTATTATTATAATTGAAGAAAAATAATAATCCATATATTACCGTTAATATTTTTACATATAAATAAAAATAAATTAATGTTTCTCAAATTTAATCTTTTTTAGGTTTAACTTCAATGTTATAAAATAAAATACATTCAATTTTAATTAAAACTAATAAGTGATAATTAATTATGTATGATCAATGTATTATAAACAAATTTGTGATTGATCAAATATCATATTAATTAAAATAAAATTTATTCGAATAATGCAACAATCAACATTAAGTTCTCAAATTATATCATTTCACGATACGTTATATTTTAAATCATTGAATATTTGTTCAAAATGATGTGAATATGATTTTATGCAATTTTTATTTTTTTTATGTTTAACGTGTGATATTTATGTATTAAACATATATGATCCAAACTCAACTGAAGATATTAAAGCTACTTTTTCATATCGTTTATAATATTATTTTACTTAATAATCATTACTTTTGTTTTGATTATTCAAATACACTCGCATTCACTATGTGCATACATACTCGTTATCACACTATTTAAATCTCTCAAAATCTCACATGTATTCAATTTGTCGCAATATAATTTTTTCATTCCTATATTATAAAAACATATCTCTTAGTAGTTTTCTTAAAGTTTTATTTTTAATAAAAAATAATGACTTTTCCAAATATATTTTTCTTAATGGATTTAATGGTTTAAGTTTTATAGTTTTTCAAAATGCTTTTTTACGTAAATGTAAAAGATTGTGAGACATTCGCTTTAATCATCTCCACATATCAAAATATTTTAATAAATATATAAAAATTATACTCAATTGAAAGCATTTTTCGCAATGAACGTAATTATTTACATTTTATAATTGTTATCAAAATATTTTTTAAATAGAATTAGAATCAAATCACCGTAGTTATTTATTTAATTTTATATAATAAAATTTATTAAACTATAATTATTATTATTTTGAGATTTATACAGCATTTATTATGTTTATATTAAATGATTAGTTATAAATAATGCTTGTCATCAAGGCTGTTGCGACACAACCCGGTCAATTGTTGTCCTTTGGTTTTGGCACAAAGACCAAGGATAGAGAAAATGGCTAATTATTAAATAACAAGTGGAAAAAATTTAGTGTGAATGATCAAATTGTTCATCAAATGCATTCCGAAAATAGAAAGGATAACAATAAACCGAGACGTCCCAAAATGGAATAAGACAACAAACGACCAGGATAGAGGGGGTAGATAATGTACCTCTTAAACAAATTAAGGTACTTGATGATTTGCTGAAACGTGGTTGGTAAATAATTAAAATAAATCTAAATACTTTTATATGTACCTATAGTTAATTAGTTATTATAAGATGTACATATATAATATAGTCAATGTAGGGTCAGGATCCGGTGAGAACCACCAACATAATGAGAACCGTGAACCATCAATATAATGAGAACCGTGAAAAACGTCACTAAATCTCCACCAAATATTGCTTCGAAAGTAGATATAATGTAATTTCAAGCGAATATGGTGTAACTTCAATTGTTTTGCCTATGCTTTAGCTCATTTAATTACTATAGTAGTTGGTAGATCGTTTTGTGCGGAGGTGTTCACACCATCTACGAGGACTGCTGTTTTCTTTGATTTATCGATATTATTGTAATGCCTTAGAGCTTTCCTTTTCAAAAAAAAATGAGCAGCACTGAAAGTTTCGAAAATCGATGGTATAAGAAAATACTACCATTACGACGGGCTTGGAAAAATCATAATTTTAGGCTTTTGTTTCGCCTTAATCGGAGTCTAGATGAAGATTTACGGAGCGTTTTATGTATCAGATTTTATTTTAAGCGGGTTTGTGTACTGCATGTTGGGAATAATATGACCTTTGGCATAAATATATTGTACGTACATATATTTTTCATTATAATAATATGACCTATAATAAATGTAAATTTTATAATAATTATCTAAATTATTGTTTTGGTAAAAATTTACCGATTATGAACTTTTTATGTGAGTTATAGTGAGTATCCTAAATGCCAATTATGTCTAAAATGCAAACGATAGGTACGACGAAATAAAGACAAACGAAAAGAAGGACACGAAGGATTTTTGGTGACGCGGAAAACCCGGTGTGGGAACAACCGCGGGGGGAGTCGGAATCCCGCCAATTTTGCACTACAATCGAGATTTTGTCAACAAGTAAGGAAATACAAGTATAATATTTCTAGAGAAATATCGCCAATCGTGGATGGATTTTTTAGGAGTGAAGTGTTGCTCGTTCGTACTGATGAATGCCTTGAGGGTTTCTCTTCTCATGCTTATATAGTTGTAGGAGTCGGACTTAGGGTTTTTGAACATACATACATTTGCTAAATTCTTGGTCAACTCCCTAAGGAATAGGGGTTAGTTATTGACTTGGTCCTTATCTTCTTTTGCATGTGGGCTTTTCAGTTTACACAATTTTGTGCTTGTTTACTTTTGAATCCCATGGTCCCCTTTGTGCCACCTCAGCGGTCCTTCTCTCCTCTCATCCACCAACTACCGCGCGCCATGTTTCCACTCTTAGGCTACTCTTTCTGCCAGTGAAATAATGCCACGTCACAGGTGATAAGTGGTATTTTTTATCCATAACAATTGCCCCCAAATTTCCGTCTCAAATAATTTTAGGCGGGAATTTCTGTTTGCGATGCGGAGAACTGACGAAGTTTTAGCAGTTACCTTGGTTTCTACAACTTCCCCACTTAATGCTTCCTCAACCGCCGTATTTAGTTCCCCACTCCCCCATGAACTCCTTTTTTTTTATATAACTCCCTCGGTATTCCCCTCTTTCTCTATCTTCTCACTTTTCCATCACCATCAATCACTTTCATCTTCCTCCCTCATAAACTCTCTTTCTTTCTGCCGGCTGCTCTTCAACAGGTACTTTGTCTCCTACTTGTTTTCTTTTTCTTTCTTTGCACATCATGTCACAAAAAACCGCTTCTTCAACCTCTGCTTCGGATCCGGTGATGTCGTCTGACGTTTTCCTCTCCGGCGGCGTCCTTTCCCCCAAACACTCTTGTGATTCTGACTTCACCCCCGAGGATCTTGATTATATCAATAAAACCTTTGGTTTTTCTGATGATGTGGTGTTTCACATCCGAACCCCTGGCCAAAAAGCCGATTCTGTGAGGGAAGGGTGGATATGCTTGTATGAGTATGCTTTCTGTCTGGGTCTGCGATTTCCTTTTCCTCCCGTGATCCAGGAGTTTCTGAACCTGAATCACTTGGCCATCTGCCAAGTAGCTCCGTATACCTGGCGGACTTTGCTCGCTATTGTGGCTATGAATAGCCGATTTGGCTATGATATCGGTCTTTCAGACCTCGCCCACTTGTTTTCGGTCAGGTCTCTTAACCGGGGCCAAGTGACCATCCGAGTTCGGGATGGGGAAAAAAATTGCATCCTTTTTCCGGTGAAACCTGTTGACAGCAAGTGGTTTACTCGTTTCATCTTTATCAAAGTCGACACCCTTCCTCCTCCGACTGACTACATTGTCAGCGTCTGGCGGTCAACAGACGGTATTTGCACGCCCTTATTCCTGTGTATTTCTCTTTGACGCTTATTCTTCCTTACTTGGTGTTTTTTGCAAGTCTGTGCCACTTGCCTCGATCCTCCAACGGAGCTGTGTCCCTTTCCAAGCTATTTGGTCCACCCCCTGAGCATAGGACTTTCCCCAATCTGGTTCAGGATTCTGCTTCTGCGGTGAAGGAAACAGCAGCTGAGGAAAAAGAATACTGTGAATCAATGTCGACTGGTGTGTTGTTCTTCTTTTTTTACTAAGTTCCGTTTCTGGATGGTTGATATTTCTGATTCTGACTTGATCTTTGCTGCTTCCAGGCTCCGCAAAATCTAGAATTTCGTTGGACGATGTCCTGGCTCAGAAAGAAAAGGAGAGGGTCGCAGTTGCCCCCAAGCCTGCTGAGAAGAGAAAATCCACCCATGCCCCTGGTTTTGGACCTCGTCCTAAGAGAAGATCTGCTGCCGTGAGACGGGCTAAGGAGCAGTCTCCTATTGAAGCTACTCCTCTAGCTGTGAGGCCTCCATTGCCTGGGCACGGGTAGTCTGCTTCTGGGGATCCTCCGGTTCCCAAACCTACTCCTGCTTCTAACCCTGCCATGTCTGCTTCTGCTTCGATCCCGGCCCGGAGCCGTCCCCGCTTCGAGTCGCTCCCCGCTTCCAAACCCACTCCTGCTCCTGGGGTTATCGTTCTTACACTTCCGGATGATTTTGGAAGGGCTAAGTCTGCGAGTAATCTGGATTTGATGAACCAGATGCTACTTCCTGCTCCTAGGTCTGCGTTGGACAGCAGGGCCTTGCATGATTTGGTGGATCGTGCAGCGGAGCACTCTTTTGAGGTAAACGGATTCTGATTGCTTCATTACATATCTTCTCTTTTTTTTTTGACACTCTGCTTTAGTGTGACAGTTCTTCCAGATGGCTCTATATCTACGGGAGAAGGTACCTCGTCTGGAAGCAAAGAACGCTAACTTACAGAAGCAGACGAAAGAAGCCAACGAGGACAGGCTTAAAATTCAGGCTGATTTGGACAAGTCCCCAGTCTCTTTGTTGGAGGAGACCGCTCGAAGCGAAGTTGCGTGCTGCACGTCTTTCTTCTTTGAAGGGCGGATTTCTGGTGCTGAAAATAATGCTGCTGACGCTGAGAAACGTGCCTTAGAAGCTGAGAGACGTGCCTCTGAGGCTGAGAAGCGTGCTTCTGATGCGGAGGCGCGTGCTTCTCAGATCCAGGAAGAGAAGGCTTCTAATGTGCAGGAGTTGAAAGAGACTTTGGCGAATGCTCTGTCCTATGCTGCTCTGGAGACGAAGATTAAGTGTATAAAGGCGTTCCAGAATGGTGAGCATTCGGCTTGGAACTTAGGAGCTGAAGAGGAGAAGCTTGCTGCTGCTTTCCCTAATGGTCTGAACCTGGATGTGCTAGCTGGCTTAGTGGAACCTGGTGTTGCTTCTGCTGGTGATCTAGATACTGAGGAAGAGATGAATTCTCCTGTTCCTGATACTCAGGCAGCTGCTTCTGAAGCTGTGAAGCATATTGATATAGATTAGCTTTTTCTGCATCTGAAAGACTCTTATTATGTTTAGCTAGTTTCTGGCCCTGCGGGGCGTAACATTTTATTTTGAATAGTTTTAATGTGTTTTGGTCTGGTTCTGATACCAGACGTACTTTACTTTTGAAACTTAAGTATTTTCTGGTGGATATCTTTTTTGTGTCGTACCGTTTCTGGTGCTTTGATTTGTGCATGCACGTCGTTTGTTTGGCCATCACTGTTAGATTGTTGGTTAAGGGGTCTAGTACGCCCACTCGTCCAGAGGAGCCAGGCTTGCATGGGTGCTAATGCATCGTGGGAGACTGGCTGTCCCGGTTGTACGTGCTTAGCCACGGACACACGCTTTCTGTAATGAATACAGACTCTGCCAGATTAGTTTGCATTTTATTCACTTGTCTTATTTGAAAAAATAAAAAGAGTTCTATACTTAAAACATTCAAAGTGGTTTTACGACTTAAAATTTGTTAGAATTAAAATACGAACAAGGCTGTTTTTAGAACCAGAAATGTTGAATTCAGAAATAACGTTTAGAACCAGAAAAACATTCAGAAATAACGTTTAGAACCAGAAAAACATTCAGAGTCAGAAGATATTCAGACCCAGAAAAATATTTAGGGATAGAAAAATACTTTAGAAGTAGGAAAATATTTTAGAGCCAGAAAAATATTTGGAGACATAAAAATACTTAGAGACAGAAAAATATTCAGAGCCAGAAAATATGTAAGGCAATATCTAGAACCCGTTGAATCAGTATCGGTAGGCTGAGTACCCAGTTGTTGACCATGCTGGTGACTTAAGTGAAATATTTTTTCAAGTGGGTGATATTCCAGGATTTGGGAACCATTTGTCCTTCCAAAGTCATGAGTCGGTAAGCTCCATTTCCAACTGCGCTCTCTACTTGGTATGGCCCCTCCCAGTTGTAGGCGAATTTTCCTGCTTGCTGGTTCTTGGTATTCTGGAAGACTTTCCTCAAGACTAGATCTCCCACCTGCAGGGTTCTTACCTTTACATTCTTGTTATAGCTTCTAGCCACAGTCTGTCGGTAGGAAGCCATCCTGATCTGGGTGCTGGTTCTGAGTTCATCTACCGTGTCCAGATTGCTTGTCATTTCTACCTGATTCCTATCTTCTGTTATGCATCCATATCAGTGGGTTGGGACCCTAACTTCGGATGGGATGACTGCTTCTGCTCCGAACACCAGGCTAAAGGGAGTTTGTCCCTTTGCAACTTTTGGTGTGGTTCTGTCAGCCCAGAGAACCAGAGGTAGCTCTTCTGCCCATTTTCCCCTAATCTCCTCCAGCTTCTTTTTCAAGTTTTCAACGATAATCTTATTGTTGGATTCAGCTTGTCCGTTGGACTGGGGTTCCTAGGAGTAGATTTCTGCAACGAGATATTCCACCTAGCACAAAAAGCTTCTATCTTATTTCCAATGAATTGGGACCCATTATCACATATAATTTCAGATGGAATGCCAAACCTGCATATGATATTACGTTTAATGAAAGATACCACCTGGGTTTCTGTAACCTGGGAGAATGATTCTGCTTCTATCCATTTGGAGAAGTAGTCCGTCATGGCGAGCATATAGACTTTGTTTCCTGGTGCTCTGGGTAGTGGTCCCAAGATGTCCATTCCCCACTTCATGAAGGGCCATGACGAGATAACCTGGTGTAGAGGCTCTGCTGGCTGGTGGCTAACGTGGGCGTGCCTCTGACAAGCGTCGCATCTTTTTGCGAACTCCATGGCATCTTTGCGCATTGTGGGCCAGAAGTATCCCTGCCTCAGTGCCTTGTTGGACAGGCTCCTGCCCCCTGCATGGTTTCCGTATTTTCCACTGTTGAGAGCATGCAAAACAGCCTGAGACTCTTCCCGATCCAGGCATCTGAGGTAGGGTCCAGCGAGGGATTTCCTGAATAGAACACCATCAATTAGTATGAATCTGGATGCTCTCATTTTAAAGCTCCTTACCTCCTTTTTATCTGCTGTTAGGACATTATTCTGCAACCAATCTAGGTAGGGTTTCCTCCAGTCTGGAGTATTTTCTTCACTGCTGGTGCTGCACACCTTTTCTGCTTCCTGCTGAGATTTTAGTGTTGATGGCTCCAGCACGTGGACAATTGGTATTGTGGAGATAGTTCCTGTCTTGAAGGTTGCCCCCAGGGTGGCTAGTGCGTCTGCTTCTACATTCTGGTCCCTGGGGATTCGCTTGATGTTGAATGTGACAAATCTGATTTTCAGCTCCTTTGCTACGTCTAGATATGCCATCATCCTGAGATCCCTGGACTCATAGCAGTCATTAACATGGTTAACTAGAAGCTTAGAATCACTGCAAACCTGAAGGTGTCTGATTTTCAGATCCAGAGCCAGCTTCAGACACAGGATCAGTGCCTCATATTCTGCTTCGTTGTTTGTGGCTTTGAATTCACATCGTACAGCCTGGACTATGAGATCTCCCTAGGGTGACTTGAGGACCAGTCCTACTCCTGCTCCTTTGGCATTGGAGGCTCCGAACACATATAGCTCCCATACTTGTTCCCCTTTATCTTCTTCCAGATTCAGAATGTCCTGTTCTGCCTGGGTCTGGAGTGCTAGGCAGAAGTCAGACACAAAGTCTGCCAGAGCCTGAGACTTTATGGCCGTACGGGGTTCAAACTTCAAATCGTAACCGCTCAAGTGCACGGACCATTTAGCCATCCTTCCTGATAATTCTGGTTTTCTCATGATAGTTTTAAGGGGATAGTTAGTTATCACAGAAATTGTATGAGACTCGAAGTAGGGACGCAATTTATGGGATGCAGTAACTAGTGCAAGGACAAGTTTTTCTAGTGACGTGTACCTGGTCTCCGCTGGAAGCAGAGACTTGCGATGTAATATACTTTTGGATCTTGTTATCCTTCCCGCTCTCGTACTAGTCTCGCACCGATCGCCGCTTTGGATCGACGGATACGAGACAGTGGTTCTCCCGGCTGCGCTTCGACAGGAGAGGTGGGGTGTTGAGATTACGCTTCAGCTCTTGAAATGCTTTCTCGTGATCATCCGTCCACTCAAATCTTTGGCTTTTTCTGAGTACATCATAAAATAGCCTGCATCTGTCTGAGGATCCGGATATGAATCTGTTCAAGGCTGCCACTCTTCCAGTCAGGCGCTGGACGTCTTTCGGTTTCTGTGGTGACTCCACCTGCAGAATTGCTTTGATTTGTTCGGTCTTTGGCCTCTATCCCCCTCTCGGGTCACCATATACCCGGAATTTTCCCTTTGGATACTCCAAAGGTACATTTCGTAGGATTCACTTCATTTGATATTTCCGAGGGTATTGAAAGTTTCGCCAGTCTTTGGTGGTCTTTGTGAAGCTCGCTTCGATTTGACGACCATATCGTCTATGTATACTTCCATAGTTTGGCCTATTTGCTCTTTAAACATCATGTTTAATAGCCTCTGATAGGTATATCCTGTATTTTTCAGTCCAAAAGGCATGACATTATAACAGTAGATACCTCGCTCGGATCTGAATGCTGTCTTTTCCTGGTCACTGAGGTGCATCTTTATTTGGTTATATCCGCTCCAGGCATCCAGGAATGTCAGTATCTCGTGCCCTGCAGTGGCATCCACCATGGCATCTATGTGTGGTAGTGGAAATGGATCCTTTGGGCAAGCTTTATTTAAATCCATGAAATCGACGCAGACCCTCTACTTGCCATTCTTCTTCGGAACCACCACCACATTAGACAACCATTCTGGATACTTTACCTCTCGAATTTTTCCTGCAGCAAGCAGGTTATCTACCTCTTTGTTTATGACCTGGTTCCTTTCAGAAGCAAATTTTCTCCTTTTCTGCTGCACAGGTTTACAGCTTGGATCCACACTTAGCTTGTGAGTTATCACACTTGGGTCTATCCCTATCATATCATCATGTGACCAAGCAAAGCAGACTATGTTAGTTCTCAATAACCGAACAAGTTCTTCACGAATTTTACCTGTACATTCAGATCCAATGAGAACAGTTCGTTCTCGATGCAGCGCGTCCAGGATGACTTCGTCCAGCTGTGCCTGGTGAGGCTCAATGTACTTGTCCTGGATGCGCTGGCTCTGTAATTGCTATGCGGGCGAACCGGTCGTTGACTTCAAAGCCACCTTGTAGCAATCCTTAGCTTCTTCCTGGTCCCCACGTATCTCTTGCACCCCCCAAGGTGTTGGAAACTTCAGGCATTGGTGATACGTTGAGGGAATTGCTTTCATCTCGTGGATCTAGGGTCTGTCAAGGATCACATTGTAAGTAGAGGGTCCATCAATAACCAGATACCTTACCTGTTTGTTTACACCTTCGGCGTAGGTTGGGATGATGATTTCTCCTAGGGAGTGCTTTGTTTCGCCACTGAAACCAACCAAGGGAATCGCCTTCTTTGCTAGATCTTTCTCGGCGAATCCCATGCCTTTGAGTGTCTCCATCATGATCAAGTTGACGGAGCTTCCGATATCCACCAGGATCTTCCTCACCTTGCAATTTCCTATGAGAAGCGTGATGATTAGGGCATCGTGGTGCTGTTCTGGAGGAGACCCTGCGTCTGTTTCGTCAAAGGTGACTGACGGCAGATTCTGGTGGTTAATCCTGCAGGAGCTTTCTGGTCTGTCTCCTTTAGTTCTGGTTGCGTGCCTCTTAGCTGCTGAATAGGTCAGCCCACACAGCTCTGATCCACCTGTAATAACATTCACAGTTCTAGTGCAATGAGGAGGAGGGGATGGCAGAACCTGATCTGCTGAGTTTACTCTGGTTGTGTTTCTGGGTAGGAGATGATCCAGGTTTCCTTGGTCATAGTGGAATTTGACTTCCTTTCTGAGGGAGTGGCATTCATCGGTGTTGTGGGTGTTTGCTGTCGTGGAACTCGCACTTCTTGCCTGTGTCCCTGCTGCTGGGGTTTCCTTCTGGAAGTTTTGGCCATCTGACTCTGCGTCCCAACTCCTTCAAGGCTTTGAATAGTCCTGCAAGATTGGTGGTGAAACCATACTCACTTACTTTCGGAGGCAGATATGCTTCGCTCTTTCCTTCAGAATTCCCAGATACTCTGTTCACGCTCGTGTTGTAGGGTTTGGGTCTTTCACTTTTCTTCTCTACTGGAGCTTTTCTGGATACTAGGTCTGAATCATAAGTGCCTCTTACGGGTGCAGCGTCTTCCTCCAGCCTCATGACAGCAATTGCCTTTGATCGTACCTCCTCAAAAGTAGTGCATGGATGCATGGTCAGGTCCTTGTATAGCTGTGAATCCTGGTGCAATCCTCGGCGGAAGGCTTGTATAGCGGTTGCTATATCGCACCTCGGAATTAACACTTTCTCCTTGTTGAACCTGTTCAAGTAATCACGGGTAGATTCCTCAAGCCCTTGCACTATCCGGTAGAGGTCACTGGTCTGCTTCTCCGGCTTTCTGCTGCTGGCGAACTGCTGGTTGAAGGCATTGACTAGGTCGGCGAAGCTGAATATGCTCTTATTCGGTAGGCCGACGAACCACTGCAGGGCTGCTCCTGACAGTGTTGATCTGAATCCCTTGCATATACAAGCTTCCTTTAGAGATCCAGTTGCAGTTATCACCATCATTTTCTGCTTGTAGTGGTTGATATGGTCAAGTGGATCTGTGGTTCCGTCATAGAGTGTCATAGCTAGCGGCACACATCCTTTAGGAACACCGACTAGGGCTATGTCGTCCACGAAAGGTGAGTCTGCATAGCTGTCTCTGGCTGCTTTCTCCAACGGACTGGCCACGCCTGGTATCCTATACATCAGTTCCCTCAGCTCCTGGTATTGCTGCTCCAGCGAATTACCTGTTCCTGCAAGAGGGTTAGAAACATGCGGAAAAGAACCAGCAGGTGTACCTCCTAGCCAGGGTGCTCCAGAAAATTGGCCTGGTGTTGGGTGACTGGTTACTGGTGTTGCACTGATTATGGATCCAGGCTGCCATCCCGGTGTCTGTTGTAATCCTCCGATCCAGGCTCCCTTTGGTGGCGGTTGCGGGATGGAATTGCTTTGCGTGAGGACAGTCAGATTGCCATCCTGGTGTCTGGTGTGCGGGGGTACCTGAAAAAGGTGGAAGGTCAGATTCTGATGGGGTGCTAAACAAAGCGTTACCTGTTGTCTGCTGCAGACTGGGTGGACTATCAAATGATAGGCATCCCAATCCTCTGGGCTCAATTGGTTCGCTGGGTGTTATTCCTGTCAGGTCCAGTCTGGTGACTAGTTCTGATGGAATTGATCAACCCGACCCTCCACCGCTGGTTCTGGTAGGAGCCTCTAGCGCTGATGCTGGCTTGGTCTGGACTGCTGTCACGATCTGAGCAATCAGGTTCTGGTTATCCTTCCTCAAATCCTCAACGGCCCGACGCAGAGTGTCCATCCCCTGAATCATCACCTGCATCGGATCAAGCGTTGGAGGTCCTCTACTTCGGAGGACTTCTGCACCTGAGCCTTCCTGCGTCTGGCTCCTGGATACAGCTTCACTTCTGCTGGGGCTGCATTCCCTACTGGATCTGGACTGACTTGATGCACCTGCTGCCTTCGGAATCTGTGGTGGCTTCTGAAGCGGAGGCATGGCTCTGGTTGACATGCTGACGGGGATCGTCTGGCTGGACGCTGGGGGTGCACTGACTGATCCTGCGGATGCAGAGGTAGGTCCTGCTCCAGAGGACAGGGCTGACATGCTCTGGCTGCTGGAGGGGTTCTGGATGGTTCCAGACATGGTGACGGCTGGTTCGGTCTTGCGAGGTTTGGTTATAGAAAATGATCACTATGCCCCATGGTGGGCGCCAAATTGTTTTGGTTAAAATTTACCGATTATGAACTTTTTATGTGAGTGATAGTGAGTATCCTAAATGCCAATTATGTCTAAAATGCAAACGATAGGTACGACGAAATAAAGACAAACGAAAAGAAGGACACGAAGGATTTTTGGTGACGCGAAAAACCCGGTGTGGGAACAACCGCGGGGGGAGTCGGAATCCCGCCAATTTTGCACTACAATCGAGATTTTGTCAACAAGTAAGGAAATACAAGTATAATATTGCTAGAGAAATATCGCCAATCGTGGATGGATTTTTTAGGAGTGAAGTGTTGCTCGTTCGTACTGATGAATGCCTTGAGGGTTTCTCTTCTCATGCTTATATAGTTGTAGGAGTCGGACGTAGGGTTTTTTGAGCTGCTTCTGCTTCTGTTGCTAAATTTTTGGTCACTCCCTAAGGAATAGGGGTTAGTTATTGACTTGGTCCTTATCTTCTTTTGCACGTGGGCTTTTCAGTTTACACAATTTTGTGCTTGTTTACTTTTCAATCCCATGGTCCCCTTTGTGCCACCTCAGCGGTCCTTCTCTCCTCTCATCCACCAATTACCGCGCGCCACGTTGCCACTCTTAGGCCACTCTTTCTGCCAGTGAAATAATGTCACGTCACAGGTGATAAGTGGTATTTTTTATCCATAACAATTATTATAATTAAAAATAATAATTACTATAGGTATATAAAATATTTAGTTCAATTTTTATCAAATACGTTTAACTAATGTAGATTACTTTTATACTGAAGGTACATTGAATATAAGTTAGAAATACAATTAATAGTTATTATATATATGTACATATTGTTTTAACAAATGTCTTAACAAACATATATATCAAAACAAATACAAAAATGACAACAAGATGATTGTGTCATAATGTTAATAACAAGGTCATACGAACCAAGAGGTCATGGGTTCAAGCCTCATCAATAACATTTTTGGAGGTTTGACTTGATAATAAATCTAAGATGTGGTTAACAATTTAACTACATATGCTAAATTACTAACTTAGCCTTAAACTAACTAATGAAAGTTAACTATAGTTTGCCACATGTCACGATATCATTGGTTATGTATGAAAAAACCCATACACAATGTGTATGTGTAGCATCTTCCGTAAATAAAGTAAGGGGTTGTGGACAAATTGGTAAAAAAAGTTCCAATTAGGACAAATTGGTAAAAAAAAAATGAATACTTGAACAAATACACCCAAAAATTGATCATCTAAGTAGTTAAGTGAATTTTATCTTCATTAGTTAAAATCATATTCATTAAAAGAACAACCACGGAGCTTATGTGGCACTTCCCATGATGTACATAGGAATTAATTGTAGTACTTGGTTTCTCAATTAGATTTGATGATTCAACCATGTTCATTTAATAACAAAATTACAGCAACTTGAATAATTATTTAAATATTAAATATACACACATTCAAGTATGTGATTAAATCTCTTAAATCACTTTTTACAAAATTACAGTATTAAGAATTAATAAACATGAAATACAAAATAAGAATTATTATCAAAGTCACAAGTCCAACGACCTCCTGTTTGGAAAAAATAACAAATCTTAAAAAATTCAATCAAATATTATTTATAAAATGCATGTAACAAAGTTGAATATTTTTAAACTAAAAAATAAATAAAACATTGATTATTAACATAAATAAAAAAACACATTTTTACATTTTAAAAAAAAAAACTTAAATTATTTTATCTTTTGAAAGATAAGCAAAGAAAAAATTATGTTGCACTAAAAAATAAAAGAAATATTAGAATATCATCTGATTTTTTTAATTTTTTGCAGTATTCTATAATAATGAAATTGTTTTAGTAAAGATAAAATTAAAATTTATTATAGAAAATTATATGTGATTGAAGGAGGGAGATAAGTTGGGCATACAAGCAATGAGAGGGACAAAGTGATGCATGTGGAGTTGAGACGGGATAGAGCCATAGAGGGAGAGATGAGAGGACAAAGAGTACATAAATAGAGAAAGGAGCTCCGTGCAAATGGTTGTGGAATGTGGGCACAATGTTAAAGCTAGGGTTTATATTTCATAACTTGATTTGACAGTGAATTGAGGTCACCATATATTTGCGAGTTTATTTTTATCAATTTAGCTCTAATTGCAATGAGTCTAAACTGTCTTAGTTTTAAGAAGGGTTAAATAAAAGGATTATTTGATGAAAATAATCCAAACTATGACCGTCCTGCTCAAAATAATCCAAACAACACGTTATCCCATAAAAATCTGATCTATTCTATCATTTAACTTTTATTGCCTTGGTGAAAGGGCCACCTCTTTAACAGGTCACCTCGTACTCTTAAAAGTCATTTTAAACTTTCATGTACTAACTTATTACTCTATTACTCATCTCTTTATTGACTCCATCTTCTTCTTATGTACACTTCATTGACCATTAACCTGAGATCTTCATCATCCTTGATTATTGTCAACATTTCCAAAAATTAAAGGTACTTGAGATGCTCTTATGGGTATGATTCAGTGCAGAAAAAAAAAAATAAACAAATTAATAGTGCCCTCAATATTGTTGGAAAATTAGCGCCAATCTCCCACGCGCAACGGAAGCAACCAATCGACAAGTAAACCGTAAAAGTAAATAAATGTAAGCAATAATAAGATGAGACGATATTTTAGGGTTAAACTCAGGGCAAAACCTTCCAAGCAGGAAGTATGACCCACTAGCCAAAACGACTAGAATCCACTATAATAATATAGTACCAGTACAACGTAACCGTCCCGAATTAATACTAATTCGAAACCCACAATAATATAAGATGATAACTTCTAGCCCTCCACTAATATTAGTCAATGCCACTAATATCACCCATAGACTAACATTCTATATTATTGTATAAAAACACCCGTTATACTGCCTCTCACCCTCAAACCCAACTTGCTATTTTCTACTAAGCTAAGTAGCTTGTTTGATATTTGTTGTGAGATATTGTTGACTTATTTTCCAAATGAAAATCATCCTTTATATAGGAAATTCCCCCTTGTCCATAGCTAATACAATAAATTAAATATAATTCATTGAACTCCACCATGTACATTGTAACTTTGTAATGTATATACATGTATATATATATATATATATATATATATATATATATATATATATATATATATGTAACATCTTGTAACATTGAACAAAACTTGTGTTGAACAATTGGGTGTTACCCAAAAAATATCAATAATCATATAATTACACAACTATGACCGTCCTTTAATTCAACCAAAAAATATTGAATAAAAATTGTAATTAAAACAAAAAGGAAGAAAAACTTGCATAATTAACTTCAGATTTAGGGTTTCAATAAAGGGGAAATTAGAAGGTTCGGGAAACCCAGATCTGTAGAACCCTTTTTCAACCATTAAAAACCCAATTCTGTAAACCAGATTGTTTTCTTTCACAATTTGAAGTTTTTTTTTTTTTCATTTCCACCATTGATTTTGCAATCTTTCTTAATATTCTTCTTCTTCTCCACCTTTTTGTTGCACTTTCCCCGTAATATCTCACACATAATTTAATTCAACCAATAAATTTATAAATTTGATTGGAAAAATTTCAACATAATAATAATAGTATACGTTGAGATTTTGCCTTTTTGGGTTCTATTAGGAGTAGTAATGGTACATAATAAGTGTGCTCCTTGAATTTGAAGAAGATGAAGAGAAAAACATTTTATTATTAGTGAGGTAAATGAAATGGAGGAAAAGATTTCAAGAACAGATCTGGGGATAAAGAAAAGGAAGAAGATGAAGAACAATAAAACAAAGGAAGAAGAAGATGAAGAATATATATAGAGAAAAGGGAAGAAAAAGGAGGTAACTTAGAATAGGTAAATTTTACCGGTAATAACAGTCACTAAGAGCAACAAGGCATTAAAAGTTAAATGATAGGATAGTTCAGATTTTTATGGAATAATGCATAGTTTGGATTATTTGGAGCAGGACAGTTATAGTTCTGATTATTCTCGTCAAATAATCCTAAATAAAATAGGTAAGATAAAATAAAAGCTCTAGATACTGGCAATAATTATACTATCTATTCAAGTGAGGCAGTATTTGATCTGTTTTATTCTTGAGATCGATATACCCGTCTTAAGAGAGACCAATTATATTGGGACTACAAATGAGGGATATAAATGTGAATCTCTGATTAAGCCAGTTAAACGGATTATGAGGCTCGGGCCATACAGGTTGGGTCACAATTCATAATATGAGTCGATTGAATATGGACCGGGTCAAAGTTAGAATCCAGGCCAAAAATAGTTTATGTCATCTTTTATTTTATCAGATTTTAAGTTGAATAAACATATTTCGTAAAATTATCATATTTAATATTTATAATATAATTATATTCATTACTTATCATACTTATTTTAAACCATTTATAAAAATAAAATTATTTTAATAATTTTATTATTATTTAATGGTATAAAACTTATATAAAATTTATTTTCTATACTTCAAATTTTGAAATACTACTATTATATCTATTTTATAAAATATAGCATTCAAATATTAATGTTTTAATAATATTATTCATTTATCTTTGACCCAACAGGTCAAACAGTTTGGTTTCGACCCTGAAATAAGTTATGTGTTCTGGTCAAACGGGTTGGGTTCGACCGTGAAATAAATTTCGTTTTCGGGTCAACAGGGTCACATGTCTTTGACCCTAAAAACAGGAGCGGGTCAAGTGTTGACGGATCTAGATGTGATACATTCATAAATTGAAACCTGAATGCACTTATATACAAGATCGGGTCACTATTACTCTAACATTTGTGTCAAATTTCATAGAAGTATTATTTATAAGGGTTTTTCTATCATGTGCCCAATAGGCACATAATAAGGAGTCAATTAAGGAAAGTATTACACCAATAATCCTCTAAACCCTATTTATAATAAGTACTTTAACTGTGCAGATGATAACCAAATGAGTCAATGACCAATGTTAACATGTACCTAATACCATAGCACAACTGCAACAATCGTATACATTAATTTGTCCAATCTTATTTTTAGTTAGCTTAATCATTCTTACTTTACGTAATTATTTCGATTATTTCAATTATTTTGTGTTCATTTTCATCCGTATAATATTGTTTCATCTTTTAAGTCAAGTTTTTTTTTTTTGGAAGTCATCCAAGTAAGAAACAAAGAAGCAACTCAAACTTAGATAACAATATGACATATCATACTACAACGAATACTCGACCAATTAAACTTACTGCGTCATTTACGCTACTTGATATTACAACGTTTGTCACACACAAATTCGCTAATTACAGTTAAAATTACAATACAAATTGAAAATCTCAAACATGACTTTACACGAAAAATAATCAGCTTTCTTTTTAATTATTTGATGAAAACAAAATCTAAAATAGCAACCCGTGCAATTTGCACGGGTTTAAGACTAGTTAACTAATTTAAGTAATCTCATCCTCAACAAGTTCAATAAATTAGCAATTGAGAATAAGCTTGTTTGTTGCAATTCATTTTGCAACATACATTTTGGGATTGATTATTTTTGCAATGCAATAATTTAGCCTAAGTTTTTTTAACAATAATTTGGTTTAAGTGTAAGTATGAATCATAGAGGATAGACATGTTAAATTTGGTCTGTTATGTCATATTTAAGTTTGTTTCTATAGAAATCGGTCATAATATGGTCGTAAATATGAGTCAGCCCAAAATAAATATCGAGTTTATACTACGAAATGAGGTCAAGTCATGATTCAATATGGATCAAAATATTTTTCAAACATTCTAATACCCTAATAGTTCTATATTAATATTAATTAATATTTAATATTATATAAAAACGTAAATAGAACTATTAGGGTATTTGAACATTTGAAAAATATTAGACATACAATAAATAATATTAAGGCGGCTCATGATCTCCGAGCCAATAAATATAGGTTTGAGCCATTTAAAGTCAATAACGTAGATTAAGGCGGCTCATGATCTCCGAAAAAAATTGGGCTTGTGCCGAATCGTATTTATGGGCTTGGTTCGTTCTTACAATATTTTATGAAAGATGTTGCATTTTGGAGGAAAAAGAGGTGGAGTTACATGTAGCAAGGAAAAAAAAGCGATTAAGAAAATTGGGTTCTTTAAGCATATACTAATTATTAGAGCATCCGCAAAGGTGAGGCTCCCCATATCTTCTCTTTCCTTTTCTTATTCGTCAACCTCATTTTTCACTAATTTTTCCATTTACCCTCCCCATTTCATAATTACATTTATGCAACAATGGGGTTCCCCAATTCAAACACAAAAATTTGGAAATCTCCCCAAAAGTAACACAAATTGCCTTACTTTTTTTTTGGGAGCTCCTCTAAAAACAGTGGAATCTCAAATGTTGGGGAGCTTTGTGCAACAATGAGGAGCCGCATATGAGGAGAGAGAGGACATATGGAGAGGCACTTCCCCACCTTTGCGGATGCTCTTAGATGATTACTCTTTTTTGGTATATTTGTCCAAGTCTTCATTTTTTTTTTACAAATTTGTATAAGTGAAACTTTTTTTACCAATTTGTCCACAACCCTTTATTTTATCACAAAATCTCATTGAAGACGACACATATCCGTCATTCCGGAGTGACGGATACCATTTCCTCTCATAAATGACCCAAATAGAGGAGAGAGAGAAGCACATGGGGTGCCCCCACCTTGTCTCCCTTATCTGTTTTGTGAGTGGCATTACCCGTCACTTACTCCAACCCGTTTTCAGCAAGACTAGCTGTTATTTTATTTATCAATTTGTCAATTTGGCTGGAAAGTCATTCAGTTAAAGGCTCTAACACGTGTAGCTGGGGACCTGGGCTTTAAATTAGCCTTATAAAGTTATGCGTCCGTATTTGATTGTTTTTTGTATGACGTCGATTAGTACTAGTTTCCCTGCAACTTGAATTTAATCTTTTATTATTTGGTAGGACGTTGAGCAGCGCATACATCGCGAGTTGTGACTAGAGTCAAATGTTTTGTGCCAGTCAACTTCTTAAACTAATCTGGTTACTCGTTTAGTCAACTGTGTTTTCGAAATGTCATTAGCTTTGGAAAGTATGTTTGAATTGTGAATGTGAATGCTGGCTTTAGGTTGTTTATGCTCCCTCTAATTGAAGTTGATTTATATTTTTTAATTAAGTAGTAAATTAGTTGTCCTTTAGCAGCCATAAAAATGTGCATTAAGTAAATATGAAAGATGTGATGATTTGTTTAAATCTCTCTTGCATATTTGGAACAAAACGTTTGGATATGAAACCGATGTTTGAATGACAGAGTTGGAGATATATACGAGTAGGTACTAAGACGTTCTTGTTAAAGTTGGATTCTCTGGGCTTCAATTCAATCCATAGAAAATCTGCGACTACTTCAAAGGTAACCGACAAAGTTTTGCTATTTCATTTTCCATATTCACAAATAACAATTTTCAAGTTTCAAAACAAAAATAAAAATTGAGAAGATCTAATTCGTATGAATGATATTTTTAGTCGATTTCAACTCTAAAATATAAATTGTGTTTTGTACTTCCTTCCACTCCTTCATTTGCATAACAATTATGTTACTCCCTCTCCCATAGTTAATATTAATAGTTTACATTTTCTTTATTTTGTGAGGGAAAAATAAAGTAAATATAATCGATTCATTAAATTATTGGTAGTCTTGAGACAAGATTTATCCAAGACTATCAATAATCTACCAAATTCTTAGCAAAGTTTTAAGTGACTCAACTTACTTTGAGTCTTTAAAATCCATGACTCAACTTACTTTGAGTCTTAGCCCAACTTTTTAGTGAGGACATCCAATAAATGATTGTCATGTGTTAGACTATTTAACTGTTTCCTTTTTATTAAAATCTCACAAGAAAAGTGTAATGGAATAGTAGAGTCTAATATATAATGTATAAGGTTTGAGGTAAGTCCGAGGAGAGTCTGAACAATAAAATAATAATAAAAGTTAATAAAAAGTTGAGGTGAGTTTGACCAATAATCATACACTATCGTTATTAGGTGTGAGGGTGGAGTATTTATTTTTCTTACTATTCCACCCGCCAAACGAAATTAACTTAGTCTTGATTTACCTTTCTTATTATTAGGGGATCTTAACGAGATTAAGAGTCCTAGTGAAAAAGAATGGGGTGCAATAGTTACCAATGCGCGTTGTTTGAGATTAACTAAATTTTTAAGTAATACTAATTGTGTGGATCTACCTTTTTCCGGTAATTTTTTTACTTGGAGAAAAAAGAAAACTGGTTCTGAAAATGTTTTTGAAATCCTTGATAGAGCTTTAGCCTCTCCTAGTTGGATTAGTTGTTATCCAAACATGCAGTTTCTACATCATGTTTTTACTAGCTCCGATCATTATCCCATCTCTGTGAAGTTTCATGACCAAGTTCATAAGAAAGCCCCTCCTTTTCATTTTGAACTCATGTGGACTCTCCGGAATGATTTTAGCAAAAAGGTCAAAAGTTGTTGGCAATATCAGTTTCAAGGATCGTATATGTTCTGTCTTTCTAAAAAAATGCAAATTTTTAAAACAAAACGCTAAGAAATAGAATCAGTCTACTTTAGGTAATTTTTTTTTTGAGGAGTACTTTAGGTAATATTTTTAGACAACTTTCAATTGCTGAAAAAAAGTTAGAAAATATTCAAAATCAACTAGGCTCTTCTCATATTACCCATTTAGAAAACGCATAATTGAGATGGCTGAAAAAGCGTGATGCACTTCTTGACTTTAAACGTGTCTATTGGCAACCAAAATCTCGTATAACCAAAGCGAATTTTGGAGATAACAATACCATGTTTTTTCAAAGTTATGCCACGATTAGACGTTGTAGAAATGGTATTAAGCCGTTTATTAATAAGAATGGTGCTTGTATTACTGATCAAGAACTTATTAAACAAGAAATTTCTGACGAGTTTAAACTTAGGTTTACAAAAAAATCAACTTTGTAATTTCGACACAAATGAGGATTTTAAGTCTATTAGTGGCTTAATTACAGATGAAGATAACAAATTTCTTACTAGTAATATTAGTATGGAAGAGGTTAAACAAACTGTGTTTAGTTTAGCTGCTGATAAATGTCCAGGTCCCGATGGATTTCCTGCCGAGTTCTTTCAAAAATATTAGGATATCGTAGGAAATTCTGTTACTAAAACAGTTTTAGCATTTTTCCACTTGGATAAATTACTAAAAGAAATAAATCATACTTTCATAGCATTGATGATTTGATTCCTAAAATTGAAAATCCTCAAACAGCAAATCATTTTCAGCCGATTAGTTTTTGTTCAACAATCTATAAAATTATTTCAAAAATCATGGCTAATCGTCTTCGAAGTGTCTGGCATAAGATTATACACCCGTTTCAAGGTGCTTTTACACCTAATCGGTTCATTCAAGATAATATTCTTTTAGCACACGAGATTATCAACTCGTTTAAACGTAAATAAGGCAAAAGAGGTTGGATTGCAATCAAACTTGTTATGGAGAAAGCATACGACAGACTAGAATGAGATTTTATCGAGGAAACTTTTAAGCAAATGGGTTTTAATGCTAAGTGGATTTCATGGATTATGACATGTATAAACACTGTTTCTTACTCAGTGTTAGTAAATGGAACACCGGGAGACGTTTTTAGACCCACTAGAGGTATTCGACAAGGAGACCCACTTTCGCCATATATATTTATTATGTACACCGAGATTTTAGCATGATCTCTACAAAAAAATAGTGATGTTAGCTCTAGTGATATTGGTATTAGAATTGGATCTGGGGTGGAGAAAATTCCTTTTCTCACTTTTGCGGATGACACTATCATTTTCGCTAAAGCCTCTAACCAGAGTTGTAGAACTATTAAGTCTATTTTAGTTAAATTTTGCATGATTTCCGGACAATTTGTTAATTTTGACAAATCAACTTTTTAATGCACTAGGAATATTGAGCGTTCTCTTCTTGAATCCTTTAGAGGCATTCTTCATAAGAACGAGGAAGATCATTTGGACAAGTATTTAGGATGTCATATAATTGATAGCAGAGTGATTAAAAGTACTTTCGAGAGCATTATTCAATCTTCTTGCACTCAATTATCGAAATGGAAAGCGAATTCTTTATCCCAAGCAGGTAGACTAGTTCTTGTTAATGCTAATTTAGCCGCGATGGGAACTTTTCAGATGCAAAGCTTCCTCCTTCTTTCATCGATCCATAATAGTCTAGATAAAATTAATAGAGACTTTCTTTGGAATAAGAATCCTTCCCAGCGTTCTCCTAATTTGATTGGTTGGCATAAAGTTTGTTTACCAAAATCGTTTTGTGGTTTAGGAATTAAATCTTCTAAAGCAGCTAAGAAAGCTCTTCAAATGAAATTTTTATGGAAAATTCTTATGGATAAGGAAAGTACATGGGTCAAAGTGGTCACTAAAAAATACTTGAGAAATTGTTCACTCTTTGATCATAAGCCTAATTCAGTCTCTTCTGGGAAATGGCGTAAACTTATGAGTTTTCGAACTCTATTTAGAAAAGTGCTAAGATGGCAAGTAGGTAATGGTAGCAACATTATGTTTTGGTCTGATAATTGGGTTTTTTCACACTCACTTACAAGCAGTATGGTTGATGATGATAGTAACCGTGATCTTAATCTTTTGGTTAAAGATTTCATAACCTCTGATAAACAATGGGATGTTTGTAAATTATCCAATTTAGTGAACAACGATGTTGTTAATCAAATTAATGTAACATTCCACTGCCTCATAATGATATTCCGAATACCCTCCTTTGGGAGTTGTCCGTAGATAGAAATTTTTCTTCCAAAACAGCAACATGGTTAGCACAAGGTTTGTTCGATCAAAGTCTTGAAAAATGTGAATTTCACTGGATTTGGAAATTGAATATTCTTCCAAACTTAAAATTTTTCCTTTGGAAAGCCTGTGTTGATGGCCTCCCAACGAAAGGCAGACTTCTTAAAAGTCATATATGTAACACCCGCGAATTTTCTATTTTAGCATTTATAAATTTATTAACCATTCTTTTGTTTTATTTATATTTTAAATTATTTAATTTTATTAATTTTATTTTAAACATGATTTTTATAAGTTTTACAAAAGTCATATATTTTTTTACAAAAATATATATATATAGATTTAGGATCCGGTGAGAACGATCATTCGGAGAGAACGGTGAGAACGTACTATACACTAAGGAGTCGTTTGGTTCGTCATAGGAAGATAGAATTCCCGGGAAGATTAAATTCATGTGAACTTGAAAATCACATGAATTGTGTAAATGTTGTTTGGTTAAATGTAAGAACTTCAATTCATGTGGGAACTCCCACTTACCTAGGGGGGGCTAGGTAAGTGACTTCCTACATTATGTAGGAATTGGAGTTGCATAGGAAGTTCTATTTCCCATGAATTGGGCAACCAAATAAGACTCCATCTAACCACTTCCCATGATTTTCCAATTCCTATAATTTTAAAAGGCAACCAAACAACCCCTAAAAATATGTCAAATATTTTTTTCTACCAAATTTCAGATGCACTTTTTTTTATCCTACGTACGCTATTTAAGCGGTTTCTATATACACTTTTTAAGAATGTAGATACACTTTTTTCTATCCTAGTTACACTTTTTACGGGAATTCCATATACACTTTTTTATATTCTATGTATACTTTTTTACTAAATTTTATATACACTTTTTAAGCATATAGATACACTATTTTATATCCTAGATACACATTACACTTTCTACTTGACATGATTATTATGTCCAAATTATTGATATCACAAATTCACAACCATTCTTATGTGAAATGAATCTTATCACAAGTTCAGAAGACCATAATTAATTATATTTGACATTTTTACTCACTAAACGTGGTAATTAGCACCGGACCAAAATTTTGCGGTAGTTATTTCGAATACAAAGGCTAAGCTTCATGCCTTCATCATAAATTGATAATTCATAACACATCATATATGTCGTGACAGCAAAACTAATTCATCCAGCAAACTATTCACTAATCTATCTTCCTTGTTTAACCATAAGACACATACATTTATAACTGATCGAGATTCGGGTAATAAGCCTGAGATCATCCATTAAAGGCCCCAAAAACAGAACCTTTCAACAGGGAAAAAAAATTTGCTTTAGCCAACAAGCTTTAGTACCAATTTGCATTTAGCCACATTAAATTTGAAGGTATCAACTTGCGAAGATTCGAATAAGAATCACCCTGAAATTCCCACCTTTGGTACCAACTTGCATTAGGAAAACACATCTGAAATAAACAAATTCACTTGCATTTGCATATACAATTCTCTACCAAAAGACCATTAACGAATTAACCAAATATTGATAGAGCATAGTTCAATCACTAAACTTCAGCTGTAAACCAATCAATCATCAGTGAAAACATAAAAGATCCAATTTTTCAAAAACTTTTACCAAAACACCCAATAACAAATGAATCAACAGAAATTCCTGCTTGACGCCCCAACTAAGTCCGACCATCCATTATCGTCGTCTTCTCGGTGGTCTGCTAAATAGGCGGCGGCTGCAGTAGACTGAGTGAAACTCGAAACCAGAGGAAGGAAAATCGAGATCTGGGTTTGCAAATCAGTAATGTTGGAGATTGGTGGTGTTCAATGGTGTCCGAGTTGGTCATGGTGGCCTCCGTCGTGAAGGTAGCCGCCTTTGCCGGTCATTTCCGGCGACATATATCAACATACGAGCTGTTTTCGGCGATTGAGATAAAGAGACAAGGACATGACTGCTCGTCGGCATCTGGTGGTGATGTTCGTGGGCGTCGTCTGGTGGTGGTGGTTGGTCGTGGTGATGGTTGGTATGGTGGTGGTGGATGGGAATCAGTTGTATTAGATTTGGAGTATGAGTGTGAGAAATGAAATTTGGTTGTGAGGATTGAGGAATAGGGACGTGTGGAATGTTGGTTATTAAGGTCGTTCTCACAGTTCTCATCGAGTCTTCGTTCTCACCGGATCTTGACTATATATATATATAGATTTGAGATCCTATGAGAACCAACAAGATAATGAGAACCATGAGAACCACTTATAATTGAACCAAACTTTGTAATTAACGCGGCCATCACCCAAGCCCGTCCATCATTTTCATTTTACAACTTCCCCTTTTCACTCATCTCCTTTTTCTTCTCTACTAAAAAACGTCGTTCTAGATTCTTCCTCCATTTTCGAGCATCACAAATCTTCCGATCAACTTCCTCGTCCATCAAAATCTTCGACGCTTTTTCCAAAGAATGAGATCTTGGTAATTCAACGAGGTAAACTTCCGATATTCATGATTAATTTTTAGCGAAATTAGGGTTTCTGTGTTTCTGTCTTTGCAATTTTTATGTCGCCTAAATTAGTTGAAGTTATGCTTTCATTAATATTTTATAGTCGGAATTATGAATTATGTTTGTCAAATTAGGTACATTAGTTGAAATCATGAAATTAGGAACTGATTTTGCGAAATTAGGGTTTCGGTGTTTACGTGTTTGTAATTTTTACATTTGTCGACCATATTAGTTAAATTAGGGTTTGGTGAATTCGATTGGGGAAACTTGGAAATGACAACGACTAGAGACTAATAATTCAATTGATAAACCATACCCGAAATTAGGGTTTTAGTGTTTCTGTGTTTGTAATTTTTACATTTATCGACCATATTAGTTGAATTTACGCCTTCATTAATGTGTTACGATCGGAATAATGAATTATGTTTGTTAAATTAGGGTTTTGGTGAATTCAATTGGGGAAACTTGGAAATGAGGGTTGGCAGATTCTTAGTTGAAATCATGAAATTAGGGACTGAACTTCCAAAATTATTGCTAATTACGCTAATTCATTGTCATTATATGGCAGATTCTTAGATTTGTAGTCTTGTTGTTCACATTTTCGCTAATAAACCTAATTACGCAATGATCAAACCCCGATTCCCCATGTTGTTGATGTTTGTTCTTGATTTTCTACTAAAATTGTTTAAATCTCAAGCTCAAACAATGCATACTAAGTAAAGCTACTAACGTTAGTAACTATTCCATTGAGTCAAGTAACTTTTTACATATTTTCTCCATTTACAAGTATTCCTTCTTTTCAATTCGCATACGAAACATTAAAAAATGGAAAATTGGTGCAATGGTTGGGTAGTCAATCGCGAGGAAGTAGAACAAGAACTTTTTATCCAACATTATGTCAAAGAGAAAATCGAGTCTCGCCTTACCTTGGTCAAGTTACCAAAGTGGAGTTCATCGATCGTCGCAATCGATCAAGAAATGATGTCTTAACTGATCCAGATCTTGTGTTACAAATTTTCAATCACCTTGATAAATGCTCTGATAGGGCAAACATGGCCAATGTCTGCTTATTGTGGGCTAAACTCTTTCTTTTCTTCCTGTATTCACCTGGTGTCTTTGATAGCTTACCCGCAAACTTTGCGATTTAATGACATTAATGGCGTGAGGATAGTGCGTAGTCGTGGTAGACTAATTTCCAAAAGATGCAAGTGTTTTATGACGGGTAATATGGCAGCCAAATTCATCATGCATGTACACCAACGAAGAAATGCTTTTCAGAACACACATCTCAATCCACTTAATGACAGTCAAATTAAGCAAGTTGATGAGATGTTACGGGATATGCCACCTTTGTTACATGAAGAAGCGAAATCAATAGCAACATCTTTACTAGCTCGTCGAAGGTTGTCTTATGTTGAAGTCGTTGATTTGACGTAGGTCTATCATAAGTTTGTACAACTTTCTGGCCAACGAACTGTATTTGTACTTAGGCCACTTAGGGTATTGAACGTTAAGGTTTAAATGTTCCTTTTTGTCAGGCTTTACTAATAATTATGTAATTAGTTTTGGCATTTTGGATTGTAGAAGTTGTTATGAATGTTGGTTCGACATATATATATATATATATACATTTTATATTTTTGGTTTGACTTTCACAGCTTATGTTCTTTCATTTCCCAATTTTACTTAGTATTCATCTGTATTCATCAAGTAGTATTACGCTTTTTACTATTGTTTTGCAACATAATTAACTGTGAAATGCTGCAATCTACCTTCATTATAAACATGTGATTTGTACAATAGTTTGTCTTTCAACTGTCTTTATAATTTCCCTGAAATGATTGATAGATATGGGGCGAAAGAGTGTTGCATCAAAGAAAAAAGTTCTACCAAAAGGAGGACGGTCGATCAAAGATTATTTTTCAAAGCAAAATCGAAAAGTGCGACAACTAATTTGTTGACCCAAGCAATTTGAGTAAGAAATTTAGTTCACTCTTGCACATTCATGAAAACAAAATTCCTTATCAGTACATGACGTCACGTTGCACACGCATGAAAGAAAAATATATGTACATTAAACAACCCTCAACCCTTTCCATGACCAGATTAAACAACCGGCAACATATGTTTATTAAACAACCGTGTATGTGCATGACAATGTAGAGTATGTGCATTAAATAGTCTTCTACATGTATAAAAAATAAGGGAAAGGGTTGAGGGTTGGATTAGGCGGATCCGCGGTAGCGGTCCGCCTAATCCAACCCTCAACCCTTTCCCCGTCCCGTTTTTAGGATACCCCGCCCCCTACTTTAAATCCCGTCCCCAAAAAAGGGTTCACTCATCCCCTCTAGGGTGTCTTTTGGTCTCGCGGCCGAAAATGTGAGAAGGGAAAGGGTTGAGGGTTGGATTAGGCGGATCCGCGGTAGCGGTCCGCCTAATCCAACCCTCAACCCTTTCCCGTCCCGTTTTAGGATACCCCGCCCCCTACTTTAAATCCCGTCCCCAAAAAAGGGTTCACTCATCCCCTCTAGGGTGTCTTTTGGTCTCGCGGCCGATAATGTGAGAAGGGAAAGGGTTGAGGGTTGGATTAAGCGGATCCGCGGTAGCGGTCCGCCTAATCCAACCCTCAACCCTTTCCCGTCCCGTTTTAGGATACCCGGCCCCCTACTTTAAATCCCGTCCCCAAAAAAGGGTTTACTCATCCCCTCTAGGGTGTCTTTTGGTCTCGCGGCCGATAATGTGAGAAGGGAAAGGGTTGAGGGTTGGATTAGGCGGATCCGCAGTAGCGGTCTGCCTAATCCAACCCTCAACCCTTTCCCGTCCCGTTTTAGGATACCCGGCCCCCTACTTTAAATCCCGTCCCCAAAAAAGGGTTCACTCATCCCCTCTAGGGTGTCTTTTGGTCTCGCGGCCGATAATGTGAGAAGGGAAAGGGTTGAGGGTTGGATTAGGCGGATCCGCGGTAGCGGTCCGCCTAATCCAACCCTCAACCCTTTCCCGTCCCGTTTTTAGGATACCCGCCCCAACTTTAAATCCCGTCCTCCAAAAAGGGTTCACTCATCCCCTCTAGGGTGTCTTTTGGTCTCGCGGCCGATAATGTGAGAAGGGAAAGGGTTGAGGGTTGGATTAGGCGGATCCACGGTAGCGGTCCGCCTAATCCAACCCTCAACCCTTTCCCGTCCCGTTTTAGGATACCCGGCCCCCTACTTTAAATCCCGTCCCCAAAAAAGGGTTCACTCATCCCCTCTAGGGTGTCTTTTGGTCTCGCGGCCGAAAATGTGAGAAGGGAAAGGGTTGAGGGTTGGATTAGGCGGATCCGCGGTAGCGGTCCGCCTAATCCAACCCTCAACCCTTTCCCGTCCCGTTTTAGGATACCCGCCCCCAACTTTAAATCCCGTCCCCCAAAAAGGGTTCACTCATCCCCTCTAGGGTGTCTTTTGGTCTCGCGGCCGATAATGTGAGAAGGGAAAGGGTTGAGGGTTGGATTAGGCGGATCCGCGGTAGCTGTCCGCCTAATCCAACCCTCAACCCTTTCCCGTCCCGTTTTAGGATACCCGGCCCCCTACTTTAAATCCCGTCCCCAAAAAAGGGTTCACTCATCCCCTCTAGGGTGTCTTTTTGTCTCGCGGCCGAAAATGTGAGAAGGGAAAGGGTTGAGGGTTGGATTAGGCGGATCCGCGGTAGCGGTCCGCCTAATCCAATCCTCAACCCTTTCCCGTCCCGTTTTAGGATACCCGGCCCCCTACTTTAAATCCCGTCCCCAAAAAAGGGTTCACTCATCCCCTCTAGGGTGTCTTTTCGTCTCGCGGCCGATAATGTGAGAAGGGAAAGGGTTGAGGGTTGGATTAGGCGGATCCGCCGTAGCGGTCCGCCTAATCCAACCCTCAACCCTTTCCCGTCCCGTTTTAGGATACCCGGCCCCCTACTTTAAATCCCGTCCCCAAAAAAGGGTTCACTCATCCCCTCTAGGGTGTCTTTTCGTCTCGCGGCCGATAATGTGAGAAGGGAAAGGATTGAAGGTTGGATTAGGCGGATCCGCGGTAGCGGTCCGCCTAATCCAACCCTCAACCCTTTCCCGTCCCGTTTTATGATACCCGGCCCCCTACTTTAAATCCCGTCCCCAAAAAAGGGTTCACTCATCCCCTCTAGGGTGTCTTTTGGTCTCGCGGCCGATAATGTGAGAAGGGAAAGGGTTGAGGGTTGGATTAGGCGGATCCGCGGTAGCGGTCCGCCTAATCCAACCCTCAACCCTTTCCCGTCCCGTTTTAGGATACCCGGCCCCCTACTTTAAATCCCGTCCCCCAAAAAGGGTTCACTCATCCCCTCTAGGGTGTCTTTTGGTCTCGCGGCCGATAATGTGAGAAGGGAAAGGGTTGAGGGTTGGATTAGGCGGATCCGCGGTAGCGGTCCGCCTAATCCAACCCTCAACCCTTTCCCGTCCCGTTTTAGGATACCCGGCCCCTACTTTAAATCCCGTCCCCAAAAAAGGGTTCACTCATCCCCTCTAGGGTGTCTTTTGTCTCGCGGTCGAAAATGTGAGAAGGGAAAGGGTTGAGGGTTGGATTAGGCGGATCCGCGGTAGCGGTCCGCCTAATCCAATCCTCAACCCTTTCCCGTCCCGTTTTAGGATACCCGGCCCCCTACTTTAAATCCCGTCCCCAAAAAAGGGTTCACTCATCCCCTCTAGGGTGTCTTTTCGTCTCGTGGCCGATAATGTGAGAAGGGAAAGGGTTGAGGGTTGGATTAGGCGGATCCGCGGTAGCGGTCCGCCTAATCCAACCCTCAACCCTTTCCCGTCCCGTTTTAGGATACCCGCCCCCTACTTTAAATCCCGTCCCCAAAAAAGGGTTCACTCATCCCCTCTAGGGTGTCTTTTCGTCTCGCGGCCGATAATGTGAGAAGGGAAAGGATTGAGGGTTGGATTAGGCGGATCCGCGGTAGCGGTCCGCCTAATCCAACCCTCAACCCTTTCCCGTCCCGTTTTAGGATACCCGGCCCCTACTTTAAATCCCGTCCCCAAAAAAGGGTTCACTCATCCCCTCTAGGGTGTCTTTTGGTCTCGCGGCCGATAATGTGAGAAGGGAAAGGGTTGAGGTTGGATTAGGCGGATCCGCGGTAGTGGTCCGCCTAATCCAACCCTCAACCCTTTCTCGTCCCGTTTTAGGATACCCGGCAACATATGTTTATTAAACAATTGTGTATGTGCATGACAATGTAGAGTATGTGTATTAAATAGTTTTCTACATGTTTTAAAAAAAAAGGGAAAGGGTTGAGGGTTGGATTAGGCGGATCCGCGGTAGCGGTCCGCCTAATCCATCCCTCAACCCTTTCCCGTCCCGTTTTAGGATACCTAGCCTTCTACATTTAATCCCGTCCCCAAACAAGTGTTCACTCGACCCCTCTACGGTGTCTTTATTTAAAAAACCTTGTACATGAATGAAAAAACATAGTATGTGCATTAAATAGTCTTCTACATGTATGACAAAGCACTATATGTGCATTAAAATTTTACACCTGTTGCTTTGCTATTTGATGCATTAATGCTAAAATTTGTCATTTTATTTGAAATCTTTGAAACATTACTTCACCAAAAACTCGTACATCACCTAATTTATGTTGTTTAACATTTGACGGATGATGGGGATGTCTTCTCGAAACAGATTGACAACGAAGCTACTACAAGGTGAAACAGTTGACAAGGAAGCTTCTAAACCGAAAAATTGACAAGGAAGCTACTAAAACAGAACCAATTGTTCGCGTCGAGTGAGTCCTCGTACTAAAAACCAGTTGATGAGGATGTCTTACCGAAAGATGTTGAAGAACCATCTACCAAGAAAAGGAGAGTGTCCACTTTATCGATAAGAAAGATGCTAGCGGCGTTGCTAGTAGGAAAGGAAGTCCACATAGGAAGTGTGGTAAAGATTATGATACGTTGGTAACTAGGATGAGTCCTTCTTTGATAATTAATTTTATCAAGTCGAACCCGTCTCAGAAGCAAATTGAAGCTATTCAGAGCATGGGTTTTGGAGAGTGTTAAAACTTGATCGGAAGAAATCCATGGCCATTTGGCTAGATGGATTGTGGATTCTTTCAATCCATTCAGTTGTTCGTTGATGAATGGGGATTTGACTATCACGGATGAGGATGTCTACCTTGTCACGGGAATTCCTATGGGGCCATTAGATATTAATCCAGTTGGGAGGTACTGTAAAGAAGAGGGTTATTTAGAGGTGTCCAAGATTTAAGGACCAATTTAGTACCACAGATATTACCAAGAAGGTTTTACTAGAGAAGATGATTGAGCGGCGGGATCTTGGAGATGATTTTAAGAGGAGTTTTCTTGTATATATTACTTCATTCGTTGATGGGGGTAGCTAGTGATTATCCCAAAGACTCGTATATTAAGTCGCTCTGTCCGATCGTCCGATGTACCTAAATTTAATTAGTGCAAGCTTGCACGAGTCAACATGATTGAAAATGTCATTTCCTGGAAAAAGGCAAAGACTAAAGACCCGGTACGTCCTTTAAGGGACCAATTCTCATTTTCTGTCTTATCTACTTGGATAGAGTCGTTTTCAAGACAAAAACGGTCGTTCGATCTTTCCCTTTGTTAGCCAATTGGTCCGATTTAACGTATCAGAGAGGGTGAAGATGGAAAAACATGACGCAAATTGTGTTTTGGAGAGGGGCGTGTAGAAGACAGATTTGTTTATAAACCACCCGTGTCTCAAATCGACAAACGGGTTGATGATGCGGTGACGACACGGGGAAAGGAAAATGTTGAGGGTCTTTGGAGTGACAACAAAGGGAAAGGGAAAGGTTGAGGATATCGAAGAAGGAGGTCCCGTTGATAAGAAAACAACAGATTGTATCAAGTTTTTAGCGGGGACTGTTGTTACTCTTGCAGACTGTTATGGTGCATTCTCAAAGGCAGTCATGCAAGCAAAGTTTGTGGTTCCTCATATGGAAGCTGTTACCAAAATGTCGACTTTGGCAGATTCGTTATTTGAAGGGTTTTCACTTTCGCAGCAAAGTAAAGAAGAATCTGAGATGGAAGAAGAGGAAAGAAAGGACGAGGAGAAAGATGACCATGAATTGGAGCAAGATGAGAGAAACGATGAGGGTACAGTGGAGGATAAATTTGATAAGGTCAAGGAGAAAGATGACCATGAAATGGAGGAAGAGGAGAGAAAGGACGAGAGTAAAGTGGAGGAGGGGAAGAAGTATGTGGATTATATGGACTCTGATGAGTTTTACAACGATCCCAACATCTTCGTCGATTTAGAGGGGATTCGAATAGTGCATATAACCGTGTTGGTGAGGCATTTAAAGAACACCAAGTTACGAAGGAAAAGATGGACAAGGAACTCATGGAGGGACCATCTTTCAGTCTCTTTCACGGTGAGGATGCGTTATATACATCTCAAGAGTTCCGCGAAGCACAGAGGCCTGGTGATATGTGTGATGTTCCCCATGCGAGCACGTCAACTGCACCTGTCATTCCATCCCCTCCCCGTGCAACAATGTCAGCTACACCTTCAATCCCATCCCCTCCCCGTGGAAGCACTCCCGCTGCACCTTCTATTCATTCCCCTCCCCGTGCAAGCACATCACCGCACCTTCCAATCCATCCCCCGCATCACCAATACTTATCTCATCACAACCGTCATTGAATGAATCTCCAATTATGCCTTCTTCTCCGCTTGTAGAACTGTCCCCAACCGTCCCCTCCTGCACTCGGAAGTGTAAGAGGAAAGTTGAGTTACTCGACGTTTTTCGTTCACCTTTCTTCATACGAAATGTGAACGTGATGGATGCCTTGAGTCGATCGAAAAACCGATGGGTGACTATGCATTTGCCGCCGACTTAGATGAAGGGTATGTATTAGTCTATTAATTTTGCTTTTATTTTTTTCTTATTCAGTATATGTATTATATTTTCTTTCTATAACACTAAGGTTTTATTTTTGTAGCGAGGTTCTGTTCAGCCGTGGCGGCAAGATTCTTACACGATATGATATGAAGACCTTGCTATTTGGTGGTAGCGTTAACATCGACGTGATCAGTGTGTGGTGTGATTATCTGAATAATGGAAACAGGTTAAGAGATCGTAGATCAATTTCCTGTCTCTTTCTCACTGAAACAACCGATGTAAGTTTGATATTTAAATTTTGTTGGTCTAAGTTATCAACTTGTACCTTTTTATTCTCTAATACGGGTCACCTAATTGAAACAACAAATAGCCTCATTGGATATCAACTATAGAGACGTGAAATTGGTAAGTTGTTCAATATTTTAAAAGTTTTAAAAGTACATAATTAAATAATATACAAACCCAACTAACCATTGTTTGACAGGTTTTATTCCCTGTTGTTGCACCCAACCCACTTCTTCATTGTTTTGATATTGATCATAACTTGTATGAAGTTATACACCCGTGTGATCCAGGATGTGTAGATTTTCATGCATGAGTGTTCAATATGTGGTATGTTTTCACACCGTTTGGCAATAAGTATGTTAAATGTCTGATTTAATTCTTATATAGCGAACTTATTTGCTTGGCATTGTCTTCCTGTCTAAATGAAGAAACATTAAGTGCAAAGCTTTCTTCCATGATTCCCAAGTCGCATGCTACATATTTTGTAGTAGCCAAAGAGTATGTTCCGAATAAAAGTTTCTCGAGCGTGATACTTGGAATTTACATGATGCGACATATGGAGACGTACAATGGGAATAAGTGTCGGTATACTTTAAAGTTGCTCAAGGACGTAAGTCTCCATTATTTAAGTCAAATTTTTAGTTGGTGTTTCTATATTTCCGACGCGAGAAGCCATCAACATGCATGTATTAGCTTTGTTCTTTCATGAATCAGCCTTGTATGTGTATTAGATATGTAGGTATGTGTATTAGATGTGTAAGGTTCTGCGGTTGATTTCACTTTATATCATTGTTCAGAGAACTGATGTGAAGCGTTACATTGTGAGGGTTTGCAATGAAATTTTGACTTGGCAAGACAACATCGTGAAAGATCAAGTGACGTCTAAAGCAAAGGCTTACAAGAATGGCTGTGTGATTCGGTAATCAGAAATCTATTACCAACAATGCTTCTCATTACTATATGATGACTCCTGGTTTATTAAAAGTGTGCTATGGTTATGTAATTGTTCTGTGTTTTCCCTTTTTCTCCCCAGGAATGAAGTTTCACGAGACTTGCCCTATACAGATGAACACTTGATGAATTTTATTAGGACAAATGTGGCAAATACGGAGTAAGTTATCACTGACCATATAGCATCTTTTTGAGTTGTTTTTGTCCACTTTGCTGTTGTGTGTGTATCTAATTACAATATATGCATTATTAGTGACATTGTTGTAGACACTCCATGGCTGCAAGTAACCCAAGAAGGAATGTCGACTTTGTTTGGAGGAAAATGGATCATGGATATGGTAATTGACCTTGTTGGTCTTCGTTTAACACTTGAAAGACCAAATCTTGTGTACTTTCCAACAATAATCAAGGTATTCATATTCATCCTTAGTAACCGCTAATGTTTCTACTTGGAATTACCAACATTTTTCACAAATTTTCTCAACTTTCAGGATGTTGTCCCTAAAAACAGTTTTCAAAGTCGACATTAAGCTTCAAAGATTTTTGCTTGCCCAAAAGTCTAACCAAAGCTAAACTGGTAATTATCCCGTCACTTTTTAATTTTATTATATCGACGGAATTTATTACTTTGAAAGAACTTAATTAAGTTCTTGCCCAAGAAAGAACTTTATTAAAGATCCTGTCTAACCTGTTTGTATATTATCCCGTCGAACTGGTAATTATCCCCTCACTTTTTCATTTCCTTATGGGCGTTTTGCGGGCTTTCTTCCCTTACTTGTGTTGATCGTGAACATTGGTTTGCTTGCGTGTCGACTTTGTTAAAAAGACCAACTTTATACTTGACTCAAACTTGCCTAGGCGTCCTGACACAAGATGTAAATTTTTAGTTGAAACGGTATGATTATATCCGTATGCCTTAGGGGTTTGTTACCTCAATTTTGTGTTGGTTTTCCTTCGCTTTTATATTATTGTGTTTTCCTTTTTTTGGTTTTTTGTAGTTATTTCTTGCTTTGGAGATTATTGCAAGAGACTTTCCAGGATACAAAAAGTCGTTGCAAATAAACAATTTTCCGTTTGTGATTTGTGGATGTGCCTCGACAAAAGAATGGGTACCTTACTTGTTTAAACTATACTCTACTCGTTTTAAATATTTTCGATGGGATACACACCATTTTAAAGTGTTTAACAAATTTCCTTATTTCAAAAGGTATTCTTGCGGAGTCTATTTGCTGAAGTTTCTAGAAAACTTGAGTTGTCAATCATTATGGTCCGATCAGACTTGTTACGAGGTAATGATGTCTAAACCAAGTTATATTAGTCAAATATTATTCGGCATATTTTATTGCAACACTTTCAATATTGTTGTCAAATATATATGCAGAATTTGGATGAATATGGTGAGAGTATGATAGTAGATCTTATCAGATGAGAGGAAAACAAGAGAACGGTAATAACAATATCTTCCGAATGCTTTATCTAATTTTGTTTCTATTATTTTCCAATCATTTAACTGCAAGACTTTCAATATTGATGTCAAGTGACTTTAAATGTAACAATATTTCCCTACCTTTTTTTTGTAGGATTATACCTAGGTGTTATTTTTGCAAGAATATGGTGAGAAGGCGTTGTATGTGCTTAGCAACTGGGAGTGGCAGAGAACCTTCTCATTGTCTTTTGTTGATTCTTTGATTTGGGCAGGCATTAGTTTGTTTGTGGACTAAATTTGTAGGTTGCAGATGTGTAGGTATTCCAAGTAACTTTTGCGTGTATGGAAGACCCTCCTACGTACATGAGAAGGCGTTGTATGTGTATGCAATACCTTTCTACGTGCATGTAATTTGTCGACTTTCGGGTCCGTTTAACGAGACTCGAGCGTGCCGAGGAGGCGTTATATGTGAATGGAACAGCTTTTTAACGTGTGGGGCACAATTATGTTACTAGATTATGGCCTTTTTAAATGAGACTTGTAATGAGAATTACCCCATTTGTCAGGGTGGTGTTGTTTTAAAATCCCAAAGTAACTTGCATATTTACATGCATGAAAAGGCGTTATATGTGTATGGAATGACCTTCTACATGCATGAAAATTTTCAAAACAAAATTACTTGCATTATTTAGAGTTCCCAATGTACTTTGAGCGTGTCGTCTTTGGGCCGTGCCTAAAGTGCTAATAGGATTGGCCCGACTTCTTCAATAATCACTCACATTTAAGTTTCGAGACTTGAAATGAGAATTAAAACCCACATTTAAGTCACATTTTATTGTTGGCATAAAATGATCACATGTTTCAGCTTTTTAATTACCAAATTTGGAGAAACAATTATCACGTGCATAAAATGACCTCGTACGTGCATAAAATGATCTCGTATGAACATGCCATGTTTGCCAAGGGAAACACATGTATCACAGATGAAATCCATGTGCATGGAATAACCTTTTAGTTGCATGATATTTAACGACTTGTCATACACGATGATGATTCAACTAATCACATTTTATTGCTGGCATAAATTGATCACATGTTTCAGCTTTCTAATTACCAAATTTGGAGAAACAATTATCACATGTGCATAAAATGACCTCATACGTGCATAAAATGAGCTTGTATGTGCATGTCATAATTGCTCAGAGAAACATATGTTTCCTATTCTTAAATCGAATCACAATTTCATCTTCTCAAATATACAATTTAAGAATCGAGAAGCCTCCCGTTACATTTATTACAAAACAATTGTTAACTTCTCAAATGATGCTCAAAAATAATCCTAAAAACTTCAATGATGCTCAAAAATAATCCTAAAAACTTCAATGATGCTCAAAAAAAAGTGTTGACTTCTCAAATGATGCTAAAAAATTCCGCTGCACAGTCCAATTCCTCGCAAAAAACTTCAATCTCACACATAAGAAAGCAAATTTCAACAAAGATAAAAATTAGAGGGAAACAAAAAGGGTAAAAGTAGAAAACTTGCGCTAATAAGAGACATCACTTACTCGACTATTTGTCAGTGATCCTTTGGTCGGTCACAATTCCTGCTATCGTGGTTCGCCATCTGCCCACAAGCCTTGCATCTTCTTAGTGGTTTCTTATTGACTTCCCCTGCTCTTTCTCTTTGTGAAATCATTCTTTTTCCCGAGCCTTTGTTTTTGCATTGTCTTGGCGGCAAAATTGTAATTTCGCTAGGCACACTTGTACCCAAGAGCATTCCAATTTCCGCATTTTTGTCCCTTTTCTTTCCAATACTACTATTACCACCATCATCAGCGACACTACTTGTTGTTTCTGCAAGTACCCTTTCCTTGAACTCGCGTAAAATGGTTAGTAACTCATCACAATTAACAGGACTCTGTTCAACTAGTGACACACAAGTGAACAATTCTGACCACAATTCAGTCAGTTTGTTCTTTTGTGCATCGACTGATCTGCAATCAGCAAGCAACTGCCCATCAAAATTGAATATTGGCTGGCAGGTTGCTAGTTTGCTCCACCTATTAAGTAGGTATTCGCTTGGAATTTTCTCAAAACCATAATATTTAAGGACACAGAGAATATGTCGACAAAGTATTCCATGTCGTTCAAATTTCTTGCAACTGCATACTAGTTTCACTTCAGCTGTCTTATAACCCACCTTATAGTCTTTCTTTCTCTCACGATCCTTGACATCTATGCAGAGAATTGCATGATTCTTATCTTTTTGTTTGTCCCCAATGGCACATGTAAAGCATCGCTTTTATTTCCACTTTGAACTCCTCGAAAATTCTCGGAGTGTAGGTTTCTACTGCATGCTTTTCCGGTCTAGAGGAGTAGCCAAGTCAGAAATGAGTACTTAGATTGTGCAATCGGTTTCGATTGAGCCCATCGTTGTGTATCCATTGCACTCTCAAAGCGCATCCAAAATTCAACAAGGGTCAAATTTGGATTAGTGAAATTGCTAAAAAAATGATTTTCTGACTCGGACCTCGAGGTGGTTCTCATCAACCCTCCTAATAACAAGTCACGAAAGTAAGCTGGAATCCAAAAATGTCTAATGCCATACTTTTCCTGAAGCCACTCATTATCCGACAACCCATGAGCTTCCACAATGGCTGTCCATCTTTCCTCAAATTCAGCAGGCTCCACATCTTCGCCCCAAACACATGAGTTTATCTCTTTCAAAAACTCAGTTTCTCTACATATAACAGCCCTACCTTCTCTCGGGGCAACTTCTTCAATATGTGCCACATGCAATATCTATGTTGCACTTTATCTTTAAAGACTTTCTTAAGTCCTCCTTCTATCCCCAAATCTTCGTCAGTTATTATACACAAAGGATAACGACCCCCCATAACTTCTAGGAATTTCATAAATAACCAAGCAAATGACTCCTTGCTCTCATTAATAAGAAGCCCAGCCCCAAAGGTCACACATCTCTTATGATGATCCACCCCTGTGAAAGGGGCGAATATCATTCTATACTTATTTTTCCTAAAGGTAGTGTCAAAGGATGTCATATCCCCAAATAACAAAATTTTTTTATACTAATAGGGTCAGCCCAGAAAACATGTGACAATCTACCTTTCTCATCTACCTCAAAGTCAAAGTAAAAAGATGGACACATTCTTTTTATTTTCATAAAATGCTCAATAAGCATTTGAGCATCCCCTCCTCGACAAGAACTTTTTGATATCCCTTGAAAAGTTTTTAAAGTCTTCCAATGAAGCACCCACATTCGATAACCTCGACATACTCCTTAAACATCCTATAGGTCATAACTGGACCTTTGTTAACCTTTGAGTTGTCAACTATCATTTTTTTATGAACTATATTCAATTCTCTCGTTTGCGTCAGATGTACCATTGTTAATGGTGTAGCTGGCATATGATTATGCCCTTCAACAAAACCATAAATTTGGTATTGACCGTTAGCAATTCGTTTAAAGTTAATCCTAGCAAGGCAACCTACCCGAGTCCTTTGCCTACGGTGTTTTTTGCCTTTGGCTTCACATTCTCCAGCCTTATTACACAAACAAGTTTTATGTGTAGTGACACCATGTTTATTCTTTTGTGAGCCTTTTCTAGTCACAAACCCACATTCTTTTCCATATGCTTCATAAAAGGCAATACCGAGTTCAAGTGTATCAAAGACCATACCAATAACAGGCTTGAGATGGGTAGGACAACCAAAAATCCGATTCATGTTGCTTGAACCGGACGCCTCCTCCTCCTCCTCCTCCTCCTCCTCCTCTGCATCCTCTATTACCTCTGCCTCCTCTATTACCTCTGCCTCGTCTACTACGTTATCTGCAAATGTGATGAAATTAAAGTAGAGTTAGGATTTAGATTTACTGGATAACTCAAGTATTCAACAGCACGGTTATATAGAACAATATCTGATCATTCAACAGTTCAACAGAATTGTACCTTGTACGATTTCAGGAACATCAATGTTAAGGGCGATATATTTCGTTATTGATTGAGATGCAATAACTTCAACCATCTGTCCTTCATTTGTAATGCCATTTGTAATGACATTAGAAGAACTGCACGACCCATTGAACTAAGAATGTCATCTTTGCAATAACGACGACTTAAAATTAAGTAAGCGACAATAAAATCATACCAGGTAATTATTACTACAACTAAATTTAGAATTTTTGATGCACATATCAATAATTTGATACACGTAGCTAATAGTTTGACGATTGTAAAACCTGTCTAATTCATAAAACTGAGCCAACAATATCACGAGTTCAACCAATTTAAGCAATTTCTAATTTTAAAGAACCCTAATTTCTCAAATTACGAAACCCTAATTGCTCAAATTCAACAACTTTAATCGATTAACTGAAAAATTACAAACAGATCAAACTGTAAACCGTAATTTTAATCGATTAATTGAAAAATTACAAACAGATCAAACGATAAACCCTAATTTTAATCGATTAATTGAAAAATTACAAACAGATCAAACTATAAACCCTAATTTGACGCACATAGCAACAATTTAATGCACGTAGCTAATAATTTGACGATTGTAAAACCTGTCTAATTCATAAAACTGAGCCAATAATATCACGATTTCAACCAATTTAAACAATTTCTCAAATTACCGAACCCTAATTTTCAAAATCAACAAATTAATCAGCAACTTCGAAATATTACCTTGAATAAAAAGGTTCCATTCATGAAGGACGCGTCGAATAGGCAGATTGTTGAAGAGATTGATGGATCAGTAGTTGAGGATCAATGGTGTTGTGAAGATGGTGATATTCGAGGAGAGAGAAAGAATGATGAGAGAGAACGAAAATAGGAGAAATGACGGAGTTTAGAATGTTTAGGGGTAGTGATTTTGCGCGCGCGTCTGGTATTGTATTAGATTAAGGTGGTTCTCACGGTTCTCATTATATGGGCGGTTCTCACTGGATCCAGACCATATATATATATATATATATATATATATATATATATATAGAATTAGGATCACATGAGTCCACCCTATCTTTTTGAGTCCGTGAGTCCATGATACAATATCACACGTTATACTATACAATATCACAGCTTACAGTTTCACACGTTATACTAAACAATATCACAACTGAAATAAAAAAGTTTTTGAAAAAAAATTCGAAAGAAAAATCGTGATATTGTTTTGTAATACAATATCACACGTTATACTAAACAATATCACAGCATACATTATTTTTTTTTTTAAAAAAAAAAAAAAAAACTTTTTCGAAAAAAAAAAAAATTGTGATATTATTTTGTACAATTGGTCTCCCTTGTGACGGGTTACCATTTGTGGCGGATATTTTGTGAGATAAAATGGTAACAAAATGGGTTAGTGGAGAAAGGGGACCACATGAATAGTGTTGTAGAGAGAGAAAAAGTGGGTATTTTGTGAGGTAAAATGGTATCCGTCACTTAAGAGTGACGGATATGTGCCGTCACAAACAAGAATTTGTGTATTTTGTAATACAATATCACACGTTATACTAAACAATATCGCATCTTAAAAAAAAAAAAAAAAAAAAAACAAAACAAAACTTTTTCGGAAAAAAAAATTTGAAAAACAAATTTCGAATTTTTTTTTTAAAAAAAAAATTCGAAAAAAAAATTGAAAAAAAAAATTCGTGATATTGTTTTGTATAGTGCGTGATATTGTTTTATGGACTCATGGACTCAAAATATAGGTGGACTCACCGGATCTTGCCTCTATATATATATATATATATATATATATATATATATATATATATATATATATATATGTATATATATATATATATATGTATATATAGGCGGGATCTCGTGAGTTTGGTTCTTACGGTGAGTTGTGAGTTTGGAAAATCTGGGTCATTAGATTAAGAAAAATACACGGCTTAGATTAGCTCGGAATACTATCACGTTGACTACTTTCCTTTTCTACATCTTTGTAATATCCGTCTCTTCATCTGATCATCTCCATTGTCCATCACAAATCACAAAATTTAAAATAACAATCAGATTCTTTTATGGCAATATTCATTATTCTACTACTCGTCTACTCTACGCTCTACCATAGTACCATGTGACTCTATTCTTCTGCAAGTCTCTCTCGCTCTGCGTTCAGTCAATAATCAGCCGTTTAGGCTCCGTCAAACTCCGCCATCTCGGATCGGTGGCTTGTCGCGCACGTCATCAAATATGGGTTACCACCATATTTTTGTAAATATAGAAAGGACATGGTAAGAAAATCCGTAACTATCCCTAATTAATTATTGAATTAGTTTTTTGTTTATCTAAATCTGGGCCATTAGATTAGGTGGCTCGGGCCTGGTCACGGTGGAGAGTAGATGAGCTCGAGTTTGCTGTTCCGAGCTCGGATTCAATGTGAGACTTGTATTAATGGACAATGGTAGTTGGGGTATGACAAGGTTCAAATTGGGTTGATGGTGATGTATGTGAATTGGTGGTTGTGGCTGACGAAATGGTGATGGTGATGTATGTGCAGTTGTAATTGGTGTTGTTGATTGAAGAATGTATTTATTTATTTATGGGATTCGAACTATTTTTGGGGTTTTGGTGGTGTTGATTTTTAGGATTTTGCAGATTTTAATCTTTTGAAGAGAAAAAACAGATCACCAAAGAACTACTGAGGCATCTATAAGGAAACAATCACGAAAGTGAGAGACTTCGTACAGAATATAAGAGCACAGTCGAGAAACTCGGGAAATCAGAACGTCAATCTGCTTGTGTCCAATTTGAAGTCGGATACTCTTCAGGAGTTTATAGCTGAGATGAACTTTTGAGGTTTAACATCAATATGTGGTATGTATGATGGTGTTAGACTGGTTATTGCTTTCGAAATTAGTAATTCTTTTACGAAGTTTAGACCTTTTGTTGAAATTAGTAAGGATATGTGGGATGAATTGTTCTCGTTGTTGTTGTTATTGGTTGTAGTTGCTGGATCAAGAAGGAGAAGGAGGAGAAAGGGAATAGATTATAATGAGCTGTGTGTTTCATGGGTGGATGACGGGATCGAGTCAAAGGAGAGAGAGATTAATTTCACGATTTTCCAGGATTTGCTTCATAAATCCCATACGACTAACATCTTTAACACAAACAATTTCATGATTGGAAAACAACATTAGGCAATTCTACTTTTTTACGTTTGTTTCAACGCCATATGCCACAACTCATTCCGCTCATAATCTTATCATCATTTCATTTACTACTCCCTCCATACCACACCAATCAAAGTAGGAAAAAAAATCAAAGTGACGCCGGAATAACATCACAATAAAACCAGAATAACAACACAATAACATGCGGTAAAAAAGAGAGTAAAAAAATCAAAGTAAAATCAAAGTGACACCAGAATAACATCACAATAACAGCAGAATAACAGTAGAATAACAGCACAATAACACGTGGTAAAAAAAGGAAAAAAAAATCAAAATCGTAAAAAAAATCAAAGTGACGGTAGAATAACATCACAATAACAGCGGAATAACAATACCACCAGAATAACAGCACAATAACAAGCGGTAAAAAAAGAGTAAAATAATCAAAGTATAAAAAAAAAAATCAAAGTGACACCGGAATAACAGCAGAATAACAGTAGAATAACAGCACAATAACACACGATAAAAAAAGGGAAAAAAAATCAAAGTCGTAAAAAAAACCAAAGTAACAGCAGAATAACATCACAATAACAGCGGAATAACAATAACATCACAATAACATGTGGTAAAAAAAAAAAAGAGAGAAAAAATCAAAGTCGTAAAAAAAATACAGGTAAAAAAAAGCACAATAATAGCATAATAACACGAGGTAAAAAAAAATAAGAGTAAAAAAATTTCAAGTAAAAAAAATCCGGTACAAAAAGAAAAAGAAAAAAAGGTAACATAATGAGTAAATTAAAGAAAAACATAAGAGAAAACGAAAATCAAAGTGGTAAAAAAAAGCATAATAACACGAGGTAAAAAAAAGAGAAAAAAAAATTAAAGTAAAAAAAAAGTAACATTAGAAAAAAGAGAAAATAAATAAATGACAATGGTTTTATATGACATGTAAGATTTGATCTTGGCCACTCATCTCTAATATAATCTAGTGGCTGAGATTTCCCCAACTCACAACTCACCATAAGAACCAAAATCACCAAATCCAATATATATATATATATATATATATATATATATACTCCCTCCTATTCACTATATTTTCCCCTTTACTTTTTACCCAAAAAATAAGGAAATCAATTTGCACCACACAAAACACACTACCCCACATGCCATTGAATTTGGACCACACAAATCAACCTAAAAAAGGAAATAGGGAAGAAAACCCGAATAACCGAATATGGAAATAGGGAAGAAAACCTTGAATAGGAGGGAGTATATATATATATATATATATATATATATATATATATATATATATATATATATATATATATATATATACATATATATATATAGTAGGATAGTAAAAATAGCGGTAGTAATAACAATAACTTCTCGTCTTAAATTTTAGTAGATTATAGACATACTTCCGTCTAGCAAAAATCGTCACATTTAACTTTTGAATCTAAACTAATCCGAACCAATCACAAGTCGACAACTCCTACCTACCTTTTTCAACCCATTTATATAAAAATTATTATTATATGAATAATATATACTCTTACGTGTCCCCACCCGTCCCCCTCATTATTTCTTCTTCTTCCTTTCTTTCGGATAAACAAGCAGTAACAACAACAATTTACAGCTCCATTAACATCCTCCCTTAAATCTTAGCTTTCTCTCTAATTTATCGACCAAATTCTATAATTCTTGCACCATTCTCCCCCTTACTCCCTCCTTCATCTTTCAAGGTAAGAAAGTCTCGTTTTTGTGATGGTTTCGTTTTCGCCGTATTATATAAAGTTTCGGATTTTGCTTCAATCCTTCCGTTTCCTTGCCCCTTGATGAAGGTTTCAAAGACCCGGAGGAAGACTCAAGCTTTGGGAACCGTTTATTCGAAGATTAAGGAGCGCTTTCGAGGTAACGGTGATAGGTTACTCGACAAAGTGTCGAAACTTCGTCCCTCTTACTCGATTTTCACTCTTTTGTCTTAAAGTTTGGTTCTTTGCTTTTTTTTTTTTTTTTTTTTTATATAAATGGTTGAATGTGTCGGAATAATACTCGACTTGTGTGCTTATTTGGAGTGTTTTAATGTCGTATGTTTACATGACGAATTTCCGTCTTAATGCGCTCGTAAATGGTCCTGTTTTGGTACGGGTTTGGGCAGGGGATTGTACTGTTTTTGGGACAGTTTTGCTTTGCACTGTCTGACATCGCCTACCCTACTGTATTGTTATTTAGAAATGGATACAATAATCACCGGATCCTCTAGTGAAGTCGTCACTTGATGACTAAATGGCAATGAAGTACCGAAGTAGTGAAGTAGGCTAGAAGTTGCTCTCAAATGACTCCTAAGTGAAAACGAGAGACCATCTAACCGATCAAAAAGGAGGTTAATGATTGATTTTAGTGATGGAATTTTTGAATAATTATTGTCTTGTTATTGCCTTGGGCTTGTCATTGTTTATCGAGTGGGCTTGCTATGTTTCATTATTTGGACTTGTTATGTATTATCAATTGGGCTTGTGCTTCTTGTTTTCATCCTCCCTTGTTTATTTCAAGTGTTGGTGAATATTGGTTACTAAATGATTGGGATTTATTATGGTTATTCAATTGGGTTTATCTGTCTTGTTTATCTAGTTGGGCTTGTCTCGTTTATTTGATTATGCTCGTTTACATCCTATGTTATTGGGCCACGCTTTATGGTACTTTTGGTGCCAATTCTGAGTTATTGGAAATATTTACATTCCGTCTCATGCTTTATATCACTTAATTCGTTAAATATCGTTCATTCATATATTTTTCTCACATTAATCATAAATGTGGAATTTATAATTTATTCAAGTCAAAATTTGATGAAATGTCTTATTTACCTATAATATAAATTTTTAATCCGTTCGTTCTCATTTATTTTTCGTATCTCATACGAGTGAATTATTCTACTTGTTTAATTAAGTTGAGTCATTTATAATTAATGCTTGTTTTGCTTATTATAAGTGGTTCATTTCCGTTTATTTACATTTTTATTCAAGTGACAAGTATTTAATAAATGAGTCACTAATCGGTACGGAATTTCCGTCACTGGGTCAATTTAAATGAGGATTTTTACAAAATTGTTGGTCAAAACATCACCGCACAGGAACTTCCTGACCACAGCCCACTAAAATATTTATTACTCCTAATCCGTATATCCTATAAGCATGAAACCAACGCCAAATGAACACTAACTCCCAAGACTATCTCTCATAAAATTTTCATCCATAGGCAATAAACAGAAAAGAAATGGCAGTAAGGTCAATTAAAGAGTAACATCAAACAAAACGAGTTTCAGCACTAAGTCGTTCATTTTCTATGTTCCAAACTCTTACAACCATACTATCGATACTAACTCATCCTAACTTAAATCTCACACTGTGTATTTCGTAACATCTACCCCATAGAATCCTTTCGCATCTCGATCTACTCCTTACATCTAAATCGCGATTGCTATGACTAAAACATGCAATTCAATAGTGTTTCTTATTACTATCACAAGACTATACTAGCATGGCTTTGGGATCACATAACCGCCTATTACTAGACATAATAGTACTATCAGCACATTGTAGATACCTCATTTCTGCACCTCCCGCAAACCACCCGGTGATGATTGGGCCGCATGTTTGCTACGCGGAATGATTTGTGACAGTTCGTAAGATTATCGTCAAGTGATTGCTCAAACACTAATGTCTACCTCTTAGTTGTCATCTACGCGCCGATACGGTCGTTTTGACAGTAGTTAGAGTACATTTGGAGTCTGGGTCAAAAAACCGTCTTCATTTCCTAAAACCGTCAAATCCCGAGTCAAAGCAATGTGCTTGTCTACCTAAGGTTAGGATGTCATAAAATGTTGAGATTATATCTCATTTCGAGTCTCATATCACTTCATTAGGCTAAACTAAAAGTTTACATTACAAAATGTGCATTTCATTTAGTTAAAATGACAACCCGAGCTTTAGGCCCGTTTTACGAGGTCATAACAAGTTTTTTGGGTCAGGCCTATTGCACAAAAAGTTCTAGATCTCTTTCTTAGCTTTCCAACGCCACCGAAATCACCTTAATCCGAGTCTTGTACAGAAAGTTATGCCTAAAATACGACAGGCTGTCAAACGCGTTTTCTACGCGAGAGGAACCTACCGGGAAAGGACGCGACAGCAAGTCTTTGCGCCTCTTCCAAGGGACGCAGCATCTGCTGCGCCTTTTCCCGGGGCTTTCTTTTTGTCCAAGTTTCCGTGTTTTAACCTAAGTCGGTTATTTCCGGATCTTTCTTTCCGTGTCCTAGTCTTACCATAATTCCGTCGTGTGATTAGTATAAATAGGAGCCTTCGTTCCTCATATTTCTCACGCGAGTGTCCGCCCTTCTCTTCTCCCTTTGCATTCTAGACTTTGTTCTTACTTATTGGCGCCTACGTGCTTGAACTTTCGACCACGTAAGCTCGGATCTTTCCGGGTACCAGCCTCTCCGTTGCATGACCGACCAATTTGACCAACTACACTCAATCAACTTAATTAATCAATCGTTTTCCTCTTACGAGGGCACTCTCTTTGCATTCGCGTCGAGCATCACTAATCGATATCTTAGTCCTTCTCGTTTCGTCAACATGTAAGTCTGAGGGTGTAAATCTCTCCTTTTATTTATTGTATTTTACTTTTCGTATCATCAATTGTAAGGTTTACGTCGAAAGTACCATTAAAACCGATTTCTAAAACCCCTTGATAAAACCTGTTTTTGCGGATTTCCAGTAAGTAACCGTCGAGAAAGGACGCAGCAACTGCTGCGCCTCTTCGAAGGAGCGCCGTTCCTGATGCGCCTCTTCGTGAGGCCGCCATGATTCTCGCTTCCTTTCTTCTTCGTTTGTCTTCTGTAATCCGTGCTCAAAATCTTTCTTTTGCTTGTTCGTCTGTTAATTCTTTGTCTTAGCATCATAATAATTCCACATGTATATTATTCATCATCATTCACATGTTTAGTTCATAAATCCGACTTAAATCCCTTATAATCCAATATTTGCGGGTTTTCGTCATTAAAATCAAATTCGGGTTTTAGAGGTTCGATTTACCCATATTGAATCTCTGGAATTCGTCGTTGATATATTTGCATCTGTTTATCCATCATATATTCGTCATTAGTAACCTGTTTAGCTTAATTAGTTTATTGATTTGTTAATCAATCTTTTAATCATGTAATTAATTCGTTTAATTCCATCTCATCCATGTTTTATCGCTTTCATGACCTCATTCATATGTAAATAACATGCTAATCACTTTCATCCGAGTCATATATCGTAATTAATCCTTAAAAATAACAATTGATATTAACGACTCATAGATTCGCTTCACGCCTGAACTCACCCCTTGGAACAGACGCAAAGAATCGCCTGCGCCTCTTCCAAAGGGCGCGATCTCTTCGCGCTGTTCAGGTTGAGCTCGCCTCGAACTCCCTTTTCGCCTTGACCTAGTTTATTAAGCTTACGTATAATTGAATATTAATCGTATTATCACGCTAATTCCTGTTCGTTTATTTTATTCTTTTATTCTTTTCTCAAATTATTCGTTTTAAAGGTATTTTCGTCATAAATCGCCTAATCCAATGTAATTATTGTAATTTATATTTATTGTAATTCATAGTTATTGTATTTCTTTCTTTGCTTGTATGCTTCCACATGTAAATCAACATTAAATCCTACTTCGACCCAATTGTATGCTAATTACGTGTTTACCGACTTAGTCTAATCTTCACATGCTAGGATTAAAACTTGGATGTTGCATTACATGCATTATAGCCGACGATATATCGAGTATAGACAACTTCCCTAATCATTAGTAGAGGCCGCTATCGAGGCGGGCGGGATTAGGTGTTCGATCAAAAGAGCTTCCTAATACGTACCCTCACCCCTTACCCGGATCTCCGTGAGCACCCGTGTTCATTGGCATCCACGAGAGTCATTCTAGACATAGAATGCTAAGGGTAACGATTGCTTAGTGTTCATGTCACTACTTTGTGTCTTGACATGACACGAGGTATTCGAACGGTTCCAATTTCCCATAAAAATTGGTGGCGACTCCATACAAAATGCAAACGCTTGTTTCGTTTTCACCAAGCGCCCCGTGGGCGGCCCGTCGTCCACGGTTTGGCGACTACTGGGGATAATACGATTACGTGTAGCAAGGGTTAAACTTGAACAAGGTTAGGGAATAATTTGTACAAGACAATTGTCGGTTTTCATAACTCGGTCTTCCTAGACCGTTTTATTCGGCCTTCCTAGGCCCAACCCAACCCATTCGACCAATCGTCTCGTCTAAACGGTCCTAATTCTTATTTGGGCCTAAGGATGGATAGCGATTGACGTCATCCATACCATGATGCTTACTCTTGTTTGTATCAAGGAGTTTCACTACTTGAGGAAATGGACTAGGAATCGGCCTTACTCTTGTTTGGTACGAGCCTCTCCACAGACTTCGGGTTTGATTTTTCGGTATGGCAACCCACCCTTTAAACCAAAACCCTTTTAAATGCACTCAGCATCCCGTTATAATGCCTGTTTTGAATGCTTGTATCATATGTGATCACCATTTTGTAAACAAAACCATTTTGTAAAATAAAATCCTTTTCAAAATGTAAATATTTTCAAAATAGCGCAAAATAAGCCTAAACTCTGTCCATATGTCGAGTCAAACGTCGGGCCTAAAACCCATTTCAAAAAAACCAAAAAAAAAATGTTTTAAAAAAAAAAACGTTTTAAAAAAAAAAACGTTTTAAAAAAAACAAAAAAAAAAAACAAAAAAAAAAACAAAAAAAAACAAAAAAAAAATCCAAAAAAAAAAACAAAAACGTTTTATTCAAAATATTTTCCAACATGTAAATGTAAATATGTAAATTCAATTGGGCTAAGTTAGAGTCAAAGTTCAAACCGACTATGTCCTAGTCGGAACTCCGTCGAGTCATGAACCCGTCTTCCTTTACATTTTGGGTCTTTTCAAACTCAAGTCAAGTCCTAAGGCGTCACGCCGTCATTTTGGACTCCCTACCCCAATTTAGTTAGGATCTAAGCATTTTCGACACATCGAGTCACACGTTTCGAGGCTCAACACACGAGTCTCAATGGGCTTCGTATTTGAGTCTAAACTACAAGTCTTCTTAACACCTATAAGCAAACCTCGAGTCCAGAGTCAACATGTGTCATCAATCCCGTCAATAAAGTCAATCATATTAGGGTGACTCTGTCAAAAGTCAACACTCGAGTCTAAAGGTCAAGGTCAAACACCGTGAATCCAAACACGAAAAGTCGCTCACGACATTTCATGAATTCACAAGTCAAGTCTAGATTTGTCATCTTATCCCTTCCTTTGTTGTTTGCTCTAGTATACGTGATCCCATGTCAAATCAAGTTGTAATGCGCATCATTTTCGTCTCGGTAGGAATTCTGCAATTTCCAATGAAAGTGTTCAAGAGCGTTTATCTGTCGACGTCAAGGGACTAAGTGCTGTAATCATTAAGCTTCGGGCCACCATCGAAGACTTGAGCGCTCGTGTCATCAATATGGAAGACAAGATAGATATGATGAAACCTTTACCATCTTCTCATACCCCAAGGCCAGGGCATAGCTTCAACACAACTAACCCATCTAAAAAGGTCAATGAAGACAAGGGAGTTAACCTCTTGCAAACTCCACCCAGAAGGCCGGGACGAGCTCATAGGGAATTCCATGACCTCGGAACCACATATGAAGTAGCTCTACGAAGACTGGTTTCCCAGGGAAAACTTCATCCAATCGGTCCAACCCCGGACACGAAAGATCCGCCTAGATGGAAGGGCAATTCATATTGTCAGTACCATCAAGGTAGGGGACACGATACGGAGGAATGCTTTTGTCTAAAGCATATTATTCAGGATATGATCGAGGATGGCAAGCTTCCTGTGCCACCTTCCACCAAGAAATCGAAGAAGACCGACCCTCTTGGGTCCAACATCATTAATAATGACCGTGAAGAATCATCTCTAGACTGTTCTCATCTCCTCGATCATCATGATGACGAAGAGATCAATGTCCTCGAAGACGAAGATATCCAAAATGGAATGCTCATGCTTTCCATGGCCTTCAACAACAAATTTTCCAAAATAGAAGGAGCCATTGATATTCTAAGCTCTCGACTTGCCAACATAGAGAACCAGTTCGCCGAAATGGGTAAGAAGCTTGATGCCCAACTTCTCAAGATGAAAAATATCCAGACAAACCCTCAACTTGACAATCCCAAGGAGAAATCAACAAATGGACAATCTATTCCTAGTTCTTATCATCGAGGAACCAAAACCAATAAAGGCATCCTCATGGATCTTTCGTCAAAGAAACCTAACAACCCTCCAAGGTCATTTACAAAGGCTTCCGAAAATAAGGGCACACCTCCTAGGAAATTTACCAACATTGGTATTAGATACGCCGATGCCTTTCAGAGACTCATGGAACAACGAATGTTGAAGCCTATAGGACCTACACCCGAACCCGAAAGGAAATCCAAGTTCGGGACGAGAACTCATCTGCGAATACCATAGAGGCAAAGGGCATGATACAGAGAAATGTTACAAATTAAAAAATGTCATTCAAGATATGATCGAAAACGGGAAGTTGTCCCTCTCAAACTTTAGCCCACAAGGTAACTTAGGCAATCCTCATGGATATACCAATTATCAAGAAACTCTTCTTGACTATTATCCTTTCAGTGTTCCCAATGATGAGGACGAGGTGCTCAAATGGGTGAATGCTCAAGGTCAGATGCCAAAGCCAGTTGCTGGAAGAGAAAATGTTCAAGCATGGGCCGATGATTACGAGTCTATGTCTAAGATCGCGTCAAAGTCCGAGTCCGAGTCCGAGTTTTAGACTTTCTATCTCATATTTGTTCTAGTATCTTTCTCCATTTTCATTCCTAGTGACAACCTGGGGGCTGTCCCACGAGTCACATGTCTTCTCGAGTCTATGTTAAATATATTCATTTCAATAAAAGCGCACTTTTCAATCCACATATTCTATCATATCTCTTCCTCTACCCTTTTCCTGTGACAACAAGAATTGGTTTGAGACAGTTTTTAAAATGAACAATAACACATGCCGAGTCAATGTGAGTACACTTAGATGATGTTCCATTCCAAGTTGTAGAGGACCCAAAACTCCGTGTTCATTTTTTTTCTTTACCTATTCCATGTCTGGCAATAGAAACCACAATATAACCCCAGTTTAGGACGAGCATATCTTAAGAGATTCTAGGACGAATCCAGACCATCTCCCTTGTTAACGATCCATGACGGAAGGCAAGCCCATTTCCCACAATAAACAACCCGTGTTACTAAAGACCAACCCGTTTCACATCAAAAGGTGCTAGTCTGACCCAAGTCCATCCAAGACAATACGAGCCATGATGAAAGACAAAAGGCTCAATCATGAGAAATGACCAAGATCAATATCCAAAGGCGTAGTTATGCCTATAGCCCAAGACAAAAGAGTCAAAATAAGAAGGCTCAATCCGCCATGTCAATATCCAAAGTCAAAGTTATCCTCAAAGAACCTAAATCAATAATTTGAGCAAAAGCCAAGATAAGTTCTAGACCAAGAATCCAAATCTAAATCAAGAACAAGCCTATGATCAAATGCTATACGTAATACCATCAAGTCTATATAGAATCAAGACATCAATCAAGATGGTCATCTAGCACCCTCACTTAGCCTTTCACACATCACACACCCTAAGTCCTTCTCGAGACCGTTACAGGGAGATAGTTAGGAATTTTGAGAATCTTCTCAAGCTCGTCAAGTATACCCATCCTTTAGGGCCAAGACATGGAAACTTGATCCCACGCCATTTTAACCTACCTTTATGTGCTCCGGCTACATCAGGCCAAGAGACTCCATTTCCAAGCCATATTACAAGCCATAACCCCATCAAGCCTTAACTCCACAAAATCAAGCTCCAGAGATTTGTTCATCAAAGCCTCTTATTACCGAGCTCCACATTCCAAATATCCAATCCAGTTTCACCTTGACCAGCACACGGAGTATTCAAATACTTTGCTACCAGAACGGGACATACCCATATTCATCCTTAGGGTCCACTTCTATGTGTGCTCACATGACAAGGAAATTTTTACAAATTTAATTATACTTCTTTGGTCTATGATCAGAGGGGGTTATCTCAAATCGATTCTTCGAGTCACCAAAGGAAAATACCCTTGTGACCCATGCACTTTAAGGCCCTAACAACATAGCTTAGGCACACACTTGAACTATGAGCATGGTTTGATTGCACCTTTTCAGGTGGATATGTAGGCAGTCCTTTCTTACACAAGAAGGATACAACCACAACACCCAAACAAAATTAACCAAACCTCAGAACTACGATCGATTTGATTTCACTTCACGTGAATACGTGGCGATCCTCAAGGACACAACCATCCCCACTTCCAACTTTCAATCTCAATTATCAACCACCTCAACCATCAACTTTCAACCTCTATTTCAACTTTCCAACCTCAATTGACATCCCTTCCACAACCAACACCTCTATACTGGGGACTCCTTATTGTCGCCCAGTCTCTTTTTTTTACCAAAGTCCAGAGTCATCTTCTCATCCTGGGGGCTTCTCTTCCAAGATGCCACCCTCCCTTTATTCCTTTATGTATAGCTAGTACTCGGTCCGGACAATGACAAAGGTCTTAGATCGATTCTCCAAGTTATCATGCCTCAAGGGTCTCTTTTACAGCAAACGGTGGCGAAAGAAGTCCTAGTAGAAAGATAGTCCATGGCTCATGCCTTGCCTTTATACGCCTTCATCATTCTTGCAATTCTTATACTTTTGGAACCGATATGCATTGTCACCCACACTTGGCTAGGGGTTGCGCATGCTTAAGCAAAGTCTGTCAAAGTCATCCTTGTGTCGCGTCAAATCTAAGTTAGTGTCGCGTCAGTCCAACCTAAGTCTATATTTTCACGTCCGCATAAGGTCTACGTCGCGTCAGTCACGTGTCTAAAGCCCATTGAATATGCATAGCGCATTACAAACGACAAACTTCTTTGAATAAGTTTTAAACAACTTTTATAAAGAAACAACTTTTGCAAAACCTATGTGTTTCCTCATTCGAGGTCCATGTGATAACCGCTTACGTGCATATACTAGATTGCATTCTTGTGTGGCTACTAACCATGCAGGTAAAGTGCTCGCTCCGACTGGGGGCTTCACCCAAGTCTTCATTCTCCCCAGCGCAGCAATATTTTGCAGTATTGCTCACTCAAGATTTCTTCCATGACGATCAAGATGTTCCTAGTCGTCAAAATATTTGTCCCAGTAGCAGCAGATATTTTGCAAAGATTGCTCACTCAAGATTTCTTCCATGGCGATCAAGATGTTCCTAATCGTCAATATATTCCCCAAAAAGAGTTCGCTTGAGACCGACGCAAGCAGATTCAACCTCAAGTTTTTGCCAGAATTCGCTTGAGACCGACGCAAGCAGATTCCCCAGCAGTTTCTACCGACATCCTGCTACTCTCGATATTATTGTTTCCCCGTAGAGTTCGGCAAAGGTGTCGTTCTCCAGAAGTTCCCAAACCAAAGTCTCCTTCTTTAGGTTCGTAAACCCAAAGTTAGGATTCTTACCCCTAGATTCTTAGATCCCAAAATGGCCTCCTTTAGGTTCATAAACCTTTCAGATCCCATACCAAAAGACCTTAGGTTCATAAACCCATAAATCCTTTTGGAATTCCCATACCTCAGAAAGCTTAAGTGCATGCGTTCAAAACAAGAATTAGTAACCCAGTAAGTTCCTAAACTTAACCCTAGGATCCCAAATCCTCTTAGGTTCACAAGCCTTTAAGTTCTCATACAAGCCTTTCCTTTCCTTTTAGGTTCATACACCCAACTCTTTAGGTAACCCTTTTCAGGATAAACCCATCGGATCTTTGAGAAACTTACCTTAATCTTTCGGACAACCCTTGAGATAACCCTTGGATTATCCCTTTCGGATAATCCTTCCTTGACTTTATCCCTTGAGGATAACCTTCGTATATTCGTAGTAACCTTCGATAAACCCTTTTCGATTAAGTCCCCTTTCGGTCCTTCAGAGAATTATCCTTGAGCCTTCCCTTTGGAGATAGCCTTCAGAGTTAGCCTTCAGAAGTATTAAGAAGTTTCTTCAATCCCTGTGACCCCTAATGCCTTCAGACACCAAGTTATCTTCAGACCAAAGAGTTTTGCCGAAGCGTCTTCAGTCCCGTTTCACCCAAGGGTATCTCAGGTATGGTCTCTTCTTATGGCTGGCGAGCTTCCTTACGTAGTCTAATGGACTTTAAACGACCCTCCCTAAGTCGACAGGACTCTAAAATGTTCCGACGATAGGTCCTTGGTTGGACCCCTTGAACCGCCTCGCGTCGCCATAGTCGTCAGGTTGTAATCTTCGATTGACTTGATGGCTATACTTTGACTTTCGCCTTGTCCAAGCCTCGGTCAAAGTGGGGGCTCAGAGATACCTCATTTCTGCACCTCCCGCAAACCACCCGGTGATGATTGGGCCGCATGTTTGCTACGCGGAATGATTTGTGACAGTTCGTAAGATTATCGTCAAGTGATTGCTCAAACACTAATGTCTACCTCTTAGTTGTCATCTACGCGCCGATACGGTCGTTTTGACAGTAGTTAGAGTACATTTGGAGTCTGGGTCAAAAAACCGTCTTCATTTCCTAAAACCGTCAAATCCCGAGTCAAAGCAATGTGCTTGTCTACCTAAGGTTAGGATGTCATAAAATGTTGAGATTATATCTCATTTCGAGTCCCATATCACTTCATTAGGCTAAACTAAAAGTTTACATTACAAAATGTGCATTTCATTTAGTTAAAATGACAACCCGAGCTTTAGGCCCGTTTTACGAGGTCATAACGAGTTTTTTGGGTCAGGCCTATTTCACAAAAATTTCTAGATCTCTTTCTTAGCTTTCCAACGCCACCGAAATCACCTTAATCCGAGTCTTGTACAGAAAGTTATGCCTAAAATACGACAGGCTGTCAAACGCGTTTTCTACGCGCAGAGGAACCTACCCGGGAAAGGACGCAGCAAGTGCTGCGCCTCTTCTAAGGGACGCAGCATCTGCTGCGCCTTTTCCCGGGGCTTTCTTTTTGTCCAAGTTTCCGTGTTTTAACCTAAGTCGGTTATTTCCGGATCTTTCTTTCCGTGTCCTAGTCTTACCATAATTCCGTCGTGTGATTAGTATAAATAGGAGCCTTCGTTCCTCATATTTCTCACGCGAGTGTCCGCCCTTCTCTTCTCCCTTTGCATTCTAGACTTTGTTCTTACTTATTGGCGCCTACGTGCTTGAACTTTCGACCACGTAAGCTCGGATCTTCCGGTACCACCTCTCTCCGTTGCATGACCGACCAATTTGACCAACTACACTCAATCAACTTAATTAATCAATCGTTTTCCTCTTACGAGGGCACTCTCTTTGCATTCGCGTCGAGCATCACTAATCGATATCTTAGTCCTTCTCGTTTCGTCAACATGTAAGTCTGAGGGTGTAAATCTCTCTTTTTATTTATTGTATTTTATTTTTCGTATCATCAATTGTAAGGTTTACGTCGAAAGTACCATTAAAACCGATTTCTAAAACCCTTGATAAAACTTTGTTTTGTTTTTTGCGGATTTCCGATAAGTAACGTCGAGAAAGGACGCAAGCAATGCGCGCGCCTCTTGAAGGAGGAGCGCCGTTCTGCTGCGCCTCTTCGTGAGGCTGCCGCAGTTCCTGCTTCCTTTCTTCTTCGTTTGTCTTCTGTAATCCGTGCTCAAAATCTTTCTTTTGCTTGTTCGTCTGTTAATTCTTTGTCTTAGCATCATAATAATTCCACATGTATATTATTCATCATCATTCACATGTTTAGTTCATAAATCCGACTTAAATCCCTTATAATCCAATATTTGAGGGTTTTCGTCATTAAAATCAAATTCGGGTTTTAGAGGTTCGATTTACCCATATTGAATCTCTGGAATTCGTCGTTGATATATTTGCATCTGTTTATCCATCATATATTCGTCATTAGTAACCTGTTTAGCTTAATTAGTTTATTGATTTGTTAATCAATCTTTTAATCATGTAATTAATTCGTTTAATTCCATCTCATCCATGTTTTATCGCTTTCATGACCTCATTCATATGTAAATAACATGCTAATCACTTTCATCCGAGTCATATATCGTAATTAATCCTTAAAAATAACAATTGATATTAACGACTTGCAGTTCCGGCTTCACAGCCAGAACTCACCCTTGGGAAGAACGCGCAAAGAATCGCTGCGCCTCTTCCAAAGGGCGCGATCTGCTGCGCTGTTCAGTTGAGCTCGCCTCGAACTCCCTTTCTGCCTTGACCTAGTTTATTAAGCTTACGTATAATTGAATATTAATCGCATTATCACGCTAATTCCTGTTCGTTTATTTTATTCTTTTCTCAAATTATCCGTTTTAAAGGTATTTTCGTCATAAATCACCTAATCCAATGTAATTATTGTAATTTATATTTATTGTAATTCATAGTTATTGTATTTCTTTCTTTGCTTGTATGCTTCCACATGTAAATCAACATTAAATCCTACTTCGACCCAATTGTATGCTAATTACGTGTTTACCGACTTAGTCTAATCTTCACATGCTAGGATTAAAACTTGGATGTTGCATTACATGCATTATAGCCGACGATATATCGAGTATAGACAACTTCCCTAATCATTAGTAGAGGCCGCTATCGAGGCGGGCGGGATTAGGTGTTCGATCAAAAGAGCTTCCTAATACGTACCCTCACCCCTTACTCCAGATCTCCGTGAGCACCCGTGTTCATTGGCATCCACGAGAGTCATTCTAGACATAGAATGCTAAGGGTAACGATTGCTTAGTGTTCATGTCACTACTTTGTGTCTTGACATGACACGAGGTATTCGAACGGTTCCAATTTCCCATAAAAATTGGTGGCGACTCCATACAAAATGCAAACGCTTGTTTCGTTTTCACCAAGCGCCCCCGTGGGCGGCCCGCTGTCCACACACATCATTCAACATCCACCTAGGTAAATATCATCGACTCGCAATTATTTTCACGCTCACGACTACCACAATCCAACACTTCATTGATTATCAATCTGAACACGAAAATTTATTTCTCATCTCCCTAACATCATATGATCACGCCATCATTCATACAAAATACTTACCGTAGCATTGTCCTGCAGAATGGTTAGAATATAGGGTCTCAAGGTATACATCAACTCTTTTATGCAATAATCAATGTATCAATAAGTTAACACTTAGGCAACGATATATGAATTTCATGTTCAACCTCAAGCAACTTTTCTACCCTTTCTCTCATATACACTCAGGGTTTCCGGGTCTAACTGAGAGGGCCGCTGGTTCGGTGTGAGGGGGCCCCTAACTCATACCTTACCTTAGTGTGCTCCTAACAGTTCTATCCCGGGGTTCATTTTATTTAGACTCTTCCTATGTTCATTGGATTCATTGGTTTAGGCCTGAGGATTGTTCGCTCTGATACCACTTTGTACCACCCCGGTTTATGAAGGAGCCTTTAGCAAGACATTCCCTAATAAACCGGACTGTTACCATCTCGGTTTCCCGAGGTAGTGAATAACAAATTAAACTCCAAGGCAAAACTATATAATTACTTTAACTTAATTATTACAAAACCTCTTTTACGTCAATTACAAAGAACTAACATAAATAAAGGTGAAAGTCTTCTAGATGATGATCTAGCTACTAAGTCTTCTGATCCAGTGTCTCACGCCCACCAAGCTCCCGTTCTATCTCTTAACCTGTCAAGTCTGCTCGCCAATATTTGGGTCATCACAGGTGTTCACGAATACACAGGGTCAACCACGAGGTTGAGTAGGGAAAACAATGAAACAACAAAGAAATATGATATGCATGCTCCTCCGTCACCTCCATCTCCATCTCAACTCATATCTCATAACCAGTCTCATCACTCATAACCCGGAATGCCCAGCCATACCGATCCCCGGTAGACTATATATATCGACCGTAGCCGATCTGCCAGCTCGCAGCTGAGGACACCAGGGCAAGCTCTGCAGAACCCGCCTGGGCCTTATCACAACATCATCATCACCACACCACATCACCACAACATCCTTCATCTCCAATGCATATGAATGCTCAAAAGAAATTAATGCAACACAATATATATATATCATTAAACTGAGAAATCATAAAATCATGCCGGTTACCCGATGTTGTGATATCATACTCAATACGATCAATTCAGACAATCACCTTCCCGTATATAAATCATAACGTAAATCAACAACCATGAATCAAGTCAACACAATTCAACAACAACGATAATAAGTCAAGTGTATTTCCCTACCTCGGTACTTGCAGTCAAATAGTCGGGTGTCCATAAATATTCCACAACAATTCGCCCTCGAAAGATAATTAAATGATAACGATTACTTAACTATTCCCGTTCCCAAAATAGAGAGTTATTAAAGATAGAACTTCCTAAAAATGGAAACTTTCCCGATATAGTAACTTTTCTATTTAACCAACCCGACTCAAAACCCGACTTGAATTATTTAACTGACTCGGGAATTAAATTGAATAACCAATATGATAATTAAAAGATTAAACGAATTATACGATTAAGAAAACCCGAATCAAACATTTGAACAACTCAACAACCCGACTTAACCCGTCTTTTAATTATTTAATAACTCGGAATTAAATTAATTAATTAAGAATACGACCAATTAACGAATTATAACGATTAAACTATGAAAACCCGTTTCAAAACAATTCGAATAACCCAACTCTTACCACCCACGCCTTCACTCTCGCCCACACTCCTCACGCGCCGCCTGAACCACCCCGACAACCACCAGGCCAGCACCCCACTTCGACCCCACCACCAACAAACCACCACACTGTCGATTTCCACGCCCGTGAGTCGAACCGGGGCGCCATTTGGCCTGGTTCCCACCGTGCCTCACCAAGCGCCCCATTTTCTCAACCTACAACCACCGCAACTCTCACCTATCCCCTGCCAAACCACCACCGTCATGTTCGCCGCCAAACCACGCACCCAGACACAGTGGCACCACCGTTTCGACCTCCCCCAAGTCCATGGTGGCGCCACCCCAAACCTACCCGTCTAAACCCGTTTGAAAACCCGCATTATAACCCGTTTGCCACCCCCTGTCGCTGCCGCCTCTCTCTGCCACTACCACTGCCTAAAACCACCCTAACCACCACCACTACATTCGTCACTTACCACCCTACTCCCTTACTCAGCCAACAACCACCAGCATCCCCTCCTAAGACACGAAACAACACCCAAAAACCCGACATCAATGCGAAAACAGAGGAGATGGGTTGCTCTTACCTTTTTCTGTCGCCGCTACCGCCACCAGGGCCACCCACGGTTGTCGACAATCAGCCTAAGGCCTTCCTTGCTGTGCCGTCAACACCCAGGCTCACCCTCTCTCTCTCTCTATGCGTGAAGGTTGGTGTTTGATGTTGATGAAGAAGGGAGGCGGGTTGAGGGAGTAAGAGAGGAGGGAGGCGGGTTGGGTAGTGTCCTATTAGGGTTAGGGTACTACTAGGGTTAGGGTACTATTAGGGTTTAGGGTTAAATAAATTTGAGCAGTTATTGGGCCAACTCAAAAGGGTTAGCTCACATTTCGAATTCCTTATAAACCCGTCTCAATTAACTTACGATAGCTTAACGTAATTATCGACTCAACAATTAACCCGATATCATTAGTAATATAAAATGTATAATAATTATTATATATTAATATCCGTTTAATTGATTATATAAAATACGGGGTATTACAGTCTTCCCCCCTTAAAATGAACTTCGTCCCGAAGTTCGCTCCCGTACTCAAAACCGGAGAAGGGTATTGTATATCGTACATCCAGGACGTCACGCATTTCTAACACCGTTAACACACACTTTTGACACATCATTTAAACATAACAGACACGAAATGTTATATTCTGCCCTCCTAAAAAAAATAAACTTCGTCCCGAAGTTTAACTCATCATCACTTAACCCAGCTAACTACAACTAATAACTACCTGAGAACACAAATGTATAACAACTAAATAATCATCTGAGAACACCGTCATCTTCCATCTAAATTCCGATCTCAAACTCAAATAACTCAATACCAAGATTACTTTAACTACACTCTCCTTTTACACATCAACCAACTAATGTAGTAGGAACAAAACATATAGAACTCATTTGCATAGGTACCCCACAACGAAACATCAACTTGATCAAAACTACAATCTACAAACAAGTGCAATTTAAACATTAAGATTTTACAATCCTACCCAACTAAAAACATGGTTACGTCCTCGTAACCTTCATTATTATAACAAAAGTTCTCAAACTCATCGCTAACAATCGAAAGAGGATAAAAGATTCACAACTCACATTCAAGTTAACTAATCCTTACCAAAGACAATCAATATACAAGCTCTCTCAAGGAAGCATTGTTACCAAGATAAAATTATTAGTAATTATTCATTTCACCAATCATTGTAATCTCATACCTTAGAAACATAGGGGATTAATCAATATAAGAAAAGAATTAGGGTCAAAACTTAATAAATCGATTTATGAAAATTTATAACCTAATAGGTCCAGTCTGACTTTTCTTTACATAATTGTACAGATTTAGGTCAAGACACAGAATCACCAAAAAAATGAAGACAACCAGTTTCGCAGTACTTATCATCCTAGAAATATGTTTAATAGTCATAACAAAGGGTTTGGGATTTATTCACGAATGACGAATGCACATTGATTGACAAATTTTACAACTTATTGGTCGAGTCAAACAAGCGAGTAAACAGCGATATTGGAAAGTTAACATACAAGACTATCATACATAAAATTTCATTCTTGCTATTAAATATATTTAAACTGCACCCAACACCATGACATAAAAGATTAAATGTATTTAACTACACCAATTTTACAAATATCCCTTACATATCATGCTAATATCAACATACCGTGTTAACACATAATTCACTTAAATCACTACATTACATTTCCCGTTTTGACATTCGTAATTAACCATAATCCACCAATTCGCTACATGAACGAACAACATGACTAAATTAACCCACTACTTGTGAATCCGTTCTAGTTTCATTCCTCCAGACTAGCAAATATCATGGAACCATACCACCAGACATTGACTGGAAATCTCATTCCGAATTTATACTCACACGACAAAATTTAACTTCATTTTCAAAACTTTTACTTTCATACCGGACGGTGATTAACCTTCCTAACATAAATCTTATAACAGAGCCGTCCATAGAATCCATTTACAGCTTACTACGAAACTCGAAATCAGATAAACTTAATTCAATTCCTTTAAACGAAACGAGCTTAGGTGTCGACTCATATATTGTAATTTACAGGTTCATCTTATTCATTTCAGTCCTATCTTTACTAATGAACGACTATCATTGGAACCAATGCATATCATGTGAATCATCAAAAGGGTTATCCCATTATAATTGCCAATATGGTTATCATAAACAATCTTTATTAGAATATAATTGATAGTAACGACTCGAGAATATAGATATGTCAAATGTCGTGTTACAATTGCAAGAATCACTTTAGCTTTTTATGACAATATAATAACGAACATATCCAATAAGAAATAACACACTGTTTATTATCATGTCATAGGTTTAGGTTTAACTGAAATAATTTAATGCGATGAAGGTAATAAATATAACTATGGGCACACAACTCATATGAAAGACATTAGAACTCAGATGCATCCTACATGTGTGAACATTTAGACATACTCATTACTACCCTTCATGTGTAAACATTTAGACATAATTATTATAATTATTCATGCGAGTATATTAGAACAATCAAATTAACTTTTAACGCCATCAACTTTACCAAGATATGACAATATAGTTTTATATTTAGATATATCCGACCACTATGCAAATATGATGCACACACCAGAGATATTACAACATGCCAAACGTATGTAAAATATGCAACCAACTGGACTCGTATAAAATATTTCACCCTCGATTAAGAATCAAATTAAGCTATTCAATTTCACTCATACTATCATGCCAACAATGTTATCAACTAAACTTTAATTTTATCACTTGTTAAGATACATAACTACTGGACATGCGTGCTACTATCATCATATAAGGACATTATAAATTCATATTACTAAAGCTCATGAATTAACCAAACAATCGTATGAAAATTCAACATAGAACGCACATTTTAAATGTTTTGATTCACGTTGTAACTTCCAAAGACCACGAACAAATAACCGTTCGATTAAAACTTGATTCATATTACTTTTATAAAACACGGAGAGTTAAAAACACAGGGGAAAAAAAAAATTAGGTTTAAAGCACAAGAATTCCATTTTTAAAGAATTTTACAACTCAGTTGGTCCAAACAAACATGTGACAGCAATTGGTCCAAAACTTGGGTCAGTTTGCAAAACTTACCGTTTAATATAGAGACATCAAGAATTTTCGTGGTTTATCAATTTGAAAACATATGCGAATATTCGGGTCGATGGAGTTGGAATTATGCAAGGATTATTAGTATAATTTAAATGAGGATTTTTACAAAATTGTTGGTCAAAACATCACCGCACAGGAACTTCCTGACCACAGCCCACTAAAATATTTATTACTCCTAATCCGTATATCCTATAAGCATGAAACCAATACCAAATGAACACTAACTCCCAAGGCTATCTCTCATAAAAATTTCATCCATAGGCAATAAACAGAAAAGAAATGGCAGTAAGGTCAATTAAAGAGTAACATCAAACAAAACGAGTTTCAGCACTAAGTCGTTCATTTTCTATGTTCCAAACTCTTACAACCATACTATCGATACTAACTCATCCTAACTTAAATCTCACACTGTGTATTTCGTAACATCTACCCCATAGAATCCTTTCGCATCTCGATCTACTCCTTACATCTAAATCGCGATTGCTATGACTAAAACATGCAATTCAATAGTGTTTCTTATTACTATCACAAGACTATACTAGCATGGCTTTGGGATCACATAACCGCCTATTACTAGACATAATAGTACTATCAGCACATCATTCAACATCCACCTAGGTAAATATCATCAACTCGCAATTATTTTCACGCTCACGACTACCACAATCCAACACTTCATTGATTATCAATCTGAACACGAAAATTTATTTCTCATCTCCCTAACATCATATGATCACGCCATCATTCATAAAAAATACTTACCGTAGTGTTGTCCTGCAGAATGGTTAGAATATAGGGTCTCAAGGTATACATCAACTCTTTTATGCAATAATCAATGTATCAATCAGTTAACACTTAGGCAACGATATATGAATTTCATGTTCAACCTCAAGCAACTTTTCTACCCTTTCTCTCATATACACTCAGGGTTTCCGGGTCTAACTGAGAGGGCCGCTGGTTCGGTGTGAGGGGGCCCCTAACTCATACCTTACCTTAGTGTGCTCCTAACAGTTCTATCGCGGGGTTCATTTTATTTAGACTCTTCCTATGTTCATTGGATTCATTGGTTTAGGCCTGAGGATTGTTCGCTCTGATACCACTTTGTACCACCCCGGTTTATGAAGGAGCCTTTAGCAAGACATTCCCTAATAAACCGGACTGTTACCATCTCGGTTTCCCGAGGTAGTGAATAACAAATTAAACTCCAAGGCTTAACTATATAATTACTTTAACTTAATTATTACAAAACCTCTTTTACATCAAATTACAAAGAACTAACATAAATAAAGGTGAAAGTCTTCTAGATGATGATCTAGCTACTAAGTCTTCAGATCTAGTGTCTCACGCCCACCAAGCTCCCGTTCTATCTCTTAACCTGTCAAGTCTGCTCGCCAATATTTGGGTCATCACAGGTGTTCACGAATACACAGGGTCAACCACGAGGTTGAGTAGGGAAAACAATGAAACAACAAAGAAATATGATATGCACGCTCCTCCGTCACCACCATCTCCATCTCAACTCATATCTCATAACCAGTCTCATCACTCATAACCCGGAATGCCCAGCCATACCGATCCCCGGTAGACTATATATATCGACCGTAGCCGATCTGCCGACTCGCTTGGTGAGGACACCAGGGCAAGTCTGCAGAACGCGCCGGGCCTTATCACAACATCATCATCACCACACCACATCACCACAATACCCTCCATCTCCAATGCATATGAATGCTCAAAAGAAATTAATGCAACATAATATATATATATATATATATATATATATATATATATATATATATATATATATATATCATTGAACTGAGAAATCATAAAATCATGCCGGTTACCCGATGTTGTGATATCATACTCAATACGATCAATTCGGACAATCACCTTCCCGTATATAAATCATAACGTAAATCAACAACCATGAATCAAGTCAACACAATTCAACAACAACGATAATAAGTCAAGTGTATTTCCCTACCTCAGTACTGCAGTCAAATAGTCGGGTGTCCAGTAATATTCCACAACAATTCGCCCTCTGAAAGATAATTAAATGATAACGATTACTTAACTATTGCCGTTCCCAAAATAGAGAGTTATTAAAGATAGAACTTCCTAAAAATGGAAACTTTCCCGATATAGTAACTTTTCTATTTAACCAACCCGACTCAAAACCCGACTTGAATTATTTAACTGACTCGGGAATTAAATTGAATAACCAATATGATAATTAAAAGATTAAACGAATTATACGATTAAGAAAACCCGAATCAAACATTTGAACAACTCAACATCCCGACTTAACCTGTCTTTTAATTATTTAATAACTCGGAATTAAATTAATTAATTAAGAATACGACCAATTAACGAATTATAACGATTAAACTATGAAAACCCGTTTCAAAACAATTCGAATAACCCGACTCTTACCACCCACGCCTTCACTCTCGCCCACACTCCTCACGCGCCGCCTGAACCACCCCGACAACCACCAGGCCAGCACCCCACTTCGACCCCACCACCAACAACCACCACCAGCCTGGTCGACTGTCGCCGGCGAGTCGAACCAGGGATGCCATTTGGCCTGGTTCCCACCGTGCCTCACCAAGCGCCCCATTTTCTCAACCTACAACCACCGCAACTCTCACCTATCCCCTGCCAAACCACCACCGTAATGTTCGCCGCCAAACCACGCACCCAGACACAGTGGCACCACCGTTTCGACCTCCCCCAAGTCCATGGTGGCGCCACCCCAAACCTACCCGTCTAAACCCGTCTGAAAACCCGCATTATAACCCGTTTGCCACCCCCCGCCGCCTCTCTCTGCCACTACCACTGCCTAAAACCACCCTAACAACCACCACTACATTCGTCACTTACCACCCTACTCCCTTACTCAGCCAACAACCACCAGCATCCCCTCCCAAGACACGAAACAACATCCAAAAACCCGACATCAATGCGAAAACAGAGGAGATGGGTTGCTCTTACCTTTTTCTGTCGCCGCTACCGCCACCAGGGCCACCCACGGTTGTCGACAATCAGCCTACGGCCTTCCTTGCTGCGCCGTCAACACCCAGGCTCACCCTCTCTCTCTCTCTCTCTCTATGCGTGAAGGTTGGTGTTTGATGTTGATGAAGAAGGGAGGCGGGTTGAGGGAGTAAGAGAGGAGGGAGGCGGGTTGGGTAGTGTCCTATTAGGGTTAGGGTACTATTAGGGTTAGGGTACTATTAGGGTTTAGGGTTAAATGGGCTGAACAGTTATTGGGCCAACTCAAAAGGGTTAGCTCACATTTCGAATTCCTTATAAACCCGTCTCAATTAACTTACGATAGCTTAACGTAATTATCGACTCAACAATTAACCCGATATCATTAGTAATATAAAATGTATAATAATTATTATATATTAATATCCGTTTAATTGATTATATAAAATACGGGGTATTACAGTTTGATTGTCACCGTAAGTTCTTAAGACCTGATCATCCTTTCCGCGACAATTGTAAGCAATTTCTTAAAAACAGAAAAATTGAGAATCGCATAGCCGCATCGAAACTAATGGGTGATGAAGTGTGGGAATCCGTAAAAGACTTGCCTAAAATAGTTGATGCTTCTGATCAAGAATTGAAAAGATTTAAAGATCAGAATGAAGGTTGGTGGAACAAAGCATATTCTGGGAACTTCCCTACTGGAAAACGTTGCTGATTCGACACAACTTGGACGTTATGCACATTGAGAAAATTTTTTTTGAGCAACTTATCAACACAATCATGGATGTACCAGGTAAAACTAAATTTGACCCTAAGGGTAAAGAAGACTTTAATGAACTTTGCTATAAATGGCCCACATCATCTAGGTTTGTTTTATCAACCACGGAGAAAAAGGCTCTATGTGATTGGGTTGCTAATTTAAAATTCCCGGATGGTTATGCTTCGGATTTGAGTCGGTGTGTTGACCATAAAAAGATGGTGTTACATTCCATGAAAAGTCATGATTGTCATGTCTTTATGGAACGACTACTCCCCGTTGCCTTGAAAGAGTTGCTCCCGACAGGTCCTTGGAATGCAATAACTGAGATAAGCCAATTTTTTAGAGACCTGTGTACTTCTACGATTAGAGTTGATTCTATGGAACGTCTGGAGTCAAACATTGCGGAGATAATATGCAAGTTAGAGAAGATATTTCCCCCGTCTTTTTTCAATTCCATGGAGCATTTGCCTCTTCACCTACCTTATGAAGCGAAAGTTGGAGGACCTGTTCAATATCGATGGATGTATCCATTTGAGAGATTTCTTAATCATTTAAACAAAAAGATTGGCAACAAAGCTCGGGTGGAGGGTTCAATATGCAACGCTTTTTGTTAGAGGAAATTTCAAATTTCTGTTCTTTTTATTTCGAAGATCACATTGACACAAAAGCAAAAGACTTAGATGTTGGTGTAAATTCCGATGATCAGTTGAAATCTAAGTTACCCGAGTTATTCAATGATGACATGTGAACTACAATCGGGAAATGTATAGAGAGGTACTTAACTGAGAAAGAGTATGAAGAAGCTCATTTTTATGTGCTAAGGAACTGTGGGGATTTTTTAGAGACTTATGAAAAGTAAGTTAACACTTCATCATTACTCAATTGTTTTTTAATTATCAAATTAGATCGAATTTATGGGTAATTAATACATAACTAAAACATGCTTTCCCTACTTATAGGGAATTTGAGACACATATCAAAATTTATTTTCCTGATGTTACATCCTCTGATGATGTTTGGGCATCACATGACAAAAGTTTTCCGAAATGGTTCCGAAATCAAGTAAGTGATGATACATTTTCTTTGAAATTGAACTACACATTTAGATTTCTTATTAGATATTGAAAAAAATATAACTTAATTAACATTTTTTTATTCATAGGTTCATAGATTGAAGGATCATCTAATAATAGCTTTATCATTGGGTCCTAGTAACATGGTCAAGTCTTGGAGACGGTATTCCATCAACGGCTATAAGTTTCGAGCTTTTAAGAAGGGAGTTGATGTTTCGAAGTCTACGTTAAGCAATGGGGTTTCTGTGAATTTAATTGAAGGGTTGGGCTACTATAGAACCCTAAATGAAGTAATTAAGCTTTCTTATTATGCCGAGCAAAGGGTTTATAGGGTTATATTGTTTAAATGTGATTGGCTTGATAATTCCTCACGAGGACTTAGTATCCATAAGGTTTATGGACTTGTAGATGTAAACGAGAAAAAGAAACTTCGTGGACATAACCCATTTGTGGCAGCTTTTCAAGTCGATCAAGTTTGTTATGCTCCTTATCCAACCATTAAGAAAGGTAATCACGGTATACAGTGGTCCGCGGTTTTTAAAATCAAGGCAAGATCACAAGTTGATGCTCCTATTGAAGAAAGTGTCTTTCAAGAAGATGTGGTTGTGAATGATCACTCAATTTCACCGATTTTGTTGGAAGATATAGAGGATGAAGATGTATACGAAGTGGCAGTGGAAAGAGGTCAAGGGGAATATGACAGAGACATCGGAGAAGAAGGGGATGAAGATGAAGTTGAAGAACTGATTAGATACGAAAATGATGAATCAGAGGAAGAAGTATGAGTGCTTTTTTCAGAGGATGAACCTGTTTTGATTTGTAGTGACAGTGATAGTGAGGAGGACTAGTTATAATTGTAGAATTATTAATACATTTGTAAAAAAAGTTTAAAGTTTAAACATTCAATAAAATTTGCCCTCCGTTTTTTATTACTTGTCGTTCTAGCCTATTTGGTTTTTTGTTTTATACATGTCGTTTTAGCTTAACATCAATAGTGTGTTTCAATTTCCAAGGTTTGGTTATAAGAAACCTCTCAATTCAACCAATAAAATGCATTAAAGAAGAGGCAAGTGGTAATTAGTTCACAGTTTTCCATTGGATATATGAACACCAAATAAAACAATAATGGTAAAAAGTAGTATAGTTGCAAATCTTAATTTGTGAGAATCAAGTTAAAACGACATATACCCTGTTTTCCATAGTTAGTGTTTGTTTCAATTGTTTAGAAATGGTTGATTTGAACTAACAATTTTTTCTTTGAACTAACAATTTGAATTGTTTTGATGCAGTGATTATGCCGAACATTTTTCGCCGTTATTTTGGGAGCAATAGTAATGCAACTGAACATGATCAGGAGGACGAGGTGGTTGAGGATGAGGAAGATCCTGGCCCTCCATCAACAAGACAGGAGAACATGCAGGTGACTCTCTCATCGGCCCGTGCTCGGCGAGATCATTTTTGGTAAGTTTATGTTAATTTTTTTATTTTTAAAACTTAACATTTACAGTTTTAATTTCAAATATTTATGTGTTTTTCAAGTGGGATGACGAACCAATCAAGAAATATTTTACTTGGTCGTTCACCCGCAACATAGGAGATGAGTACTTCACTAGGTGGGGTGAAGCGAGTAACCCACAGCGTCAGAAGATGTGGAATTACTTTGCGGTAATTATGTTTTTCAATAATAATTTTCTTAAGTTTATAATAATTTTCTTAAGTTTATAAGAATTTTCATAAGTTTTATATAACTAATTTCACAATTGTTTTTGAAACAGACTCATGTAAGATCCATTGATCCTGGCTATGATCCTGTGCCTGAGTGGCAGTCGAGGGTAACGAGGCGGATTACCACTCTTATTAATGGACTAAAATATAATAAAAAAAGCCAAAGTGGGTGCCTGTTACTTGGTGGGAGAACCTTAGGAATAGGCCAAATGATCCTACTTTTGCCAAACATTCGAAAATCAACATGGCAAATAGGAAGTCGGGTGGGAAAGATGGGAAAGCATTGGGCACCCACACTCTTGGTCGGAAGAGTTGCTCCGATGCTTTCAAGGAATTGGTAAGTATTGTTTATATTGCTTTTAAAAAGTGGTTAATATATATGATTGACAAATATATACTTGATTTTACTTGTTTCCATACTAATTTCAGGGTTAAGAGGCCACCCCCCACAAGTTGTTCATGAAGACGAAGAAAAATAAGAACGGCGAGTGGGTTAACCCTCGAGCGGCTGAGATTGAGGTAAGTTTTTGTATTTAATTTAATATTTATTTTTATTACAAAGAACGATAATATCTTTCTTATAAAGATAGGTATATATATATATATATATATATATATATATATATATATATATATATATATATATATATATATATATATACCCCTCCGTACCACACCAAAGGTAACGTAGGAAAAATTGGAGTATTTAAGAAAAAGTGGAAAAAGTAAGGGTAAAGAGGGAAAAAATAGGTGGGGTATATAATTGTGGGTTTAATTGTGGGTTGGTAGGTGGGGTATGTAATGACATTTTGTGTAAATATCAAATGGGCATAAGGATAACTTGGTACTGTTGTGGGCCAAATAAGGAATGTTACCTTTGGTGTGGTACGTTCATTTATAGTAAGTGTTACCTTTGGTCTGGTACGGAGGGAGTATCATTTTTGACGATTTTCTCTTTTTTCAGCGTATTTCCAAGCGAAGATGAGTCAACCATTGCCACCTGGACAGTCTCCCGATGAGATTCGGGCCTACTACAAGGCTGTAGGAGGCTTTGACGAGAAGAACCGGATGTTTCGGACCGGAGATAAAGGGGCCGAAATATGGTATGATCTTCCTCCTAACAAAACTGGCCGACAGTCTTTCTCTTATGCTCCTAGCATGATTTCACAGCTTTCCACCCAAATGAATGATGAGCGAGCCGCTCGAATTGCACTTGAAAGACAGGTTCATGAACAGGCTGAACAAATGGCGGCAATGCAAAAGGCTTAGGCTGATATGCAAGCATCTCAACCCCAAACACGTGTTCACAATTTCCTCCACATAGGCGGGATGACTTTGGGGGTGGTGATGACGGGTTTGGAGGTAGTGGTAGTTTTATTGAGCCTATAATAAGTTAGAGCCTTTAGGTTAGAACCTTTAGTTTTGTTAGTATTGTCGTCTAGTAGGGAGTATGAAAAACATGATAAGACAATTCTCTTTCGTGTTTAATTAGTAAGAGAATGTACGAATTTGACTATCTTTTTATGTAAAACATTTTGCGTTCAATTCTCTTTTGTTGTCTATTGATTCCCGCATTAGCGGTCGACGTGAAAATGGATTCCCGCTTGGCGGTCGACGATTAGATGTGTTTTGCAGGTTTTGGTTATATTGGAAAAGATCCAAATAGGCATCGTGGCTGTATTTGAAACGATGCAAAAAATGCATCGTGGCTGGGCAGCAGACTGCTATTTCCAGGCCTGGTTTTTATTAAAACCGACAGAATTTCCGTCAGTATTTTGTAAAAACTGACGGATTTTCCGTCACTACCTATTTTCCCCATTTTTTCCGGAAATCACATGAAGACGCCACGTGTCACCAGAAACCGACGGAATTTCCGTCAGTAATGCAAAAACTGACGGAAATTCCGTCAATTCTATTCTTTTAATATGATTTCAGAAAAACACATGAAATGCCATGTGTCAAGGAATACCGACGGAATTTGCGTCTGTAATGATAAAAAACTGACGGAAAATCCGTCACTGTCTAGCTAGAAATAAGGACGGAATTCCCGTCAGTGATCCGTTAGTGTTTTAGTCAGGACAAGTTTTTTAGTGACGAAATAAGCTGACCCTGTTTCCTAACCGAATTTCCGTCAGTATATGGAAATACCGACGAAAAAGCCGTCAGTATGGCCTTAAATTTTCCGTCGGTATCCCGCGTTTTCGTTGTAGTGATCTTTTGTAAGTGTCTTACATGACTTACCTGTTTTAGTTCTTTGTTATGTTCGTTTCGACATTTTGTGGCTGGGAGAACCTTGAGTTACTCCCCACTGACTGTGGCGTTCATGTTTACATGAATGACATGTATTAGTTGGTGCATCTATAGGGTGAAGACATGTGTGAGCTAGCGAGCACTTTGGCCTTGTAGTCGGTTTATTAGGATTGCTTAAACTCACCTTTTATTGTATTGTCATTCGAGGGATATATTTTCCCTTACCTTGAATATCATGTTTGTATAATTTAAACATTATTTCCGCATTCGTTATTTGTATTTTGTATTTTAATGAACCCGCGCTTTAAATTTTAAAAGTTTCAAAATTTTTTTTTCCTATTTTCCGCTTGAATTTATAAGTTATATTTTTCGCTTTATCGCGGGGTGTCGCAGTTGGTATCTGTAACACCCCCATACTCCAAGTGCCTTACCAGGACCACTCAGGTATAAGGATACTACCATCTCGGTTGCCCGAGGTACTGAATATCATAAGACAATAAAGAAACGTACTTTTAAAGTAATTATAGACTAAGTGATTACATGTTCAAACCAAAACTAATAAAAGGAATTACAAGGTTCTCATACGGTCTACAGCTAAACTATCAAAGCTACTAGACTTCGTCTGACATAGCGGAAGACTTCTAACTGCCACGTGATGACTCATCCCAGCTATCCCATACGCGTCATATCACACCTGCTCAATAACTGCTCACCACCCCCGAATGGATCACCACAGTTTTTAAAACATTTAAACGGGGTCAGTACTAATCACACAATTCAATACATATATCAACAATAAGATAAACAGATAGCTGAACTGTCACACATACACACACACACACCACCAACTCCCATCGTCTCAATACTGACTGTCCACTGGACCAGCCCTGCCAGTGGGGGACCGCAGCCGTTCCCACCTAAGCCCCGCTCATCGTACGAGCGATAACCCTGTCCCTTTAATGTGCACATCCCCTTCCGTGGCGGGTTCCACGAAGGGCGAAACTAGGGCGTGAAGTCACTCCCGCAAGTGACCCCACTCAGCCGAGAACGCATCTCGAGAACCATAGACAACCAATCACAATCACAATTACAATCACAATCATCATATCAAACAACTAACTACAGCACATCACCAATATCCCATTATGGGACTAATACTGAGTAGGAAATCCTACCTGGAAAGCACAACACGCAGACGGTATCTACAGCTGTATCAAAACGGCTCCTCTACGAATTCTCCTCCTATCATACAGCACATAAAGACTACACATCACAAACTACACACCAAAACCCCCAATTCCTAAATTAGGGTTTAACCAATCTTAACAAAACATTATAAAAACTATATTAAAAGCTTACCCTCGACGCAAGGAATCCAACGACACGAAAAACGACAAGAACCGACCGTCTGAACTCCGGGAATTGCTAAGAATGCGATTAGGAAGATGAAGTGGTTGCTTTCTCTCTTAAACAGGGTTTTAGGTTTTGTAAAAGTGAATTAAAACAATGACGAATATGTTTAAATACCTTAATCGCATAATTAACAAAACCCGAGAAAACTCCCCGTAAAACCGGACACTCGATCGAGTACCCAAGGTACTCGATCGAGTACCCCAGCTACTCGATCGAGTACCCAACAGGTCAGAAACTATTCTAAAACGCAACTTACCCTTACTCGACAGAGTAAGGCCTACTCGATAGAGTACCCAAAGACTCATAAATACGGAGTATTACAGTCTTCCCTCCTTAAAAAGAACTTCGTCCCCGAAGTTCAACCCATACATAAAAACAACCATACAGACTCGACCAAGACACAACAACTTAGCTAAGGACTCAAGAACTCGACCGAACATAGAACATGAACTCTTAACACCCACTCCACCAACTATGTTTACTTCCACAACATGACTCACTATATCGTATCTACCACATATATATCTCTCACGACACCAACTCCATACATAACCAACTACCATCCTCTAATGCTGCTAGCTCCATAATATCATCAACTATCAAATCCAATACCAAGACACTCATAGACATCAAACGGGATGTTACATTCTACCACCCTTAAAAGGAACTTCGTCCTCGAAGTTTACTCACACTCGTAACCTCATCATCCAACTGTCAACACTAGCGAAATATTCTCACACCCCTAAACATCACGCTACTACAAGCACGGTCATGACCTTTAATAAAATCACCCACAACACGAATCGATCTTTTATTCTACATCAAGACTCAACTTCCGAATATATTACCATATGTACAACCGTCAAAATCTGTTTTATCGCATCCTACTCCTCTTAAGACAAATGTTACGTCCTCGTAACTCACTAATACCAAACCATATCTATATCTCATTACCCTCTGTACCACCACATGTCAAAGATAACCGTCTATAAACCAAACACTCACCATTCTTATATCCAAGGCTCCCATACATAAACATTTCCCATTCCTCAACTCATTCGGCAGCGCACCTAACCTATACCATAAACTCGTAGCAAATCACCATACCCACTCTTCATTATTACTGCCAAACAACATACCTCTCTACGTAAGGCACTTATCTCTCAGAAGCATAACTCACGGTCCGCACTCGTTACGTACACGCACACTAGATCCTCAAGTTCTTTCTTTCATTACCGCAAAATTCATACACAACTTAACATGACACTAATTTCCCCAACACCCTACACTCACTGTCTCAACAAAAGATTATGAACTACCTGCCGCTTTCAGATCATTACAACACATGTTCCACGAATCATTTTCCATTACCATGTCTACCGATGTCTCATCTGAAAACAAGATCAAAATTACCGTAACAACCTCTCACAACCGTGTCCCATCAGCAGATTATCACTATCCCATGACAACAACGAAACATATACAACTCTATTTCACATCATACTCTACCTCATTCCCAACTTAACCTGGTAAAGAAAACATGAATAAGCAAGACAACTGTCTATCAAAGACAAATCGAAACTGCAGAGAGCAACATCAAACCAAACAACAATCTATGTATAACTGGTATGTACTTTCGAAACCCGAATCATAATCATCCCGCCTACTCCACCACAACCGGTGACGGCATCACAACACCGCCACCAACAGCCACACCGTAGTGCGAAAATACCCGCATCACAGAGACTATGTACCATGCCGGATCACCACCCGAGGCACCACAACCACACCGATAGACATCACAACTGCATACAATTCCCATAAATACTGACTTAGCATAACTTCTCAAACAAGAAAAACTTACTCAAATCCACTTTATTAAATCACCACGCAACATATTATATGGATAAACAGATAAGCATCTCATGAACATCCTCTCTGCCATTTCCTAATACGCATGTGTTATCAATACACATAAAATTATAACTAGCCATGTCAAATCAATCAAATTATTACCTTTTTGGATATCATTAAATTAAATTACCGTGTCCAACATATATATATTACAGAACATTCATAAAACAATTTTATAATTATCATACCATACCACTTCTTGTGAGGTCAGAACCTCACACAAACATTTACACATATCATAGACCCGTAATCATAACCAACTAGTCAATCCTGACCACGTAAGTCACCACTCGAAAAAGGTTACCTGCCGCCCGAGTTTAACTCATATGCCCCTCATAACATATTTCCCCATTCGCACGACCATCACTTCCTGCCAAATATAATCACACCTTCACTATTCAACTAATAGCGTCCGCCTCATCTAACCACATCTTATACACTCTCACAATCATACACAACAATCAGGTCCCTACCAAATCAACCTCTTTAGAATTGCTACCTTTCTAATATTCCATCACTCTTAGCCATTAGTGATAACACCACAATGCCACCGCTGCTCGTATATCAAATCTCTTACACTCATATCAAAATAACATGGTTTTTCTACCATTTTTGGTTAACATTGCAAATAACGAACATCAAACCCATCCACAAAATTACCTCAACATTATTCCCAATGCTATCTTATTTGTATTGTCATCCAACTCTCCACCAAATATCTCGTATCGTGCCAATACTCCACCAACTTCTTACTCCCTTAATTCCTCGAAACTCATTACCAATCATGTTGCCCTGAAACTCCTATATAACCTTTAGCTAACATCCTCGTGATACCATCACATATTTCAATGGTTTCTTATCTTTATATCACATAGCTCCGGTGAACATTTTCCTCAGCTTACTTTTATCCTTCTTTTCTCTTTACACTCAATAATACCAATTAATAGTTCAACTCCTTATTCCTTCTAGCTAGCTCTTTAGAAATCTGGTTACCCCTTCGTTGCTCCAAAACTTAATTCCATTATTTTCTACCGACATCATCTCACTCTTTCTTACCATGGATCTTCTCTTATTATGCTATCACTCATACTTGCCACTAATCTATCCATAGAACCAACGTTTAATGTTCAAAGAATTGCATCCCCCTTTTTACATCTCTAGAAATCAGAATTCATTTAATACCGTTAATTACCCAAGGAAATCGCATGAGTAGTTTCATCTTTTAATAAACCAAACCTCCCAAACTCACTCACTGTCTACAAATACACCTCGCGACATGACTCCACAAAGTTCACTATATATTACTCTTCTCAACCCCTTTAAACGAACTTTCACTACATAAATCCATAACCCACACGACTCCTAACCATTTCCTTCCATAACTCTTTACACATCTCAAGCTGCCACTATCCACATTCTTACTTTCAATCTTTTCATTCTCACGTTCATTATACTCACATCATCCCTTGTCTATATTCACTTATTTTTACATTACTCAACACACAATCATATCACTCATCCCGTCTCGCAAAACGTGCGCCATGCCTCAATAAACTATACTAATCTTCCTTTTCTTTTTCCACCATCTATCATAATCACATATACTCATGTCCTCCCCACCGAACTCATACTCATCATAGTGCCACTCTTTACATCATAAGATTGGGTAACTTACGCTTCAGGACCAACACATACGTAAAACAATGCATAAAGAAGTAATACAACACCTTTGAATTAAACATAATATGCAACGAATGTCAAAAGACAAACATATGACCCGAAATACGCATATGACCGACAGACCCCACTCGATCGAGTACTTAACCTACTCGATCGAGTTGAGGCTACTCGATCGAGTGCCCAACATGCTCGATCGAGTGCCCCGACTAACCCAAACGGACCTTCGATCTCGACTTACTCGACCGAGTAGCCGGCTACTCGATCGAGTGACCCCATACTCGATCGAGTGCCCGAGGTACTCGATCGAGTGCCCAAAACACGATTCTGGTCAAAATAACGACAAGTACCCACTCGATCGAATCAAACCCACTCGATCGAGTCAAACCCACTCGATCGAGTCATGCAGACTCGTGAATACTACCCGAATGTTATCTCACATACCCTAACGTACTATGCATTCATTATTATTTCAACATTATGATTACAACTACGCATTCAAATCTGCGCGACTCCTCATACAATTAACAAAATAATCTACTTCGTGTTATCAAGTGCCACGTTATAAACAACCATCATGCTTTTCATCCAATTTGTTATATAAAACACATATCATTGAACCTCTATTCTTCATGTTACTACTTACCAAAAGTCAAACATTACCATCTATCATGCTCATATAACATTCAACTTTCAATCATGTATTACCCGCATGTTTTAAATTTTCATAACTTTTCATAACACAAACCACACCCATACACTACAAATCCTATTTCCATGTTGCTAATACAACAACATTACAAATCCACTTCATCACACATCATCATATACGAACTACTTTCTTTTTCTACCATATCATTCATCATTCTCATATACTTTTCCAACGATTCCAACCAACATGTCAACCAACAATCATGCAACATGCTTTCAACAAACCATATACAAGACAATTAACATACACGCCGCACATATACACACGGACTCCACGTTCCCATACCATGTGATTGGCTTAAGTATCATGGGGCCAAGATTTTGAAGTGAGGGCGCCAACTCACCCAAAACCTAGCATCGGTAGGGGCTCCCATTACACATACACCAGGTTCATTTTATTAGACTCCCTATGTTCATTATGTTCATTTGTTACTGGTTCCAAAATCGTCGCTCTGATACCATTTGTAACACCCCCATACTCCAAGTGCCTTACCAGGACCACTCAGGTATAAGGATACTACCATCTCGGTTGCCCGAGGTACTGAATATCATAAGACAATAAAGAAACGTACTTTTAAAGTAATTATAGACTAAGTGATTACATGTTCAAACCAAAACTAATAAAAGGAATTACAAGGTTCTCATACGGTCTACTGACTAAACTATCAAAGCTACTAGACTTCGTCGTCGACACAAACGGAAGACTTCTAACCGCCACGTGATGACTCATCCCGGCCTATCCCATACGCGTCATATCACACCGCTCAATAATCGCTCACCACCCCGAATGGATCACCACGTTTTTAAAACATTTAAACGGGTCGAGTACTAATCACACAATTCAATACATATATCAACAATAAGATAAACAGACATAACCGAATCACACACACACACACACATACACACCACCAACTCCCATCGTCTCAATACCGATCGTCCACTTTGGACCGGCCCGCCCGATGGGGGACCGCAGCCGTTCCCACCTAAGCCCGCTCATCGTACGAGCGATAACCCCGTCCCATTAATGTGCACATCCCTTCCGTGGCGGGTTCCACGAAGGGCGAAACTAGGGCGTGAAGTCACTCCCGCAAGTGACCCCACTCAGCCGAGAACGCATCTCGAGAACCATAGACAACCAATCACAATCACAATTACAATCACAATCATCATATCAAACAACTAACTACAACACATCACCAATATCCCATTATGGGACTAATACTGAGTAGGAAATCCTACCTGGAAAGCACAACAAGCAGACGGTATCTACAATTTGTATCAAAACGGCTCCTCTACGAATTCTCCTCCTATCATACAAACACATAAAGACTACACATCACAAACTACACACCAAAACCCCAATTCCTAAATTAGGGTTTAACCAATCTTAACAAAACATTATAAAAACTATATTAAAAGCTTACCCTCGACGCAAGGAATCCAACGACACGAAAAACGACAAGAACCGACCGTCTCGAACTCCGGAATTGCTAAGAATGCGATTAGGAAGATGAACTGGTCGCTTTCTCTCTTAAACAGGGTTTTAGGTTTTGTAAAAGTGAATTAAAACAATGACGAATATGTTTAAATACCTTAATCGCATAATTAACAAAACCCGAGAAAACTCCCCGTAAAACCGGACACTCGATCGAGTACCCAAGGTACTCGATCGAGTACCCCCTTACTCGATCGAGTAATTGACCTACTCGATCGAGTACCCAACAGGTCAGAAACTATTCTAAAACGCAACTTACCCTTACTCGACAGAGTAAGGCCTACTCGATAGAGTACCCAAAGACTCATAAATACGGAGTATTACAGTATCAGCGCCAATGTTGCTCCCGACGCACACACGTGTACCCCAAATTTAACATATGAACTTGACCTTGAATAATGAATGAGAGATGGGTAGAAATAAGGACCTGAGTTGGTAGTCTCTTTGTGTATGCTTCGTGGTAGGTTCTAACATGTTTGTTGACTGTCAATTATTTTTGTACCCTTGAATCAATAACCGTGAGCTCACCTACGTGATGATCAAGATTTGGTGCCTAGTGATACTGTCGTTTTGTACCAAAAATAAATACCTAAGTTACTACTAACAGAAGTCAACGGTAAGTAGGGTCGATCTCCACAGGGAGGCTATTTTGCTAATTATTTGTTTAACTCAGTCCGTCAGGATGTCACGAAAATGGGGGTTTAAATGTGATTTTCTAAACTAATAAGAGTAAGGAAAAGAGAATAAGAGAAAGGGATTAAACAGATAGAGAAAAACAGCTAAGACAAACGGTTCACCATAATCATCCGGTCAACTAATCTAGGTCTCAGGTCAATGCAAATACGGTCTAAGGGGTAACGAACGTCGCCTTTCGGTCCTTAATTCACCCTAAAGTGTAAACAGCTTAACTTTCGCCCTCACTGCAATACTCTATTGTTCGCTACTAGTCTAGCCTTTTCCAACCTTTCGGTCCAGGTCAAGGATCACTAAGAATTAAAGGTCTAATTGCGTCGACTCAATTAGGCAGTTACAATTAAATGTAGCATTTAACCAACAAAGACAAGTACCAAAGCATTAACCTAATAAATCAATTACTCTCCCTTCATAATTATGGATCCCCTATAGTCTTAGCATAAGAAAATTAGCTACTCATAATCAATGAATTAACAATAACAACAAATAGATAATTGAGACTTAACATGATAATAAAACTAAAAGGATTGAAACAAGCAATTATGATAACAATAAAGGGAAGAAGGAATTAAAGCAATAAAAAGGATTAAAGGATTAAAGAAGAGAAAGAAATTACAATCCAAGCGAATCCGGCGTAAAGAACACAAATCCGAGTGAAAATAATCCCGAAATAAAGTAATGTTGAAGAGGGAAAAGCAACGTAACAAGGTTTACTGATGAGAGTGTTTGATAATATGAAAAGATGATCCTAATTAACCTAGTAAAGTGTGCTTAAATAGCAACAGAAACAAGTTTAGCGAAATAAAACATCACGCGGGCTAATTAAAGCCCAAACCCATCAAAACCACTCGATCGAGTGGATTAAAACCACTCGATCGACCAAACTAGAGCTTAAACCCCTCGATCGAGTAGAAAAAGGACTCGATCGAGCAAACCCAAATATGAAACTGGTCGATCGAGAAGAAAAAGGACTCGATCGAGCAAGTCCTAAAATGAAACTACTCGATCGAGTAGTTTTCAGCAACAATTCCCTGCTTTGCGCACTGAACTTCAAACGGCTGCCATTTCTTCGTTACTTGGGCAAATAGGGCGATTCCGGTGGCGTTGGAAAGCTAAGAGGACAAAATTTTATCTCCAATTGGAATCACCTGAATATCAGTTGTAGAACACGAGATATGGCTCTCCAAAGTAGGCACTAGCAATTTGAAGTTCTTCCTTTGCTCGCCTAGCTATCTTTCTTCTTTGCGCATCCCAAAATAGCTACATTCCCGCTCCAAATTCACTCTTCCTCCAAATGCATGCTAAACGGACGGTAAAAGGCTCGATTTAGCTCCTCTTCGGTTAATTCCTGTAAATTACATAAAAAGAACCAAAGTAGGATATTCGGGGGTATTTGTAGCTAGATGCTACATAAATAGTACAGAAATGCGTGTAAAAATGAGGTAAAAACCTTATATAAAAGACACGCATCAAATCTCCCCAAACCAAACCTTTGCTTGTCCCCAAGTAAATCTGAATGCAGCTAAGAAACAACAGTGGAACGGGACCAACGCATCAGCTACAAATCACCCACTAAAACCAATTTAATGCAACAAAATGACAAAGTGGCAAATGAGAAGTACAAACGAGTTAAATCAATGTTTCAAACTTACTGAACCGTCGACCTTGCAAGATTCAAAAGATATCGGACTCTCACGGGTCGCTCGTCACTCAAAATTAGGCACAAGGTGAGTATATATGTGAAATATAGGAAGAAGTAAGACACTCACCTAACTCGACCTATAAGAACATGCATGCAGTTAACATGAATAAAGCCTCTACAACCGTACATATGCATTCCAACCATACTAATGACCAAGACACATGCCGAGGACTTACATTTGGGTAAGTGAGGTAATGGGTAAGAAGGGGCTAAAATGAATTTGGATATGTGGGGTTAATAGCCAGGCTAGCAACAACGAATCCAAATATAAACTGCATCCCAACTTCGTACTCAATATAGCAAGATGAAACGGTGCAAAACCATGCACTAAACTCACGAAACACCAAAAATCGTCAACTCCCCATAAGATATAAATAAGACATGGGAGTAAAAATCATTATCCAATTTCTTTCTTTTTTCTTCAACATGATTTTTCTTTCTTTTCTTTTTCTTTTCGCTTTTTTTTTTCGTTTTTTCGTTTCATTTTTTTTTTCAACAATTCTTTTATTTCATTCCCTTTGATTCTTCCACCATCCTCTGAAATCAGATAAAATAACCATATTGCAGTAGCACATTCCAACAACTACTCATCATTAGCTCGGCTAGGGTAGGAAGTATTATAGAAAGTAGTTAATAGGACAAAAAGGCAATTTGGCTATGTGGGGTTCATGGGTAGAATGAAATAAGGGAACTGCCTCTCCTAACATGTGTCACCATCCACAGACCGAATGCATACAGGTATTGAGAAGACTAGACTCATGCTTATGCAAATTAATGTTACATGCCTTAAAGAGAGTACTACTCACATCCTAAATGGAACCGGTCATGAATGTCACCAGTTTATAAAGCTCTAACCTCAGAATGTAATGTAGCTTGCCGACACAATGAATCAAGTCTATTCTTTCAGATAAGAGAGAAACAAAAACTCGTAGATTGTGCACATAATCATGCCAACTAAATGTCAAGAATATGCAGGGCTCAAGTAAGGGTTCAAAGTAGCGTCACAGTTCAAACGTTCCGACTCAATTTAAACATGAAATTTTGAAATTTTTTTGCATTTTATGATTTTTATATGATTTTTTGAATTAATTAAAACAACAATGCATGCGAGAATAAATAAACGTGCAAGCAAAAATGCAAGAAACATGCAGACACAGATATGGATGCATACCTCTCCAAACCAAACCGTACAATGCCCTCATTGTACCAAAAATAGGGAAAGAAATGCAAACTGAAGAGAAGAGGATAAATGGAGTCGGAAAACTTACAAAACGTCATATAAAGGGACCTCCCCAAACCGACCATGAACATGGGAGGTCAAAGAAAGTCAAACAGTAGCTCCATAGACGGAAAACAGCAGCTGGGAGTCAAAACTACTCGATCGAGCACCTGGAACAGCTCGATCGAGTGAACTGGTGCATGGAAGGACTCGATCGAGCAGAAAACCGCTCGATCGAGTGGGCGTGATTTTGTAAATGGTCGGTCGAGGACAATTATCACTCGATCGAGTGAAAACTATCCCAAAAAGTGCTCGATCGAGCTAAAAACCACTCGATCGAGTACTTAGACCTGCAAAACACGCAAATAAAGCAAGGAAATACATAGGGAGTTCGTAAATCAGCGTATAAAGTTCAACAACAAGCTAAGGAAAAATGAAAAGTTCTAAAATTCCGGCCGCCTCCGTAGCGCTAGTTTCGAGATAGGTCCAGCTCGACCTTCTTCCGAGATCATCCAAAAGCACAAATCATCGGCCTACTACTAGGCCTCGATCGGACGCGGTAGCTTCAAAGAATCGTCAGCGGACATCCGCCTCCTGACTTGGCAATGTAAGAACAAACAGCTTGACTTCCACAGATCCGGGTCCCAATCTATCACCTCATCACGCAGCTTTTTCCTAGACGGTGTGGCTTTATCAACACCTCCTCCTGGGTCGTCTATCCAGGCAGTTCCAGACTTCATGCTAAGAGCACCCATCTCACCTCCCGGGTCTTTGAACTTGTCAAGACCTTTAGAAAGAGAAACAAAGACATGTTCCTCCAATTCGCTCCCAGAATGGGGCGGAGGCATCATAAAAGCAGCAATAATATGTGACTCAGAAGGACTATCAGACGGTGTATCAAAGGACTCTTCATGAGGGACATCATCACATGGCGTGATGTGTATGGGTTCCCTAGGGTCATCAGACTTAGTAAAAACCAAGTCCTCCCCTCCGACCTGAAAGGTAAGTGTCCCAACCCCGACATCGATAATTGCGCCAGCGGTGCACAAAAATGGTCGTCCCAAAATAATGGGAACATTGCGGTCTTCGGGTATGTTTAAGACAATGAAATCTGCGGGAAAATAGAAATTCCCGATCCCAACAGGTACGTCATGTAAAGCTCCTTTGACCCGTACATAGGAGTAATCAGCCAACTGGACAGTCGTTCTAACGCGCGTAAACTTAGTCAGTCGCAATTTCAACGCCAGCGACAAAGGTAAAATGTTGACACTAGAATCGAGGTCACATAAAGCATTATCAAACGAATGGGTCCCTATAGAACATGGTATAGAAAAACGAACTGGGTCAGACATTTTGGGCGGGGTCCCATTTCGAAGAAGTGCGCTGCACTCTTCAGTCATAGCAACATTCATTACCGTCTCACTAGCATCCCTCTCAGACCAATCAATCTGAGAAATAAAATTAGCATAAGTAGGTACCTGAGTGATCATCTCATCGTAATGAGCAGCGACATTGAAAGCTCGTATGCGGTCCAGAAATCTACGGTGTGGCAGCAGTCGTTTTGGATAAGGAATTGACTGAACCGTAATACTACTCGATCGAGTAGTTTCCTCATCATCTATAGTCAGTTGAGGATCAGTGACTGGCTGAATGAATGCTTCTTCCTCAAGAGTCTTCGATCGAGTGTTTACATCCTCTCGATCGAGGGTTATAGCATCAGTCTCATTCGATCGACCGGTTTTATCACTCGATCGAGTGATTTCTTCAGCAATTTCAGTCGATCGAGTAAAAATTCCACTCGATCGACCATCCTCAATTTATGTAATGCTTGATCGACCATAATTATCACTCGATCGAGTGATGGGATGAATAAGTTCACTCGATCGAGTTGATTTTTCACTCGATCGAGTGTCTGCATTGCACGCAGCAAGTATTAATTCCAAAATCTCGTCTAAACCATCCTCCGGGGTATCTTCATGAAACGGAATGGTGTCGGTGTTGATAGCATACACCGTCTCACATTGCTCTTGCTCGGTAATTAATTGATCATACCGAGTCTCTAGCTTCTTCATACGGCTATCAAATTCCGCACTAGAATTATGACACTGTAGTGTAAGTGCCAATATTGTTGACTTCAGTTCTTCCACCTCATCATTCCTAGCAGGTGAAGGGGTTGGTTGCGGTGGAAACAAATAACAAGGCTGTTGATAGCCTTGTTGCATCAACGGTTGTGGTCGAGGAGCGACATCATAGTAATTACCACAACCCCAAGAATCTTTCCTCTCCCAATTGGCAGATTTTTCAGTTTGAGCTTCAAACTGAGCAATAAGTCGGGAAACGGACGTCATCTTGGCAAAGAATCGAAGGTACTCAAGCCTTCCCTTCGATAATCTTTCTCTAAAAACTGACTAATAGACCTGTAGACCTATCAAAACAAATAGCTGAAGAAAAAGATTAGAACGGCCTCAAGGTACTCAGTCTTCCCTTGAGGTGAAAAAATGACAAAATTAAAACAGATAAAAGCGTCGCCTCCCAAGCAACGGCGCCAAAATTTGATAATCTTTTGTCGTTTTGTACCAAAAATAAATACCTAAGTTACTACTAACAAAAGTCAGCGGTAAGTAGGGTCGATCTCCACAGGGAGGCTATTTTGCTAATTATCCTGTTTAACTCATCCGTCAGGATGTCACGAAAATGGGGGTTTAAATGTGATTTTCTAAACTAATAAGAGTAAGGAAAAGAGAATAAGAGAAAGGGATTAAACAGATAGAGAAAAACAGCTAAGACAAACGGTTCACCATAATCATTCGGTCAAGTAATCTAGGTCTCAGGTCAATGCAAATACGGTCTAAGGGGTAACGAACGTCGCCTTACGGTCCTTAATTCACCCTAAAGTGTAAACAGCTTAACTTTCGCCCTCACTGCAATACTCTATTGTTTGCTACTAGTCTAGCCTTTTCCAACCTTTCGGTCCAGGTCAAGGATCACTAAGAATTAAAGGTCTAATTGCGTCGACTCAATTAGGCAGTTACAATTAATTGTAGCATTTAACCAACAAAGACAGTACCAGCATTAACCTAATAAATCAATTACTCTCCCTTCATAATTATGGATCCCCTATAGTCTTAACATAAGAAAATTAGCTACTCATAATCAATGAATTAACAATAACAACAAATAGATAATTGAGACTTAACATGATAATAAAACTAAAAGGATTGAAATAAGCAATTATGATAACAATGAAGGGAAGAAGGAATTAAAGCAATAAAAAGGATTAAAGGATTAAAGAAGAGAAAGAAATTACAATCCAAGCGAATCCGGCGTAAAGAACACAAATCCGAGTGAAAATAATCCTGAAATAAAGTACTTGTTGAAGAGGGAAAAGCAACGTAACAAGGTTTACAGTAGAGTGTTTGATAATATGAAAAGATGATCCTAATTAACCTAGTAAAGTGTGCTTAAATAGCAAAAGAAACAAGTTTAGCGAAATAAAACATCACGCGGGCTAATTAAAGCCCAAACCCATGAAAACCACTCGATCGAGTGGATTAAAATCACTCGATCGACCAAACTAGAGCTTAAACCCCTCGATCGAGTAGAAAAAGGACTCGATCAAGCAAACCCAAATATGAAACTGGTCGATCGAGGAGAAAAAGGACTCGATCGAGCAAGTCCTAAAATGAAACTACTCGATCGAGTAGTTTTCAGCAACAATTCCATGCTTTGCGCACTGAACTTCAAACGGCTGCCATTTCTTCGTTACTTGGGCAAATAGGGCGATTCCGGTGGAGTTGGAAAGCTAAGAGGACAAACTTTCATCTCCAATTAGAATCACCTGTATATCAGTTGTATAACTCGAGATATGGCTCTCCAAAGTAGGCACTAGCAATTTGAAGTTCTTCCTTTGCTCGCCTAGCTATCTTTCTTCTTTGCGCATCCCAAAATAGCTACGTTCCCGCTCCAAATTCACTCTTCCTCCAAATGCATGCTAAACGGACGGTAAAAGGCTCGATTTAGCTCCTCTTCGGTTAATTCCTGAAAATTACATAAAAAGAACCAAAGTAGGATATTCGGGGGTATTTGTAGCTAGATGCTACATAAATAGTACAGAAATGCGTGTAAAAATGAGGTAAAAACCTTATATAAAAGACACGCATCACCTAGTGCCGAAAATTGAAGATTTGTTCAACTTTTGAAGAATGCTTCTACTTCCTCGAAGATATTCCTCGTTCTTGTGTACCTTGCCATGTTCTTTTACTTCTTGATGCTTATTTCTTCTTCAAAACTCTCTTTGCTTTTACCTTGGAAGCTACTCTTGTACCCTCCCAACTTTTCCTTTGTTCCTTGCTTATCCTCCCTTAATGCCTTTTTGATAGTTCTCTTTCTTTTGTGGGATGTTAATCTTGGTTGGATAATTTGGCTTTGAGGAGTTTGTTTGTGGTTGACCCATAACCCTGGTTTTGAGAGGTTGTGATGTTAGAAAGACTTAGGTAGTGTGATGAGACATACTTAGTGATTCTTACACCTAGTTCCTTGATAAAGTGAGTATAATTGATTGGTGGATTCTATGTGTTAAGTGCGGGTTGTCTATGTTGGAGTTAGTGTCCTCCACAATAGTGCGTTTACATAATAAAACTCATTAAAGGTATATCATCAGATATTTTATTATTTGATCATTGTCAGTTGATTAACGTAAATCGATAACGATTGGCTGACTAGAGTTTGACGTTATTGTCGTGAGACGGCGGTAATCAACTGACCCCTTTCGGTCACACCTAAAGGAACAACCCCAATTGACTACTAATTAATTGTATGAGATACAATTTATTTAGTCCCTTGATTTATAGACTAAGAGGTTAGTCGATTATTTTAGAGAAATTTCGAGTTGCGAACTCGAGGGACGACAGTTATTATTTAATTATGCGATAATTGAATAATAAATTTTGGGAGACGGGTTTTAGTTAATTAATTGTTAATTCACTAAAATTGTACTAATTGATTAATGTGATTAATATTAGTACGTAAATAATAATTATGCGATAATTGAATAATAAATTTTGGGAGACGGGTTTTAGTTAATTAATTGTTAATTCACTAAAATTGTACTAATTGATTAATGTGATTAATATTAGTACGCAAATAATATGTGTAGCGATACATGTATATTTACGGAGTGATTTGAACGAATTAATTATGGAAGTATTTAAACATGAAACGATGTTTAAAATAAAATTACACGTATTTGTGCGACAAATATAAGAACCAATATGGACCCGTAAATGGGCAAGTGGACCGTGTAAATGAAGTTAGTGGATGATTATAATCATTTCACTTTTACTTGTTTTTCTTCCATAAGTTGTCATAACATCTTTGTGCATGTGACAAAAGATTGGACAATATTAAAACAAATTGACTCCTTCACTCCATCAATCCCACCCGCCACTTCCTCCATAATAAGACCAAATTGTTGTTCATTTTCTACACTTGACTTGTACACTTTTGCATGTGAAAAAATAATTGGTCTTTCTCTCTAAAAAATCATAAGCATCATTTTACTAAGAAGTTAGTATCAAAATTTTATTACTAAGATGTTAGTAATATTTACATATTATCAAGGGTAGTCTTACTTATATCTAGTTAATATTAGTAAGGTTGTTGGGTAAGTTCTTGGGTGGATTAAGGAAGGAGACCTTCTACTTTGGAGGTTGGTTTTTGGAGGATCTTCCATATTCATATAGCTCAAGAACAAACTAGTAAGGTGAACTAGTTTGTGCCCATTTTACCATAAAATCAATGTAAGGAAATTGTTTTTCCTTATACTTTCATTTTTATGATTTTATATTGCATGCATGTTACATAGACCACTAAATGAACATATTATGAGATAATTTGTTTTTAATTAGAGAGTCTAATTAGGATATATGATCTTTCAGTCTATGATACTAAGGTTATGGAACTTAGCCTTATTGTTTATACCTGGAGTTTGAGAACTTGGTAACTCGAGTATTGTTGCTTGGGGTTTTGACATGGAGTAGAGTCTATGATGAGAGCTTGGAAGGAAACACCTCGAGGACGTTGTTGGCCATTAGTGATGAAAGTGTTACTTGGAAGTTTGAGTTGAGCTCGAGGTTAGCATAGTCGGTATATTTTTGTGAGTATTGTGATGATTACATAAGAACCATGTTAGGCGAGAGTTGTTGCTAGTTTTGGAATCTCATTTGGGTATTCACTTTGCGACAATGAGGACTAGTAGCCAGAGTTCTTGAGATGTAATTATAAGTTGGGATCGATAGATGTTGAACTGAGATGAGTTAGATGTTTTTGGTGGTTGTCTCGTAGTTTGGAGAATGTCACCATCTATGCTTTAGGTTTCGAGAGTATAACAAGACCTCTTTGGGATAATAGAATGTGCAAAAGAACTTTTGAATTTGGATTTTTTATTGAGGGTTATACCATTTTGAGAAACTCATAGTTGACACTAGTTGGATATGAGTATAGCTTTGTTAGGAGCTTTGACCTTGATCTCGTGGAGGTTGTCTGTAGATGTTTGGGGATTTAGAGTGGTGAAATCACACTTATAGTGAAGTACCTTGTTTCATGGAATAGCTTAGGATGAAGTAACGTAAGTGTTTTGAGGAAACTCTTGGGAGTGATGTGGTTGTGAAATCGATTTCATTAGGAAGTTTTCGGGACCGTTTAGGACGACGTTGTTATTTGAGATTCGAGTATCTGGCGTTTCCTTGTTGTCTAATTTCCCTTTTTCTTTGATCCTAAGCGTTACCGTTCTTACCTCTCCTCCTCACTTCATCATGCCCCTCCTTTAAATTTGATGCTCGTAACCTATAAAACTCTATCTTTGACATCCTTGTTGATTTGACTTCAACTCTTACCCCTAGGAAGTTCATCATAGCTCTTTTGTTGTAAGTTTGGATCCTCTTAGCTTACCTCGTATTTCTGATGTCTAAGTTACTTTTCATTTCGTACGATTTCCAAACATTTCAAGCTACCATTTTTGATTCGTTGTTAAAAATTTATGTTACTCTTACAAAACTATACCTATTTTTAAAAGGTTTGAAAAAGAAAATTTGATTTAGTTCTCTAATTGTTCCTTGAGTATAAGCTTATTTATCATGATTTTAGTTGCTAAGCCCGAGCTACTTTTAATTTTGCTTAATTTCTGACTAACTTCGATCTATTTACGATTTCTTTGTCAAAGTTTAATGTTATGTTTTCAGGAATTTGACTCCCTTTTGGGTTTAAAAGTGAAACCTTTATTTCTAGTTTGACTTTTGCAAAAGAAAATTTGAGTGGATTACCTTTTTCTTTTGATTTTGACGTTGACCGGACGTTAGAACTCGTTATTAGAGACGTTTAATAACTTGTTCTACGCTTGTCGGCGAGTAATTTTTGTCTTAAATTTGTCTTTGACATGGAAAGTTAGCGTTTTTATGTGCACGACAAGAGCAATTTCGTTCCATGAAGGAGACTTATACTTTTGAAAATTCTCCATAAATATTTTTGGAAGTATTTTGATTTTTGATATATGCAAATAATTTGGTTTTTGACCTTGTCTTTGATTCAGAATGTTGATGTTCTTGAATGCGCAACGAGAACACTTCCGTTCCTTTGATGAGAACCTGGTACTGTTGGAAAATTCTACATAAAACTTTTGAAAGAATTTTAATTCTCACAAATAATAACCTTTTAATGTTTTGGTTGCCGATTTCCAAAAAAAAAAAAAAAAAATCCAGTTTTATATTTATAACCTTTCATTTTCTACTTTCAAGTTTCGAGGACGAAACTTTTTAAAAGGTGGGGTGATTGTAACACCCGCGAATTTTCTAGTTTAGCATTTATAAATTTATTAACAATTCTATTGTTTTATTTATATTTTAAATTATTTAATTTAATTAGATTCATTTTAAACATGATTTTTACAAAAATCTATATATATAGACACACACACACACACACACACACACACACACACACACACACACACACACACACACACAATCACATAGTAAAAATAGCGGTAATAATAACAATAATTTCCCGTCTTAAATTATAGTAGATTATAGACATACTTCCGTCTAGCAAAAATCGTCACATTTAACTTTTGAATCTAAACTAATCCGAACCAATCACAAGTCGACAACTCGTACCTACCTTTTTCAACCCATTTATATAAAAATTATTATTATATATATAATATATACACTCTCGTGTCCCCACCCATCCCCCTCATTCTTTCTTCTTCTTCTTCCTTTCTTTCGGATAAACAAGCAGTAACAACAACAATATACAACTCCATTAACATCCTCCCTTAAATCTTAGATTTCTCTCTCATTTCTCGACCAAATTCTATAATTCTTGCACCATTCTCCCCCTTACTCCCTCCTTCATCTTTCAAGGTAATAAAGTCTCGTTTTTTTTATGGTTTCGTTTTCGCCGTCTTATATAAAATTTCGGTTTTTCCTTAATCCTTCCGTTTCCTTACCCCTTGATGAAGGTTTCGAAGACCCGGAGGAAGACTCAAGTTTTTGGAACCGTTTATTCGAAGATTAAGGAGCGCTTTCGAGGTAACGGTGATAGGTTACTCGACAAAGTGTCGAAACTTCGTCCCTCTTACTCGATTTTCACTCTTTTGTCTTAAAGTTTGGTTCTTTCCTTTTTTTTTATATAAATGGTTGAATGTGTCGGAATAATACTCGACTTGTGTGCCTATTTGGAGTGTTTTAATGTCGTATGTTTACATGACGAATTTTCGTCTTAATGCGCTCGTAAATGGTCCTGTTTTGGCACGGGTTTGGGCAGGGGATTGTACTGTTTTTGGGACAGTTTTGCTTTGCACTCTCTGACATTGCCTACCCTACTATATTGTTATTTAGCAATGGATACAATAATCACCGGATCCTCCAGTGAAGTCGTCACTTGATGACTATAATGGCAATGAGGTACTGAAGTAGTGAAGTAGGCTAGAAGTTGCTCTCAAATGACTCCTTGAAAACGAGAAACCATCTAACCAATCAAAAAGGAGGTTAATGATTGATTTTAGTGATGGAATTTTTGAATAATTATTGTCTTGTTATTGCCTTGGGCTTGTCATTGTTTATCGAGTGGGCTTGCTATGTTCCATTATTTTGACTTGTTATGTATTATCAATTGGGCTTGTGCTTCTTGTTTTTATCCTCCCTTGTTTATTTCAAGTGTTGGTGAATATTGGTTACTAAATGATTGGGATTTATTATGGTTATTCAATTGGGTTTATTTGTCTTGTTTATCTAGTTGGGCTTGTCTCGTTTATTTGATTAGGCTCGTTTACATCCTATGTTATTGGGCCACGCTTTATGGTACTTTTGGTGCCAATTCTGAGTTATTGGAAATAATTAAATTCCGTCTCATGCTTTATATAACTTAATTCGTTAAATATCGTTCATTCATATATTTTTCTCTCATTATCATAAATGTGGAATTTATTATTTATTAATGTCAAAATTTGATGAAATATCTTATTTACCTATAATATGAATTTTTAATCCGTTCGTTCTCATTTATTTGTCGTATCTCAAATACGAGTGAATTATTCTACTTGTTTAATTAAGTTGAGTCATTTATAATTAATGCTTATTTTGCTTATAATAGGGTTATTTGATGGGAATAATCCCAACTATTGCTCATCTGCTCTTAATAATCCGAATTACGTTTTAATTCATAATAAACCCAAGTTTATGCATTCTCTTCCAATAATAGACTAGGTAACCGGATACCTTTCAAACAGGTAATCACTTTTTTTTTCCTTTCTAATTCTCATAATCTACATCCATTACAATAATTCCAAAAATCACACTCTCTTCAATACCAACCCAGATCAACTCCGACGAGCCCGACTGCTTCATTACGATTCACCACCACCAGCGACGCATGACCTCACCGAACTGCAACCTCCTCTTCGTTTTTTCGCCCCTGAATCCTTCCTCGTCTTCTGGCTCTTCTTCAACTTCACCTCTTACCCCGCCACCGCACCGTCCTTGTCGACAAAAATCAATAAGTAGCCACCTCCTAACTGCATCGAAGCCTGCAACTTTAATTGCCAACCTCAAACCCCAAATTTTCCGACATCAAAGCCCCATATTCTCCATCTCAAAATTATATCGACTTACCAGTTGCCAATTATTTTACCCAATTTGCCACACTCTCTCTCTCCTGGCGTTTCGGAACACCATCAATGGCAACAACAGCGATAAAGATAACCCTACAGAGCTTCGGTGGAGAGGCCTTCGAGGTCTGTAGCTATGGTGTTTGTTAATTGTTACGAATAAACGTCAAACCGCTGTCATTGATGAAGACCTCGAAGTTGGAATTTTGAGTTTGTTAAAGTTGATCAGTAGATGGTGTATTAGAACAATAAGATGTTAAAATAAGGGGAGGGAGAAATTGATGGAGGATTAAAATAGGGAAGATGGAGAAGAAGAATAAAGAATTAAAAAGGGAGGAAAATTGATGGAGGAAAAGTAAGAAGGCAGAGGAGAAATAAAAAGATGAAAGATGGGACCTACACCTATGTCAACCATTACATTACCTCTTGTTACCGGTCAAAAATTGCACAAGTTCAGTATAAGAAAATTAAGGTCATTAGTCGGATTATTCTCAGTTAAATAATAGTTCGGATTAATATGAGAAGGACAGTCATAGTTTGGATTATTCTCATCAATTAACCCTATTATAAATGGTTCATTTCCGTTTATTTACACGTTTATTCAAGTGACAAGTATTTAAGAAATGAGTCACTAATCTATGTTTACGAGTATAACCGGACTTGGATTGTCTTACTTGATTCATCATTCGGTCATTATATGTATTAGTCTCTTTCCAAGTTGATTCGTATCGCTTGTTTGAGTCGTATTCTTATGATAATGCCTTTATGCTATACCGTATTGCTTGACTTATCTTTACGCCTCTTTCAGACTGTCCTGCCGATTGTGGGTTCTCGATTTCCAATTTAGGGTTCGGGTCTTGGATGCGGACTGTCCTGCCGCATGTCGAATCGGGAACTGTACAGTCCCGAGAGTCTGGCCAGATTTAGACTAGGACTGAGTCTTGGGAGTACCATTGTCGTCCTATCAGGGGAATTATATATTTATATATATGAGTAGTAAAGGTCTTGCTTGGTTATAGATATTGGTATTTATCTTTCAAGGCAAGAGTTATGCCTTGTGTTGTTAGTCTTGGTCCTATCGGATACTAGAGGTGAGATGCAAGCCTTTTAGTTGCGATTATGATTGCCGGGATTGATGTTCCCATCCGTTCTTATGGTGAGATGCAAGCCATAAGTATGAATGTGACATTAGTAGCCACGTCCCGTGCAATGTTTGTTAAGAGATTTTAAAAGTAATGGCTACAGTTCTTATTTGATCCCTTACTTAAATGCTTCACATGATTCGGTTTCTAATCTCATATCTATGTTGTATTTCCTTGAAATGCGTGCTTTTGTATAAAGAACCGTATTCTTGTATTTCATATTATTTAATTGTCTCACATGAATAGTTGATTCTTTATTATGCTAACGTTAATCTATCTTGTTCCATCTCATTTAATTGCCATGTTTAATTATAAACTTGATATTTATATCTTTTGTAAGTGTCTTACATGACTTACCTGTTTTAGTTCTTTGTTATGTTCGTTTCGATATTTTGTGGCTGTGAGAACCTTGAGTTACTCACCACTGACTGTGGCGTTCATGTTTACATGAATGACAGGTATTAGTTGGTGCATCCATGGGGTGAAGACATGTGTGAGCTAGCGAGTACTTTGGCCTTGTAGTCGGTTTATTAGGATTGCTTAGACTCATCTTTTATTGTATTGTCATTCGAGGGATATATTTTACCTCACCTTGACTATCACGTTTGTATAATTTAAACTTTATTTCCGCATTCTTTAATTGTGTTTTGTATTTTAATGAACCCGCGCTTTATCGCGGGATGTCACAATATATATTAATGTCCCACCGAATTGTGTTTTGTGCAACTATCATATTGAAAACAAAGATCATTTCTTTTACGAATGTCCATTGATTGGTTCGGTTATCCAAGACATGAATATTATTAGATTTAACAATTTCTTGTCAAATTATGATAATATTACAAGTCAAAGTTTTCTTATGAAACTCAATTATCTCAAAGATTTAATTCCAAAAGATGATTTCATTAAAATTATCTTTATTAATTTTTTGAAATGACATTATCTTAACAATGTTCATTTCAATATCAGCAAAATTATTATTTTATGTAATAATAGCACTAAGATCTGGAATGAGACTAGACGTAAGGATCCCAACAATCCCGAAAATGACAAGTTAATTAGAATCAATTCTAGTAGGGAAGAAATCTGGTGGGAGAAATCTAGAAACGATTTCCTAAAGCTAAATTTTGACGGTTCGAGAATAGAAGGCAATAAAGCTGCTTTAGGATATTGTATAAGAGATCATAATGGTAAAGTCCATGTGTTAGGAGCAAAAAAGTGCGGATCTAATATTATTCTTGTTGCGGAAACTTTCGCTTTAAAAGAAGGTGTTTTAGCCGCTAAATAGTTAGGAATCCAAAGCCAATTGTGGAGGGCGATAATTTATGTGTTATTAATTCATTTCGTAGTACTTGGAAAATTGCTTGGGAAATCTCTAGTATTATTAAGGATGTGAAATTAGACCCTAATTTGTTCGATGAAGTGATAATTAAACATTGCTTTCGTGAAGCCAACAAGGTTATTGACTTCACGGGTTCTATTGGACATTCATGTCCAACTCTTTCGAGGTGGTTTGAAAGCCGATGGCTTTAACTTAACTCACTCATTCGAAAGAATGAGATAGGTTGGTCCTACCCTAGAGATCAACTTAGTTTTCTTACCTTATAAAAAAAAAAAAATTTAGAGTAAGAAGGGAGTGACAAGGAAAAGTCCCAGAAATATATTTATGTTTATTTAGTAAGATGTGTTGTACTCGTAAATGCTAAAATAGAATTATAATGCCTTGTTTGTTAGCACTTGTACTCATTTCTACGAGCCCAATTTCTCTCCATTTCCTAAAAAGAAATGGAGAAAGAAATGGAGAGGCAAGTTCCTATTAATGGTCTGAATCGCATCTTGGCAATATCTAACGATTCTCAATTTAAGTAAAGGAAAAATGGGAATGAAAGGGGTAATTATTATTAAAATAAATTGTGAGAGGAAATGGAGAGAAAGGAAATGGAGAGGATCCAAATCCCATTTCTACCTTCTCACTTCTCTAAATTTTGAAATCCACGTTCCTCTTTTTTCTTCTCATCACTCTCTTCTCTATATAATTACTCCCAAACTTCCATCAACCTTAACGAAAAACTAAATACAAATTTCTGTAACATTCTTTTTCTTGTTCATCAATGGCGGTCTCATTGAGCAAAACACGAAGCGAGCAGCTTCAACTTCACAAAAACCGCAACGAGCAAGATGAAGACATGGATAAAAACAACAATGGTAAAGTGATGGAGCAACAAAAAAGAGCACTAATTCCAGCTGTTTACTACCTCTCTAGAAATGGTCAACTTAAACACCCTCACTTCATGGAAGTTCCTCTTGTTGAAATATGATTCAAAGTATATAGTGAAGCAGTGTGTCTATTATGTGAAAAGTTATGACTCTTCATAATTGTATTGTTTGGATGTATTATGTGTAGTATAAATAAGTGTCATCTGTTTGTTGTAAATATACAAGTATTCAATGAATAATAAGTATTAATCATTCATCTATTTCTTCTGTTTTTATCTTGCTTCACCAACATTAGTGGTATCAGACAACAGGTTGGTATCCATTCAAAAAAAAAGGGAAAAAACTAATACAACAAAAACAAAAAGACGTATTCAACTTGACGCTCAACCACATACAATAAAATAAACAAACTTCCCAAACTTTACCCAGAATTCCCAAAAGTTCCAGAACCAAATTAAATACCTCGGATAATCACTTAAGCACCAAAAAAATGGCTAATCATGGTGCAAATGGATCATCTCAACCCTTGATTCCTCTTTTTAAAGGGGAAAAGTATCATCTTTGGAGTCTCAAAATGAAAACAATGTTTAAATCTCATGAATCGTGGGATATTGTGGAGAACGGGTATGTTGAACAGGACCCGGCACCGGCCGTTCCTGATGCGTCATTGAAGAAGAGCCGCAAGAAAGGTGCAAAAGCGTTGTTCTTCATTCAAACGGCGCTAGATGATGATATATTTACCCGGATTACGGATGCCACCAACGCTCATGAAGCTTGGGAAATTCTTAAGCAGGAATATTTGGGTGAAAGAGAGTCATTAAGGTACGATTGCAAACTCTACGAAGTGATTTTGCAGCATTAACGATGGGTGATAAATAAACTGTCCAAAGTTATTTGTCTAAGGTGACTGAAATTGTTGGTCAAATGCGGTCATACGGTGAGAAAATTGATAATGAAACAATTGTGAGTAAAGTTTTAAGAAGTTTGAATGGTGATTGGAGTCACATTGTCCCCGCCATTGAAGAATCAAAGGATTTATTATGATATACCTTTGATGCATTGATGGGTTTGTTGTTAGCCCATGAAAGTAGAATGAAGCAAGGCGTCATTAAAATGGAGGATAAAGCTTTTCAAGTCAATGAGGATTTGTCTTACAAGGGGCAGACGAATAATTATGGAAATCAAGGCCGAGGTAGAGGCGGTTTCCGTGGTGGTCGCAGTAGAGGCCATGGCGGTAGAGGCAGAGGTCAATAAGCTTACGATAGCGGTAGAGGCAGAGGTCAATATGGTTACGATGGCGGTAGAGGCAGAGGTCAATATAATTATGATGGCGGTAGAGGCAGAGGCCATACCGGTAATAGTGACTCCGGCCGTCAAGACAAAAGAAAAATTCAATGTCATTATTGTAACAGGTTTGGTCACAAAGAAGTCGATTGTTGAGACAAACAAAAAGCAGAAACAAATCAAGCAAAATTTTCGGAACAAATTGAAGAAGATGAGTCCAGATTATTCATGGCATATTCAAAAATTTAGAGTTCACTAGACAACGATGACATATGGTTTTTGGACAGTGGATGTTCTAACCATATGTCTGGAACAAAGTCCCTGTTCAAGACGCTTGATGAGTCAAAGAAATGTGACGTTCATCTTGGCGATAATAAGAAGATGTACGTAGATGGGAATGATAATATTGCTATCCAAACTTTAGAAGGTGGTGCTAAAATCTTGTCTGATGTCCAATTTGTCCCTGAGCTTGCTCATAATCTGTTAAGTATTGGCCAATTAATGAATAATGGCTATAAGATTATGTTTGATGATGATATGTGTGCTGTCATTGATAAGAAATCTGGTCAGAGCATAGCAAGTGTGCGTATGACTTCAAATAAAATGTTTCTGCTGAATATATCAAGTGTTGCGAGTAAAGCGCTATTTGCTAAAGAGAAAAATGAATCTCACTTATGGCATATAAGATACGGTCATTTGAATGAGCGGAGTTTGAGGCTCTTGAGTCAGAGAGCAATGGTTATTGGGTTACTAAAAATTGGTGACGTTAATTTTTGTGAAGGTTGTGTGTATGGAAAGCAAAGCAGAGCTTCTTTTCCTACAAAGAAGTCATGGAGAGCTTGTGAGCCTCTTGAACTTGTTCATGCCGATTTATGTGGACCTATGAAAACCGAGTCATTGGGTGGAAGTAAATATTTTCTGTTGCTCACAGATGATTATACGCGCATGAGTTGAGTTTATTTCTTAAAATCCAAATCTGAAGCATTTGAGAATTTCAAGAAATTTAAGGCGCTAGTAGAAAATCAAAGTGGGAAACGGATTATCGCTCTCCGAACTGATAGAGGGGGTGAATTTGTGTCTGATGAATTTAATACATTTTGTGAGATGTATGGCATTCGGAGAGATCTTACAGCACCGTATACACCCGAGCAAAATGGGGTTGTAGAGCGAAAAAATAGAACGGTCGTAGAAATGGCCAGGAGTATGTTAAATGCAAAAGGGCTTCCAAATAACTTTTGGGGAGAAGCAGTAGCGATAGCCGCATATCTCCTAAATATATCTCCAACAAGAGAAGTTTTAAACCAAACACCCTTTGAAGCATGGAGAAACAAGAAGCCAGGAGTAAGTCATTTAAAAGTTTTCGGTTGTGTTTGTTATGCGTGGGTTAATAACCGATCTATATTATATGATAAATAAAAAAAATGCATATTTATTGGTTATTGCACTCATTCGAAAGCATATCGTCTATATAATCCTGAAAGCGGAAAAATTATAATAAGCCGAAATGTGGTATTCAATGAGGAAGCTTGGTCAAAATGGAATGTCGACAAAAATGGTATTTCCCCTCATATTTCAGTGGATGAAGATGATGAGAAAGAGGAACCACCCTTATCACCAAACATTCCACCGTCAACACCACGAAGCAATGAAAGGTCACAAAATGACTCCGATGACGACGACAATGACTCTCCAGTAAGAAAATACAAGTCACTTGCAGACATTTATAAGTTATGCAACTATGCTATGGTTGTTACTGACCCCACTTTCTTTGAAGAGGCCAATGAGAAACCCGAATGGCAGATTTCTATGAAAGCAGAAATTGTTGCTATTGAGAAGAATAAGACATGGGAATTGGTTAATGCCCCGGAAAACAAAAATGTTATAGGGCTAAAATGGGTGTTTCGGACGAAATATAACGCCGATGGAAGTATTCAAAAGCATAAGGCTCGACTTGTGGCAAAAGAATATTCTCAACAACAAGGTATCGACTTTGAAGAAACATTTTCTCCGGTTGCAAGATTTGAAACCGTAAGAATTATGTTGGCTTTTGCTGCCCAACAAGGATTACTGGTGTATCAACTTGATGTGAAATCTGCATTCTTGAACGGAAACTTAGAAGAAGAGGTATATGTGACACAACCACAAGGTTTTGTTATGCAAGATTTCGACAGCAAAGCTTACAGATTAAAAAAAAGCATTGTACGGGTTAAAACAAGCGCCTCGTACATGGTATAGTAGAATTGATCTATTTTTCCGTAAAAACGGATTTTCAAGAAGTGAGAACGAACCCACTCTTTACTCCAAGCGTGAAGGTAACAGAGACTTTCTATTAGTTTGTCTTTACGTGGATGATATAATTTATATGGGTTCTTCCAAGTCTTTGGTGGCTGATTTCAAGTCAAGTATGATGAAGACCTTTGAGATGTCAGATTTAGGATTATTACAGTACTTTTTAGGTCTTGAAGGGAAGCAAGATATGGATGGAATATTTGTGAGCAGAAAGAAATATGCCTCTGACTTATTAAAGAGGTTTAATATGATAGAATGTGAGTTTGCAGCCACTCCAATGAATATTAATGAGAAGTTACAGCATGAAGATTGAACGGAAAGAGCAAATCCAAAGAATTATAGAAGTTTAGTAGGAGGTTTGAATTATTTAACACACACTCGACCCGATATTTCCTTTCCGGTCAGTTTGGTATCTCGATATTTGCACAATCCTACCAAATAACATTTTGGCGCGGCGAAGCGGATTCTTCGATATGTTGCCGGAACCGTTGAATTCAGAATTTGGTATTCTAGAAAATCAAGACTGAAATTAATTGGCTTCACTGACAGTGAGTGGGCAGGAAGCATAGATGATCGGAAAGGTACGTTGGGAAATATTTTTAGTCTTGGTTCAGGGGCAGTAACTTGGAGTTCCAAGAAGCAAGAAACTGTAGCCTTATCTTCTTCGGAAGCCGAATATGCAGCAACAACATCGGCTGCCCGCCAAGCTCTATGGCTTAGAAAGTTACTCACTGATCTTGGTTATGTGCAAACTGAAGCAACGGAAATTTATTGTGATAATAGGGCCGCTATTGCAATGAGTAAAAATCCCGTTTTTCATGCAAGAACCAAGCATATTGATGTGCATCATCATTTTATTCGTCAACTCGTATCGAATGGAAAGGTAACGCTAAAATTTTGTGGTACGAACGAGCAAGTGGCGGATATATTCAAAAAAGCTCTTCCTCAAACTAAGCATGATTTCTTCCGAATTAAATTAGGAGTATGTAACTTTGAGTCAAGGGGAAATGTTGAAATATGATTCAAAGTATATAGTGAAGCAGTGTGTCTATTATGTGAAAAGTTGTGACTCTTCATAATTGTATTGTTTGGATGTATTATGTGTAGTATAAATAAGTGTCATCTATTTGTTGTAAATATACAAGTATTCAATCAATAATAAGTATTAATCATTCATCTATTTTTTCTGTTTTTATCTTGCTTTACCAACACCTCTTTCTTCTCCTCAAGGTCTTTACCTTCGCGACATTATTCACCGTTTAAACCTCCTTCGCGGTAAATCCATGGCTTCTCACTACTCCTGGTCTTCCAAACGGTAACTCTTCTGTGTCTCAATCATTTATTTATATTTATATTTATTGTGAGGGGTATTTTAATCAAACTTTAAGCTGACTGTCGATAATTTATGATCAAATTATACAGGAGCTATAAGAGTGGATACATGTGGCATGATTTAGGGGAGAATGATTATATTCAGCCAGTTCACGGAGGAGAGTACGTGCTCAAAGGCTCCGAAATCCTTGAAACGACATCGTTATCGCTATCCTCACCGTCATTGTCTAAATCTCCGGAAACGTCGTCGTCTTCCAGTGCCAAGACTAGTAATGCCGTTCCACCTGCAGTGATTAATCGGCGAAGGAATCAGTCCTGGGGAGCTATAGACCTGCACGAGTACAAAGTGTACAAGTCTGAGTCGACTCAAGAGTTTGCCGCAGCAGACGCGTCAACTCAGACAAACGACAAACGACGTCATAGAAAGGCGGTTATTAAGGAGGAACCGGAAATTGAAATGGAAGAGAAGAGTATGGAGCTGAGCAGAGGCGAGATTTCACCTCCTCCGCCTTGGGATTCTAGCCCTGAGACACTAGAGGCATTGATGAAAGCTGACGGAAGATTAATTATTAATAACAATAACAATAACAATAACAATAACGGAAATGCAGTGTCGTCGACATCACATGCCATTGATCAGGTTGCAGGAGCAGTTGATCAAACGGCAGGGTATTGTCCAAATGGGGGAAAGATGAAAGCTTCTTCAGTATTAATGTCATTAATCTCCTGCGGTTCAATTTCATTCTGAGACTGTGGGGCCACTGCAGTTAAAGGCCATGGATTGTCATTAATCTCGCATTATAAACCACGGCCCACACGTGGTGGGAATACGACAACAGGTGATGATAATGGTGATGTGGTATTAATAACGATAACGATGATATTATGAAGATGAAGAACAATTATGTGGGTGGTTGAGAATTTCTAATGAACGAGAGAGGCAGAAGGATTGTATTCTTCTCATTGATTGAAACATCGTTACACCTAGGGCATATATACAATGATACAAAAGATATGATCTTATCTCCTTTCCTAAATACAAGCAACCATATAATCTACTTAACTAAATACTATTATTCACATAGGATAATATCTAGCATATACTAAATATTATTCTTTCACTCCCCCTTAAGTTGGAGCTCGTGGTAAGCCGAGTCCCAACTTACACTGTAGATGATCGAACAACTCTCCTCCTAGCGCCTTGGTAAACAAGTCCGCTATTTGTTCCTTGCTTCGAACATGGGCTGTCTCAATTTCATTTGCAACAAGATGTTGACGCACAAAATGACAATCTATCTCGATATGTTTTGTCCTGTCATGAAATGCCGGATTTCTCGCTATGTGCATCGCTGCCTGGTTATCACAATATAAGCTCATTGGCTTTGTATGAAAGACTCCCAATGACGCCAAGAAAGCCTTTATCCATATCACTTCGCTTGTAGCTGCTCCCATAGCTCTATACTCCGCCTCAGCTGTGGACTTCGCCACCGTCATTTGCTTCTTTGCTCTCCATGATACGGGTGACTGTCCTATTGAGACAAAATATCCACTCAACGATCTTCTCGTCAACGGACAACTTGCATAGTCTGAATCGCAATATGCCCGAATATGTAAATCTGCCTTCTTCTTGAAGGTTATTCCCTTGCTCGGATTTCTTTTGATATAACGCACTACTCGTAGAGCCGCGTCCCAATGTTCCTTCCTTGGTTCATTCACAAATTGTGACAATATGTGAACTGCGTACACAAGGTCTGGTCTTGTAATGGTCAAGTATACAAGTCTTCCAACAAGACGCCTATACTTCATTATGTCCTTCAAAACATAGCCCTTTGCTAAGGCCAAATTGTGTCTCGGCTGAATAGGAGTGTATGCAGTTTTCGAACCTTCCATTCCTGTTTCCTCAATGATACTCACGGCATACTTCCTCTGATTAAGGAATAATCCATCTCGACCATGCGCTACTTCTATCCCAAGGAAATACTTGAGCTTGCCCAAATCTTTTATGCCAAAACTTTTGTCCAGCAATCCTTTAAACTTTGCGCATTCTGCGTGGTTGTTGCTTACCACAACCATATCGTCTACATAGACGAGCACCCCAATAAAGACTCCATTCCGATTGTAGGTGAAAAGCGAATAATCCGCCAAAGATTGTATGAAACCATAATCCTTCATCCAAGTAGTCAATTTAGCGAACCAATTTCGGGAAGCTTGTTTCAGTCCGTAAATCGATTTCAGCAGCTTACATACCTTATTCGCTCCCCCTTTTTCGAAACCTTGTGGAATCTTCATATACACTTCCTCATCGAGATCACCATGTAAGAAAGCGTTATTCACATCCAATTGTTCAATGAACCATCCTTTTATGACTGCCACGGCCAACATACACCTCACGCTCGTCATTTTAGCAACCGGCGCATAAGTTTCATGGAAATCGATTCCCTCTATTTGAGTAAAACCTTGAGCTACAAGTCTTGCCTTGTATCGTTCAATGGTTTCATCTGCTCGATACTTTACCTTGTATACCCATTTACAACCAATGGGTTTCTTCCCTTCAGGTAGAGTAACTAGCTTCCAAGTTCCGTTCTTCTCCAAAGCATCTATCTCCCTGCGCATGGCTTCTCGCCATTTAATGTCTTTGGCTGCTTCATGATAGAAACTTGGTTCACGATGCTCATCAATGGTTGCTAAAAAATGTTTGTGAGTTTGCGAGAAACAATTCGTAACAACGTAATTAATTAAAGGATAACGCGTACCTGAACCCGAGGATTTTGTTTGGCCGTGATGAGCATTCGACGAATGGGGTATCAATCTGGTCGACTTACAGTAGTAGTCCTTTTTCCAGGCTGGTTCGTATTTTTCTCTCGCTCCACGGCCCAAATTCTCACCCGTGGAAGTCGTGCTTGTTTCCTGCTCAGCCGTGACAACCTCACTGCCTCCATCATTTCCCGAATTAATGGGACTTCCTCCCTGGTCCCTATTCGTGCTGTCAAGCACTTCTCCTTCTCCAACAACCTCCGCCTCATCATCTGTATCATCTGACATTTCACTCCCCCTCACAACAAAGGGCATACCATCATGGGTAAGGTGATTGTGATTGTCAGAATTGAGTGTCGAGTCAAAGGGATGGCTTTGTTGTGAATCGGTTTCGGCGTTGGAAGTTAAATATGGGAAAACGTTTTCATAGAAGATGACATCACGTGAAACAAAGACGCGTTTTTCTTTTAAGTCGTACATTTTCCAACCTTTCTTACTATGAGGATACCCTATGAAAATACACCGTTTCCCTCGCTCCCCGAATTTATCTCTCGGTTTTTCTTTATTATGAGCGTAACTCAGACATCCCAAGACTTTCAAATTGTCGAGGTTGGGTTTTTTGTGGTATAAAATTTCATAGGGCGTCTTCCCATTTAACAAAGGCGTTGGGGTCCTATTTATTAAGTATGCTGCCGTTAATATACATTCCCCCCAAAATTGTAAAGGTAACCCTCCTTCAAAACGCAAAGCTCGCGCTTTTTCTAGAATATGGCGATGTTTCCTCTCGACTCTCCCGTTTTGTTGAGGTGTATCCACATTACTCGTTTGAAACACGATCCCATTCTCGTCATAATAGCTTCGCATGGGCCCGGACAACAATTGCGTTCCGTTATCACTTTGGATGATTTTGACACATTTTTCAAATTGGGTCTTGACCATTTGACAAAACATTTTCATTAAGTCTCCTGCCTCACTTTTTTCTTTCATGAGGTAAACCCACACTGCCCGACTATGGTCATCAACTATGGTCAAAAAATAATGTGCACGTGTCAAACTGGCAACTTGGTATTTGCCCCATATATCACAATGTATAAGCCCAAACAAGACATCACACTTCTTATTATTAAGTTTAAACGGAGTTCGAGATTGTTTTGCTCGACAACAGGAATCACAAACTTCATCGGAAACCCAATTTAAATTGCAACCGACTAAATCATTAAAACGAGAAAAAATACTTCTAGAGGGGTGTCCAAGTCTCTTATGCCATAACTTACTCTCCTTCGACACTACTGTATGAGCCGCTACTTCTGCCTTGTTTGACTCGTAGTAATAGACCCCTTGTCGATGCTCACCCCGTCCAATCTCCGTCCTCGTAGTCCGGTCCTGCATTATACAATAATCAGGATAAAAGGTTATTACACAATTGTTCTCATGTATCAACTGTTGGACTGAAATAAGGTCGCAAGTTAGCGAGGGAACAAACAAAACATCTTTTAAAATAAAATTTTCGCTTAATTCAACTTCTCCATGGATATTTGCAGCTACTTGGCGCCCATCCGGCAGGCTCACAGTCGATGTTTTGTCAGTCCAGGTTCTTCGCAAGCATTCACGCCTCCCCGTCATGTGGTGCGATGCCCCACTGTCTATTAACCATTCAATATTTAAGGTTAATTTCATACCTTGCAATTTGTCGTTTCCATCCGGGCTTCCATTCAGCAAGGTTCGAATCTTTTCTATTTCTACATCAGTGAAAGGGATGTTCTGTTTGGACGGTTCTCCTTGCTTCGTTCCTGTCGTGTTTGTCATGGCATTGGCTTGATAATTGTTGTATCCTCTACCTCTGCCACGGCCACGGCTGCTTCCTCCTCTGCGTCCTCTTCCCCTTTCCCGTGCTTTCACTTCCTCGTATCCATGTTTGTCATAACAATTCTCTTCCGTATGGTAGAATTTTTTACAATGAGTGCATCGCGGTGGAAGGTCTCCTTCATCAGCCTCTGTTTTCATTGTTGAACCTCTGCCTTTGTCTCCTCCGTATGCCCTCGCTGCCATTGCTGCTTCATTGCGCTCCTCCTTGACTTTGGTAAGGGAAGCATGCCTCTCCTCTCTCAAAATCAGTCCATAGGCACGAGTTAGTGTAGCAATCGGGTCTTCCATTAATAGGTTGGTTCTTATGTTGCCATATAATTTTGAATCCAAACCCATTAGGAATTGGTGTACCTTCTCTTCCTCTTGCTCTTTCGCTATTGTGGCTGCTGCTCCACAAGTGCAGTTTTTAGCCTTGCTATACTTTCCCAACTCGTCCCAAATGGTTTTCAGTTTCGTGTAGTATTCTACCACGGTGTCCCTTCCTTGTTTGCAGTCGTTTAATTCATTCTTTAGCTGATGAATTCTTGGTGCGTTTCCAGCGGAGTATCTACCGCGCAACTCCTCCCAAACATCTTCGATTGGTTGCGAGAAAGTGATACTCGCATGTAATTTAGGGTCGATGACGTTTCGAAGCCATGCCCTAAGCATGGCGTTGCACTGTCGCCATGCCACGGTCTCAAGGGTTTCCTCTTCTCCTTCAACTTCTGGTTTCTTAACTCTTCCTTCAATGAATGCTAATTTATTTTTAGCATCTAAACATTCTTGACGGCCTCTGCCCACATCTCATAATTGGTGCCGTCGAAACATATTTGTGTGAGAGTTAAGTTGGGATTATCAGAAGGGTGAAGGTACAGTGGCGAGGTCATGGGAATTGTCTTTGGACCGCTCCCCCCTGCCTTCGACTTGTCGTCTTTGCCTCCAGTCATGATGAATTTTTAGGTTTTTTTTTTTTTTTTGTTTTGAAGAATTTTTGGATCGCAAGATGCTCACGATACCATGAGAATTTCTAATGAACGAGAGAGGCAGAAGGATTGTATTCTTCTCATTGATTGAAACATCGTTACACCTAGGGCATATATACAATGATACAAAAGATATGATCTTATCTCCTTTCCTAAATACAAGCAACCATATAATCTACTTAACTAAATACTATTATTCACATAGGATAATATCTAGCATATACTAAATATTATTCTTTCAGTGGTAGGCTGGTAGCTTTGCAAAGATGGCATTAGAAGATAAGGAGTATTTTAGTGGGAGTTTAATTGAGACTAACAAGAATAATTATAAGGAAGATCCTCAGTTTATTTCTCTCAAAAGATCCTCATCTTACAATGCTGATAGGTAAAATTACTACTCTAATCTCTTTAAGAAGACTAGTTTATGGTCAATCATTGGCTTAAGTTTTTGGTTAAGATAATCGTCTCACATTTGTTCATTTACCATTGTTTGTATGTTTTGTTGATGTTACAGTGTGTTATAGCTCTTGACTGCCTGTTGTGGTGTTAGCTTTGGCGTCAACCGTCGGTTTAAGTTTTTGGTTAAGATAGTCGGCTCACATTTGTTTATTTATCGTTGTTTTTACCGCAGTATGTTTCTTAGTTGATCTTACAGTGTGTTATTTAGCTGTTGTGATGTTATGAATGTGTACGTTTGTTTTGGCGTCAACCATCAGCTTAAGTTTTTGGTTACGATAATTGTCTCACATTTGTTTATCTATGTTGATTTTATCGATTCGGTACTTAAGAGGTGGAGGGGGTGAATTAAGTACCCTTTAAAAAAAAAAACTTTAAAGCGAAAGGATAGTTCTCGTTCGATACTGAAACAGTACACATGCAAATTGAACCATCTCGGAGACTGTTCAAACAATAAGAATTGTGTTGTACTGTTCTGTTCGTATGCGTGAGATAAGATCTATAAGAGTGAACGAGAAATAAAACAAATAAAGAGAAAAGGCACGAGACACAAGATTTTTAACGTAGTTCGACCTACTCTCTAAAGGTCTACGTCCACCCTCTCTCTTATTAATATTTTCTTTATAACCAAACCCGATTACAAAGAAAACCCCCACGATCAACCCCGATCGTACAACCCCGTACCCCAATAAACACTCTCTCACAAAAAGAAAATTACAACACAATATGTCTCCTTATATGGTTCAACAATCGGAATAATGGAGAACAAAATATCTTTGTGAATATAAGAACTTGTGTACTCAAGAACGATCTTAGAACACGGCTTAAATGATTTTGCAAAACAAATTAAAACTCACGCTTGTAAAAGTAATTTGCAAAAAAACAACTTTGAAGACCACGTTTGACAGAAAAAGATATGTTAAAGCATAAGACTCTCAAGCTCTAATTTTTTCGGTGATCTTTTGATGTGCGTACATCTAATATATATATAGGCAAAAGTTGACCAAATCATTCTACCAAATTAGGCAACTTAGTATATATAGGCAAAAGTTGACCAAATGATTCTACCAAATCAGGCAACTTAATATCTTCATGTAAAATCTTTTGATAAGATTATTTCACAAGATATTTAATTACCTTTTCTTAACCAAATCCTAACAAATATAAAAGATATTATTTTAGCACAAGTTAGGAAGCTTCAAACAAAATCATCATTCTTTGAAAGATATGTTTTGAAATTCCTCCTTAAAAAAATATTTTTATTTATTGTTTCGAAATCTTTTTTGTCAAATAAAATAAGCCGTGATATATTGGACCGATCAAAAAGAGTAAACACAGGTTTTATACTCTTACACTTTACTAGACACTCATCCAAGACTTGATACACTACTTCAACCGTCTTTCGAACATGAGTAATCACCTTATATACCTGTCATGACACATCTAGCAAACCTCATAAGTTAAGAGAGAATATAAAGATGAAGGACTTGTCATCATCAACATAATAAGTGCATCAAATTCCCCCTTTGATGATGGCAAGTCCCTATAGAATAAAGTTCCCCCTCAATACAAGAATGAAGATTCAATAACACAAATATCCAAGGCGATGATAGAAAAGGGAAACATTCACACTAGTTTAAGTAAGATTAGAATAAGGTGGTTTAAACCATCAGTTTTAGAGAACATAAATGAGAGCATCACCATAGGCAAAAGTCTAATTCTAAGTAGCTACTAAGTGATATAAGTCCCTAAATCTTTCCCCCTCTTGACATTATCAAAAGGAGAGGGAAGGTCAAACCGAGTCAAGGCATATATCCAAAGTTAAAGAAACCTAGAAGCAGCTACCGGACACAGCCAATAAACATCATTATAACAAGTACGAGATGATCAAAAAGAGTACGATTAGAAAATATATTAGCAAAAATATGTTGGCAAAATAAGGAGTAAGGCAAGGTTTAGAGAGGTAGGGATGCGAGTTGGGCAAGGGTATTGTTGATAGCCACCAATTCTTAAGCAACTTTCCCAAGGCCACCAACTACGGTTTCTGAGAGCTCAACCAACCGATCATCAATAACCCGAATTTGCATCTGACTCAGCAACCCATCAGTCATCCTAACATCCATAGCTACACAGAAACTCTCATCGGACAACACATTTTCTGCCAAAATACATGGGACCGCCACAAAAGCATAAGGAAGGTCTCGTTTCTTTTTATCCTTCTGAACCTCAAGCGCAACATCTCCTTAGAGTAAACCCGAGGAGTACTAGTACGACGAATGCAATCAAATACAATTTGATGTGGGCCATCAAGAATCTTGGGATAAATTGATGTTTTTATATCAGCATTGGAATTAAAAAAGTGAAGAACATCAATTGGAGCTACTCCATTTAAACACGGCCAACCATACGTACCAAAAGTTTTAATTCCTTCAAAGTTTTCAAGCTTTACCCAACAAAATCATCTGAATCAGCATCACCTAAATCCACTGTACTATTAAACACCATCTTCTCTTTCCCTTTATCGATTACAAAAACCTTTTGAACTCGGTGCTCCTCATCAGCCACAAGTTCTTTAATCACAACGCCATTTTGGTTTTGCGAAAATCGCTTTGAAACTGGCTTTAGCAACAGATCAAGTTGCGTTGGTTTCTCATTATTCGTAACTGGCTGCTCAAGGGATGTTGCATGTATTGGTTTGGAGTGGCTAAAGATGGTAGTGTTGGATTTGGACTTCCATTAGTCGGTTTTCTTATTTATGAAAACGGGTTGAATGTGACCAGTAAAGCCCACTAAAGTTATATGATCCATTGGGCTGGGTGCATACCGGTCAAGATGCGGTTAAATACATAGTGTGATGAGTCTTGATAAGTGTAAAGGCATTTATTATCGATGAAATGCGATACGATAGGACAGGCCCAAATACGATTCTATTATTGATGCTGTGCTTCTTCCCGTATGCAGAATACCTCTAACCTATATTAATAGGTTATTGGGTTGACATGCCCGATTGATTGTCATCATAAGAAAACCTAGAAGAGGGAGGAGAAAATCCTAGTATACTAATCATCTTATTAGTTATTATTATTATACGCTCCAGACGATCTTAATTTATCTTACATGTGGTATCAGAGCAGGATTGTATTAGGGTTTGTTATCGCTAAAATATTTTGTTGGGTTTGATCGTCATTAATTATTGATAATTACTGTTTATTATATTCGATCATTCTAATCGCTAAAGTATGCGTGGACACGCGATCTCTTGTGAATTACAAAATCACGTGGTCTAAAATTAAGGGCTAAAGGTGTGTAGCTGCGTGGGTTCTTGTATGAAAGTTAGTCTACAATTCATCAACTTTTGTTTTTTGAATGTGCTTGACAATTGGCTGGTAGGCTTACATTATGCTATTTAATCTAATTGTGTGTGTTTTAAATTTATCGTCGTTGTTAATATGATTAGGTTTAAATCTTTTATGAGTCTTATTACCAATTTTATCTTATAGCCATGCAATTTAATATTATGGGGATTTCGCTAAATTGCTACTAACGAGTTAATGAGTCTTTTTCAACATACACGATTACTTTGCTAGATAAAGAGCATTAAGTACACTAATGACATATTACATATATTTTTTGTGATGGGGGTACCTATTTTATTAGGTCTTCCTCTGTTTACTTGCTTGATTTATTATTGTATATTATAAACTTGTACGTAACAATGAATTATATAAGATTGAATATAGCATGAGTGTATAATATGGGTATTGTTCTGGTGAAATATTTTATCTGGCGGTGGTTAGCTTGGCCAAAGCGGGTTATCTACTAATAGTTAAAATAATTCGTAAGGATTCCGGAATGTTTGTGCTTCTTGAATTGATTTCTAAAATTTTCTGCCCAAAGGGGGAAGTTATATAAGTTAATTTAAGTAAGTGATTGAGTAAATAGAAGTGTAATAATTTGATTTCTTGGAAATTTATCTGCCCAAAGGTGATTTATTTTTAAGAAATTTCCTTGTCTATTTACTTGGAGGTAGTTATTGTGTCTTGTGTATTCTGCCCAAAGGGAAATGCATAAGATATAATATGATTCCTGTTGGAGGTAGTTATTGTGTTTTGTGTATTCTGCCCAAAGGTGAATGCATAAAATATAATATGAATTCCTGTGAGAATATTGCGACTCCCTTAGCATATTCTTGTATAAAGTTATAAAGAAAGTATACCTATATCATGCTAATATTGGCCCTGATCTATTATTTCAGTCAACAAATTTTCTTTGAGCAATGAAATTTGTGCTATTAAGAGTATAAATGAGAATACTTTTGTTAAGTGGAAAGTGTTGTTAAGTTGGCCATTGGTTTATTTGATTAATATATGTATATATATCGACTTAACTGGGCACAAACCTCTTGCACTCGTACATGAGAGTACTCAAGCTTAAAATAACTATCACCTTTATAGGTGGAAATTGGTACATAAGTTGTATATGTTGATATTGAAATTCGATGTCTGGGGTTAGTGGTATTAAAGTTTTATATTATTAAACCGAGGATACAACGAATAGTCTCACAAAACTCAAGTTATCTAATCGTTGAGCTTTTCTTAGTCGGTTAAATTCTTAACATTCTTAATTCTTTTCCCTGAAAGGTGTAAGATCACTTCAAGATAGCTTATTGCACGCAAAACAGATACGGGGACCGTCAATGCCTTATTTTATATGGGTGAGTAGTGAAACGAAAATGAGATAAAGTAAGAAGTTGTGAACTTATTCATAAAGCAATTATTTTCGAAGGGAAAGTCGGGTAACATTTATACAAGAACACTAAAGAGAATAAGTTCCAAAAGAACAAATTTGGTCTCTATCAAAAGTATAGTCCGTATTATACTTTCAAGGGTAATGTGGTTAAGAGTAATAAAGAATCTAGTATTACTATTGGACTTACCTATTGGTTTTGCGACCAAACTCGACATAAATTGATAAAGTATTTAAAATACAAAGTCTAGTTAGCAAGGATAATAAAGACAGGTAATTTATTGGCCTCAGTTTGTTTTAAATCATCTTTAGTAGATGTGCCACCTCATTTTTCATGGTTAGATAGTAGGTCATTTGTTTAATTTGGTTTTTTTCCTTAAGAGGGTTTCAAAATAAAGAAACACCAAGTGAGATTATAGTTAGTGTTGAATGAAAAAAAAAAACTTTATGTGAATTTAATTTCATCAGAACAGTTGTCTTAAAGCTTAGTTCAGGATTTTATTTCACTCTAGAAAATTTTCTTTATGTGTCGTATATGAGACGAAATTTGATTTTTATTTCGCAATTTGACATGTGTGGATGTCGTTTGGTCACTTATATTTAAAAGGTTGAATTATTTTATTACTCTCATATGATTGGAAATGTTTTCCTTTGTGATGTTTTGCATTAATTGGATTGGATTTGATTTCCTATGATATTTTCTTGAATGTTGAGAGTGTTGGAACTAAAGTAGATTGACCAAAGAATTTTTTATTTTCTTTTATTTTATGGCAGGATTCTTAGCCATATTTTTAAAGAGAAAATTCATGGACTTGTCAAATGTGAAATCGTATCTGGACTTAATTTTAAGGAACTCTTAAAAGATATTCACACCAACATTAGTGAACCACTACTATTTGTGGAAAGACGTCATATATCACGTTCATTGATGGTGATTCTAGATGTGGTTATGTTTACCTTATAAGTAGTAACTCTAAGGCTTTTGTTAAGTTTAAAGTATTTATTGTTAAGGTTTAGAGCTTGTTATGTATGACCATTATTAAGACTGAAAGATGATAGCGAGTTGGAAAGTTGTTATGTCGAATTAAACATGGTGATTCATGGTTGTATATGAGTTTTTTTGTTTTATAGTTATTGTTGGACAATATACGATGCCAAGTCTTCTTGAACAAAACGGCGTGACTGAGCGTTGTGATTGTACTTATAAAGATACGGTGAGAAGTTTGATTCGAGATACAAATTAACATATTTTATCTAAGGTAAAGCTTTTAAATCTGCCTTATATATCTTGTACCCAATACCTGATTTTTTTAAGTGTCTTATGAACTATGGATGGATGAAACCCAAGTTTGAACTTTTTTTTTATGGTGTGTGGCTGGCAGTTAAGTTGGGAATTTATATTTATAATCTTTCTGGAAAATTTTGATCCCAAAACCAGTCCTAAATTCTTTGTTACTTATCTTGTAGAATTTTAAAGTTTAAGATTTGTAGAGTATACAACAGTTAAATTTCTAGAGAATGGCTTAGAGACCTGTTGTTGTAACAGAAGGCCCGTTTGTCTCATCATGAGTTTGTTAGTCTTTTATTTATGCATTAGAAAAATATTTTTTTTCTAATGGGGGGAAGTATGATGACCGAGAATGCTATTTCACAATCCTTGAATAATTTATCACTTGTTGTTGTATCTTCTTAAGTGTTTTCAAAAAGGCATCAAGCATTTAACTATGGTGATTTTGTTCTATATACCGGGGAAGTTGAGTATGACTTGAGTGAAATAGTTAAGATTATAACCTATAAACAAGGTATTTATTTTGTGCAAGTAGATAAATCATAAGGAGGTTATATATGTGATGAGATGCAATCGATAAGATACATAATAAAGTTTAGGAGTTAATTGTTACTCCAGTGGGTTTTGTTTTTTTAATCCAATCGGGTGTAAAGTGAATCTCTAAAATAAAGTTGGATTTTGAAGGTGTTGTTAAGAAACATAAGGAGAGATTTGTGACAAAGGGTTATACTAAAAGAGAAGGTGTGAATTTCAATGAAACAGTTTTACCTGTTACTTCAAAGGATTCTTAGGTCTTTCATTGTTCATGATTTAAAGTTATACTAAAATGGATATTCTCATTGTCTTTTTTGAATGATTTTGTTGAGAAAGTTAAAGAACATATGGTATGTAAATTGAAGAAATCAATTTATGAATTGAAACAAGTTTTTTGTGAGTGGTATATATAGAGTTTCATAAATTTATGGAGTCTAATGGACTTGCTGAAAATATTAATGATATTTGCATATATTACAAGATCATTGGGAGGATATTGAATTGATATTCCTTGTTCTTTATGTTGATGTCTTTCACGTGTTTGTAATGATCTTGGTTTGTTGCATGACACAAAAGCAAATCTTTTCGTTGTCTTTGACATGAACGATTTGGAGGAAGCATGTTTTGTGCTTGGTATTAAGATTGTGTGTGACTTGTCTAACAGAATGTTAGGATTATCTCAAGGGAGAAATGTTGAGTTAATGTGGTGTAACTCTCATAATTAAAAGTGACAATTTAAGTAAGAATGAATGTCGTCCTTAAAGTAGACTTGATGAGAACACTATGTAGAATATATCTTATGATAGTGTTGTTGGTAATTTGATGAATGCTGAAGTTTACTAGACCTTGGAGGTTATGTTTGATGATATGAAATCCGGTATAGGATTCTATTTTATGTTAGCTGTTGGTGCTATATCTTGAAAGTGTGTCAAACATAATGTACTATTCAGCTGTCCCCCTATATTAAGGAGACAAAGATTATAGCTTGTTATATATATATATATATATATATATATAGAATCAGGATCCCGTGCGAACCATTTTACGGTGCGAACCGTACGAACTGAATAAGAACCCTTGGATTAGTGAAATGAAGGGACTTTACTTCCTGCATATCAAAATAACTCCAATCCACTTACTGCTCAGTGCTCCCTTATCCACGCATCAACAGGCCCCCACCCATCTTCCCCCATTTCAACTCCAATCATAGCTCTTCATGTCATCACCGGTCAAACACGTCGGCGACGTACTCCTCGTCAGTCGTCCCCGACATATCTTTTCTTTCCATCCTTTCTCTCTCCTCATCTCTAACCCCACTCACTCAACTCGCCGACTCCGACACCGGACGTACCAGCGGCTATTAGATTAGTTGTTGCAGGCCGCCGACGAATCCTCGTGCTCTCCAATCTCTTCATTTGTCATCCGGTCATGCTCCAATCATTACCGCTCGTGGAGGTGCGAATACGAAGGCAAAGGTATTTATAGATGGTCGGCAAAGGCGAGTGATAGGTGGTGACTGGTGAGGTGATTGTGTTAGTAGCCTCGCCATTCTCTCCGGCGGTTAGCGAGGCTGGGTTGCTCGAATTGAAGGGGTAGCAGTGGTTGCTATCGTATCTGGGCTCGATTCAACTCGGGTTCCGATTCCGAGTTTCATTGTGGTGATGCTGGTGCCGCCACTGCTGTTGGTGGATGTGTGAAGTGGTTGTTAGTAGATGTGGATAATTAAAAAACGACAAAAAAACGTTTTTGGATGTTGGTTGTGTGGTGTTTAACGGGGAGCAATGTGGGTGTGGGTGATTTGGACAATTATGTCAATGTTGATAATGTTCTGTTGATTTGTCAGTTTCGGTGTAATTGGGAGGTGTAGTAATTGCGCAGGTGCTCGTAGGGTGATCATTTGGTAAATATGCTTGTGGTGGTCGTTTGGGTGAGGTACTGGTGGTGGGGATGATTGGTCAGGTGGTGTCGCAGGTTGTGGCAGTGGATACACTAAATACTAGCCTAGGTGCACACGGTATTACTACCGGATACACATGTCGATTTGTGTATCCGGTACTAATACCTTGTGTATCCGGTACTAATACCTTGTGTATCTGAACTGTCACCATTTTTGTTCTCTATCAAGGTCATGTTTTATTGCTATTATTCATTTCTGTTCTGTTTAGCGTTCAGTGTTTAGTTATTGACCCATTACCGCATAATGTCAAAGCCTTCAGTGTTTTAGCTAAAAACACGACCTTTATAGAGAACAAGAGCTACTATTATGCGTTATAGTAGAAGATACAATTTGTGGATTATTCATTTGACAGTTCACTCTGTAATTTACAGGAAGCTTTTGAAATACCGGGAAAAATATTATTCTTATTTCTATAAAATTGCTGATGTGTGAGACTGAAAGTTAAAAATCTCACTCCTAGTGTATCAGAATGTTTTTTACTGCAGAAAATGCCTAGGTTTATTTTTAACTCTAATAAGCATATATGGCCAAAAATTGGAGTAGAAATGTGTTACACATAATTACATATCAGTAACTTACAGCAGGCTTAACATAATTAATTAGAAGAGCAAAAGCTTTTCTTAATTTCCCAATTGAAGATGTTAGCAAAATGAGTTTCGAGTCACAAGCTAGTAGGAAAACAGAAGCGAGGGAATCAAACACCGAAAACAATTGCATGAGCATGAATGGTGTGATGGATGTAGAGCTGGTGATGAAAACGTCAAGCAAAAACAGGGATAGTATACAGAAATTACAAAATCAAATTTGAAATCCAATGCAAGAATTTTGTGATCATGGTACCGAAATATTAAGGACGATATCAGGTACCAAAACATTATATAAATAGATGAACAAAATTCTCCTCTTGATCTTGGGCAAAATTTATTCTATCTGAGAAAGAAACCAGCAGGACTTGATATGAACGTTGTCTAGCATTGCATGTTTGTAACTGAGGAACACTTCTGCCAAAACATAAAAAACAGCTACATGAGAAATCAGCCAGAATTCAGATCGTCTCTCAAATCTCAATTTCGTAACTTAAGCTTCAACATTGGGATTCAAACTAGTTAATCTTTTCATCCCAGAAACCCGAAACATCCTATCAACTTATCAAGCTACACAATCTGCTTCTGAAATCATTCACTCTTTCCGGTTCAATACTTTGTTGCTCTACAATAAGACCATACCATCTTCTTAACAGTTCAATATAGAGTATCTATCTTACAATGAGCAACGTTATCGATCTTCTGTTTCCGATCTTGAGCTGCCAGCTGCAAATTTCAATCTATTGGGGCTTAAATTCCAACTAACGGTTAACAGATACAATCAGAAGAGATGAAGATTCACGAGGTGATCCCCAAAAGCATTCCAAATTTTGTTTACTACATCATGTTTTTGCACAACATGAAGCTACATTTGACGAGGAGTTGCTATCTCAAGTGGAATTTTAAGACCAATAACCTGGTTTACCACAGAGAACCATGAAATCAAGTAGCGTTCTGGTGTATCTTCAGCTTTCAATAGACAAGTATTAACTAGGAGTTTCATCAGTTCGTTCGTCCCACATGGATGCAGGGTGTACCATGGTCCTGCATTCGGATACGGATGTTCCTGCAATGTCAGTAGTTAAACTCTAGAGTAGCTCAATGAGCATCAATCTCAGAACTTCAATTCAAACTATGCAATTTTCATTTTGTATAAAAGGAAGCCACTTCTTCCAAACATGATTATAATACACTCGAATGCAAACTTCCGACATAAATTATAGTAGAACTTATTACCCTCTGAAAGATAATAGTCTCTAATCCAATCATACCACCATCTATCTTAAGTAAGTTAAGCTTAATGTCTGAAGATTACCACACTAAGATACAATCTCTCGACCACAATGCAAATATTATTAAAACTCAATGCTATACTTTCAACTATATCTAGAAAACACAAAAGGAAACCACTTCTTCTACTTTGTGGAATTCTCTCTGTCAATACTGATAGAGCTTTCACCTGTGCAATCGCATGAACTAAGAGCAGGTTAGTCAAGCTATAAAGAAAAACGCACTATTCACAAAGATTACCACACTAAGATATAATCCCTTGACCAGAATGCAATCAAGTATTTCAGATTACCAGGGATTTGAGAAAGGCCCAATCCCTTACTCTAAAAAAAGATAACCACCTATATGCTTTGCCATTCTAAGTTCCAACTTGTATGACAGTATCCCAAATCATAGAACTCGGCTAAAAATAAGAAACCGACTGTCAAAATCACTTCAACGGGGCTTATAATACATCAAACCATATGACACTAGAACGTCAAGAAGCTAAAACCCTCTGCCTCAATCTCGAGAGCTTTGAATATAGAAATTCAAATATTCCATATCAATTAAAGTTCATTGATGGAATATAGGATCGTTGATTGGAGAGAGAAGGAGATCAGTTGCACCAAAATCACATCAACCAAATTGCCATAAGAACCTCACAACGCTAAAATTCTCTGCCTCAATCTCCTATGGGATTAAGGGTGAGGTTGGACGAGAACACGGGGATATAACAATTAAATTTTTCCATGTAAGAGTTCATTTCATGATGGCAGGATTCCCAAATTGTGGACTGGGTTATCGGTTGAGCCAAATTCAACTTAATTATGCATATAATACATAAAAACAATCGACATTAGAACGTCTAAATAGATACACTCGTTTAAATTGTTAGATACATACCTCTAGCTAGCTCGAAACACTTCTATAATTTGCTAGATACATACCTCTAGTTAGCTAGATACACTCCTTTAAGTTTCTAAATACATACATATAGCTAGGTAGATACACTTCTTTAAATTACTAAATATACCTCTAAAAGGATACTCGTTCCCTATTAGAATCTCCTTTCCCCTCGGAAAAGGGTTCACTCTATATTTTTAGGGTTTTGTTTTTTCTGCATCCCATTCCGATAATGAGGAAAAGGGTTTAGAGTTGGATTCGGCGGTTTCGCGTAATGGCAGCCAAATTCATACCTCTACCTACCTAGATACACTTCTTTAAGTTTCTAGATACATACGTTAAGCTAGCTAGATACACTCGTTTAAGTTGCTAGATACATACCTATAGCTAGCTAGATACACTCTTTTTAGTTTCTAGATACATAACTTTAGCTAGCTAGATACACTACTTCAAATGAAAGAGTATATCAAAGTGAAATTAATAACTTTCATTTTATTTCCAATTTAATAAAACATTTTGAGATGCTCTAACTATACACCACACTAATAGGCTAGTTGACACCAAAACTACAAACAAGGGTGGGTTAAATAAAAGAGTTCGATAGCTAAATGATAGGGACGAAGGGAGTAGTTTATTTGGAGACAATGATAAATATTTATATTCTCCTGAAATATGTTGTGAAAAGACACGTAAAACAAAATAAGAAAGGAAATTAAGCATTACAAATCAAGGATAAATATTAGTTAATCATTGAAGTTTACATAATGAGTGACTTAATAGACCAGGAACATGTTGCATTACATTAATTCAACATTGATTATTCATTTCATAAGAACTAAAACCAAACTAACAATACTGTATTGAAAAATTCATCCACAAGTGGACTAAGAGGATCCTATTCTTGTTTTCTTCAATTTAAGAATAGAGAAATTACCTATATAGGAGTAGATACACATATTATTGTCCCAGATTCACAAATTAATACTCTAGATACATACATCGATATGTGTATCTGGTAGTATTCATCCATGTATCTGGTAACGTATTTTGTGTATCCAAATACAGTACATACACAAAAATACAAAGTACCACCCCACCCCCTCACTAACACCACACCCATGACCCACCACCCCTAGTCTTCAACTCGACAACAACCAGTCGTCGCCAACAACAAGCATCTTTTACTCTGACCACTACCATGCCTCGCTGGCATAATCCCATAGGTGCTAGCTTGCTCATTATAGTGTTTATGTTGCGAGCTATATTATATTGACATTGAATATTTTATAATTCTCTTCTGGTTTTTAATCGTGAATTAAGATTAAATTAACACAAAACAATAAAAAAAAACAGGAAATTAATTCGAATAAGCACGAATTAAACATAACGGGAAGTAATTAAGTGATAATTACAAAATCATGCAGCTCATGAACCCTAATTTTCAATTGCAAAAGTGACGAATTTGGTGTGACTGCAAAATAATTGATATACAATATGAAATTGAGACGTGTATGTAGTTTACTCTGAATTGAAAACGAAGGGGAACAACTGGGATGTAGAAACAAGAGAGAGAAAGAGTATACCGTATCGAAGAGCAATTTGGGGATAACAATGGCGGAAAAAGCAACCATTTGAAAGAGTTAGGATCGAAGAAGAAGACCGTGAGATAGAACAAGTAGAAGTTACTCCTATGATCGATGGTAAAAGACGAAAATGCGAGGATGGGGAGATACTTGCGCAGGGGTCAGAGTGAAAAACGGGGAGAAGATGGAAAAGGGAGAATGAAGATCAGGTCGCGGAAGAGTAGAGGCGGTGTTGTCAGAGGTTAGCTTGGTTAATACTTAATACACGCAGATTTGAGTTTTTTAACTTAGTTCGTACAGTTCGTACTGAACTTAAGTTCGTAAGGGATCTCGCCCCTATATATATATATATATATATATATAGTCGGGATCCGGTGAGAACTCCTAAATATTTGAGGATTGAGTAACGAATAAAGTATCACACCATATACAAAACAATATCGCGAGGAAAATTGACAAACAAAACCACCTAAAACTCAAAAAATCAATCGTCATTTCTCTCTCTAAAAATTTTACCAAAATCAATCAAACATCTCAAACGAAAACTATCACAAAATCCTCTCTAAAATCTCGCCGAAAATCCGCAAAAACTTAAAATTCAAAGACGATTTCAAATTCATTTCAACATTATAGATGTATTCGTTCACTAGATTGAGTAATCTCACCATAATTCTCTCCAAAATCGTTGAGGTACATTTGTTTCCCATCTTTATCCATTTCTGCGATTTTTTTCAACTTGATTATAAATTTTGATTTTGTTCGAAATCATTATATGTATGTTGAATTAGATGAATATAATAGGATTAAATCAACAAAATCGAACTAATTATCGAGTTATTTAGGGTTCTTTCGTGTTCTTGCTGTAAATTTCTAAATATCTTACTTATAAATGATTTTAAACGTTTTTCGTTCATAATATCGACACATTAAATCAATTACTATCATCAATTGAAGTTTTAGTTGTTTATAAGATGTCTTTTTTGTTTTAATCGCTAAAATTAGGGTTTAATATTGATCGATTGTGAAAATTAGGGTTCAACTTTGTTTAATTGTGAAAATTAGGGTTTCATATTGTTTTAATCGCGAAAGTTAGGGTTTAACATTGTTTAATTGTGCAAAATTACACTTTCATATGATAGAATTGAAGTAATCGTTTGTGTTCAGTAAAATGAGTAATATCGAATTACATGTTGGCTATGATAACGGAAAACGTGTGATATTGTTGTTTGTATGATGTGATACTGAATGTGAATATTCGTGGTACTCTATTTTCATACATTTTGGCAGGTTGACTACTACATAATTAAGTTGTAAAATGTCATCAAGGCACTAAAATGCTATAGTATGGTGTTTTTTTTTGTAAAATGTCACCGTTTGGTTTGCGGTAAAATAATGTAAAATGTTCTTTGTAAATTTGTAATATGGTGTGTTTTTTATATTTGTTGTATTTTCTTTTGTCTGAAAGATGATGTTTTGTACATTTTTTTTCCTTTTTTTTTTTTGCAGATTTCTTCGCTTTTGGAGGTTACTTAAGAGTATGTGTGCATGTTGGCGAAGTCTATAGTGCATGATTAACTAAACAAGTCATGTTTTTTTATTCATTTCTCTTATAAAGACAAATTCTGTATTCTTAGATATTGTTTCAAGCGATTATAAATTTGTATTTATTTATTTTTTTTTTTTTTTGCATTTTGGAGTTGGAATGTAAAGTAATGGTAACAATATTATAGTTGTATCAGAATTTGCCTATTTTTTTATGTTATTAAATAGAGAATATATGGTTCTTAAAGTATTTCATTTTTTTGGTAAACAATATCACACGTTTGTTTTAACAATATCACAAGTTTTAGTAAACAATATCACATTTAATTATAAAAAATATCACCTTTCATGACACAATATCAAATGACTTTGAGAATAATAGCACACTATTAGTTTAACAATATCATAAGATGTGGTAAACAATATCACACTATTGGCTTAACAATATCACAAGATGTGGTAAAGAATATCATAAAACAATATCACCATTATTGTGTGGTAAACAATATCACACTATTGGCTTTCTCGACGCTTTTTTAGGCTATTCTCGACGGTTAAAAGTGTCGCCATTTTATTTCTCAACGCTTTTAAAAGCGTGGTTTTTTGGGGCGTCAGGATTTTTTGACGCTTTTTAGCGTCAACCTTGTTGACGCTTTTTTGTGTCACGAGCAGCGACGCTTTTTAGCGTCAGAGGTTCTCTGCACTTATTTGCGTCAGAAAGTGGAATTTCTCGACGCTTTTTTCGTCTCTAAAAAAATTCACTATGACTATTATTTTCGTCACTATGATTGAATTAAATCATATAGATTACTAGATGACATCATAAAGAGTGTATAGAATACAATAATTGAGACGGAACTCTGATATGTCGGTGCAAGTAATGGAGTAATTTCATATAAATATCCAATATACAACTATAAAGTAACGTACAATGTTTGTTGAAAAAAAACTCCATAAAAAGGAACTCATCCAGAGTTGAAATATTTTCTATCACACTAAAATCAAATATACATCCATCTACAACAAAAATACATTTTGTTGAACAATCTGGAAAATATGTCCATCTACTCTTCAATTCTAATCCAACCCTCCCACAGCCATGACTGCATCCATCTCATCCTTCCTGCCAAATCATCAATACTTCCATTATTAGTAACCATTCCTTATTCACTCTACATTTCATACATAATCACAACTTATGTTCCACTTGATCGTAAACAAAGAGGAAAATAGATAGAGAAGGAAAGGATGAGATATGATGTATATCATATCTCAGGGGACCAAATACAATAAACTTGGAGAATAAATGTAACAATCTCAATATGAGTATTCATACTCATATGCAGCATATTAGCAACTCCATTTCAGGTTTCAAACATCCAAGCAAATGACACCAAAAAACAGTTGTTTCAAAAGGTATAAGGTAAATTAAAATGACGGCAAAACAACCAAGCAAAATCATCTAGTAATTAACTTAGGAACATATAATGCAGTACATGAAGGAAGTAAACAGCCTCAAATTCTCCCCACGTTTAATTTTGTAAAAAAAAATTTAAAGTAAAGAAAAGCTAGATACGAGAAACGCAGAGAAGAAATAAAGAGGAACATAAAGATGACACTAGGCCTCAATTTAAGTATGCTCAATTCTCCACACGCTAAAACCCCTTTATTATCACATAATAAGAAAAATTAGCAATTACACAGTTCAATAATACGAAACTAAGAAACCAAAATCAGATATCAACATTTACATAATAACAATCTCCAACAAAGTTCCATGAATATCTGAGCAAGTCAAAGTTAAACGACACCGTAATAATGTCAGTTCATCAAATGTTCATTAAATGATCAAAATATTCGTCAAAATTTTTATCATCCAACAAATTCATGTAAGAAATAACTTTGTTTACTCATTTTGATCAATATGTTCCAAGTAACAAAATAAACACCCAAGACAATGAGTGAACTCACCGAAGAAATCAGGATTAGGCTAAAGAAATCCCAAGTCTTCGGTCATTGAACTAATTCAAAAACTGCGGTTGTACCAGCGATTTGTAGTAGTAGTGGTGGTGGTGGTTGTTATATCATCAATAGTCCTCGGAAGTCGGAACGGTAACATTCCGTACCAATTGTACATAGCATACCAATATTCATTCCTACATTCCAGTTGAGAAGCACGAAAAAAAGGCAAAATGTTAGAGAAGTATTTATATTCCAATTAATCTACCAACATTAACCTTACATGGGAATGTATATGATATTGAACATGAGTTTAGGGGGCATATGCTTAATATTTATGTAACCTGGCATCTATTCCTTGCTCCCATGTACAAAAGTACAAAACCACCAATGTCAATTCATTTTAACGAATGTCACGTATACGTATAGCATTAAGGGCATCGGGTAACATTAGTATACGTCTACTAACCTCTAGAATTTATACTCATTGAACAGCCAACTAAGTGCTTGTAACAAGAGTTAAGATTCAAGCACATATTCACCAGCTTGGTGAAAATTGTAACAGAATAACTGATGACGCGTTCATATTTTTTTTTTGGAAGAATGAACAATATTATTATAAAATTAAGCACCATTGTACATAGAGAGTCATCATAACTTCATTTACAGTATATCCTATTTGAGTAAAGTTCAATTATAAGACTAACTTGCTCCTCACCTATTTGTACCTAAAAGCATACGCTATCTTAGCCCATAAGGAAAGGAGAAATATTTTGTAGGCAGTAAGTTCAATGCCTAAAGTAAAACTATATAGATGATATGGACATGCGAGAAAACAACACTTATTAAGCTAAGATATGTATTCGTTGATTTTCGGCAAAGCAACACTATAGCTTAACCATTTCAATAGGAACATAATCATCGTCATCTTTGAAAACACTTTTCGAAATAAACAAAAATAGCGTAAGTGAAACGACCAGATAGAGGAGAAGCCAACTAGCTAACCAGTGCAGATACAAGCACATATTCAATGTAAATACAAACACAAATATTAGTTAAGGAAACGCTAAATAGATCAAACCACGTACTTTTAAAGCAGTGTGAGCCCTCCATTAATCTGTTTAGGTGCATAGTAAAGATTAAAATTAGTAATTTATACTGATTGGATGAGTATACGTTATAAATTTAAAAGAGACCCATTAAGAAATATCTAACTCATCAAATCTTAAACAATCATATAGGAGATGACAACTAATCAATTTATATCCAGCCGCATGCATATGTCAACATTTGCAAGGCTCCAATTGCATAAAAAACAAAAACTAATGTCATCAACATGATAACTATAATAAAATCCAAATCAATGATATACAACACATGGAACAAAGAGATTAAGTTTATTTTTTTCCATACATCTTACCATTTTGTACTCTACCTAAACGATTAGGAGGTAATCGGTGCGTAAAAACTAAAGCATAGTTTCATATAAATGATCAACCTTGACCAACCATGCTATCGACACAGCCAGCAACAAAATGAACCAAGTTTCTTTCAAATTTTCACATATTTGAACCAAGCTAACACCCCCAATACTGTAACGAAACAACTTTATATCAGAGAAGAGTTTCAGGTGAAAGGAACAAAATAAACTAACCATGAGTAACTGATGCAAATGACCACAATCAGGAGGTAAACCTTTAGCATTGAAGTTGTATTCTTTCAGCTCTAAAGTCTTCCAGTCACCCCTAGAAAACAACCAAAAAAAAATAAAAGACCAAATACATTAACGATGTAGCACGCAAAAACAATTAAGCAATTTGTCTAAGTTGATGCCAGGAATTCTTATTCATAAATAGGAAATCAATTGATATCGTTGACAATTGAAAACAACACTATATGTAATACCAATTCATCATTCTGGCAAATGTCTACTTCAATATAACTCATATGCAAAAGTGGGATTCATGATGCTAGGCCAAAACCGAAGAAAAAGCAACTATTTACGCAACTCATAAATTAATTTCAAACGCACAGCTAACAGCCAATAACGTTGAATTCATCCAACAAACAAAAAAGAAACGTTAGTAGAAAGAAATGCAAATACCGAAACAACGGAGGGCAAAGAATTGAAGCAACGAAACTCAGAAGATACAATCTCCGGCCTAATTCCGCACTGCGATCGAACAACCCGAATTAGGGTTTGCATTTGTAATCAATTTTGAAATTTTCTAAGACGATTTATTCAACTAAAGCAATAATTGAACTCTAAATCAGAAATTAAGTAGAAATTACATACACGTGAAGATTTGCAATCGAGAGAGATGAGCAATATGACGATTGAATAGCAATTAAAAGCGTTGAATCAGTCGCAAGTGAAATGATTTTTAAATTAGGACTTAGAGGGGCACAAAATGAATTAGGTCAGCAAGTGAGAAGATCAACGTGAGGCAGTTTGATTTTTTTGGGGGAATTGAAGAGCGCGAGAAATGAAATTTTTGTAGAGGGGGGTGGTTTTTAATTAAAAATGAATATTATATTAATAAAATGGATATGGGTTGAAAAAATGGGTCGACGCCTATAAAAGCGTCGACCACAAAGCGTCGGGAAAGTAAGGGAATTGTAGTAGTGATATATATATATATATATATATATATATATATATATATATATATATATATATATATATATATATATATATAGTCGGGATCCGGTGAGAACTCCTAAATATTTGAGGATTGAGTAACGAATAAAGTATCACACCATATACAAAACAATATCGCGAGGAAAATTGACAAACAAAACCACCTAAAACTCAAAAAATCAATCGTCATTTCTCTCTCTAAAAATTTTACCAAAATCAATCAAACATCTCAAACGAAAACTATCACAAAATCCTCTCTAAAATCTCGCCGAAAATCCGCAAAAACTTAAAATTCAAAGACGATTTCAAATTCATTTCAACATTATAGATGTATTCGTTCACTAGATTGAGTAATCTCACCATAATTCTCTCCAAAATCGTTGAGGTACATTTGTTTCCCATCTTTATCCATTTCTGCGATTTTTTTCAACTTTTGTAGCAATAAATTGATTATAAATTTTGATTTTGTTCGAAATCATTATATGTATGTTGAATTAGATGAATATAATAGGATTAAATCAACAAAATCGAACTAATTATCGAGTTATTTAGGGTTCTTTCGTGTTCTTGCTGTAAATTTCTAAATATCTTACTTATAAATGATTTTAAACGTTTTTCGTTCATAATATCGACACATTAAATCAATTACTATCATCAATTGAAGTTTTAGTTGTTTATAAGATGTCTTTTTTGTTTTAATCGCTAAAATTAGGGTTTAATATTGATCGATTGTGAAAATTAGGGTTCAACTTTGTTTAATTGTGAAAATTAGGGTTTCATATTGTTTTAATCGCGAAAGTTAGGGTTTAACATTGTTTAATTGTGCAAAATTACACTTTCATATGATAGAATTGAAGTAATCGTTTGTGTTCAGTAAAATGAGTAATATCGAATTACATGTTGGCTATGATAACGGAAAACGTGTGATATTGTTGTTTGTATGATGTGATACTGAATGTGAATATTCGTGGTACTCTATTTTCATACATTTTGGCAGGTTGACTACTACATAATTAAGTTGTAAAATGTCATCAAGGCACTAAAATGCTATAGTATGGTGTTTTTTTTGTAAAATGTCCTTTGGTTTGCGGTAAAATAATGTAAAATGTTGCTGTAAATGCTGTAATATGGTGTGTTTTTTATATTTGTTGTATTTTCTTTTGTCTGAAAGATGATGTTTTGTACATTTTTTTTCCTTTTTTTTTTTTTGCAGATTTCTTCGCTTTTGGAGGTTACTTAAGAGTATGTGTGCATGTTGGCGAAGTCTATAGTGCATGATTAACTAAACAAGTCATGTTTTTTTATTCATTTCTCTTATAAAGACAAATTCTGTATTCTTAGATATTGTTTCAAGCGATTATAAATTTGTATTTTTTTTTTTTTTTTTTTTTTGCATTTTGGAGTTGGAATGTAAAGTAATGGTAACAATATTATAGTTGTATCAGAATTTGCCTATTTTTTTATGTTATTAAATAGAGAATATATGGTTCTTAAAGTATTTCATTTTTTTGGTAAACAATATCACACGTTTGTTTTAACAATATCACAAGTTTTAGTAAACAATATCACATTTAATTATAAAAAATATCACCTTTCATGACACAATATCAAATGACTTTGAGAATAATAGCACACTATTAGTTTAACAATATCATAAGATGTGGTAAACAATATCACACTATTGGCTTAACAATATCACAAGATGTGGTAAAGAATATCATAAAACAATATCACCATTATTGTGTTAATAATATCAAATAATTTAGTTCTTTCAAAAAAAATATCAAATGATATGGTAAACAATATCAAGTTATTGTGCTAATAATATCACACTATGCTATTAACAATATCATATATTTATCTTTATTTGCTAATTTACAAACAGTTATAAGAAACAATATATATCTTCATAAGTATCACGTCATATTGTTCTAGAAGCATTACCGAACAATATCAAACTTCACACATCCCGGTATCACACTTTATCCAAAACAATATCACATTCACAAGGAATCTTGAAACACTCAAACTTTTTGCTATTGAGAAACAATATCACAAAGATATAAGATAAAATATCATTGTTGATTCTAAACAAGATCACAAAATTACAACGACAATAATATTAATTTATAACGACTACAGTTAGATTACTATCCTTCCAAAATTACATCAATCGTGCATATTCAATTAAAGTTCTGTCAACACAATCTGAGTACACAGATTAGTTCCTTTCTATTTTTCTACCTTTACCAATTTCTTTTTATTATCCTTTTTGGCATCTTTTTCCAGCACAATCTTTAACTTCTTGCTTGACGTTTGTTCAACTTCATCTTGTTTTAAACACCAGTACAACCGTTTTATATAACCATTTCATGACCATGACTCAACTTAATGCAACCACCTGACTATTTACTCAACTTCCAGGAACTCAATTACATCAAACCATTAGTACGACACCAATGAAGAATATCATGAAACTTCACATCCCCTTGGAAAGTAACACTGATCCTTAGCTTCATTTCTGACTTGGTTTTGTCAATTAGCTTCTCTGGACGCATCATGAGACTTCATATCCCCTTCAAAGTGGATCTGCCATTCCCAGTAAGCAAACATGTGAGACAGATATACAAGGATGCAAAATAAAGCTCGTCGAGAGGAATGAACCATACTGTGCTGTGGCGTCTACTTCCACTTCATCGATGATCCATCTCAAAGAAAGAAAAGGTGGCCAACACATTTACTCTGCATGATTCTTCACCTTTAAGCCGCTTAAACAACCTGGTTTACGCAACCAACAATCTAGTGGGACAAAGTCCAACCTATTGTACCAATTGAAGAAAGTGGATTAATCAAAACTCGAATCCACCAATGAATTAAGAGCACTCACAGAAAATATGAGCAAGACCACAACTGAAATTAGACAAATTCGATCTAATTTTTTTCAATACCTGATGAAAACAATGGAACAGAAGAACCAACAACAATACCTTAAAATTTATGTTGTGCTTGCTACTCAACAAGATGAAATGGTGATGGTCAAACAAAATACCGCAACTCAATAAACAAGCAGAATGTAAATCAGAAACATATGATGACAACTCAACATCAAATCTATACCAAAAGCAAACATACATCAAACTTGGAGACTCATTTGGCAGGTAAATTAAGCTTTAAGCCCAAAGCTTCTTAGGCCAATTTGGACCAAGTAATATCTCTATCCAATAGGCCGCTCAAAGCTAAACAACTTTCACGATCTGACAAAAAATAGCACAAAAAAATACAATGTAAACAAACAAGTATTAATTGATATCTGACAATCAAAGTAAAAGGGATGTAATAAAACAATATCACACAGTCTGCTAAACAATATCACATAGTCTTCTAAACAATATCACACTGGATACTTTAGCAGCAAATACGTGATATTTATAAGATGTCAAACAATTTAGAACCTAAATCGGCGAAATGTATACTACTACTAGCTAACAGTAAAGAGTAACAATGTAAAACAGATGTAAATCAATCTGACACAAATTTTAAAAAAATTGAAACAAGATAATACACATGTAAATTAGGTTTACATGACAACAAAACTCGAACAAAGTGAAAAAATTTTAAATCGCAATCAAATAACAAGACTATAAATCAATCACATCAAAATTATAAATCGAGAACAAAAAAATCATAACAACGGGTGAGTTTAACATAGACCAGGAAAAATTACTGAATATATAACAAATTCGTAACTTGTTCGAATTAAATTAACCTAGATATATGAGAAAGAAGACCAATAAATCATATGAAATCCTCACAAATTAAACCTAATTTAGGAAAAAGAGATACAAAGCATTGAAATCATGATGAGTAGCTACAAAATCATAACAAACGTGGTAAGATGACTAGTAATTGCAAATATATGTAGCAAAACAACAATCACATGAAAATAAAACTGAAATTAAAAACTAAAGATAAAGTAGATGTACCTGACATTGCAATTTCGATTGAAAGAGTATGATCGTTGATAAGAAATAGAAGAATGACAAATGATTGAGTTGAGATTGAATTCGAAACAAAAAAAATCACGAAAACAGGAAAATTAGGGATTCATCGAAGAAGATGGAAGGTAGAGAGAGAAAGACTTTGGGTGAGAATGAATGAATTAGGTTTGTTTCGATGGAATAAGGAGTATATATGTGCGTCCGCAAAATTACCATATTACCCTTACTTATCCGCACTAAATCATGGACGTTGGATCGCTTAGATCTGACAGCTAGTATTAATCCTCAATCCTCAAATATATGAGTCATACTCACATGATCCCATTATATATATATATATATATATATATATATATATATATATATATATATATATATATATATATATATATATATATATATATATATATATAGAGTCAAGATCCGGTGAGAACGATCATTCAGTGAGAACGGTGAGAACGTACTAATATAGGTCTTAACTGTTTAATGCCCCACATACTCCTACTCCTTTCTCGTACAGCCCCACACTCCACCAATCTACTCTCCTCCCCTGTAGTTTGTTTTCCAACTTCCCATTCCTACCAATTAAATGATGCTGGTGCCGGAGCTTCCCCTACCATCGTCGTCGGCAGCAAACCTTCTAGTCGGCGCTTCGCCGGAGTAGTGCCAAAAATCTGCTTTTCGAACCATGGCTACCCATCAACGTTAATTTATTCAACCGACGGCCCACAAAGCAACGCCGTAACCGACTTTGCTCCACCGCACGTACTACCGCAACAAATTATTTCTTGGTTCAATAAATCAGCCATGGCGTACCACTCTCACAGACAACCACCATGATTCCGTTCTCATCTGCCCAACCGCTGCACAACCACACGAGTTTAACCGCCAAAAGCAGTAAAGCACCCACACCATCACCATCGTCAACCAATTTGAGTTACAAAATTCGCTACAAAGTCGATTTGAGCTACACAAAATTGATGTATCTGGTTACCATATTGATGTATCTCAAACGAATTTTAATGTACCTAGTGATTAATTTTGTGTATCTATGTTAAGATACATTAAATTAGTGATCAGATACATCAAAAATTAGCGTAGATACATTGAAATAGACGGGAAACCAACGGAGGGGAAGATGTGAGGTACTTGTCGCCGGAAACTTGCCGTCTGTTGTGCACTAATTCGACCAACGATTCCCATCAACCATCATTAGCGGCGGATCAAGCGGAGCTCAGGTGATGCGAGAGAAATAGAGGACGATAAATGAAAGCACCAAAGTCGGTGACGGAGAGCGCTTAATATATCTCGTGGTGTGCCGGCGAAATAGGAGCACCGTCGACGGAGAGCGCTTAAAGTAGCCCGTAGTTCGCGTGCGTCATCTTGATTGTCGGCAGAGGTGAAGCAATATGATGGTAGTGGTGGATACTGGATAATAATGTATTTGACGTGAGATTTTGCAATGTTGGTATTTGACTTTTGGATTATGTTTTGGGCCATTAATTAAGGGTATTAACTAACAACAGACTCAAGCCCAGCGAGTTAATGTTTATTAAAGGTAGACTATATAAGCTCGTTCTCACCGTTCTCACCGAGTGATCGTTCTCACCGGATCCTAAATATATATATATATATATATATATATATATATATATATATATATATATATATATATATATATATATATATATATATATATATAATCGCTCATCATGCTAAGGATATGAGATATTGTGAAATGTGTCAAATCTAAGGTTTTTAATTTGAAAATCCACAATGTTAAAGAATGGGTAGAACTTGAAAATGTCGAGTTCGTGTTTCTTTTAAACTAAGGAGATGATTGCGGACCCATTGACTAAAGCACTCATGGTTATTGAGTTTTGAAAAGTATGTTAAAGATATGAATTTTATGATGCATTGAATTAGTGGGAGTTGTAATTAAGATATTTTGGTACTTGAGGTACTGTATATATGTTTTCAGTAATAAGGTTGATGTTTTAATTCTCACTAAATATATGCATGTTAAATACAAGCTTAATGCATGTATGATATTGTTATAGTTCAGTTCCTGTCTCGTTAAGAGATGTTGTGCATTAAAGTTTTTCCCATTTAGTGGGTGGATTTATCCTGAAATGGATATTGGCTGTTGAGCCATTGCCAGTTGTGGTTTATTTGCCCATTAGTGGGTGGAGTTATCCTTTAATGGATGTTGGCTGTTTAGCCATTGCCTGTTTTGGTGTATTTACCCTTTAATGGGTGGTTTAATCTCTAATGATTATAAACATACCTTAAGTAGTATTTACCTTTTACGGTAATTAAGGGGAATACTTCTTTAGAAGTGGGTCTCAATTGACACTGTGACCGAATGTGGTTAAGCATGCTCATCTTAAAGTTTGGATCTATTATGCTAAAACCACACTACACTTTGTCACACTTGGGACTCATGTCGGTAAGCTTTTGGTGTTGTGATCATGGAAGGTCTTGTATGACTTTAATTGTATTATATCCGCTATGATTCACATTAAATTGCTTATTGGACCGAGTTCTGTAGACTGAGATGTTTTTTATGGCCATGTTGTTCAACCCGAGAGTCGTTTTACAAAATAAAAGTTTTCGAAATATTTCTTGAAACAAAACATTTTAATAAAACCAACAATGTCGCCCAAGTGGGAGAATGTTGGATTTGGACTTCCATTAGTCGGTTTTCTTATTTATGAAAACGGGTTGAATGTGACCGGTAAAGCCCACTAAAGTTATATGATCCATTGGGCCTAGGTCTGTATCAGTCAGTACGGTTAAATACATAGTGTGATGGTACTGATAAGTGTAGGGTCTGTTTATTATACAGTGGGCAGCCTGATGGGGAGCCCAAATACAGTTCTATTATGGCTAGGTCTCTCTTCTTGTCTAGAATACCTCTAACCTATATTAATAGGTTATTGGGTTGACATGCCAGATTGATTGTCATCATAAGGAAACCTAGAAGAGGGAGGAGAAGATCCTAGTATACTAATCATCTTATTACTTATTATTATTATACGCTCCAGACGATCTGACTGTTGCTTCCGCTAAAGGTATATACCCTATACAATGATCCTTATAATTTATCTTACAGGTAGTGGGTGAGGTTTTGGATGTTTGGGATTTTGATTTGGATGGCAATGATTTTGGCTTTTTTTTTGGCATGGTGGTGGATGGGTAGGAGAGAATTTATGAGGGTCTGGTTTGAGTTTTTGGGAATTCAAATTTATGAAGGTTTGGCGGTGGTAAAAGGAAATGAGGATTTATGAGGGTTTAGTTTTGGGAATAATGAGGGACAGTTGGAGATATGAGGGTTACGTGTAGATATGGGTTATGGTGATAAAATTTTGCCAATTTTGCACAATGATATATAAACAACGTAACATCTTAAAGATACGTCAGCTTGTTACTAGTCTATATGAAAAACCGACTAGAGTAAGTAGACAGCAACCAAGCTCAATAACGAAAAGGGGAATTTACCAACTCAATATCACAACTACTCCATTCTAGTCAATCATCGAGGAATTAAATTTAGGACAAAATTAACTATGAGCCACTATTCAGTAGACCTAATTCTAATCGGATTTTCTCAATTTGTTCGTTAGCCAATGGTTTAGTGAAAATATCGAACAACTGATCTTCAGTTTTCCAAAATTTTAAGCATATGTCCCCTTTTTCTATACGATCATGAATAAAGTGATGAACGGGATATTTGAAAAAATAAAAGCACTCGTGTTATCATATAAAAAAGCACGCACTTAATAATCATACCTCAATGCCGTAATTGTTGTCTTACCCATAGGATTTGAAAACCCTAATGAGTAGATGTATTCACTTCCTTTGGTGGCTATGGTTGAGCTTTTCTGATGAATATTGGTCCAGATGTTATCTCTGGTTTAGGCGTAGATCGAACAGTACTGGTGTCTGTTTAATTCTGCTCAGTTTCCTTATTTGTGTTTCCTGATTCGTCTGAGCTACTGGATGTCTGGTTTGTATTTGCATTAAACTGTCTGTCAGTCTGTTCATGATCAGTTGTGCTCGTAGATTTCTCTTGACTGAACAATTCCCTATTCTGTTTAGTTCTCCCTGAATTTGTGGACTCTTCAGCGCTTGTTCCTTCTAATGACGAAGGCTCTTCTTCTAAATCAAGGGGATCATTATCTACAAATCCATTGTCAAAATCATCATCATCCTGTAATTAAACATTAAGAACATTAGTTTCATCAAAGATTATATGCACACTCTCTTCAAGCACATGGTTCTCTTATTGTAAACTTTATATCCTTGCTTTCTTTTGAATATCCTATGAAAACCGCCTCATCGCTTCTTGGATCAAATTTTCTCAAATTATTTTAGCCATTATTGTGAACGAAACGTTTTGATTCAAAGCAGCGGAAATGTGATATGTTTGGCTTTCACCCATAAAGAAGCTCATAAAGCGTTTTCTTAAGGATAGCTCTAATAGAAGCACAATAGAGAATACAACAAGTATTCAAGGCTTCTGCCCATAATTGAGCCTTTTTCATGATTTAAACAGTTTAGAAGTCTGTTCTATTTCCAATTTCTTGAGAACGATGTTATCTGAACAGTTAAGTGGATTGTCTGACAGACTTCGATCTGGTTTTACTCATCAACTCCTCGTAGGCTTCTTCTTCTTCTTCTTCTTCTTCTTCTTCTTCTTCTTCTTCTTCTTCTTCTTCTTCTTCTTCTTCTTCTTCTTCTTCTTCTTCATCTGCCCATATGCTTAATGATGTTAGATATATCTTTATAACCAAGATGAACAATATAATATAATAGGTAGTAAGCCAAGAGTTTAAGAATATACATACCAACTACCCATTTATAATTCTCATGATATTTGTATAACACAAGATTAAGAGTTGAGAAGTTCTTACCATCCTTACTTGAAGTGTGAATAAACTTGAAACACTTTACCAATTCATGTTTCACACCTCCACTTTGTAGGCTCTATGTGGGAGGAAAAAAAATATCGTCCCATATCATGCACCTTGAGAAACAAAATTTATTATGATCAAAGCATGTTGCTCCCTCTCACTTTAGCCTGCAAAACGAATTATACTTTGGACTTGGGACCCAAATTAATTTGGGTCCTTTTTGGTTAGTCACTTGTGCTAATAAATCCTTTCGAATCCACATTTTCTTGACAGTCTTAAAATTTTGTTCCAAGTGACCTAACCGCTTCTTACAAGCATTAAATACATGTCCTGTTTTACCACAAAATTTGCACATAATGTACTCAGGTAGACCCACATACTTACACTTGCGAAAGTCTCTTTAATTGGGCTCAGATCTATTAAACTCAGCAGTACTAGAGTAGTTCTGTTTTGAACAGCACGGTGGTGTGTTTACTTTCTGTTCTGGGATCCAAACAGTATGGTGTGGTAAACTATTTTGTTTGAAGTCAGAACGAGAGTCATAACCTAATCCAAGTTTATTAGTGTTCTTAGTTTGATTAATCAGAAAGTTTAGCACAGTACCACTACCTTCCCATTTAGCAACCACATTTCAGGCATTACTCAAATCGGTCTCCAAATTCTTAATTTTCACAAGTAGTTTCTTATTCTTATCAAAGTGAGCGTCATAATAAACATTGAGTCTATCAAATTTGGAACGGATTTCAGAATAAGTGGTTGAACTAGTAACATGTACTATTTTAATCTCATCTAGTTCCTTAGTTAAAACATGGATCTTATTAACAAGAGACTCGTTATTGGCAGTAGGTTCAGAATGAACAGTCTGGTCGAATGTTCGTTTAGTTATGTCCTTCAGATCACGTTTTATGATACGGTCGTTATGTACCAAAATAAATACCTAAGTACTACTAACAGAAGTTAGCGGTAAGTAGGGTCGATCTCCACAGGGAGGCAAAAATGAGATTTATCTATTTTAAATTAGTCTAAGAGTAACGGGGGTTTGAGTATGATTTCTAAACTAAGAGAGGTGGCAAGAGAAATTGAGCAATAAAAATAAAGGGATTTACAATAAAGAGAGAGAACTAGGATTGTCGGGTCACCAATGAATGTCAGATAATTGCAGCTAAGGTCACAGATCGGTCACTTGTATCGGTCTAAGGGAATCCAGTTTATGATCCATTTCGCTAAGCCAATAGTTGGATGGACGTCGTATCGAATGCCAAGATCAAAGCAAGCCCATATCCTCCTAGCAACATCACACTTCCGAAACAGATGTTCCTTTGTTTCCACGACCCTCTCATCATGATTATAGAGTTTGAAATTATGATCCAAATCAAAGTTCCTTTTGGCAAAGTTACTACCAACCGATAGGGGGTCAGTAATAATTCTCCACACGAGAATTTTCCACATAGGTGGTCCTGGTAATTGCCACAACCTACTTTTACAAAAGGATCGATCATCATTATCCAATCTTGTCTTATCCTTGGTCGAGCCATTTCGCTCCATATAGGAATTTTAAATAATGCCATAGCCGCTTTTGACACTATATTCACCTTTATTATTATGTAACCAGAACACTTTATCTGTCATCTGCGATCCACAAATAGGCATGGCTAAAATTCTACTCGCACTTTCCTCCGCGAAGAGTTATCTCACAAGGTTATGGAGTCCCAATTTATTTTCTGACTTTGTTCGGTGCTATAATTAACTCCTATATATGTTGAAATACAAATTCTCATTTAAGACAAGCATTATCCGTCATTAGCATAATATGGGTCAAATACATAATCACATACTCACATAAATGGTATTGACTATTGACTTTCAGTACCATCATCTCATAAGTACAAGGTCAAACTTACCCATTTTATTTTCCATTGCTTGGAGGTATACATTGTATATTCCGTATATGAGAGGGTCGTACTAAAGCCCAGTACCACCCGATGATACCCTATGAAAATTCGGTTGGAGAGTGAAATAATGTAACATATATCCCATCTTTAAGATTAGAGCACCACAATGTCAGAAGATGAAGAGCATCTATTTTATTCTATGATTACTCTTAACTTACATAGCAATGCAATGTTTGATGGCGTTTTGTCCTATTCTGAATGCATTTTGTCTTAAATCACATTTACTTCAAGATGACCTTATGCAACCATATAGTGGAACCTAGAGTTTTAACCTTTCTCCTTAAACTAATTATAGTTAATCTCCCTTAAATTGATGGTAATACTTAACCTCCGTTTTAAACAAGAATTTGCGAACTATTTAACCTTAAGCCCTGATGAGTTTGTGTATTTTGAAATAGCTGCAACCCTGCAAACTCTACCTTCCAGTAGGGTGTTCATTCGCGGTTCGACTCACCGAACCTCTAATTTAATTCGGTTAGCACATGGTTCAGTTCGACAAAACTCCGAACTTAAACCGCAAAGTTAGAAACGGTTATAAACGGTTCGGTTAACCACTTTAAACGGTTATTAGTGGTTCGGTTACCGGTTAACCGATAATCGTTGTATATTACTTTTTTTTTTTCAGTTTTCGTTAATTTTTTCTAATAGTTTAATTAAATTTTCATTATATACTTTACCTAACAATAAAGTTAATAAGCTAAACTTTAGCATTAATCAATTTAAGAAATTTTAAATTTGGATAAACTAAGAAAATTAAACGAAAGAACAATTATTTATATAATATTTGGGGGGCGTTTGGTACGGGAAAGGGTAAGAGAATGAAATCAAGAAAGGGTAAGAGAGGGAAATGAATGGGATCACCCATATTATACTTGGGTGTTTGATTGACAATTAGAGGAAAAGGGAATTAAAAGCCAGCATCCACAACCTCCACCACCATTACCCACCACCTACCACCATTATCTACACCGGCATCATCACAAGTAGCGGCGCCGACGATCTTCCTCACGGTACCCCAAGACGAACCTAATCACCGCGCCTAAACACCTTATTCATTCTAAAAAATCCACCACAACCCTTTGAAAACCCCTCCCCCACCCCTTATTACACCAGATTTGGTGTGACCGGCGTCGGGCGGTTGTAGTGGTGTGGCCAAGGAAGGTGTTGGTGGTGGTTGGTGGGGTAGGAGAGTTACTGAAGGTGTTGGTGTGGTGTTTAGTGGTTGAGGATATGGGGTAGCGTGGACAAGCGGCGTCGCTGGTGGTGGTTGTGTCGGCGCCACTGGTGTTGGTTGTGTCGGTGTGGTGGGTGTAGGGTGTAGGTGGCAGTGGTTGACGGTGTGAGAGGGTGTGGTGGGTGTTGGTGGGAGTGGTGGAAATAGGGAGTAGGAGGAAAAAGGGATTATGAGGTATTAATTATGGTAGAACTTTTCTAATAATAGAACTTCCATTATTATCTTTTAGAATTAGAAATGCTTTATAGTAAGAAACACCAATTAAACACACGGGTATCTCTCATTGTAAATTTTTTTTTATTCCAATAATGAGTTATATGACAAACATGATGGAGTTAGAGTACAACTATAAACCGCACGACAATTTAATATTTTTTTTTTGCTTGAAAGTAGTTTGAGAAAGTTGGACTCTCTATAATCGCTCGAAAAAAGCTTCCTTTAATAATATAGATAGATAGACTAGATTTAATGTCCGTGCGATGCACGGGCCTATTTGTAATATCCTATGAGTCAATTGCTTTTGCTTCGATCGTATAACCTTTCTAATCTTTCATCTAAATAAAGTAATTAAACTAACCTTGCTTTATTTGATTTGTCTTTTGATGATTTATGCTGCTATATTTAAACTGACCGTTTCATTTATTAACCCAAACTAACTTTTTATGGATCAAACCTAACTTTAATTCGAGACGTCAATACGTTAATACTCCCTCCATTGCACTCAATCATATACACATTTGTTTTATGCACATATATCAATGCTCGTTTTCTTTTGTTCACGTCTTTAGCTAAAAATTATAAAATTTGATATTCACAATGGACTTGGTAAGATAATTTAAACAAGATCTCACATGACTATCTTTTATGCTATATATTAAGAGTTTTAATGAAGATTCTCCTCACTTATAAATAGTGTCCAAAAAGCAAACGTATAGAATTGATTGAATAGAGGAAGTATAAATTAACCAAAAAAATTGTAGGTTATTTTATACATAGGAAAGTAAGAGTCAAACTTTCGAGTAGATTTAATGGTTTAAACTGAGTATGATTATGAGTTTTATAAATATTGTTATCAATGGTATAACCCATTCAAATGCTCGGCTAAGTCGGATATGATAACAAAAAAAATAAAATTATATAAATTTTACGGTTTGACATATGCAGGAGTTATCTTTTAAATATAAGGCTACCACTTATGTGGTGCGGGTCATGTAAAGCTTTCTTCATCAATACTCCCCTAGCAAAACATATATATCTGGGTCGTACTTCACAAATTAGAACAATAATACATTTTAGATATGTAACGCTCTCAAAATCTTGTCTCAAACGGCCTTAAGTCAGGACGTACACATAACAATTTAGTTATTGTTAAATTTTAAAGGGATCGGAATTGTAAAAGGCCTTACTTAAGTCTTTTAAGTAAGACCTACTCGTAATACATACGGTGATACGGAGTACATCTATTAGAACACTTATGTATGACTGTATCAAAACTGATCTTTCATCAATTGATTTCGATATAATTTTAGTTTTACAACCATGATTTTGATTGCTACACTATTTTATTAATTTATCAGGCCACCTAGTTTGATCAACAAATACTAAAGAAGTCATATATTATTTTGATTTGTGGTATTGTTAAAGCTTTGATCTTTGAAGTCTGAATTCCATGTTATTATAAAATATAATACTATAATTCTGAACTTTTTGCACAAAATATTTCTTTATGCTTTTATGGCTCTCTTGTCAAATTCTTAGCAAATCGTCTACTCATCATCGTGGGACAAATATTTACGTACGTACGAAACTACTATGCTAGTAATGTTCTATATCTTCTTCTAATAAATAGGATAAGAGAGTTACGGAACGAAATTTTCATCCCTTCCTAATAAGAAAACGAAAAGATTATGCTCACTTTTATAGCTATGATAGTTTTACCACAAGACGAAGAACTTGGTATACTCAAATTTTTGTATACTTGCGGGGTACTTAATAATCTGTAGCATACAAAAACTTAATAATCTGTAGTATACAATTTTTTTTTGTATATTGCAAATTGAGGTACGTACTTGCAAATGGATGAACTTATAGCTATTAACCTCATAATTGTAGTAGCAATTTCAGCTACGTGTTTGCGGGGTTTTGTTATTGTGACTGTAAGATTCTTATATGCATCTTCATTCGTTTGAAACTTTGCGTCGTTTGCCTGCATGATTAAGATAGAGTGTAAAAGTTAAACCAATTAGGCAAGACATATATATTTAATTTACATGTCGGAGGATGAATACGTGAACGCGGGAATGATTAAAATTAACTAATTATAAATTACTATTGAAAATTAAAGTTTATTCTCACTAAAGCATACGTTGATTTAACAAACCATACTTACTAACCTAAAACTAATTGTTAGATAATAACCGTATATATGCTAGTCAATAGTCAAATATTGTGTACATAATATTTGACTATTGACTAGCATATATACGGTTATTATCTAACTCTTTCGAAAAAGAGGAAGGCACAGGGCAGGAAACGGAATAGATCGAAATCTATTCAGGCTGATACCATGACAAACGATACTCCCCCACACAAAACCGGTTTGCATCCTGTGTTTACCGTGACCAATATCCAGCACAAAGTTCATGTTCTTGACGGCACGAAGGTGATGTATGCATCGTGGGTTCGCCTATTCAAACTTCATGCTCGAGGGTACAAGGTTTTGTCTTACATTGATGGGACGGCTGCCCCCAAGGAGACGGATGCTTCTTATGAAGCATGGTGTGAAGTCGATGCTCATGTCCTCCAATGGATATACGGTAATCTTAGCGACGAGATCCTACCCCGAGTTCTTGAAGATGAATCCACAGCCCGTGCGGCTTGGGTTCGAGTCGAAAATATCTTCAACAACAACAAGGGTGCTCGTGCCGCGGCCCTCGAATCTGAATTCAATGCTCTTTGATTGGCCAATATGCCCTCGCTTGAGGCCTACTGTCAACGCCTCCGCGAGATAGCCGGTATGCTAAAAGATGTTGACGCTCCTGTTACTGACCGGCGTCTTTTTATCCAATTGGTACGTGGCCTACCATCGGAGTATGACACCATCGCGTCCTTCATCAATCAGTCTTCCCCTAACTTCGAAACAGCACGAAGTATGCTGGAACTCGAACAACACCACAAGTGTGGTAGTGAAGAGCCTGCCACTGCCCTTGCCATTCCCCCTGCAGCGGGTGCTGATTCGTGGCCCGACACTACATCAAAGGCCACCTCCTCGGGTCCACCACGTCAGTCCCACGGTAATTCTGCTTACCCTAATAATAATAATAATCGTAATTATCGTCATAATAATAATAACAATAATAATTCTAATAATAACAATCGTCAAAATGGCAACCGTAACAATAATAATAGTACTTCCTGTAACTCATCTCCCCAATCGGTTGCCCCACCTATGCCTCAATGGCCTACTGCCTGGCCGTCACCATGGACACCTCCTCCATGCCCGTACCCTACCTATCCCGGCTGGGTTCAGCCTTGGCTATCTCATGTCGTGCCTGCATCACGTCCTCCTTATCGTGGTCAGACTCGTGCACAAGGTCAGGCCTTTCTTATGGATAACGAAGCTCCACAACCTACGGACCTTGCCCAGGCTTTTCAAGCTCTCTCTGTCCAATCGCAATTCGACCCATGGTATATGGATACGGGTGCTTCTTCACACTTGACATCTCATCAAGGTATGCTTACTTCTCCGTTTAATACGAGTACAATTCGGTCCATCTATATTGGTAATGGCACTAGTAGTCCAGTTACGGGTTCGGGCACCTCCAAAATTCCCAATAATTCCCGCTCCCTACACCTTCGCCATGTCCTCCACACGCCTAATATTATTACAAATCTGATCTCTGTTCGTCAATTTACAAAGGATAATAATGTTAGTGTTGAATTTGACCCATTTGGCTTTTCTGTGAAGGACCTTCCGACTGGGAAACTGATTTTGCGGAGTGATAGCGATGGCGAGCTCTACCCCGTGTCCACCCCATCATCCATGAGTCCATCCAGCACCTCCACAAAAACGCCTCAAGCATTCCTTATTCACGGCCAAGATGTGTGGCATTCCCGACTCGGTCATCCCGGGTCATCTATTTTGAGTTTATTGAAGTCACGTAATAATTTTAAGTGTAATAAAAACAACTCGTTGGACACTTGCTCTTCGTGTCATATTAGTAAGTATCGTCGATTACCCTTTTCTGAATCTTTGTCTCAAACTATAGCCCCGTTTGATATTATTCACTGCGATCTATGGATATCCCCTATTCCGAGTAAATATGGTCATAAATATTACATGGTCTTAATCGATAATTTCACTCAGTTTGTTTGGGTCTACCCGCTTCAATTTAAATCACAAGTCTTCGACAAATTCCTTCAATTTAATAGTTTTGTCAAAACTCAATTCAATAGACAAATTAAGTCCTTTCAATGCGATATGGGTCGTGAGTTCGATAATAATTCTTTCCACAATTTTTCGACAAAACATGGACTTGTATTTCGTTTTTCTTGCCCTCAAACTTCGTCACAAAATGGCAAATCGGAGCGTATGATTCAACGCTTAAACAATATTACTCTCGTCCCCCTCCAACATGCTTCACTTCCACCTAAATATTGGGTTGAAGCTCTCCATGCCGCCACCCACCTCCATAATATTCTTCCCACATCCACTCTCGATTTTCGCACCCCCACATCCGCTCTTTACCTACGCCACCCCTCCTATGATCACTTAAGAGTCTTCGACTGCACATGTTACCTCAACACTTCCGCTACCCGTCCTCACAAACTTGCACCTCGCTCCACCAAATGTGTCTTTCTCGGTTACCCACCCAACCAACGTGGTTACCGTTGTCTTGACCTCACCACTGGTAAAACCCTCATCTCTCGCCACGTTATTTTCGATGAAAATCAGTTCCCATTTGTAGAAATAAAACGGACCAAAACTTATTCTTACTCGTTCCTCGACAACCCATCAGATACCCCCCATCCCTCGGTTTATGACTCCATCGACCCCTCACCAAACACCCAACCATCACCCACTGACCAGCCCATCCCCACGGAACCTACCACACCTACCACCCCTGCCTCCCCTACTCGTCATTCCCTTCTAAACACCCTTGCCTCCACTCCTACCACTAGCCCCGTCACCACTCCCCAGTCCACGTCCAGTGCCTCCCCACCTATCCAGACCCCGCCCAACGCTTCTGCCACCCTATCCCCACCTCCACCTCCTCCACCTCCACCCCCACTTAAACTACCCACTCACACAATGTCCACCCGTGCAATGCACGGTATCTTTAAACCTAAGGCTTTAACCGTATCCTCTGACATTTCCCCATTGCCTAAATCCCCTCACCTTGCTCTCCGTGGCCGTAACTGGAATAGTGCTATGCAGGTCGAGTTTACCGCATTACGAGATAATCATACTTGGGACTTGGTTCCACGACCCACAAATGCTTCTATTATCCGTTGTATGTGGCTGTTCTGGCATAAATTTCATGCAGATGGTACTCTTGAGCGATATAAAGCTCGTTTAGTGGTCAATGGCAAAACGCAACAAGTTGGTGTTGATTGTGACGAAACCTTTAGTCCGGTTGTGAAACCTACCACTATTCGGACTGTGCTTAGTCTTGCCGTCTCCAGGTCTTGGCCTATGCATCAGTTGGATGTTAAAAATGCTTTCCTACATGGCGACTTGGAAGAAACCGTATATATGCACCAACCACCGGGATTCGTTGACCCCTCCCATCCGAAGTATGTTTGTAAGCTCCGAAAATCTCTTTATGGTCTTAAGCAGGCTCAACGGGCCTGGTATCATCGGTTTTCTACATTCATTTTATCCAAAGGCTTCAAGAGTAGCGTGTGTGACTCCTCTTTGTTTATTTACAAATCTCCCAATGCAACAGCCTACTTGTTATTATATGTTGATGATATCGTCATCACCGCTTCCACCCCTGCTCTAGTTCGCTCCATCATCTCCTCCCTCTCCAAAGAGTTTGCAATGACTGACCTCAGATCGCTCCATCATTTTCTGGGTATAAAGGTCAGCCGTAATTCTCATGGGTTATTTTTATCTCAAGAGCAATACGCCAAAGATATTGTCATCCGTGCCAAGATGAGCTCGTGTAAACCGAGTCATATTCCCGTGGACCCGAGATCCAAATTGAGTGCTGCCACGGGACCTCCAGTTGATGACCCATATCTTTGTCGCAGCTTGGCCGGTGCCTTATAATACCTCACAATTACTCGCCCCGATATATCATACGCAGTCCAACAGGTTTGTTTGTTTATGCATGATCCTCGTGCCCCGCACTTTCAATTTTTGAAGCGAATTATTTGTTACCTTCAGGGTACTCTTAATCATGGTCTTACCCTCAAGCCCTCTCGGTCAATACACCTCACAGCTTACTCCGATGCTGATTGGGCCGGTTGCCCCGACTCACGTCGTAGCACATCCGGATACTGCGTCTTCTTAGGGGATAACCTCGTCTCTTGGTCTTCTAAACGACAAGCTACAATCTCTCGATCAAGTGCCGAGGCCGAATACCGGGGCGTTGCAAATGCAGTCGCTGAAACTAGTTGGTTGCGAAATCTGTTACTCGAACTTCATGTCCCAATTCGTCGATCCACACTTGTTTTTTGCGATAATATATCGGCTGTCTACCTCTCTGGTAACCCAGTTCAACATCAACGAACCAAGCATGTCGAATTGGATATACATTTTGTTCGTGATAAAGTCCGCCTTGGTGAAGTTTGTGTACTTCATGTGCCCTCCGAGTATCAATATGCCGACATCTTTACTAAAGGGCTCCCTCGTCCTCTCTTCACCCGGTTCCGTTCCAGTTTGAGCGTACAACCTGCTCCCGCTCCAACTGCGGGGGCGTGTTAGATAATAACCGTATATAAGTCAAATATTGTGTACATAGTTGTTGCTATTTAGTCTCCTAGAATATCTCTATGTATAGTTGTATAATACCCTATTGTATGCCTCTGACTATAAATATGAATGAGAAGCAACAACCCGAACTCAAGGGATTATAAACCGTTGACACTGATGTTATCTAGCTTTAGCCACAACACTAAAAGGATAGATAAAAAATCACGCAAACAAAAAACTTTCTCACAACTAATAATAATTACCAAAACTGATTATTAGACGTAAGACGTTCATCCGTTTACAAGGCTACGTAATATTCTCGATGTATGTTCAATGCAAAGTAGAATCATAAGTAATGATTCCTTTATTAATTGTTCATAGTGCCTGCAAAACAAAATCAAATGGTATGCAATTAGTGAACAAAAAAGTAAGAATAGAAAAACCAACAAACATGCATACTACTTTGTATAAACTATGAGATAATAAGGAATTATATATGCACGTTTAGGTGATTGTGTTTGATTAATATTAATATTCTCATAAAATAGTAGTTTGTAAACAATTCAATTACCACTTTTTATTGTATACTTTTAAGTAAAACTTTAATTAATTTTGGATAGAAGTAGGAGTCTCGATCTAATATCACTCGTAGGTAATTCGCAAAAACTGGACTCTTTGTAATCGCTCGAAAAAAGCTTCCTTTAATAATATAGATAGATATAAGATTAGATTATTACCTTCACATCTTTACTCTTTTCAGAAAAGTCGACTTAAGTCTCGATTGGTACCGCTTTATTGTTTCGTTCATGCCTTGCACATGGAGTAAAGCCATAGATTAAGTTTCATCAAATTAAAATTAAAGAAAATAAATAAATAAATTAATATTGAACATGATGAAACTAATATGAAGTAATATACATGGTATTTTTAATCTAATGCAATAGGAAACCAAATACATATTGGGTGTATACACTGCTAACAAAAAACAATAACTAAAGCCAAATACGAAACCAAAGGAAAATCGAAGTGAGAGCCACCGTTTACACCTGCATAAAGGTTATATAGAGTTGACATAAAATAAAATATTACTCTATAATACAAAATTCACTTGCAATAAAATTATGGCATCATTAGAATTATACTCTGCCAAATTTGCGTGGGTGTATCTTTATAGTGGTCTTTATTATACTTTTTTTGGTTGGATGGACTAATCTTGGAATTCCATAAACATTATAGATAGATAAATACATATTTATGATAGAATTTTATTAGCTTATTATTATCTTCAAATATACTTCTAATTCTAATTAATTACACCAACAACTTTATGATAGAATTTTATTAGTTGTCTACAATTTTATGATAGAATTTTGTTAGGTTAGTATTATCTCCAAATATATTTTTATTTATAATTATTTTAGGTAGTTTCAAAAGGTTCGAGTCTCTCACGTTGCTCGAAAAAAGCTTCCTTTATTAATATAGATAGATAGATATACATATATGAGTTTAGGTTTTGTATTGGAAACGGTATAATAAGATAATAAAAATTAGAACCGGTATAATAATATATATATATATATATATATGAGTTTAGGTTCATGTAGACTTTTATTTTTCTTTTAATGAAAGCTGCGCGCATCCTTATTATAAAGAAAAAAAAGAAATAATAATAATAATAATAATAATAATAATAATAATAATAATAATAATAATAATAATAATAATAATAATAATAATAAGGGTAAATTGATAATTTATACCTAGTATAAAACATTTTTTCAAATTTTATACCTAGAATAATTTTCTTTCAAAACTTATACCAAATATCCTCATTTCTTTCATACTCAATACCACATCTCATGAAATGACTATTTTACCCTTACTAATTACCCACCACCACCTCTTTAAGTCTTTTGAGTTTTGCCCACCACACTAAAACCCATTTCCACCCCATTAACTCACTTGACACACACATCCTCCCCCACATACACCCCATTCGCCACCGCCATCATCACTACCACTCATCTCAATCACCGCCGCCGCCACCACCGGAGTCGGCTGCCACCCAAGTGCCCTCCCGCCGGCATCGCAACCCCAAATAATGTCCTCCTGAAAAGCCCTCTCGGTGTCTTCCCATATCTCATAGAACCCCAAATCCTAATCACCACCTTCTACCCAATAAAACCTTCCCTTGCCACTGAATATCCCTCCTCCTACACTAAAAAACAAAAAATCTTAAACTAAGGTGGTGGGACAATGTGTTTTTTTATGGTGGGTAATGATGTTAAAAGTTTTGGGTTGATGGGTTTTTGGCAGGGTAATAGGTAATAGATGAAGCATAGGTTCGGTCGAAGTGGGGTTGTGACGGTAGTGGGGCATAGGTAAGTTAGTGATTTTAGGTTTGTATATAGTGTAGATGGGTATTGTATTGTTGTGGGTTTCGATTGATAAGATTGTAAGTTTGTGATTGGTGTTTAATGGGGTGGCATTTATTGGTGTTTAATGGAGTGACAGTATGAAGGTTCGCGGTGGGGGCCGTGGAGTAACCTGATACCGGTGGTGGTGTAGGCAGGAGGAGAAGCTGGGTTGTGGTGATGGAGTTTATGTGGTGGATGGGAGAGGAGAGGAGGATTAATGTTGGGAGGAAAGGGTGATGATAGTAATTAGCAAGGGTAAAACTGTCAATTCATGTCTTTTTTTGAGATTTGGTATCAAGTTTGGATAAAAATAACATTTTTGGTATAAGTTTTGAAAAAAAATTAAGTTAGGTATAAGATTTGAAAAAGTGTGTTATACTAGGTATAAATTATCAATTTACCCTAATAATAATAATAATAATAATAATAATAATAATAATAATAATAATAATAATAATAATAATAATAATTGGAAACTTAACAAGGTAAGAATTGGAAACTTAATAAGGTAAGAATTGGAAAGTGGAAACGGTATAAGTTAATAAGAATCGGTTCACTGTACCATGTTAAACATATAATCTAACAACGGTTATCCACAAAACCGTTTTCCAATGAGTAAAAACACAATGGTTGGACAAAACCCGTTTTAAACTAAATTATCAAACAATGTCATCATATTATCAATTTAATTATTTGTGATTTTTCAGTGTTTGTGATTTGACTAATGCATGCTCTGTAATTTTTACTTTTTCTGATTCAAAGTTGCAGTATTGATTGTTTGACCACATGTATAACAGAAAATGATAACGATTCTTTGTTAAGCTGTTATCATATTACATATATCAACAACGGTTATTTTAAAGCCGTTGTCACATTACACCAATAAACAACGGTTTTTCTTGAAACCGTTGTAAACATAGATCCACTGTGAAAACTGAAAACTTTGTGATTTTACCAATGCATGCCCTATTATTATTGGTTGTTTGACCATTATGAAGGAAAGGTAGATCTTTATACCTAACAACATACTCATATATGCTTAAATTTAATTTGTCATAAAATTAACTAATGATCTTATGCATGCAAACAAAAGATATAATAGAGGAGAAATCATGTTCTTACATTGCAATATCGGTATATATGGGCACAAAAGAGTTCTCCTTCTCTTTTGTTCTTGAGCTATCCCTTAAATGGAAGAACAAAGAACCCAAGACCCAAGTATAGGATCTCTCCCAAGGCTTTATACCCAAAGCTTTCTCTTAATCAAAATTAATATTATGAATACTAGACAATATTAATTCTTTGCATGAAAATTGAACCAAAAATCTTTATCTTTGGAGCTCTCAAAACTCACGTATGAAAATGGAAGAGGAAGTAGATGTGTTATGCTCACTAAACACTTAAAGTTTCAGCATATGATTGAATGAAATAATTCTAGTAATTATAGGCATAATAAAATAAGAAAAGCAACCTCTTGGGATTCCATTTGGGCCGTGCAAATGGAGAGGGAAGAGGAAAAGTTTATGCTCTTCTATGTTTGGTACTATTGATAATATGGATTCCATATTACATTTGTCAATTTGTCAATATGTTACATGTCATATGTCACATAAATTTGTTATGTATTTTTAACATTTTAAAAATCAACGTATTAATAAAAATACGTCACATACAAAAATCGACTTAGTAATTCACAATTACTTGTACCAAAATGTTTTACCAATTATAAATCACAACAACTTGTATTTATAATAATTCATTCAATTTCAATTGTTTCCTTAAACAATAATTTCATCCGAGTAAAGATACAATTGATTACTCGGACCGTATCTCATTTAAATGAGACACGTAAATTTTACTTCCAAAATCGTCCGTCAATTTTCAAGTAATTTAATTAACTCGTAACATTATACGATTAATTAAATAATCAATTAAGAGTGTTGCCCTATAGGTATGACCTAGGGGATCAACTGATCACCACCGTCGCACGACAGTAATGTCAAACTCTAGTCAGCCAATCATTACCGATATGTGTGGACCAGTTGTGGTAAAAATACTCCCCAAATGTATTCTTTAAAATGAGATTTAATAATGATATTTAAATCATATGATCGCACTGTTGTTGAGGACACATTTCCCAACAATCTCCCACTTGTCCTCGACAAGTGTGCGTCACCAATTCTCTTGTCCTATTACTATCTCCCACTCAATGCAAGGTGTCTTTCAGGTCGTACTTGCAAGTGATCATATCGTGAGTGGTTTCCTCGATCTGGAGAATAACTGATTGACCGGATTTATCCACCATGGATACATTCCGAGCGTGGCCACGCATTTCCAGTTCATTACTCCTCGAGTGGCCCTGAGATATTGTTATAACCAAGACAAAGGGGTGGACAATTCCTATCGCACTCATTCCCTTCGACTAGCCACAGCCATCATAACCCAAAATATGCCCATTTGACCCCATTTACGAAGGTCGTAGTAACACAAATCAAAGTTAATCTGAAACTGAGCCATCTTAGGTGAATAGTCTTTAGTCAAAAGAATCGACTCATTTGAATACTATAGCAGCTCTCGCCACGACCAGGCTATATAAATTTGCCAGAACTCTATAAGCGGTCATTAGGCCCGACAAAATGTTCTTAACAGTCTGCCTATGTGATCGACTAGTCATCTCACATGACTCTATGGCACTTGAACTTGCCATCAATCGCATCACACTCTAGTCACTTCGAGACGTCACCTCATACAAGTGACTATGGGCGAATACAATGCTAATCCGTGTTCACTTTAACGGGGTTCAATTGTCATTACAACCCGTTTGGATGTAACAAAGTATAAAAGGAGTTTTTAAAGAAAAACTCGAACGACAAATGCGATTATCACATATGAATAGTCAATGCCTGATTACTATTTCATGTTCTATAATCTAATTTGATCTTGTACGTAGTTGTTTATTTCAACTCAATTGAAATGACATGACTCATCATGTTTAGCCTTTGAGAAGGCTTTGGTTAGTAGGTTTTATCAACTTCTTGTACCTTACTCAACCTAACTACATACTCGTTTTCCTTTGTAATGTATACATTTGCATTACAAAACTTTCTGAGTACGTGTCGAGATCCAATCAAGACATAGGCCCTCTAGCCTAAGAATAGCTCCCCTTTGTTTTCACGAGTGTGCGGGACTCATCTTTCTTGCACATCTCATGATTGCAAGTGTACTCAATTTCTGTTATAAATATCTCTCATTGTTCTTTATTGCCTAGAACGATTCTAGAAAATCTACTTCTTAATTATCATAGCCATAATGGTCTCTTAACCACCCTAATGTGTTTTGATTATGGTTTTGTCAAAACCATGCGCAATCTCAATTGTCAATTGTCACTTGTGTAACACCCTTACACAAAATTGCATCATAAACACTTTGCTTTACTTCCTTAATGCTTCTGCAAGCACTTAAGGGTAATCTTCATGGCTTACTTGATAAAGATTTCTTAAATTCGATTTTGAAAACAATTCATCATACTCAAAGTATATGAAGTGTTATACATCATTACTCATTTAATTGATCCGGCAGCGGAAGCAAATGGAATCAATCAAATATGTTCAATTTAATTGAACTAGTCATGAATCTTATCAACATAAGACTTCTTATTGACGCTAATATCATGTGGATTTATCTACATAAATCTAGATATTAAAGATGTATTATATTACTCCAAAAGTCTTAAATCATTCTCAATGATCAATATGTCATCCACATATCGGACTAAAAATTTCCGTAACTCCCACTAAACTCCATGTATAAAACAACTTCTCGTCTTATCGAGAAAAGTTTTATAACATGATCAAAACATTGATTCTAACTCATTGATGTCCTACTTAAGACCCTCTCTTAAGTTTCACATTATCTTAGGATTGCAAGAATCTATAAAACTCATGACATGTATTGAATACATTCTTTCTATTGAAGAAGTGGGTTTTAGATTCACTTGCTGTATTCATATCCTCATAATGAAACATAATCCCTAAGATGATCCAAATAGACTTAAGCATTTCAACCAGTGCAAAACTCTTTGCCACCAATCTTGCTTTGAAATCTCTCTTTATTAGTGCAAAACCCTTTGTCACTAATCAAGCCCTTTTGTTTCGGATTTTCATGGCTCTAAGCCTTGTATTGAGTTGTGACTTAAACACTCTTATGTAAGTCATATGTTCATTACTTTCTAGAAGTAATCAACTTGAATCAAACAATTTCTTTTGTAAGTTATAAGCTCTTTACTTTCTTAAAAGTAGCTTGAATTCATCATCTTTAACAAGTGACGAATTTAACCTCCTAGGTTTTAAAGAAACAATGTCTTACACAACACGTCTCATGTAGCCAAGAAAGACCTGTTTCTTGCGACATGACATTCTTTGTGGCTCTTGAATAATTTTCTCCCACTCTGTCTTCTAGAATAAACTTGTATTTTAGAAAAGACAGACTTCACGAGCCACAAACTGGTGTACTCGTGATTATCATTAGGAAAAATGAGCATTTGTTTCTTGTGAAAACTTACAAACATGGTACCCTTACCATTTCATATCTCATATGATTCTATTTAGTGGAAAAAATTTAGACAAAAATGATAAAATCCCCAAAAGTATCAAGTAACTCAAAGTAACTTGATTGAAGTCCAAACCATATCAAATAGCGTTTGATTTCTTATCCAACCACACATTACTCCATAATGCGTGCTAAGAGAGATTAACTTGTGATACTATATCACATTTCCTTTGGCTTATATCAAATTCTTCACTTTGATAATCCCATCACGACTAAATCGTGATTCCTTGAATTCTTTGAACTTCTTCAAAGATTTCTCTATTTACCTTATCAACTTAAATCGTTGATAAAAGAAAATGATCAACCTATTATGGATCAATGATTTACAACCTCGATCTCCTTTTCAACCAAAAGGCACGAGACATCTTGCTTTGAATACAAGATACGCATATACCATTAACAATCTAATGGTTTCAAGAGTACTGATAACTCTTTGCGTTCATCATTCCAAAATTTAAGATTTAATCTTGGGGTACCAATTTGAGTCTTGCATCATCTTCATGATATATCATTCTAGTTTGGTTTAGAATATAAACACCTTGATAATGGGCTAGCCATACATCAAATCGTGGTGTATAGGGTCACAAAAAGTGAAACCTCCTTTGTATCTTAACAAGTTTGTATTCTTATTTAGAGTTTTTGTACTTAATAGTCACAATTAAGTACAACTCCAAACCCAAAAACTAGATTTAGTACACAATGACTCTATCTCTCGACTTCATTGTTGCTAGTCGTCATATTCTAATCATCCTATGTATCAAACATAATGATGAAAACCACCACTGGTTTCTAATATTGACGAAGTGGTACTAGCAAAATTTATGTTTAATCAAATAAACATTTAAAGAAGAAGATCCCATTAGATGTCCCACAACTAACTTGTTGATTCTTCAATAATTTGGGGTAGTTTCCTTTCTCGTGTCCAACATTTAAGACAATGGAAACTTTATTGGTCGGGATTGATAGGTTTAGTATCGTCATTCTCAACAACTTTACTTTTAACATTACCTTGTATCAATTCCATTATAATCTTTACTTCTTGAACCTCGTCCTCATCTTAACGGTTTAAGAGAATGCTCCCACTCATTTCAATGAGTCTTTGCTTTGAGAAGCAAAATTGAATTCATGAAGAACACTCTTCATTTGTTCGTTTTAGTCTTAAAAACTCTCATTGAGGTGGTTGCATTATTTTGGTCAATTATTAATTCGACAAAACTAATTACCAAAACAATCATTTCAAGGTACTTAATTCTTTTAAGTACATGAAAAACAATCCATTCGATGTGTTAGTCTAGAATCAAAAACCTGTTTGATAATAGATAACTTTAATCTATACTCTTTAGAAGAGATCCTTAGCAATGGTTCATTTTGAGGTTTTAGGAGCAAAATCATATTTGTCTCTAGTTACGATGTTTTAATGGAGATTTTGTAAAATCGAAATGATATCGTATATGAATTGTGGTAAAGAAATAGAACAATATAATAACGGAATAGTGGAAAACTTAACACTTATCGTTTTAATAATACTTGTAGATAACAAGTTTTATGCATTTTTCTAGTGACCTCTACCCAACTAGATAAATGATTCCAAGACCCAAATTCATATCGACTTAGGCACGGTGTGGCCGATGAAACCTTCATCAATATAACTCGGTGGATTAACTCTTTAATCGATTCTACTTTTAGAACTCTTGGTCGATAAAATTACATTAACATTTATCTTTAGCCCAAAACACATTCAACAAGGGGACGGTGTGGCCGATGAAACCCTTATCGAAAAACTTTTGTTGAGTTCAATCCAAATTTCGAATAAATGTGTCCATGATCCAAACCCACATTAACTTGGGCACGGTGTGGCCGATGAAACCCTCATCAACATGAATTCGGTGGATTGACATTCATCACCCACTTCCCCTACGTAACAAGGTTTGTACCCCGGTGTGGCCGAGTGCACTCCCTCACGAAATAGGTTTTCATGGTTTCTACTATTTGGTAAGGCTATATCTCAATTGATTGTTTTAGCGAGAGGTCATGTCAATTTATTATCTATCACGTTTTAAGTGAACTAAAGCGGTGAACTACGATAATTCTAATTGACACGGTCGAAGGACTTGATTATGCATGTTTTAGTTATGGCGATTTAGCGATGCATGCGACATAAATAAAATGCAAAACATAAAAATCCTAGTATGGCCTTCCTAGAAAATAGAAAACTGTTTAACTATTACATATTCGGAAACCAACTCCATTGGTCCCTTGAACTTCGGTTGTGGCACGCATCTCGAGGTAACACCGTCTTTATGTATCGTCATCTTGAAGTAATCCGTCTTTGGGAACTCCGAAATGAATTAAAATTACATAATGAATTACATAATTCCTATTATACATTTGTAACTATAATAAAAATAAATCTATTAAATTACAAGACGGTGATACGAGATCACATTAAAATTACAACCGAATCGATATTCCCATACATTTCGGGTAATACCAATTAAAACTAAGGCCATACTAAGCAAAATTACATAATTCAAAAATTATATAAATAAAAGACATTCAACAATTGAAATATGCAGCATTATAATATGTATGAACATGCCCAATTTTATGCTAAATCGCCTTTAAATTTGCCAATATCATATATTACTCGGTTTTTACGGATTTGCGTGATTCAACATTTTACAATCACCAAAAATACATAAATTCATATTTATGCATAAGTTAATTACCCTAACTGTTTAGGACTCAAAATTTAGTCTTCACTAATAATTTGACCATAATTAACTCATATTTGTTCATAATGGACTTAAAATTATAATAAAATGCTATAAACTTCAAATAAATCATAAAATTTCAAATAAATTCAAAATTTGAAATTTAAACTTATGAACATTCTGGAAAAATACCATGACACTCATAATGTTCAAAAACTTAGGTTAAAAATTTCGAAAATTATCCGGAAAAACAATGTTGCGGTTTTATCGATTTTAACTAAAACAACCATAAAAATATGAGAAAAAATATTTTCATCAACTTTTCAATTTTAGATCTGAAAAAGATAATAAAAAGCAACATATCACGTTTTTCCTTAGTCATGAAGCATGTTTTAGCAATTTTTCACTAAAAATGTCACTATTTATGCTATTTTTCTTCAAAAATCCATAAATCATGCATAAAGACTTCAATATAGCCAATTATTTTACACACATCTTGTAAAATTGCATGTGACAACATACTAAAATTATATGACCAGAATCGAAATTTATCTCATATTAACCTATTTTTCACCAAAAACCGAATTTAATAATGAAAAATTCATTTTTCGAGCATAAAAACTCATAAAATTATGAAACTTTCCAGATCATCTAATAATAATATATGTGAAAACATATCCAAAAAGAACTGGAAAATTCGAAGTTTAGCTAATTTTCGTCCAAAAATGGCATTTTTATCATAAAAATCACATTTTAATGCCAATATTATATATTATGAACAGTAAAATCCGTAAATTAACCAAAAATCCTAAAATCATTTTAGGACCAGAAACTTATCATGCATGAATTAATTTCGTGATATATCATAATAACACAAATTCACAAGTTTTATATGTTAATCGTATAACTCGGAAAAACTATAACCGATTTGCATGCAAACAACCATTGCTCTGATACCAATTGAAGGAAAGGTAGATCTTTATACCTAACAACATACTCATATATGCTTAAATTTAATTTGTCATAAAATTAACTAATGATCTTATGCATGCAAACAAAAGATATAATAGAGGAGAAATCATGTTCTTACATTGCAATATCGGTAT